>NC_134418.1:71182125-71843514 GCF_030867145.1 Opisthocomus hoazin
CTGTAAACTGAAAAATAAAATAAAATAAAATAAAATAAAATAAAATAAAATAAAATAAAATAAAATAAAATAAAATAAAATAAAATAAAATAAACAAAACATGATGTTCTGAGATTGTCCAAAAACATTACTTGTGCTCTTGTGGTACTTCAGCACTGAGATTCTTAAATGTTGTGGTCCTTCATATTCATTCAAGAACATTAACTAGTAGACAAGGGAAATGAAGCAAAATGTATTGAAGCAGCTGTTATTAACTTTTTCTCCAGGTCTAACACACAGTTTTAAACTGTCATGCAGTATGTTTTGCAGAGTGGAAGAAACTAGAAATGAGAGAAAACTGAGATCTTTAATATCAAAGGTATAGATTAAGAAAATTAACTTAATTTCCACTTGATAAATTTGAGATTAACAGAAAAAGACCTCAGTTCATGTGGCTCTCATGCCACTGGGTTATTCAATGAGACAACGCAGAACCTAAAGTAAGAAGGCATGAACTGAAGCTGAGAAGGGACTAAACAAGAAAGACATTTAGAAAACATCATTGTACAGAAGGTTATCAATATGTGAAAGGGACCACCACAGACAGCAGCAATAGCTGTAGCCATAAACTCACTATAAAGTGATTATACAAGCCCTTAGAAGAAAAGGAATATTACAAGGTGCGAAGTCCAGACAGGTATTACTTTGTTGTTGTCAGAATACTTGCCATGCCACCAAACATGTATTTAACATTCTGTGGGAAGGAGTTTTCTCCTCACTGCACAACTACTCATAGCCATTATTCTGCTGTCTGTTCAAGTAGACGTGAATAGTCCTTGGAGAATGAGATATCCTGAAAGATCTATGGAGAAGCGCATCTCACAGGAAAAATCACAGCGCATGAGGGAGAACCAGAAAAAAAATATCTCCTAGTCTGCCTAGAATAAGTGAGTCTCAACCCTTCATCCAAAAAAGTATAATAATAAATTAATCAATAGAATTGAGATATTTCTTCCTTACCATTATATTAGTACAGGACATTGGTTATGCAGTCTGAACAGGCTTTTTTTTAATTAATCTTATGTTCACCATTTTTATTAAATACAAAGAGTGTCTGTGTGTGTGTATATGGATGTCTATAACAGAATTTTTCATCAGTGCTCATATAAGGGTTCATGGACATATATTGGCCCCTTTAAAATTAAATTATATCAATTCATTCAGGTATATGTAATCTAATCCTGACGTTTAACTTGTCAGTCACTTATTGTCTTCTGAAGTTAGTTAGACAAAAAACCTAAGCTGTTGCTACTTGCATCAGCCTAGGATAAGGAAGTCAAGCTGCTGCCTCCAGAAGGATGTACACCTTCTAGCCCCATGCACAGACCAAAGGGCAGAAGAGCAAAGTCTGCTGCAGTGAGAAAAGTCTTGGAAAGAGATGGAAAATTGCCAGGGATGCAGAAGCCTGGAGAGGAAAACGAAGTCAGTGAACAGATAGTTGAATGTCCTTAGAAACATCCCCAAGTCTGACCTGTATGATCACTGTATCTTAAACAATTCTTTGGAGCAGTTTTCTGGCCCCATTTATTATCCTTATTGTTTGGTTTGTAATAGGAACAAACAAGAATCAAGAGTGTTTAGTAGGATATACTGTATCAATGAGGAGAAGAAAGATTTGTCTGTTGTGAAACGTGAGTCGCAATGATCGATGCAAGCAGAGATCACCAAGAAGAAACAAATGCATGGCATTAAAGTAACCAACCTCAAGTCATTACACATTAGGACAGGAGAGCAACTAGAAAATTATTTCATCCTGATGTTAAGAGCTTTTCACGTAATAAGGTTATGTAATTATTATTTACCCATCAATATTATTAATTATCGTTTTATTCCTCCTGTTAAAATGGTTTCTACAGTCTAAATAGAAGCAGTAGCTCTCTTCATAGCACATATGTAATCAGTGTGTTAGGTGCCAGGGAAGCTTCCAAGCTGGTAGGGAAAGAAAAGGATAACAAGGACAAATAAAGGTATTGTGGCAATAGCAAAATATCTTTTGTGAAGTACATCCTGAAATACCATTGGAGCCAATATAGAGATATTGACCTTTGAAACAAAGAAACTGCAATGCAATTTTTTTTGTAGGCCAGCCCCACCTATAGCAACTTGAATGTCTGTATTTTATGGAGACAAATTTTCTCACTACATATTAATCTCTTTTTACCACTATCCGTTTCCTATCACCTCTGCCTATTTGTCCTGATATTCTGAATGCCTTCTAGTAGTCCAGATCTTTTACTGAATTTTTGGCAACTGTCTAGGATGTCAGAGATGCTGACAAAGAAATAACAATTACTATTGAAATTAAATGCTTTCTTGCTTTTCATTATTCCTTTGTGGGAACAGTAAGATGAAAATATTAATGTTTTAATGGCAGCAATTCTCATGAACTCAAGAGTGAAAATTAAGAGGTAGAGGGAGAATGCATTTGTCATGCTTAAAGCAAACATTTTCATTGAACTACTCATACTGATGAGCACGTCCTTTCCCAGTTAGTTACAGCTAAAAGTTTTTACTTCCGACGTATATCTAATCTGCATGAATTTTCCTTTCCTCTATCAAGATGACTAGATTTGTTAGGTGCTTTCTAAGCCCCTAAAAATCCTCTCAGGTTTAAACTAATTTAAATAACTGGGTGACATCTGAAAAATTGTTATCATTTACTTGTTCACCCAGTGCTTCAAGGTTTTTAGTAAATACATTAAGCCATGGTCTAATATGAGTCTTGGAGGACTCTATTACACAGGTGTGAAGATGATGGTTTCGATTTCTGCAAACAGGAAAAATTTAATTTTTACAAAAACAGTATCTTAATTTATGGTCATTGTGAAAGAGCACTCACTGAAATCAAATAAATGTCCCGACTGCACACAACTGGTGGCACACAAGAGAAATGAAATCCTAAGTAACAATAGTTATTGCTTTATTGATAATGTAGCTGTTTTTATCAGTTTCTAGGCCAGTTTGTATTTTACAGTCTATATTTCTGAAAAATCTAACACATCAATAATTAATGGCACGTGTGAATAAAATTTTACTTGGCTTCAGGTGAGTTGCATGTTTTCTGTCTCCTGCTTATGCATAGCTCTGTTTTACAGTGAAAAAAAGAACAAAAACTTGATGCAGAAGTGTAATTATTGCATTGCATTCTGTGCAGTCATTGTAGTCCTTGAAGTGTTAAGAAACAGAGTTTTCAAGACTATGTAACAGATGCAAAAATAGAAGATTAGAGATGAAACTGCCCAAAGGTATCATCCTGTTGAACAATTGTGGACAGAAGCATTCTTCAAGCCCCATTTTCAGACATTAAGATTTCTTACAATTTCTATGTTGTCTCGCACTCATGAACAAACTCTTTTTGCTTGATATAAAACTGCACAAAATAATGGGGTAAAAAACTTATGTTTAAGGGATATTTGATCCACATCTTTTTAGAGTGTAACAGGGAACAATGTGGGAAGGAAGAGAGCAATAATTGATTCATATACAGAGAAATGCAGGAAACCATGAAAAACAAGAGAGAAAGACTAATAAAAGCAAAAAACATGGAAAGGGAGAAAAAATAAATGGTAATGCCATTCTGGGGCAGCAAATCCATCCAATTCACCCTTCTTGTCAGAAGAAGAACAGTATGTCTAAGGCCAAATACAAATTTTGAAGACCCTGTCCCAAAATATCCCAGCCTGTACAAAACTGAGGCTATTTATTAGCTTAACATATCTAAAAGGCAAAAGGCAATAACAAATACTAATATCCATTGTGTTGAGCTGACCCCAGCCAGCAGCTATGCTGCCATTCAGTCTCTCACTCACTCCTCCTGCAGGGGGTTGGGGTAGACAATAAGAAGAGTAAATCTCAAAACTGCTGGGTCAAGACGAAGACACGTTAATGCACGAAGCAAAGCTGTGAGTACAAGCAAAACAAATGAAAGAACTCATTCACTGTTTCCCATAGGTAGGCAGATGTCCAGCCACCTCCTGCAAAGCATGGCCTCAGCATACGTCATGTTTACTTGGGAAGACAAACCCCATAACCTCGAACATGTCTTCTTCCTCCTTCTTTCCCCCAGCTTCTATCGCTCAGCACAACACTGTATGGTATGGAATATCCCTTCAGTGGAAGAAAACAACAAAAAAAGAAAACGTCGACACCTTGTAGACACTGTTCAGCAATAGCTAAAACATGGATGTGTTTTCAACTCTGGTTTAGTCACAAATCTAAAGCACAGCATCATTCGGGCTGCTATGGGGAAAATTAACTCCATCCCAGCCAGTTTCATTATATCCACAGACAAGGCACAGGGCAGATGCCAGCATTCTTGTGTGATACACACCCAGCACCTTCTTCCATGAAGTCACCAGAGTCAGTGAAAGAAATGTAAGCAATTTGTATATTTGCTTTTGCATTGATTCAGATATAGCAGATGTTGTAACTGCTTATCCATTTAGTTGGTTGCCCAGGTACCAGAGTTTACAAAACAGCAGCATTATGCTGTTTCAGAATAGTTAGCGTCTGTATAAGAGACATGATCTTCAAATCATATAAGACCCTTGTAAAGGCTCAGAAGAAAATACATTTAGTGGATATGATCTGAATATATAAGCTTGAGCTGCAAGTGCAATGTACCACTTCTGTACAGCTTATGAAAATACGATAAAAAATGAAGAAAGCTGACAAAAAAAAAAACCAAAAAAACCAGACTAGTTGTCCTACTTAAGACAGTGTTACTGTCTATTGCCCTCTGTAGTTTCATTAAATCTACTGATGCAGTGTCAGAGCTAAAACTATAAAAGAGGAAACAGTTCTCTGAGTAATGAAATGCTATTTATTAGTGTGGTCTCATCTTCTCAGGAAGACGTGTGGAAAAGATAAATAGTTTAACTGTGACTCATAGTCAAAGAGATCATGGTTGGAACTACAGGTAATTATCGTTTCTGAGAAACTCACCCCTAAGTTTGGACAAAGTGTCAAGGATTCTCAATTAGCAATCTGCCACCTTTATAATGCTGTGGAGGGCACTGGAAGTAAAGAGGGCAGACAAATCAACCTTCATTAATCTTGTATGCTTAAGCTTACAGCTCTTATATAAATAGAATATTAAGATAAATTACTAAGAGTCAGTGTTCTGCCAGAAAAACAGTCTCAACCTCGTTTGTTGGCAGTGTTTTAATCCTTATTAACTGTCTACTTACTATATTGTAAGTTTATGTCCCTCAAGCAGATGACACTCCAATTATTCATATTTGTAATAGACTCTTCTCCCCCTTAAGAGAAAGCTAATGTGAGATAAATTTTAAAATTGCATTTAGTTGGTGAGCTAACTGTGGAAGTCTTCTTAGCCCCTCTACTACATCCCTCTGGAAACTGCAAGAAACTCTTTAGGTCAGTTTTTAAGGCATATTATTTCCTCATTTTATCATTAGCTGTGTTTTCTTTAAGCTTGAGACAGATACATCCAGCTGCACAAATCACTGTCTCCCTCAGATATAACTAGGTTTAGACTAAAAAAGAAGATATTGTAATTCAAAATGCCTTTCTTAATTGGGATAAGTATCTTAGAAAATAACAAGACCTCAGACTCAAAAGTTGTTTTAAACTTCTTTCTTTAGCTTCCTAAATTCTCACAGGTCTTAGAGAGCATTAGCAGGAAATATTTTAGAGCCAGCAGCACTGAATTCAAATCTGAATTTAAATCTAATTTCAATCTGCAAATAGTCTTAAGAAAGGGAAGTGTGATTTACTTCTAAAGGCAAGGTGTCCATATATATCCTGTAATATTCTATATGTTGGTTTCTTAGGGATGCCAAAACTCAGTTTTTGAGGATTCTCATGGTTACCTTTTTGCCTTGCAAAATCAGTTTCTGAGACATGATATTATGTGTAGATCTTTCACTGCTAAGGTAAATGATGCGGAAAACTGAAATGCAGGATCTGGGTTGAAACAGGTTGGCCGAACCAAGGCAAATAGTGTCTGGTCCCAGTGACATTTTCTGCTAGAGTTTGAAAGTGATGATGGATAAAGAGTTTTGCATCAGAAATATTAAAACCCTATGGTCTTCACTGCTAAAGGATATAAAGGTTCAAGAGGCCTGTGCCATACTGGAAAAACATTTAGGTATAGGTCATTCTCATACAGAATCTCCTTGTCCCGCGTGGAATTGATTTATAAGGGGCAGAAGATACACATTTCCTTAGGCACAGGGAATATTCATGAAAGTTTTCTTTGGAATTTTTTAATCAATACATTAAAAATGAAGCTTAAAAAATGCATTCAAAAATGTCTGTGATTGAGAAGAAAACTACCGTACCTAATGCATCAGTTTGTGGAAGTTCACCACAGAGACAGCCTTAACTGCTCCAAGAGGAGTTAAGGAGGTCTTCGGGTTGGTCTAAAACTCTGTGATAATCTGTTCACAGAGCAAAACTGTGCCCATGCAAACAGGTTTGTCAGTGTGCAAGTTTGGGTAAAAATAAATCCATGAAACTTCTTATGTAATTCTTAGCATTAGCCCGTAGCCACTGGGCACTATAAACGTCATTAACTCCCATTATCTAATAAAATGGAAATGAAGAATGTGTATGCCACATTGACCTTCTTCACGCTAACTTTTGCCACTGATGTGCTAAACCACAAGGAATATCCATAACCCTTTCTGATTTATGACACAGAAAGCTCTAATGCAGATTTACTTTCTAGAAAACAAAGAACAGGCTAATTAACCTCCTTGTAGCCTGTGAAGCACAGAGCTATCTTCTAGCAAAAAAACCAAAAAGTATACTTCCGCATCTAATATTGTGTAAGTATTTAGACGATATAACTCACAGTCTCCTATCAGACCACTGAAATGCATACGATTAATAATCTAGTCTCAGGTAAGTCTGAGTTGCTTTGTCTGAAAAAAAAAATCCAAAATTTAGAAGGTATTTGATCAAATTTGAAATTAAAAAAAACCATGTTTAAAGGCCAGATTTTCAGCAAGTGCAAATGAAGGTATGAAAACTTACGCAAGATGACTACCAGACTCTTACTGCTAAGCTTTGGCACCTGACACTAGAAATATTTCATACTTTTTCCTTTACCACAAGCAATACTTTTAAGCAGTATAGATCATTGAAGTTATTGCTACAGTATTATGCTTATTAAGAATACCAAGAATAATCATTCATCTTATTAACCATCGTTCTTACTAACATAATAAGGAACTATAATAAACTATGTTTCAGTGCAGAAAAAGCAATTTAATTGACTGTATAAATTGAATTCACTGAATGGTAGTGGATCCATCAGTCTTATCATGTATGTTTTTCATTGTCATTTCCCTGGTTGTTTTAATGTACATTTTCTTCTAACCTGTGGACTAGACGGATACCAAATTCGTTTGGTATTCCTAACACTAGTAGTCATGCCACGTGCCATTTGGAAGGTCATTTTTTTACTGAGTCTTGCAGAAATCTTCAGATTTCCTTAAGCAGCAGATAGCGCAGTCCATTTTAACCATTCTCATCTTCAGTAACATCTATTAGCTCTTATTACTTGTTATTTCTGATCGTCAGTAGGATGTGATATAACAGGCCTACCAGATGTCAGGGACAGCTCAAGTTCAGCATTAACAGTTTTTTTCTCTGGGGTGAGCAAATTCTGAAAGCCAATATTATATCAAGTGTGACCACTGTACAATAACTGGTAATACATGCATACCGCATTTCCCCTAAGTCATTTACAGGACTTGGCAGTCTTACATACTCTCAGCAGGTTAACATTTTACCTTTTTTATTTTGAAGGCCACTTCAGGGAAGTTTGCAGTTTCCTCTCAGATTGACTCTGGTTGATCAAGCATATCCTGGGGAAGACAGAGCTAAACAAAAATACATTTTTTTCACAGCCCTGTTTTTTACTGCAACTGTCAAACTTTGTACTCTTCAGAATTCAAACACTCTGTGCAGTGATCACTCAGGACAGACACGTTGAACATTGTTAAAAGTAGAGACTGTATATTTTCATCAGTTGGATAGATTTTTTTTCTAAACAGCAGGGATGTTCTGCTGTTTCAGATACAAAATCTGTCCTCTTCTACTGCTTACACCAAGAAAATAGCCGTTGTTTATGTCCTATATGATTCCAGTAGGTTCAATTTTAGTGTGTGTTTTGGAAGTGTTTCTCATTTTGTTTGTTATCACAGTTGCCAACATAAAATTCTCCAACTTGACTGATATGCATTTTAGGTTTGGGGTTTTTTTACAAACTATGTACGCATAAGATGGCCAAATTTATCTTAGTTGTATAGATTCAAAATAAAAAAAATTTTTGAAAGTGTTTTCTCCAACGAAGCCATATCCTATATTATTACAGGATATCATATAAAAGAAGTTGCGGAACTATGTAATGTTACATTTTGTCTAATGGTAGAGAATAATTAAGCTATAAATACATGTTTAGATTATATTAAGTGGCGTATTTTCCAGTTGATGCACAGGAAATTAGCTGTAAAAGTCCTATTAGTGTTAAGTGAAAGCTGTATTACTAAATCTGTTTGCACCACTCTAAAGGTTTACCACTTAAGTTAGAAATAGTCAGGAAATTCAGTGAGAGGGAAATTGTATCTATCTCTCCATAGAAAGTTAAAAAATTCAATATCTGACAATATTAATCATTTTTCAAGCACAATTTTTAACATTTGTTACATATGTATTACTCTGTCAGATGTAATATAACTCAACCTATCAATTCGAGGTAACAGGTAGAATGTACATTAAAGCAACACATATATCATCAGCCACATAACAAAAATCCTAGAGTTGGCAGTTTCAGGATCCAAATCTGCTTGCTATCCTCATTTCTTTTGTAAGATAGATTTATGCAACCAGACAGAGTGGATATGTCTCTTTCTGTTTGCCTTTTGCTCTGTCAGACATTATCATGAATTTTGGAAAAATAGCATCTGTGTAGGGGAGAGATCATGTAATTGCCTGAACAGAACCAAATCACAAGTCTATGCGAGAGAGCTAGCACAAGTCTGCAAGAGCAATTGTGCCTTCCATCTGAGCCATGGTACAAATCTACACCTCCAAGCTTGCAGGCAAGTCTCAACATTCAGTCCAGAAATCAGTTTTAAGAACTTTTGCAATTGTTGCTCAGAACAGTCTATCCATTTCACACTTCATCCCAAATCTGACTACCACGTGTGTAAAGTACACTCACAAAATAGCCAGCTGACAAACTGGTGGCACTGCAGTCACAGCTGCATTGAACTCAGTAGGAGCAAATTTACCTTACCTCAGTGACCACAGTATTGGTTGTTTTTCTAGGGTAATATTTTGTGGGAGTAATTGTCGTATTTTCATTAAAATAAGAAAGCCCAGAAAAGAGTTTAGATGTAAAGCCTGTCATCTTGGTGATTTACTTAAAACAGTAGATCCAGATTTTTTTATTAAATATTTTTAATAAGGCTTTAAAAATTCAACAGGAATTTTCTGTTAGAAAATGCTAACTTATCAGTACTGAAAATCTTCACAAAAAAGGTCAGCTTAAGTACAGTTGTTTAATCAAGTATATTTCTAGAATTCTTAAACTCCTGAAACATGCAGTTTAACATTTTCAAACTGAAAAAAATCCTTTTTTTTCATTCCAGATCAGTTTTTCTTTTAGAGCAGCTAAGTTTAAAAAAAAAGAAAAATTATGCCAAAAGATAAATTGAGTACCTTAAAACACATTACTGATATTTTTGTGTGCTTATGGTATAATCACTGTGTCTACACTGTTAATTCAAAGAAAGACACTTTGTCCACAGTTGTTACATACAAAAAATCATAATTCAGGTACAAATCACAGGTATAAAACTTGTTTATTGACTGTAAAGAACCTGGAAACATCTCTTTCCTCCAACTACAGTTTCAACACAAATGAGTTACAGCACTGTCGACACCTACAAGTTTTCCAGTTTTTATTTCCAGGTCCTTTTTTGATATTCTTTTAATTTTTTTTAATCTAATTAAGCATTTCAGTAAGTTTCACAACAGTATGCCTATTCTTTTTGAAGTAATTTTACTTTTCTTCCTACCTGTGTCCATGGGTTTGTATCAGATGATTCAGTTCAGTGAAAGTATATCAGTTTACTTCAGCAGGTACTAAATCAGATCCTAAAATGTGGGGTCTGCTAATGATGTAAGAATGGTTGCAGTGAAAAGATGTTGAGTCTCAGGCTAGCTTGCTTCTCTAGTATTCCAATATGCTGTAAGTAGTCTAGTGTTTGATTTGTTAGCTTTATCTGATATCAAACAGCACATCTGTTACTTCCACCATACAATGGAAGGAATCTCCGTTCGTCAGTTATGCCAGTTCACCAGTTTTGCCATAGCTACACTGAAGTCTTTGAAATGCCTGTATGAAGCAGGCTGTCCACATAAATAGAACCAATCTTTTCAGTCACATCAAAACTGACATCAATAACTATGCATACTGTAAAAAGACACATCCACTTAAGTTTTTTTTCTTTCTGACTTTTTTCTGAGATATTAGCTAGGAAACTTTTAACACCCTTTCAACACAGCTGTGAATATTTGCATTGCCAAACAGCATGTCCAGAAAACTATTATGACAGAAAAATATCCATGATATGATGGTGTTGTATACAACATGTAAATATTTCTTTTGTTAAGGAGGTTAAGGACCATGTCCCAAAGAAAAACATCAGTTCAGTGCTAGCTGTGGAAAGCACTTGAGTAAAAAGACATAAATGACAAGTGAGACCAAAAGATGCTGGGGGAAAGGCCTGTCATCTCTTTGATCTTGGCCCCAAACTCCACAGAAATGTCCTTAAAATCTATCATATAAGAGAAGAAGTATGAAGTAAAAGGGCATCTGTGCTAAAGATAAACCAGACTGAGTTGTTGTTGTTTTGCACGTTATCTGTGCATGGCTATGGACTCTGTCCAGGAGGAGAGCTGTTTATGGCCCTATGTAGAAGCCAAAGTTCTGTGAGTCATGACACCACAGGCAAGGTCTCACACAGACAGCGATGGAGCAGAAAGAGAAGGAGAGGTGCCACAGCTTGCTTTCTGGCCCTGTTTCTTCGTATGCAAAGCTCTGAACTTTGATGGATCTTGTAGGAAAATACAGTTGGTTTTCTGCGACATGGTGGGCTACTCCTTTCTTCAACCCCTGAAAGAACTTCATAGAGAATACTCCCAGATCATCCAGTTTTATGGAGTTTTTGTACGTACAAGCTATGACACAACTATGAGATTTCAAAATTAAAATTAATGGAAAATGGAAAATGTAATAAATATATATTATACCAAATAAAGTAAAAATCATTCAAGGTAATGCACATTTTTTATTATTCATGCCCCTAATTGTTCTGTTACCTTGAAGTGGGACATCAAAGAGATACAGGTCCCAGACATGACAAACCAAATGTAATTAGATTTCTTATCAGAACAGTCACGCAAACGAAGCAGAGAAGTTATCATGCCTATAAAAAGACTATTTACAATTCTGCTTTTAAAAATAAACTTTCTCTCAATCTACCTTTTACATTAGTATTTCCAGTAATTATTTAAATGCATAAAGTAAAAACTGTATCATGGACAGACAGCAGCATATACAACTTTAACAGCATGAATAAACAGCCACAGCCCCCATTATGTGTTGCAAACCAAATAAAAACACTAGTCTTATACAAAGAAGTGTGTTCAAAGTTCAGATTTTTGTTTTTGAAAAGCCTGAACAGGCAGTTCTATAACAAATTCCTAGCACAGAAGCCAGCTTTTAGTTCACTTAGCGGCTGTCAGTCGTAAGCATGGAAGTCAACAGAAGCACAAGTAGACAAGTTTTTATTATTACTGTCTTTTAAAAATACTGTAGATTTGTAGGAAGAAGATGTACAAAAAATATTTCAGATAATATTTATCACTCTCTCTGGTTATTACAGATTCTATCTGGAAAAATGGAACTTGAAGGTGGTAGCACTACACACTGCTATGGAGTCTGCACAAGTCATTAAATCTGAATGTCACCTTGCTAGCTTCCTGTTGTGTTGAGGAATAATGATCAGGTGTTTCCTATCACTACATCATTTGATATTCAAATACCTTGATGTATTTTTCTGCAGTCTAGAAATTGTAGCAATGAAGAGACACCTGGAACTGACTCTCATTTACTGGCACAGACAGTCAAAAAAAAAAAATTCTCAATGCCTGAAAAGACAGCTAGTAGAGATCTCATATTCTTCCTCCCTGGATGTATTCCTTGAGCTCTAAATACTAATTACAAGCTCCTCCTGTGCCTCCCATGACACAGCTACTCTAAGCTTCATACCAGAACTGTAACCAAGTCCCTTCTGATATACATTGATTAGTGCTGCTTGTCAGCAGCTTTGATGGATATGCCCTTGGCAAGAAATGCAAAAATGAGGCAAAAGTAAAGATGGGGATTGGAATCACCTGCAGCTCAGCACTGCTTGGTTACAAACTGCTGAACACTAGACCACTGCACAACCTGCCCTGATACACCAACTCATAGCACAGTGCTCCTGGTGATGCCGCTCTCCATTCCTTTCAAAATAAAGAATCCTTACGTATGTTTAATTATCAGTTTAAAGGTGCAGAAAAAAAATTTATTATATTCTGTGGGCTAAATTTTTCAGATGGGACTATCTTCTGGGAAAACAAGTAATGCTAATTTTAGCCCTTTATAGACAAGCATATCTTCTATTGCATGTAAATACAGGAGATTTAAACTGGCTGATTAATATTGATGTTTACTTACGAAAATTCATAGGTTACATGCAGCACATGTGAAATAGGCACACGTTTCTCAGCTTATTTTCTTAGCATGAAAGTCATCCATTCTGCTTCTACAACACAGGGAGAATGTCAAGCTTCGTGGCTTGGTTTAGAGGAACCTCTTAGAAATTCCATCTCCTGAAACATCTGCTTCTGGAAAAGTGTCCTATGATAAACTGCACACAGTAATATTTCTCATTTCTTGTGGCAGCCTCTATTAATGTAGAGTTTGTCTCACTTTCAAGTAAAATGTTTGTTAGCCTATGAAAATGTATTTTGCCTTTTCCATTCTAGCTTTTCAAAGGTTTTCTACAATCCAAGCTTTTAAAAATAATAGTTTCATGTTTCCATTGCAAATTTACTTAACAAACTGAAGAAAATATTTATTCTTGAATAATTATTCTACTTACTAACTTGCCATACATTCTTCTTTGTTAAGAATTATTCAGACAAGCCAGGTATACAAACTGCCAGAATAAATGTCATGTGTTTTTTTAAGAACAACAAGTTGAAAAGTAAACTTATTTCACTCTTTTTACAACTTAAGGGGAAATTTACATTTAACAAGTAAATATGAAGCCTATAAAATTTTAGATTTGAAAACTGATGGAGGATATATGTTTCTGGACCCTACTCTGGGAGTTTAAAGTTGTCTATGTGGGATCCATGTGTAGGATTCATATGTTAGTTAAGCTGTAGCAAGCAACAGAACATCAAAATACAAGCTAACTGAGGGATTTCCTTAATTCAGGCCTCTATTATCACATACAACTGTATTGTGTAGTCTTGCCATAATCCTTTTGTCCTAGTTCTAAATACTATAAAATAATAGAGTATCTGAATACATCCCCATAGATGCCTGGCTTTTAGGAAACTCCTTGGGCAGTCAAAATGAAAAAAAAACCAACAGAATAATTTTACTTTAAAACACAGGAAGACATTCGGTTTGTTAATGAGGTATAACATACTCATTTCTTGGACTAGAAATACTTTAAGAGACATGACGATGTTTTGATATTATTTTAGAACTATAATTTAAGTGGTTTGTCACACTGAAAAATTTTGTAAAATACTTGTAAGATAACTAAGATCATAACAATGTTGCAAGCATAAGTGTAACAGATATTTAATTGGGGGGCATAAAACATAATATATCAGGAAATATTCATTGTTTAGATGCTTTGAGTCATAAAGTGGCATGTTCAAGAAAACTTGTAAGCAGCTTTTTTCCCAAGATGTCACCTTTCACATCTGTTGGCTGTCTTGTTTTTCCATATCAAGAAGGTTGTGAGTATTAAGAAAAAACAGAGAGTTATCAGACCTTTGCTTCTTTGCTCTTAATGAGCAACGATGACACTTCCCTCCTCTTTTTTGTTTAACTCAGCCTTAGGTTTTCAGTAATAGCTTGTGGCTGAATTGAGCAAAGATATTACACCTGTCTAATCTTAGTCTAATTTGATGATCAACAGCATTATATGTGAAATCATTACTTGGCTATGCACTAGTTCGAAGGGAAGGATGACAACTCTCATTTTTGTTGCACACTAATGGGCGGTAGAATATAAGGACTGGGAATAAGAGGAAGATAAGCATAATGGAGCTAGTTTTACAAACCCATTCATCTCTGATGTAGAATAAACATGTCTATTTGCATTAAATGTTCATTGCTTTTGCTGTATACTGGGATGGAAAAACTGTCACATTATTGTACTCTTTACCAAAAGAAAAAAAAATAAAATCCTATCACCTGACATGTGGTGACTGAGAAGCTTCCTTTGATATAGTTATAGATATTTTTATTGAACTGCAATGATACTTTCCGACATAGAAAGCTATACCATTCCCCCATGAATGGACTTGGAATAGTATAACACATCCAGTCCTAGGTCTTTGCCAATGACTAAATCTTGACAGAAAAAGTCAAACAGTAAAAATCAAACCACACTATTTTCTAGATGAGCTAATCTATTTATTTTCCAGAATTTCCAGCAAAATTAATTTTAATTAAAAATATGCAGGTATTTCAACTAGCTTTATAAATGAAAAGGAGGTGTCTGAGCCTTTTTTGACTTCCTCCCTTTCCTCCTTTTTCACCCCTCCAGTAATGAGAGAGACTCACCCTGATATCAGACCTAGATTAATTCAGAGCAGCAGTTTGAAAGCACTTTAGTACAACTGCCAGGCTGTAGGTCTGTGATTCACAGCCTATGGCTCACAGGCAGTACCTTGCCCACCAGACCCTCTCAGGTTGCTTGTACCTTCCATTTTCCATACAATCTCTTAGGCCAACTGGAAAAGCAAAATGTGATGCTGCTCACAGCATCCTATTAGCGTGGAAAAGACGAAGATCACTGCTTGGAGAATCAGGTTTCATACAAGTTACTGAAGCAGCAAAACGTTAATTCATGATTTTTCCATCAGCCAGTAAATCTTGCAGCAGCAGTTTAAGGGGTGTTAGTGAAATATATGTTTTAATTTGTCTTGGAGAACATACTGATGTCTGGCTTTGTTATTATCACAGATGAAAATTTTTTGCTACCAAAAATAGAAACCAAATAATCAGTCTCAATTGGTTCCTGTACATATGCATTTCCAGAAATTAGTATTGCATTAGTAATGCATAAAAAATTCTCCATAAGCATTATCAATTGCTAAAGTTAGTTAAATACTAAGTTTTTCCTCATTGTAATGCCATTAAGGATGGAAGTGTCCTTTGATGTGATTAATAGACTCATGCAGAAATTTGTGCTAAGCACTGACCCATTTCTGGTACTTGCACTTCTTGGTGGCGTTTACCTTCTTGTATCATTCTAGGGTCCTTGCCTAATGGGTCAAACCAGCCTCCCCCAGCCTCCATAACTTGTAACCTCTGCAGCAGGGAGAATCAGGTACTGAACTGTCTGGCACTTTGGTGAAAGCTTTTGTTAGTTTTTATTAAGCAAAGTTATCCCACTCATATGACTGCAAATCTATTGACTTATGTTGTGCCCATGGGAGGAAGCTGTTCAATTAGTGGGAAGAAAGCGCTTCTTTGCCTTGATTAACTGAGATCAAAGTGATTGTGCTGCTGCCCAAACCTAACCAATGGCCATGGTGACACGCCTCAGAGAATTACACAGTGAAGGTCATTACAACATTGTTTCTCTTTTAATATTCAACTTTTATTTTAAATTACCTCTGCATTACTTCTTTCCTCGTGCAGTGTGTTTTCCAAGCAGTTTTTTAGCCTGCCATTATTTCAAGACTGATTCTTGTAGCCTTTTTTTTCTTGTGGGTACTGTTTTCTCCCAGCACTCTCAAGAGTTCTATTATGGCACAAAAACAGACTCCAAAATGTGCATTTCACATTGACAGCGAGATACAAGTGGGGTTTCCAAAAATACTTCTCTAGTGAAGTCTCACTGGCTCTAAGAGGAGCAGGGTTGACACTTTGCCCTTTAGAAAACTCTACATCAATTGCAACTGCCAGCGCAAATCTAACTCCTTACTGTCACAACCATAGAGATAGGTCCAACATATCCGGGATGCTACACAGAGCCTATGGGTACACAGGTGCAATTGCTGACAGAGCCCCCGTCAGAAACAATCTGCTAATTAATGAGATACACTCTTTCTTTACCCAGCAGACTTTATGCACACACAGCCTGCTGCTTCACACTCAGATGTGGCTGCTTTCAATTGTTTTGCTTATATTGACTCAGTACGTGAAGAATTCTGAGTGTTTAGATTTTTAGTAGCATTTTAAAACGGATTTGTGAAAGGCAGAGCAAAGAAAGTCTGGTGGCAATGGACTTAGAAGTCAATATTCACATGCTAGTTCTGGTTTTCAGAAAGGGTTTTCTTTTGTCACTGCACTGAAGATCCATGATTGATTCTCATTCTCCTTCAAATCAGGCTTAAAAGTTTCCCAGTATTAGCAATAAAAAATGCTCAATATCAGTTAACAAAGTTAAGAACCCGAAGATAACAATGGTGATTCATACCAGTTTAATCAATACTGAGGTTATTAATATTTGCCTCTGTGTCAAACCTGCAAAGCGATGTGAAGTAATACAGGCCTTAGGGGTATTTTTTCTTCATTTTGTGGCGTATAAAGCCTGCTGAAATGTGGCTGCATTTTAGCAGGGAGACTTGACATTTCCTAAAGGCAAAATTAAATGGGTCAGAGAAAAATGATCTTGAAGAAATATGTCATCGTGAGATTTTGAACCTATTGCTAAAGTGCAGGTTCTATCTATAACCACAACAAGAAGGTGAAAGTTTGTCATTTTGGCAATATTCAGGGCCTGCACTTGTCAGGATACTGCCTGAACATCAAAGAAAAATTGTAGGAAAAGAACAGAAAATCTGAAAATAACAAAACCTTCCATCTATTTCCCCTGTGTACCTCAGTGACTTTCTTCCCTCTTCCACCCCAAGAAATGAAGTTATGAAAACTGCTACCTTTACTCTCTCTCATCTACTTTTCAGGCACAGTTTTACTGTGCATCCCCCTTAAAGAGCTCTTACAGTACTGTTCTGTCAAGCAAGTTATTACAGCTTTGAATTTGCCAAGACAGTGATTTTCTAAGGGGGGGGGGGGGAAAGATTGAATGACTATTTAAGAACAAATCATTTTTTTTCAGGTTTTTCAAACTCATCTTGTCTTTTGAACCATTCTGACAAATGATTCTGCAAAAACCTTTCACCTGCCTTCCTTTTGAGATGTCCTGCTCAACATGGCATGTACTTCAGGAGCTCTTTAGCCCCAGGCCTCCTCTGGGCTGGATATACACATGCCAGTTGCAAAGCAAATGGCACCTATGCTGGGACCTCAAAAGTGTGCAAACAAAATCTTTACTCAATTTTCTGGTAAGAAAAGCTCAAGTTTAACAGTTTTACTCATTCACTAAGTAAATGTTTGAATGAAGATTAATGATCCTGTATTAGAGTTGAAACAATAAGTGCAAACACTGACACTTTGCTTCGTTTCTTATTGCACTCAGGACTTAAAAGAACTATACAAACTTTCAAATTAATTTCTTTTCAGAATTAATGTTTAAAACTTTCTGTATGTTCACACTTATTCAAGGAGTTGTACACAGTGAGAATCAAGCCCGGGCTGACGGTGTGCTCTGCCTGAGCAGGGTCAGACATGCCTGGCTGTCAGTCCTGCCCTTTCAGGCTGCCACAGCACAGTCCAGCCCAAGGGACCACATCTGTCTGTGGTTTGGACTATGCAGCGAAACAAATCTCCTGGCTTACACTGGATTTTCCCAAAATCTCAAAATAGCCATCATAAAGCTACTCTCCTTACTTGAATCCCTGCCACTAACTCACTAGTGATCTCTCTACATCTTCCCCTCCTCCAGCTCTCCTCCTCAGAACAAGCAGGATAGGCAATGGCAGTATCTGGCAAGGCATGACCACTGTGGATGCAGTGGCATTTCCACTAGCAGGAAGAAGGATTTGTAACCACAGTCAGAAATTTTAACTTTTGTAAAGGAATTATTTTCATATTGAGCTACACGCTGGGCAGCTGCCACAGTATAACCTGAAAAAAAGGAAGGAAAGAAGCCCTCTGCTTTACTGTTGACTGTTGAGAGGGAAAGAAAGAGAGAGAGAAAAAAGGAGAGAAAGAGAGAGAGAGAGGGAGCAAACCACAGAAAATGGACAGAAATTTTGTTAAGCAACCAAGCATAGGATTACAGCTGGATTAAAGTTGATTTTCCACCAAGGAAACAGAAAGCCCCGAAAACATGGAATATTTCAGAACAAAGGAACATGTCTGCCCACTGATCAATACCTTTATCTTTGGGACCAATAGCATCAATAGCACTGGTAGCAATAACACAAATAGCTTTGTGATATGACATCACTAGTAATCTTCAGAGACATGGCTAGTACCCATGTTGTCCATTCAAAAACCTGACAGAGCCCCTTGATGTACTACAGCAGCATCCCTTGCTTCAATATAGTTCAGCCAACTTCTTTGTGTCTAAGTACATTACAAAGTGGCTGTGAACATACACAATGGAATACATTATAATTACGAAAAAAATTCCCTAGTGTTTCCCTGCTTATGTTATTAACAGTGAAAGTTAATCTCTGCTTTCAACAATGAAGGCACATCAGGAGGCAATCTCTTCCTCATGTAGCAGAGGCAATAAAGGTGATCAGGTAAAGAATCTAGTAAAAACTCAGGAAAAAAGCAGCTTATACTAATGCTATTATATATAGTATATACAATTATTATAAAATTGTTAGTGGGTTTTGTAGCCACAATAATGGGAGTGAGAAAAAAAATCAGCAAATTAATTTTAATTAATGAGAATTAAGCTCAATGTATTCACAAAAATAAAGCTCTCTTGCTTTCCCGCATGATCTATAGTCTCTTAGAGTCAAAGCACGTCACGTACAAATCTGTTAACATTTCAGGGCCAGAGGAAAGAAACACCACATGTGTACACATCACAACGTCTGGAGAGAAGCAAGGAGCACAGAGAAACAGAAGCTGTTACCAGCGTAATAGCTATTGAGTACTATTACTACTAGGACTACTAGGGAGAGAATTTGAGGGTATCAGCTTTCAATTGGCTCGATCCTAAATTCACTGAAGTCAATGAAAATCTTTCCACCTATTTCAGTGGGATTTGGAGCAGTTTTCAATATCTTACAGCCAAGATGTGGTTGCCAGAACAATTATTTCTTCATTCCTCCTAGAAAGCGCTTTCTGTACAACCTTTAGGGGCACTTAGCGCTTCTTAAGTTAGAATGTTATTGCTGAAGAAACAAATACTTGCTGAATATACTGCTTCAGAATATAGTCACTAAACATCAAACAAGAAATGAAGGATTTGTAAAAAAGAAACAGGAAAGCACCAAGGACATCTTTATATTCTAATTACTGAAAGATTTGTCATAGCAATATTTATATTGTGTTATATGTATAAACTGTGTGCAAGGATGCATTATTTAAAAAGACATTCTACACAAGACCACAAAATTTGCTGGTTAGTATTAAACCTCTGCTCATGAATAAAGACCTTTTTATTATATGCTCTGTGCAGATATTGCACAGAGAAGCTGTAAAGAGACATAGCAAGCACCTTTCTAGCCTCCAAACAATCTCCACATTTCAAAGTATTAGTATCTAAGAATCTGTGCTCCTTTGAGAGATTTTCTCCATCACTATTTTGAAGGCTCTTTACTTCAATGTTGCAAAAGGGAGACACATGGAAAAGAGAGCTGAGGAAGTATTTAGAAAAAACTCTATAGTAAAATAGAGAAAATAATAGCCCAACTTTAGCAGTAATACTGTCATTGTTGTTTCAATGAGGGATTTGTTCAACTATATATATATATATATACACACACATGTAATACTTCTCTGAGTCTTTCCCATCCATCGTTTTGCACATGTAAAATCATGCTGAGTTTTTGAACCAACAGCTGCATGTAAACCTGCTGTTGGGGGGGGGGGGGGAAGCATCAGTATCTGTTCAAAATAACATTTGAGTGAAGAAATGTGAATCCTCAGCAATAAATGAAGCCAATTAATTTCTCGGAGCTCTGCAGTGCACCTGGCAGCAATGTCCCAAATTCAAGGTTTTTTCGCTAGAACTTGCTGATTTTTGTCCTCATATTAGAACTTAAGGAGCCTTCTGCCCTCACCCAGCTACAACCTCCTTTTAAATCTCTCCTCTCAGCAACAAGGTGTTCCTGACATTTATTTGTAAAGTTCTTTATCATGCAAGAGAAAGCACAGAAATTTCAGCAGAGGCCAATGCCATTTCAGCTGATGAATCCATTATTTCACATCTCTGGAGCTTCCAGGTGGTGACGAAGCCATGCTGCAGAGAATAATTTAAAATTGAAAAATGTTCACATGCAAAAACGAATGAGGTCTGCACCTGAAACCTAATAAATCTATTAGGCAAAAAGTCTAAATATTTAAAGACATAGGATAGAAGTACTCAAGATATAAAGCAGAGATAAAGTGTACAGAAACACAGGCTGACTTGTCTGGCATAAAATGTAACTAAAGGTCACTTTTCTCATACAGAATTACGTTTTCTTGTATTTGCTGAGACACTCAAAGGAAAACCTGCGAAGAAGTTCAGAAAGGAGCATCTATATAGTTTGTGGGAAGTGAGAAAAAGGATGATCCAAACAACATGACACTTTGGATTGCCTCTAAAGAACACCTCTGATATTTCCTAACTCTTAAATCAGTATGGCAAGAATTTTTCCCTAACTTTGAAAAGAAGACATTCATCAATGTGAAATCTTCATTTTTACATTTCTATATGACTCAATGGAATCTTTTACTTTATCTTTACGCTTGGTTATGCCTCTGGTTCAGGAAATATTTCATTGTCTCACATTATAATAACCAAAGATTTAATTCTGTAAGCCTTCCCCCTCTTATTTTCTTACCTCTTAAGCCTGCCCCCCCCATACATACAAGAGATAACAAAAAAGGCACCATCATTTGCTGTGTCATGCTACAAGCACAGGAGAACAAGCTGAAAGTGATGCTGTGCTTTCTGACCTGACAATTAATATCATGTTACTCAACTGCTGGATAACAAATGAATTTTTCAGGATGAATTAAATACCAGGAATTATGTATACGTAGTGCCTGTTTATGTCCAAGACGAGCCTTCTACTCTAAGATGAGAATGTAGCATCTCAATGCTTCACCACAGGAGAGAAGAGGGAATGAGGAGAGGGTACCTCCTTGCTTTCTCAAGACAGAAAGGTGTCCTGGGTTTGGCCAGGACAGGGTTAATTTTCACCAGAAGCCAGGAGGGGACACAGCCGGACGGGCTGACCCCACCTGGCCAAACAGAGCCGGGTATTCCATACCATGTGCCGCCATGCTGGGTTCTGGGTGGGGGAGCTGGGCGGCGGGAACTCTCTCGCGGCTCGGGAGGGCTCAGCGGCGGTGCGGTCAGGGAGAGCGGGTCTGTTCTGCGGGTTTGTTTTGTATTTTCTCCTTATCTGTATCGTTGTTGTTCCTGTTCCCTTTGCTTGCTGTTCTGTTAAACTGCCCTTATCCCGACCCACCAGTTTCTGCCTATTTCTTTCCATTCTCCTCCGCACGCTGGCGGGGGGAGGGGCGGCCGCGTGGCACTTTTGTTGCCGGCGGCAGCCGAAACCAGAACAAAAGGCAAGAAATGAAAAGCAAAGCAATCAAGAGTGCTGACAGAGCTAGGAGCAAGAAAAACATCTAAAAATGAATGTCTATGCAGTATGCAGTATGTATGTATGTATGTCAGTAACTGACTATAGACTTACATATGAAACCTGAGACCCCGTCCTCGGCCTGAAAGATTTAGAAATTATTTCATTCAGTTGAAGTTATTGTGGAGAAAAAAAAATTACCTTCAGAGTACAAACTGCAGAGAACAGATAATTCCGGCAACGTCTTCTTGTACGAAGCAAAGGTTAGGCCCAAGGCCTAGTTTTACTAATTGTCTAAACTAGTAACTACTTTTCTATGTAGGAAAACTCTCTTCTTTCACCTTTGTTTTCTAAATTTCTAACAGCAAATACAAAAAAAAATATTTTTTGCTCTCACAGCCATACCGGGAATTAAATTTGGTCATTAAAATTAAGGACTCACAAGCACAGATGAAGCTCTTGCTGATCAGAGATGTTCTGCCTGGTGTTGGTTTCCATGGCTTACAAGGGAAACAGTCCTACATATCGGAAGACTGTTTTTTCAAGGGGCACTTGTAATTTCCTGAAGAGTTTACTCGTTCCTCTGGTAGAGTCAGAAGCAAGAGCTAATAGCAGGCTCCCTTTGGCCTGAAGAAGACCATTCCCCAGCTCTTCTATCCTGTCACATACCTTTCAGTGATGAAGGGAACAATGCAGGTCATTTAGGTGCTGAATGTGTCAGCAAATCAGTTCAGATATGTTATGACAGTGAATGTCAGCAGGGACAAACTACTGACTTATCACGAAACCTCTCACTTCTGCTCTTAATCTAGCTCTTCTGATTACCAGAAGCACCTTTTCACAGTACGATCAAGAACATCTCCAGAACTTGTGCAGTCACAATGTAATTCTAAATACCTGGGTCATTCAGCAGCTTTAAATTCAGCATACACTATTCTGTGCTCCAGAGGGAACCCAATATTAATTTTCAGATATTTTTATAGCATCAAAAGGTTGGAGATGTGTAAGGTAGGGAATCCATAAGGAATTACGTAATGTTTTTGAAGGAACACACTATTCTTCCCTATCACTGATTTGTCGCTATTTGGGGAGATTATTGAATGCTTTACCCACTATTCATAGATATACTTGATTGCCTTCTAAAACATCTGAAATAGGCATTAGCCTGCTGAGAGCCCTGGAACAGCTTTAAAGAAAAGTAATTTTTCTTCAATACAAACACGAGTTGTCCAGCATTGGTCACATCAATTGGTGCATCAGATACCGTCATTCAGTATTTTCAGCTCCTGAGATTTGAACCTACTTGCTCCAAAATTCCGACAATGATGGGGCAGACAATAGCAGAAAAAGAGAAGGGGTTTTTTTCCTGCCTGCAATAGCTTGAAATGCTTTTAACTTAGCAGCTGTTTCTGTGGACAGGACCAATTGATACTTTTTTCATTTTGTGTTTTGAACCCTATTGTGTGGTACTTCTAGATATCAAACAAGTTGCTGTCCCAAGGGCATTGATGTTGGCTTTGTCATACTGCGTAATCAAGTCTTCTTGATTGTTGGATGCTCTCTGTTGTCTCGGGAAAAAAACAGTCCTCAGGTTTATCTTGCAGTGACAGATGGTTTTGTTAATAAATGTGGCAACAACTCTACTGGTGCCACAGTTCTGGCAGCTGGTACTCCAGGGCACAATATATGTGGCAGTGTTGAGTGAATCAATGCAGTGTTGTACATCTTTGTATCTGCAATCACCTTTTCTTCATTGTTTCTGAGCTGTTATGAAAACAACTTGCCACAGCCCATTACAAATGGTCCGTGGTTTCTGAACTCCTCTTGTCAGAGGGCAGTTTCCTTCTCTTCAGTGACACCATGGAACAGGAGGAGCAGTGAGTTGCTGAAAAGGCTTCCTTTATAAACTTGGAGGAAGAGTAAAGCACACAAGCACCTAGCTCTCTCCCTCTCTCTGCTAGTACAATTATGATGACTCTTCAGGGTCTCTTCTCCCACTCTTTACAAGCACCTTTGTCAGTCTCAATGCTGTGTCGTTTCCTCAGAGCAGCAGTCTCTTCCTTGGACATGTTTGCAGAATGAGGAAAGCACAGGCAGTGGATCAAGAGAGGAAAACGGCATGAAGTGATTCCCAAGCAGCCTAGGTTTAGCAGAAAAAGCCAGGAGAATACATTACAAAGTAAATGGCAAAAGGCTAAAGAAGACTGAATGTATCGAAAGACGAGTTTGGAGATAAACAGATGGGCAATTACAATAAGTCAATTACCAAACACAAAGCTGGAAGACACTACCTAACAGATTAGAGTTGCCTTAGCCATTTTCAAAAGGTTACTTTTAAAAAGACTTTTATTAATAGAAGCAAAAGGGTGTCTATAATGCAGAAAAGAAGGCTTTCTAATCTAGATTCTTAAAGTCAGCGTTGAAAGGATTACTTTTACAAAAACTTTATTTCTTCCTCTTGTCTTTTTAAAGCAGTAATAAAGGGTTCTATATCTTGGATGGTAGTGTTTAGCAGAAATTTCACCTTTTAAGAGTCATGGCTTTATAACTTTATCTTTCTTTACATATAAAATGGGACATACTGTGCACACAGTTTGATAGCATGAGCCAGCTGCCAAGACACCACATTCACGAACAAATGTAGGCAACAATTCCAAAGGGAGCCTCGTAAAGAATATTTTTCCAAATATACTATGGGCAGGGTCTCCTGTTCCTGTTAAGTTGAAAGAAGAGAAGGTGAGCAGGAAAGGAATTTGGTAGAATAGGGGCGGAGCTGTGCAGCAGTAAAGGAAAGTAGCAGAGACCCTAGGATGATTTAAATGTTTAAATTTCAGTCTCTCCGAACCAACAAACCAGTTTGAAAAATGAATGGTTCCATTTTCTCCTCTCCTTCCTTCCCTTTCTCTTTCCTGTTCCCTTCCCTTTCCTTTTTCAAATCACATCTTTAATTTTTATTTTTAAGAAAAAAGATCAATAGGCCAAAGACTGCAAATGCCCTTATAAAAATAGAAGCTTAGTTGCCACTGCATTTTTCTTCATCTTTCCGAAGACTGCCCCCTGAGTCTAGATTCCTTACTTGATACCAAGACAGGATCAGTAACTTAGATAATGCAAAAAAAAACCCCTCCAGATTAAGAAGTGGTTTCTCTTCTACCCACTACTATCTCTGACTCACATTCAATTCCATTTCGTAATCCTGTGCACTGATAAAGTGACCGAGGTCAGGTTATGCCAGCATCCCTTACCTTTGCTTCTGGCATACAAAAAAACGTACTCTGAGCAATACGATATACTTCTTTACCTGTCTTCTGCCTCTTTTTCTCACAGCAGCTTTTGGTAAAATGTTCACTTTGAGGAGATGGACTGTGTTATTTAATAGGTATTTTCTATCACTTCTAAACCAGATTTTTCATTGCATCTAGAAAACATTGCCAGTTTCATTTAATCACACATTTCCTAGTCTTGGACAAACTTTACCTAAGTTACACGCTAGCACTAACGAAGTAATGAAAACAGTAATTACAGTTATTCACATTTCAGGTTCTCTTTATATTCCCCAACTCCACACTGAGAAACTATTGCCATGGAAGATAAAATGAAAATGTAATCAGATATGGAACTGGCTGCTGTTTTCTGAAATGTCGCTGTCCTCATGCTGTGTGTGTGAAGGAGGAATGGTTACTCAATAAGTCTTCCTGCAGCTGAAAGTGGTTAGAGTTCAAAATATACATAGTTCACCACCACAGGGAGAAATAGTTCTTTCTGTTTATTGCCTTTCATCTTTCCACCAAAAAGTGAAAACCTACACTGATATAAAGAAAAGTTTGATACATGAAGATTTATTTGAGCCATTTGCTAAGATGGAACTGGAATGTAAATCTGCTATTGTTCATCGAACAGTACAGGGAAGTATCTCAGAAACAAAGTCTATATTTCTTCATTGTTGAAGTGATTTCGGCCTGCTTGTAAATTTTTTTCCAATAGATCTAGATTAGAATAGGTTTGTCTCATTTTGGCTCAGAAGAGACAAGCCTCTAAATCCACTCTAACTCAAAGCTAAATCTAATTAGAGGCCCAACACTTCATATCTCTCATTTAGTAGGTTCACAGGGACTGAACACATAGCACATAGGTGGCTGGCCTATCTCAAACAGGTTCTCTCACCTCCCTTCCCCTTTTCCAAACCCTACTGCACAACCCTCCACTTCCTTTTGCTCCTCCAAGCAGGTTTGTCTTCTTTCTTTGCTCTTCAGGATACACAAATCACTGAGATGAACCCTGAAATACCATTTTAAATTACAGGAAAATATTTACAACAGATGAAATACAGTGAGATAAGAGTTCTACCTGAAATGAGACACGGGCTAATCTAATCTATTGCTCACCTCACAGGAACTGCATATCTTGGTTAAAGAAATATCAGCTTCTGCTGCAACTTTTATTCAGTCGTACTCAAGAAACAGGAAATAGCATATTTACAGCTCATTTCTTCTTGCAGGAGAGCATAAGGTAAAATATGCTAGGAGATGGACACATTACTTGTTAGTGAGCTGCAACTCAAAATGAATTTGCTAGTTTTATATCTAAAGCTAGTCTGCCAAACATGAACTGCCTGATAGGATGCCGATTGTCGTCTTTATTTTCAGCTATTAAATGACATTAAAAGATGATGAATGATGTATTGAGGGCTTTCATAATATTAGGCTTCAAATTGCTGCCATTGTTATACGAATTCACTTAGTGGAAAACAAGAGAGGGGCTGGCTCAGGAGTTTGCCATTGTAGTCTGTCTGGACTGAAAGGTCTGTTGTTCCTCATCCTTGCTACTCGATCTCAGCAGCAGAGTTGTAAGTACTGTGTTTAAGCACCAATTTATGAGTACTGAATTTACAAGTGCTCCTTCCAAAACACTCAGATTTTAACAGATCACATTTTCCTGGAAGGAATTTAAAGAAATGACTACAAATACCCCCACCCTAGTATCTTTCAATGTTATTATTTAATCTGGGAATATTTTTTTCCCTTCGATAATCTATTAGCTTTAATAAATCTTTCATGTTGGAGACAATGTCATTTTGTTCTTTTATAAAAAAAATAAATACGGAGAGCTGGGGAGGACATTTTTGCCATTCATTTGTCATTTCACAAACTAGGGGCCATGAAAGGGGTCTGAAAAGTCTGGACTCTTTCTTTCCTCAAAAGTTAGTGTTTCATCACCACAGAGCCATGAAATATTTTTCTCTTGCACTCAGAAAAGTGAGGAAAATTCTGCTGCACAGAAAAGCCACAGTTTAAATCCAAATATCAGCAGGAAAAAAGGTGGGGGCTTTTTCTTTCCTGTTTGTTAGTCTTGGCAAAGAAATGAAATTATTATCTGAGAATGATCATAGCAGTGTATTGCACCTTTCATACTTAACAGAGTCATGAACACAGTGACTGGAGAGAGTCACTTTTTTCCTCATAAAATGTCTGACTTTGACAAAGATCATGACAGATTAGTGGCTGGAACAAGACTGAAAAAAACGCTGCTATACATGCTGGTTTATATTTTTGTTTTGTAACATTCAGCTCTAAGGTATGTCTTCCTTTTGTTGTACACAGATGGCAGATGGTTTCTCAGAAGAGTTTTTTTCTGACTAAATATCTAAAATAAATAGTAAATAATGTCATACCATTATGCTAAGTCATGCAAGGCATGCAGGTACTTGAAAGTACAAAAACATAGCACTTTAAAAACCTTTTAGAGAGCTCACTATCGTCTATACAATATGAAACCAAAATCAATTCTGCTTAAAAATAACATAAGTGATCTAGTAATTGAAGCAATCTTTACAATACAGCTTGTGCAGTGACAGGAGAAAATGCAAGATGTTTTTTATTTTCTAGAAAATGGCTCAAAGGCAAAGTGAGCATAGCCCTTTGAGACCTGCAATAACCTACAATGAGGGCAACAGTCATCATACAGAAAATATAACAGATGGCAGCATGGTTGCCTTACTCTCAGATACAGGTTACTGAACAGATGCCTTTAGGGATTAATATCAGGTTTTTTTCCCCCTTCTTCTAGACCATGGCACATCTTTGTGCATATGCCGTTTATAAAACAAATATAAAATACCGTAGGGAAATGAATAAAGTTTCAAATGGCAAAATGTCAAAAGAAATACAAATTTGTGGAGGATAATGTGATTACTGATGTTGCTAGTATAGACTGAAACATAACCTTACCCTTTGCAGTACACTGCATCTATCACACATTATTTTGAGCTATGTTACAACAGTACAAAAGCAGATGTAAAATCTGTTATAAACCCTCCATTTGCTTTGCCAGAAAGGTCAACCACCCAATAGGCTAAAAGTCACTTCTCTTGCTTACCAGCTTTAAACACTCAAAAGCAGCAAGACTAGAATAAAGAGAAAAACTGTCATACACAGCTTGTATGAGGATTTCTACAAACACCTGAAAAGCTAAATCGTACAGAGAACTAGATCATCCATTGCTAAAACAGGCAATAGCAAGAAAGATTATTTCCAGCTTCTCGGGTACCACAGAATTCAGGATTTAACCAAATCAGAAATACATCATCAAATTATGTTAAAGTGCTTGTGCAGATCAGCTTCCTAACATAGATTCAGACTTGATGGACTGCTGTGATAAATCACAAGACCCCTAAGGACATACTAGGTTTTTAAGGTCCTGAGTCTTTTCTCTAGGTGACAATCAAAACTCCTGTTGTCTTCAATGAGACTAGAATTTCATCTTACATACGCATACAAAAATACTCTTGAAAGCAGATACACATTTTCTTCTAGAATTCTTTTAGGATAAATTACAACCGTGTCCAGAAAACGAAAGCATCATCCAGAGATTACCCCAGCTTCCCTCTCACAGTGGGATATTTCAATATTAAAAATGGTGCATTCTTCAGGGCATTTTAGTGAATGTTTCACAGCTAGACCTGTATTTGTTCTACTAAAACTGCATTCCTTCACCAAGAAAGAACAGTGTTTAACTGGCTTCCTTGCTTTAAAACAAGAGCACATTTTCTGCATTAAAGAGGCATTCATGTGGAAAGCATAGTGAGAAGTGGGTATCACTGTCACTTTCACTATTTCCTCTGTAGAAAAAGAGCTACTTTTATTGGTCTAACTGGTAAAATTGGAGGAAAGACAGGGGCATAGTGAAATACCTGAGAGCAGATATTGTATGTCAGAGTACTTGTTGTGGCTTACACTGCTTTGCCAGAAATGTGGTGTCAGAAACACCACAGGGAACCTTTCCTATGTTTCACAGAAATTTTGATGATACATTTTCCTCAGGAAAGTAGGATAACCTTCAGCTGAAGAATGAATAGGGATGGTTTGCTTTCATTTTACTACGAACATTTTATGACCTTACACAATCTATTTTGACCTTGTAGAATCTATTTTCTCTGCCTCAATTCTCCTTCAGTGTTGTGGCCACTTTCCAACACTTTATGAAGTGTTTGGACAGTGTGGCATTGAAGGTCAGTGGCAAATTTCAAAGGCTGTCTGAAAAAACTTTAAGTGCTCCCAAGGAAATAAAGTGATCTAGGTCTAGGGACATAGCGCTGGCAATAGACTACAATAATTTAGTATATGAATCAGTGGAAACACAAGAACTTTCTACTCCTGTAGCCCCCTAGTCAGTTTTTGATCATGCTTGAGTCACGAAAACATTAGCTACTAATCAGCAGCCTATTTCTTTCCCTGGAAGACAATTATGGACACATCATCATCCTTGTCATCTGTTCTGACTTATTAAAAAAAATATTATGGAAATGAACTATGAGAGAAAACCCATCCAACCTACCCTACACAAAGTGTATTAAGTAGCTACAGAGTATGTTTCCTCCTTCTTTTTCTCTTTCACCATCTCAGGGTATTCCATTTCCATAGTAAACAGACTGACACTAACAGACTGACTTGGTAATAAAATGCTTTCAATTAAACGAAAGTCTTTCACCCGCTAGATTCAGAGGCAGAAAGGCTATATCATGAGCTGGTTGTTCTAGATAGGAAAGGAGGATAGTTTATGGGAATCAATATAAGATACCGTGATGTTTCCCATCTTCATTAAATCATTACAATAAGGTAATAAACAGCACAGAATGATATATAAACTTTAAACCAAAAGAACTGAACTACGAAAAATCATCCATTAAATTAAATTTTAGAAAAATACTGTCTACTTAATCTTTAGATAAATCAGGAAAACTTATTCCATGGAAGTGGCATAGATACTAAATGCAAATGTTGAAAAATAACTGATAGTTGAAAGAATTTTAGACTGAAGATCACAGAATCATAGAATAGTTTGGGTTAGAAGGGACTTTTAAAGGCCATCTAGTCCAACCCCCCTGCAGTGCGCAGGGACATCTTCAGATAGACCAGGTTGCTCAGAGCCCCGTCCAACCTGGCCTTGAATGTTTCCAGGGATGGGGCCTCCACTACCTCTCTGGGCAACCCGTTCCAGCGTTTCACCACCCTCACTGTAAAAAATTTCTTTCCTACATCTTGTCTAAATCTACCCTTTTTTAGTTTAAAAACATTACCCCTTGTCCTATCACAACCGGCTCTGCTGAAAAGTTTGTCCCCATCTTTCTTATAAGCCCCATTTAAGTACTGGAAGGCTGCAATAAGCTCTCCCTGGAGCCTTCTTTTCTCCAGGCTGAACAACCCCAGCTCTCTCAGCAAAAGTCCAACTCACATTAGCCAAAAGAAACAAGTGTGCCTCAGCTGTAATGGTAGCAGGAATACCTTGCTTCATTTCCAGGCATGCAAATCCAAGAAAAAAGCAAGTGGAACAGAAGAGAAACCTGCATGATTATTAAGCAAGAGGGAGGACAAAAGTGGAGAGAAGCTGGCTCTGAAGTTGCCAGGGTAGGACTTGGCAATGCTCTCAAGACCTCGTAATATGATATTGTAAATATTTGAAAGATATAAATCCCAAGGGGGTGCAACAGTATGGTATGAACAAACCTCTGTAAAAGGAGTTGCATTTGTCATGCATTTTGAATTACTTTGAACGAACAGATCCTTAACCACATCGTTCACAGTCCAGACACAGAAGACACAGGTTCTTCTTGGCTCTTTTACAGAGTCCCCTTTCTTTTTATGCCTGTATACAAAAGGTTAAAAATGTGCAAACTAACATAGGCAAATCCTTGATTTGACATTCAGACACTATCCTGCCTTGAGCCAGCAATATAAAAAAATTTGGGGTCTCTTCTCAAATGAGTAAGTTCCATGTCTGGTGAGAAAACCCATCACCAATTACATGCCTCATGTATCTGAAGAAAGATAAGCTGACTTTGCTAGGCAGTGCAGCAGCTGACTTCAGCCTGCAGGGACACTTGATTCTACATTTAAGGTATGACAGGAGGCATATTATAAAGTGCCACACAAATTTAAGATGTTTATAGATTATTTTCTTCCTTCTCTCCCCACCATTTCTTACCCAAAGCATGTACTACATTGCAGACTGCAAATGATTTTCAGGGAGGAACATCTGGCCAAAATGATCTCTCCTTTTCCCTGTATGCTTACATCCACTTACTTGCACGTTACCAGACTGTTTTAGTACTCTGCTTCTAAAGAACATAGTCTAGTTGCCTTCTGAATCCATTTCAGTTTTTCAATGTTAATTGCCTTTTTCCCATATGTTCATTATTCTGTGCTTCATAGGTTTTAGTTTACTTTGTTTCTCTGGATTTAGGTTGTGTTGACTTATTTGCTTCATTCACGACTAGCACACAGAAGGTAGCATTCTCAGTCGTCAGCCCTTTCCATAACTGATGTATCGGGTGCATTATTTTGAAAGCCCTAAGGTGAATAATAAATATTTTAGAAAAGCCACGTATGGGACAGATCTTTTAAAAATAGTAATAAACCAGGATTCTAAGCCCACAGATTTTCTTCTCCTCCCTTTCTCTTTGCCTCTCTTCTTCATATGAATGTTTACATACTTCAGAGCAGGTAAGCAAATATGCCTCTAATTTTTCTATATGCTTGCTGATATTTTATGTAGTAATAATACATACCATCAGGGCATAAACTAAGTTAATTTGTGCACTCAGAATTCATATGAGACTATGTTCCTTTTGTAAATCAAACGGCAAGAGACAAAGCGTTTCCAAAATCACTGGTTTCGGTAGAGGTGACAACATGATCTCCATGAGAGCATAGGAGTGATTTGTACCTAACAAAGGCACAATCCCATCATAGCCTCTCGGAGCTGCCAGGGCAGAGCACCTTGCCTAAACAGTTTAACATCTCTGAGGTATATGCAAACGTATCCACTAGTTTCTGTGGTACTTGGCATTCCCTGTACGTGGTGCTGTGATGAGCACTGAGCGGAGATCTGAGCACTTTGCATACAGGGTGACACAGAATATTCTTTGTGGGCTCCTTCTTCTTCCCGCTCGTCTACTTCTCTTCCTTTTAATTAGGAACAACAACAAAACTGCACAGAAAACCAACCCAAGAGCCCCAGTCCACCTATAACTTCAAAGGCAGCCATGCTGGGACAGAGCAGCTGACCAGGTATGCAGAGCCGTGAACGGACCATGTATTTCACTGCCTGAAGTCAAATAATGATCAAGGTCAGTTTTTTATATCATGATATATCAGAGTACAAAAGTAATTTGGAAAGAGTACTGCACCTAACTTTGGATTAACGGCATCCTCATAGTGTGGGGACCATGATAACTGTGCTTGTTATTGCAGCTTTAGTCTTTCACATCCATAGGCTAGTTTCTGTCTGCTGCTCCATGTCTACTGGTTATAAGCCATGGCACAGAAAAATCTCATAGGCACTTTACAGGTATATTCCAGTTGTAGCCATAGGAATTTTGCCCAGTTCATCAAGCTTATACTTAACAGGTCTCATCACCACACATGTATTTTGTAGGCTATCACCAAATTGAAATATGATGATTGCATAAAGGTATTTGTGCTTATATTTGTAGGAAAAAATATTAAATATTATAATCTATGCATGTTCATATTTCTTGACATTGTCAGTTTGTTATTGTCTAAATCCATCGTTCCATCTATTGGGTATTTTGCTGTTTCCTAACAGCTGTGCAGATGGATCCTTTCATGGCCCACGGCAAGCTGTTTCAGCAGCTACCGCTTCTCACTGTTAACATTCTACAACACTAAGCAAGACAGAATTCGTGCTGCTTGAGCTTCTGGTCATCAACCCTAACAGTTTTAACTAATTATTTAGTGTGGTCCTTCTCAGCCTATGAGTCACTGCAAGCACTGATGGCACATGTTAGGAGGGGGTCCAGATTCTTTTATCCTACAGACCACTTAGGCTGACAGTACAGCAGGGCCCCACAGTGTCCTGAAGCTCATGGTTGGATACCCTAGACACATTGCAATGGTCATCTTAATATTTCACTGTGCAACCACATTTACATCCACGGGGTGTTTGGCCAAAACATCACTCTGTGATCTTGTGAGCCACTAATTATTCTTCACAAGACCTTTTCAAAAACACTTCTACGTAAGAGAGAAGAGCCTATCCTGTAGACAATGGGCTTCCTTAGATGCACAGCTGAACTGTTGCATGTGTTAAAATTCTTCTAGGAAGTTTAAAACTAGTTCACCAGGGGACTTTCACTTGTCTTCTTCACTATTTATCACCCCATCAGTCTTTGTGTCATTTGCAGAATCCCGGTGATATTGGCAAAAGACCCAACAAAGTACACCAAAAAAAAAAAAGTTTATATGAGTCTCCCATGACGAAGAATTAATGGAAGGTAAAATAATAGATTCCTATCAGTTTGAGTCTATACCAAATATACTTCTATAATCCCTACCAACTAATTTGTAATCTCATCAGAAATTATGAATGCTTTATTAAGAGAGTCTCATCATTATCAGTCACATGATTCCTCACATTCTCCTCCACAGAAATCAGTATATGGCCGACAGGCCTATACTCAGGTTATGACATTATTCTTCTGAAATGTTTGTTCAAAACTTTTTTCTTTTAGTAAGAATGTTATTAGTTGTCTAAAGGTTACAAGTCTGTTTTCTTAAACTTCTGCAAACAATTTATTAACTTATATAGATATCGCTACTATTCCTTTTGAGCATTGAATCTTTTAGAAATGTACTCTTTGCCTCTCAGGGTTCAAGGAAAATAAAATATCTAATATCTTTTATACTCATGAATAAATGAGCCACAGTGAGATGGATGACCAGATCCATACAGCAGACACTGTGGGACTGGAGCAGAATCTATGTCAACAGCTACAGTTCTGAAAAAAAATTATTTTACTTCTCCTCTATACCATTTTGTTATTCCCAAGTCCCAAGTCCTTTTGCAATGCTCCTCAAACAGAGATTGAGTAAATCAGTATCTATCTCATGGTTTAGCCTGGGGCTGAATGCAGAAAACAGGAACTTCTTTAGTCCCTTCTCTTATGATTTTAAACATAAAACACCTAAACATCCCCAGAAACTCTCATATTTCCCCTAAAAATTCTGTTCAATGGATCAGAGCGCTAGAAATGTGAGTATTGTCAGTAAAAATTACTCTAATTGCTAGGTCGTGTGACACAGCAGGGAACTGGAAAGGAACTTCTGGTTTCCACGCAAGCATTTGTCACTGGACCATTCTGTCTTTCCTCAGCATAATCCATGTAGTTTGTGGATTGTTTGTCCAAGCTTCCAGTTATGGGCTATGGGCTTTCCTTCTATGCTATTGTTTTTCTTTGAAGATCCCTCCTACTAGTGATGGCTTTCTACGTGCCTTTTTTTTTTCCAGTTTCAGTTGTGTAAATGCAGGTCCTCCAAAACACTGTCTTCACCTGTGTCTTCATCTGTTTCCATGTGAATTAGTCACTGATTTGGACTTTTTTTATGCCTGCTACATTAAAAACAAAAAGGTACCATGAGAAGGTGAGTTGTCTGAAGGTTAGTTCAAATGTGTTATGGCAACTTCAGAGAGAAAGCCCTCTGCTGACTTTACACCCTTTACAACCCTCAGGGACCACCTTCAATGATTTTCCTGAAGCTGCATCCATGCTGCTGAGAGAAAAAACCCCCACAAACTGATAATATATTCTGTGGTGTACAGAGCTCCATCACTGAAACGCGCTCAGGGCAGCAGGGGTACTGAAGTGACAGAGAGAGTTTTGCTCATTAACTTCAGTGGTTTAAGTTAGGGTAAGATTTGGCCCTAGAGCATTATCTTCTAATCTTTAGATGAAAGGAGGAAAAGCTACTTATGATATATCAGTACACAGAAACAGATGTCAGCTGCTGACCGCCAAACAAGTCTTTGATATGCCAAAAAAAGGGAGCACTTTCCAGAAATTCCTACTAACTCTGACTTTCAAGCACATCTCCAATTTTCAAAGTGTCCACCTACTGGCATGAGCCCAAATATATAATCATTTTTTTCTCATTCTGGGTTATATGTAAACTCTAACCTGTTTCACTTCAGACTGCACACAGATAAATCATTTTCTGCAGTGAAAGTTTTTTCAAACTGATCTTATTTAAGAAGTGTTATTGAACTTCAGAAGAAGATGAATATATCTTCAGTGTCAATAACTTCAGCAAACACCCTATTCTGCAGTCACTACTGTCAATTCTTTACAGCTTGCATGCCTGTGCTACCAAATATTAAAAAAAAATAACCAAAAGAAAAGTATGCTTCTTCTTCAGACACTCTCACACACAAGCCCTTCTTTTGTGTTCTTCCTTCAGCTGAGATCTCATTTAGGGCAGATAGACAGGGAATGAATAGCACAATCCAGTAACCATCATAAGTATTTCATCTATACTTAGGGGGGAAAAAATACCAACTTCCTGTGCACACAGACATTTCAGAAGCTATTTTGAGGTACTTTGTCAGACAACATATTAATGGAAACAAAGAAGAGATGAAGTGGACCTACATGAGCAGTTTAGTTCAGACCTGAAGTGCTCCTTGAGGATGGCTAATTGTCCTCAGTTACTTACCTGTGCCCAAAGGCACGGACAGTCCCGGGGCACACAAGCAGAATTTCTTTCAGGTGAATGCATATAAAGGTATGCATTTTAATGCTAGGAAGTCTGCAGTTGCCATAGATTGTGATATTTCCCTACCAAATTCAGAACAACAGTCATTCAGCCCAGTAAGGGTTTTATTTCCTGACTACGCTCAAAATTACGTGTGCAAAATCAGTGATGTGCTATACTCACCGGTCTCAAAAACAACAAGTTTGAAAGATGTGTCTGGACTTTGGTAAGAAAAATATTTTTTTTTCTTTATTTCTATATAAACCCAGAATCTTTCAACATACTAAAACACCACCAAGCTAGAAGCAGCAGATGAAACCCTCCACTGTGCAGAGATTCAGCACAAGTAGGACTGTTCTGATTTGGCACAAAAAGTAAAAGCCACTGTTTCTTTTTTTTTTCCGTTAGTGTTGGAGAAGGAGCTAGTTTGCCCCCGTGCTTGCTGGCTTGGTGTGTTTACAGGGAGGCTCATCAAGACCTTTTAGCAAGAGCTTGTTGAGAACAGCACCAATTAACTTAATCACTGGCCACACATGGAGTTACAGACAAGGCTTGAAGTGTTCACTCATCTTTTATGTTATGGATAGAGATTTTAATCACATCTATGTTTATTCTGCTTTCCTTTAACATGTCTAGATGAGAAAATAACTGGAAAGATAATATGATAGTGAAAAAACCAGAGAGACAATGTCTAAATGCTTTTTTGTTCTTCTTGAGTAAGGCACTAAAGCTAGCAAAAAAATGTTGGCTACAGGTTCTGTTTTCATCTTTCACCACTCAGATGGCATCTGCAATAGCTCACAATGTTAATGGCAGCCTGACATGTTTCATTTTTCTACAACACAGTTTCAAAGAGTCTGCATCAGCAATACTCTCACCTGTAATGGCAGGGACCACATTAACACTATGGTTCAGTTTGAGGTACCCATGTAGTCCTCTATGTTTTCTTCTATGCCTCCCAGGTAAGCAGTGCTCATATATGCACCAGGAAAAAGTATAATTTCAGGCAGGGCAAAGCCCTTGAGCACCAGGGCCATCAATAGTAAGTAATTCTTATCAGTAACAAATCGATGACTTCAAATGTGGATCCAGGGGAAACAGTTTCTGAATACTAGGACAGAACTCTCTTGGCAAAATTCATTTTTCTCCCTGTCAGCCCCATTCAGATTGATGCCATCTCTCCTGTTACTAAAAGTATCCATACATTCTTCTGACCACAAGCTCTGACAATTCTGCTGAGAACTATTTTTCCTAGTACATCATTATAAGTTTGCCTTTAAAATGAGTTATAAGTATCTAAGCCTGCAATATGCCAGAACGGCAGTTAGGGAAGTTCAGAGGAAGAGAAAAAGGTGCTAAGCCTGTCAAGCTGAGACAGCGGAGCGTTATGAATGCAGCTACCTAGCAAATCAGTCATGGGAGAAACTTAAGCAAAAAGCAGCACTCTTCTTGAGCTCCACAGTAAATCTGAGTGTGGAGTATTGACTGCCCACTAAAAAAAAGTTTAGAAACTTTTTATTGAGACCATCAAAGAAATTATTACACGGTAAGCCCAAAAATGCCAAGGTCAGGTAATTATTTTGAAAAAATTTCCACTAAAGTTGTCCCTACACATTTATAAATTTGCTGAAATAGCACAAAATTTAAAGCTGCACAATGACTCCACTTTGAAAACTACCTGAGAAGTAAGGGATTCAGGTTCATGTAAAAACTCAGTATCAAAGCTTGAGCCTGAATAACTGAACAAAAAAATGCATAAAACATCCAGGGTTTTTCTTACTTCAGAACATGCAGATCTGAATACACAATCTCTTTCAGATTATACACTAACTCTGATTGGAAACAGAGGAGGTCAGAGTAACTAATGACCATTTTTTATTGTGGGTTTATTACCGGCATAAAATGAGTTGAAGGCTTCATGTTAAACTAATGTAAATAGATGACCACAGAAAACTCATTTCAAGCAATCTCTTCGCTGATGGCCTCAGTAAACCTTTCTAAATCCTCATGACTACAGAGAATACAAAATCCTTTTACCCTGATCGTGTTTTTTTCCAGATAAACACATTTGTACATGACAGTACATTTTGGGAAAGCAATCCTCAGCCTACAGATTAATCCCTTCGTCTCCCTGGGCTTCAAACTTCATTCACTACAAAACAATTGGAGGAAAGGCCAGTCAACACACTAAGGGGAAAACATCCAGCTACCTAGCAAGTGAATGTCTGGTAGATGTTCAGAGATAATCCATTTCAGACCTCCCATCGCCATTAGTGAAGGTCAGTTAACCAGTCTCAAGAGCTCAGCTACACATCAAGTTTGACTTACTGAGGCTTTCTTCTTTGTTTTAAAAAGAGAAAACCAAACTGGCAGGACCACTGCAGTACCCATACCTGCTTTAGGTTGTAGGGAGAAAAAAAGTACAAATCAACACATTTTAGAAAGAGGGTGGCTAAGGAGATATTGCTTTCCTAGTGGTTTTCGTCTAGAGCTAGAAATACACAGGTAGGAAAGCATGTCCAGCTTCTTACTATAACAGCAATATGCTGACAGTTCTTTGTGGTTAAGTTCTCACTTCATACACCCAGATTGTAAAATCCTGAGTGTGAAATACTTTGCTCTCCCATCTTTCTACTGGTCTAAATGTGATAAAACAGAGCATTAGACCCTTTCAAAATTTTCAAGTCAAAGTGCTTTAAATGAGAGATTAATTAGACCATCTGTCTTAGGGAATTTAAATGACTTCCCACTTGCATTTGGTATTTAATTATAATTAGACCAATATATCTGAAACTTTTCACTAGACCAACAAAAATGCCATTACCCCCTTTGTCCTGCATTTCTGTCGTTGCACATCACCGTGCAGTCCCAAAAGTACAGCTCTGCTGTTCCCTTGCTGTGCATAGTACATTTTTCCAAGAAGTAGTTGGAAGTCTGAAAGAAAAATGTTTTCTAAATCTGGTATTGGCTCCAGAGAGAGGTAGGATCATGCTTCCCATGCAATGCAACCAACTCTATCACCCTGCAGCAGAGCAGCATGGGGGATAAAAAGACCACGGAGTCCTGTTAGGTGTGGACTCCTGAGAACAACCGCAGTGTTGATCCACAGCTGAAGGGGCAACGCTGCCCATGGACTCCAGAAGTGGTATGTGGTAACAAATGTGGTTCACACATGTTAATGTCCATTTTTCATTTGATTTTACAGCACAGCCACCTTGCCACAGCAGGAATGAATATAAATCCTCCTGCAATGGGTATTCATCGCTTCTCTGCATGTGTATTCTAGACACTTCATAGACTCATTTGCCAGTAACTTCATTACAGTGCATTTCCAAAATAACAGAGAAAAGAGTTATATTTTAAGCTCTTTTTAGGCCACCCCCTGTAATTTTAAAAGCAATTCAGGTGTAAAAATGTGAGAATTTGCTAATTATTATGTGTTTAGGGGATTATGTAGACTTCTTTTTCTTACATTTGTCAGGCAAATCAGCTTCTTGAGGCTGCAAAGTGCTCAGTGATAAAATGCTCCCGTGTGTGTTGTCATTAATTTGTCATTTTTTTGACTACAAAGCAAATGGAAGTTCCTTAGACCCACTGGGGGCTTTCTTCCAGGATGGTAAAAGAATTAAGAAATTTGCTTTCCTACCTGCCCAATGGCAACTCCTCAAGCTACCATGGGGGAGACTGAAGAACGGTGTTAAAAAACCCCAGGGTGAGGTAAGCTGACCTTAGAGCAAAAACAGCCGGTAGCACTTGCCTTACAAGGAACTTTATTTGGTGCATCCTGCAATATTTAGGTAACAAGGCAAGACTAACTTTTACCAAGGACAGGTTCATCAGTTTTTTCTCAGACAAAAATACCATTTACCAGACAACGAGGAATTACTTGCAAATTGTGTAAAGGCATCTGCATTTTGGTTCTGAATCACAAAAAGTTCTATAGAATTGGCAAAAAAAAAAAAACCTGGAAAACCATAAAACATTCTTTTCATTGGAAATAATATAAAAAGAGTTTCTTCATTTATTCTTAAGCTGCCACATCACATTGTAACTACAGACTTAATCAGAGATCTCGCAGCATGCTGCTAGTCTATCCCAGCCCCTGCTGTCACTGACAAACAAATCTGTTTCTGTCAGAAGTGTGGAGCTACTCAAATCCTGATTCTCTTTATTGCTTAGCCACAATAACCTTTCTTTCCTGACAGATAACATACAGCAAATATTTAAGGTGCCTAATAAAGACAGGCAGCAGAAAAAAAAAAAAATCATTCAAAGATTTCTCTGGTGCTTTCCTCACTCCTGGCTAAGAACCTGCTACTGAGGGTCCTGGTGTCCGAACAATGGGGAGAGGATTGCTCTCTCCTGTCACTGGGCTTCCTAGTGACATTTCCTTCAACATTTCCATGTGAAATCCCAACGTCTTTTGTAAGTAGCCCAAAGAATCTACAACTACCTGATTCTGAATGTTGAAATAAAATGAAGCCTTTAATCCCAGATTTATTCTAAGGTCAAATCTGCAGTGAAATAAATCAAGTAGCAGGGGAAAAAAGCTGATTACTAAAACCATTAGCAGGATGCATCGACATAAAACACAGTGACGTGGAAAACACAGCAGTAAACTCATGTGCTCCACAAAGCTGGAAGTGGTAAAAAAAAAAAAATCTGTTTTCTAAAAGAAGAAAAAGCCACATGAAAAAGAAGTATCAACAACTTCGAGTAAAGTTTTGTTGGACAATAGTGATGCATGGACTGTAGTAACACTTGATAAGTGCAGCAGTTTGCATATATTTTTGAGTTAAAAATCAGAAATGACGTGCTATACAGAACAGTGCTATTTTGAGGGGAGGGAAGCCTTGTAAGCTTATTTATACCACCTTTTGGCTGATCAGTTCTCTCAAACTCCTCCTTTCTGGAACTCTCATCTTCCTCCTATACCCCTATCTCACAAAGAAGAAAAGGAAAAAAAAATCTCCAAACACAAAAAACCCCAATGAATCCCCTACCAATGTTTCCTCAAACCCACTCTAGGGCTGGATAATCAGCTCACTAACTTTGCTGTCACTACTGGGCACCCTCAATTTTGAGGGGCTAAACCCACTCTAACAATGACAAACAGTGAACAGAAAATAGCTTTCTGATTCCCATTTCAGAGAATCACAGAATGGTTGAGGTTGGAAAGGACCTCTGGAGGTCATCTTGTCCAACCCTGAATTTTGAGGGTTACTATTCATGTAGCATCTCTAATATCGATATATGATTTTACATATGTCACCAGATTCGCTAAATATCATTCAAACGGTTTGGTTGTCGTTAATACAACTAATATTCCTCCTAAACACAAATGGATGTAGGACCAGGTCTTACACACTACTGAGGAGCACAGTCACTATATTCTCACAGCATTTAAAACACCTCCGTTCTCTTTTAATAACATTGTGTAAAAGCCACAGCACAGTCCTGACCTGACAACCTCATCCAAATGACTAGTTGGTAGGCTATTTGACCAACTTTTGTTTTTGCTGGGACACCACTCTTCTTTTCAAAAATATAAAAAACTTGAATTATAATTCATAGCTCAGCCCTCAAAAATTTGAGTCAGTCTAGCTGTTTGCATTTCTTAACTTGGAAGAAACTGTTTATTAATTCATAATAGACATTATTCTCTGGAATCCACCATGGACAGGGCAGAAGTTCATATCAAAAAGGCAACATGTGTCTGCTCTACATATAAAGAAGTTGGTTATTCTAATTTGTGTCACAGTAACACATGGATGCCCCAGAAAGATCTTGGCTCCATTTCAGTAACTGGTATTTAAATAATGTGGGCCCTGAATAATGCATACTGTCTTCTAGTATTCTCTAACAGGATATAGATGAGGAAAAAAGGTCGGTTTGTGTTAAAAGTCATTGAAATCAGTGACAGTGAATAGAAAATGGTTTTCTGATTTCCATTTCACAGAATCAGTGAATGGCTGAGGTTGGAAGAGACCTCTGGAGGTCACCTTGTCCAACCCTCTGCTCAAGGAGGACCACCTACTGCAGGTTGCCCAGGACCATGTCCAGCTGGCTTTTCAATGCCTCCAAGGATGGAGATTCCACCACCTCTCTGGGTTCGTTTCAGAGCTCTGTTCTCCAGACACATAATGAAGCTCATTTTTAAAAAATGTAAAAAGGAAAATAAATCATGATTTTTCATCTCTAGTGAAAACTAAAAGGTTTCCCAAATAACTTTGTTTTTTATTGTTTTTAGGGCATTCGCTGACTTGTTTACCAAAGTCAAGATTTTAACAAGATTAGTGGTGTATATGAGCAGGAGCAAAACTCAAATACAAATACAACACTGATAGTTTTTTCCAATCTATTGCACAACAGACATTTAATATTTAATGGACTAACATTCATGTAGTATTTTACACATGTTAGAAGCAAACTGGGCAATTATGCAACTACTTTCACAAAAAAAAATCTGGAATATATGCCATGTAATAAAAACTTTACCACAGTTACTACTTTTTGTTTATTTCTTTGTTTTCTCTTCTCTTTTTGTATATTTAAGGCCTCCCCGTTTCTGCATTGCAAAGGAGAATTTATAATCACTCTTTTCTGAGGAAAAGAAGCTAAAACTTTTCTTCTGGGCAGCAAACACCTGCATGTAATATTCTGTTTGTTCTGTCATCTAGCGTTCATCTAAGAGTAGCCACTACCACAGTCTTTCTGGAACCACCTCTTCAGAAAATAAATCTTATTCTCAAAATAGTAATTTTGGCATTATCTTGGTCTACTGAAAATTTTCGTTAGACACTGACTAGACAGATAATATTAGTCATACGCCCAATCCTAACCCTGCAAATCCAAACAAAATTAAAAGAATAATAGAATTACCTTTTACTTATGTTGTGAAGAAGTTCCATACCTTTCCTTCAGAAATAAAGATGATAAATTTTGGTGTCCAGGAGATAATACAATCAATATATATAGATTTGCAGAGCGCCGAAAGACACTTAGTGACACCTTTTGTAGAACGACACCTCAGATACTTTTCTACATCTGCATGACAAATCAGTATTTTCTGGTGGACTACAGATTAGCAACTGAGAAAGAAGAGATCCTAAGAACAATCTAATGCAAAATGTCACCGTCACCATGTGAAACACCTTTGGTCACCCCCCTCAGAGCAAGCAAGCGAATGGGAAAAGGAAAGGGGCATGATCAGGGCAAAAAAAGTCTGTAAGGGAAATGTAACAGTTATTTCACAGGTAGAGTCCTGGATCTGAAGGAACAACTTCCTAAAAATAGACGCAGAAAAGCAAATCTGAAGGCACTACTAATCTTTCTTCTCTTCCATGCCTTGAAACTCACATTAGGTCTCATAAATAACTCCCCAGAGAAAATAAGGAGCCCCAAGGGGTAAATGAAAACAATTACCTCTCAACAATTCTAGGGACAGATCTGTCTGCTTTCTCTGCAAGGCCCCTGTGGGGACACAACCAGGATTCGACCCCAGCTGACGCTGGCCTTGACCCTAGCTATATGCTGTGTACACTGGAGAAATGTACTTAATCTGAAATAAGCGAGAGCCACATGAGAAAACTTTGAGGTTTGACTCTAAGAAGTAGTTTGGCAGCTACTGTAAGAGGTTTCCAGACAAGATTTGCAGTGTTTCCTGGTGTTAGCAAGGCTAACGATGAATTCAAGTTAGTTCTAATATTGCCAGCACAATCACTATGGCATTATAGTACTTCCATTAGGGGATCCAGCAAATGGTGGCAAGTGTAGCTACCCACAGAAATTTTTTTAAAAATGAAATTAAAGTATGAGATACCAATTTTTGTATGTACTTATTTTGTGCTCTGGGGGAAAAAAAAAAGAGGGAGAAAGAAAAAGTAATAAAATCTCTTATAATTGCTTTGGTTAAAAAAGCATTAATTAGTCCTTGCCCAGTAATAAAGTCAAATTAATCAGCTTCAAAGAAACTTTTAGCATTTAACCAAGACTGAAATAAAAATCCAGATTCTAACCACAGCAGGGTATAAAATGATTTCCCATGAAAAAATACTATTACATTTGAACTGCTATAAAGGTCTTTTTCTTCATGAGCATGTTAGAGTAAATTATCAGTGACTCCTATATGCCAGTCAAATGCTATTAATGTCAAAAATCGTGGTGAAAGGAAAGATTAGTATTTTTACATCCATTTTTAATACTACTGGATGAGATCCTTAAGTAAGATGTTACACAGAACACCAAATCCAGTCAATAGGTCACGCATTTTTTTTTCCTGATGATCCAGATGTGGCTTTCCCAGTCCTAATATTCAAACAACAAAAGGAAAGGGCAATAAACCCCCCAAGGGGGCCTTGCCTAACTCTAGGTTTCCCTTTCAAGAGTTTACAATGAAAGTCAACAATGGCAAGACATATGGCCTGATTATTTGGGCTTTTTATAAAGCATTTGACAAATTTCCACTAGACAAGCCTTCTTTCAAGGAACAAGGCAGAAGAATAAGCATAAGGGCACAGAAAAGGTGGTCTAAGAAGGATAAATAATACAGCCTGAAGTACTTTTAAAAACATTTACTTTCTGAGTCGATTGCTAGTTCCCAGGAAGTATGAAGCTGGCCATCTGTTGCTGCTCACATCACGTGTGAAGGGTCGTAACTGAACTGCTAAAAGAGATCTTTAGAGCATACGAAGTATTGGGAACAGGAGCCATCTTGGAGCTTCCTGACTGCTGTAGTAATTCTTAGAAGATTTGAAGTATTTAGTGGAAAAATAGATGCAGAAAGGGTGGTGAATAGACCCAAACGCATGGAAAATTGACTTGTGCAGCAGACAGCTATTAGCTGTGATGGTTTTTCAATAGATAATAGCCTAGGAGAAAAACGACAGTGAATGGTTTCTTTGCAAAGAAAAAGAAGTCTCCTCACTAAAGTCACATTTGAAAGAGGGAACAACACATTACAGTTTGGTGTAGTTAGAGGAGCTATAATTGAAAGTCATGCCTGCTCCCTCTTTAGTCCAGGTCTTTTCTTCAGAGGATGTGTGGATCACTTCATGAGCGTGTTGAGAAGACACCACTTGAAGGGTGACTCTAAGGACAGGAAGGATGTGTAAGAGCTCTGTTTTGGATCTCTCCAGCTCTTTCAAGGAGGAAAGTCAGGATCTTCTATGAGCTTTCATAGCTCAAAGAAGATTGGAAGCCATATTCTGGAACAAGACAACAGTGACGGCTAGAAGCCAATCCTAGAGAAAATGCATAGTTCAGGTCATTTCTTAGCAACATAGCTATGAAAAAATTCAGACAGCTCTGGAAATATCACTGCAGTGTTTTGATGCAGTAACTATTTCAAAAATCAACATTTTTGGTCCTGGATTCCACTAAAGGGAATTACTGGAAGCCATTCCTTTCTAAGCAAAGTACCTGACTTGTTCTAATGTCAGCATCCTTAACAGGGGCAGCGGGGAAGTGATAGTTAGATTTAACTAACAGTGATTACAATGCATAACTCTCAACTTGTGGGGTTTTTTTAAGGTTTTTGTCACAAAAAGGTGTTATGCAGTTGGAAAACTGCAACTTTTTACTTTGTTTTTGTGTAAATATACTGCAGTATTTCTTCCATCCTAAGTGAAAGCTCCTGGAACCTCTCCCCATATGAAAAAAGTAGCTTTGGCAATTTACAGATGTTTCCTCCATAAGCAGGTATAATCCCAGAAGTATGGGATAAAGCGTTGGCTATAGACTGAGATAGATAAAAATCACAGGACTAAGGGACCCTTTAGAAAAAGCAGGCGGGAGCAAGAGCAATGTGAGGCTTTCTCACCCTCACTAGATAACCATTTTTCAGAACTCTGCTTTGGTAGTTTACTATTTTTTAGACTTCTGGCTTGTTTTTTCTCACCTTTGCTATAATTTCTTTGTTTTTCTAACAATAGCTCAACCAAGAAGACTTTAAAAGTGAAATTAATAAGAAAAAATAGAAACCAACCTCACAAGCACAATATTTATTTCTTTTTGAGATGGATAAAATAGTAAGGAAAAGCAGCTAGCTATTCTGTGATTATAGTCCAGCCAGGAGAAATGGAAAGTTGACACACCTGACAGAGCAAATGTCATTTATGAAGATAAAGTACAGAGCCCACAGAGGCCACTGTTGTGGGACTTTCCAGTTTGCATAACCTCACTTTGCAAAAGTATAAAAATCTTTCTCCTTCTTCCACCGCGCTCGGGCAAGCAGCAGCAGCAGCACTGCCACAAGGCCCTTAGGCTTACGCAATTCCCCTTCAGCAAATCTTTGCTCTGCGGCAGAGCTGATCCCTCTGCGGTCAGGTCTCGACACAACTGCATCAGCTGCGCAGGAGCACGGAGAACGGTAACGCAGAGATGAGACACACCAGGCAGCTGAGGTTTCCGAAACCCGGCGCTGCTCCCCACAGCCACATTCTCTGTGTTGTGTCAAAGGAGCTGGGGGCTGCAGGGCAAGGTTCCCATCTGCACATAGAAAGAAAAAGATCTCTCCCTGTACAGCAGCAAATAACAGGAACTTTATGCAATTTTATTCCTGCTGTTAAATAGGTGCTTTTTTTTCCCTCCCATTGTTATGTAGTGGTATTCAAGGACCAGTGGAGTGGGAGAGAATTTAAGATACATTGACCTCTAATTAACAGTAAAAGACGTGTATTAAATATTTGAAAAGGGAAAAAAAGGAGCTTCTTTCACTCACTTTCTCATAACAATTGAAATCTAAATATGGCCAGAGAACAGCTAACAAGGCAGCTAGTGCTTGTGGTGTAAGTCAGACCTATGAATCATAGGAGTGAACTGTAAATTAGAGGATCTAGTCATTACCTGTTCGGCACCTTGTGTCAGCACTGACATTTCTTTTCTGTTTACAGAACTGATACAGGAAATTTACTTCGATGGCAATGCTTTTTTCTGCCAGTGTTGCTGATTCAAATGAAAATTACTGTGCAGAGAGATAAAACACTAATGCAATTTCTGCTACATAAAAATCAAGCTATCTTAATGGACAACATACACAACTTCCAATGCATTATTCTACTTTTACATCAGATTCTAAGTAAATTGCCATTTATATAAACAACAGCTCTGGACAACTCCCTGCACTGTCAGGCAAGCATTTGTAATAGATGTGCCACATTACTTCTGGGCGAACATGTACTACAAACTACTTCTAAGGAACTCTCTAATGTGCCCGTAACACATCCTCAGCTCCTAGGCTGGTCAATGGTGCAATTGCCTACAGATGCTTTGTGTCACAATGCCTCTATGGGAGCTGAACTCGCCTCAGCACTCACATGTAATTTCTGATGTGAATGATGTGCTGTAAAGCTACATAGACTAATAAAAACATGTGTGTGGGGAAATTATGAGGGGAAAGAGCAGCAAGAGCAATGAACTTCAGATCCTCACAATTTTTCCTCAGTGACAGGATCAGTCAGCCACCCAAATACATAGATAATGCCCCAACACAGTCTCATTCTAATTTTTCTCTGAAAAAACATGGACTGGTATCATCATCTTGTGCTGCTACAATGTCATTTCACATTGTGTATCCTCTTATTTAACACTTATAAACTTGTGACATCCGTTTGGTCACAATTAATTACAATGAAGACACAGCCCAGTGACACTAGCTTTCCACAAATCTGTTCATCACACTGAGGAATCATGAAAACTTCCCCAACACAATATAAATGCATAAACTTCCACATAGATACAACTGTACTTTTCAGGTAGCTGCCACAGATGTTACAGCAGTAAAAATTCTTAAAGACAGTTTTTAACCACCTCAACCTCAATTTTTAAAATGTATGCCTCATAAGAACAAGTATGTTTCATAGGCATTTTTTACTTTGGGAGATTTGGCTTGTATTTGTGCTGGTGACATCTTTAAAATAATCTCTAGATTTTCTTTTCTTCAAGAATAGCTGTTTACACTAGAAAACAGAGAACTTCACATGCAGATTTGGAATTAAAGCATGTTTTGGTTCCTTAACACTGATGTGGTACAATGGAATATACAGAATAAAGTGTAGTAAAACTGAGCAAGCCCCAAAGAAGTTTTGCATAATGCTCAAAACCAATCGATTTTGAGTTACAACATGCTTTCAACTAACTGCATTATTCTTGAGAAATAAATAGAATTGCACCATTATGGCTGAAAAATTGGACTCTTACTGTCGATTGCCATTGCTGGGGTTTGTCTGAAAGAAAACCTCAGTAATCTCTACTAGTTTTCAAACAAAATCAACAAAGTATTTTATTAATCACTACTCTGTTCTAACACCCCAAACTCAGTAAAACTCGGTGCAGCTCTCCAGCCCCCTCAGGCACATGGAAATCCACCAATCCAAAGCATTACAGTTACAGCAGAAGAGATCCAATCTCCTCCTCTTCCCAGGGACTGAAGTCCAGTGGACAATCTAACCTCACCAGAACATGCCAGTACGTGAACCTGTGAGGTAAATAAACTATGAAAAGGGAAAGCAATTTAAGAGTCTTCCTAAAAACGAGTATCTGATGTTTAACAGCAAGACTTAAGAGAGCCCACTCTCAGTGCCTTGTGCTGGGTATAGCCAGCTCTTGAGGCACCTGCCTCATCAGCAGTGTAACGAGCAGAGCCCCAGGGGTGTGTATTCTTGTTTTAATTCATCAGCCTGCAGAACCCGCTACGAGTTTACAAAGCTGCTGTGAATGCTCTGGACAGACACAGACAACAGACCCCCTCCCTGTTCAACTTGATTTTAACTGATAAATTTCAACCACCTCTGTAAAATTGGTTACAGGCATCACGTGCACAAGTTTTCTGGATATCCCTGCCTGAAGTTTTAATCAAATTTTTAATATGGCATCATGCGGAAAGCTGGTGAAGAGATGTAAAACGCTTTCTGTTACTACTAAAGTTATAGCATGGAGATTCTTTTTAAAAATACGCACACACGTTTCACTTGTAAAACTCACCTCCAAGAGGACAAACAGATACGGTGCAGTAGTTTCTTTCTCAGGATTTGGTCCAATTAGCATCTGAAACACAATGAAAAACACTGACGGAAGTGTCACCTTTTAGGCTTGGCAACTTTTGCCCATTCTTGCTCTGGTTCCTTAAAGACATTCAAAGACTGGCTTCTGCCGCCACTCCACTGGATGAAGTAACAAGCCAGGAAACTGCACCCACCCGGTACAGTGAGTACGACGACACCAGCTTAGCAGAGAGCTACTCACCACAGAGGATTACCCTGTTACTTCAGCACGTCCAATACGGTACTTGCCTTCAGGAGCCGGCTGGGTTTTTTTAAAACTTTTGGTATTTTAATTACTTACCTAGTGATAACGGCTTAAGTTGGAGATTCTTCAAGCCATTATACTGTTCTTCAAGTTTATCCCAATCTGTTTCTTCAAACATAAACTTGGTGACAAACTACTTAGTGTCCACTGCTCTACATGAAGTAAAATTGTGGATGATTTGTTACTAATACATTTAGATTAGTGGAAAAACAGTAAAAAGGATTACTGTATTTCAAATAAGTCTTTGCTGCCACAGCCGTATTTAACTCCATTTTTTAAATGCTTTTTTAATTAGAAATATATACACTGTTCTAATGAAGAAACCCTGTACATACAGGTGTTTTTAAATTTCTTATGAAGCATAAAATTCATCCACTTTCTGATAAACTTTCATTATTCCATCTGGGCACTGGATTCTTTAGCAATAATAAAAGAAATCCAGTTCCTGACCATGTGCATAGAAAAAGTAAAAATTTTCCTGCTGTCATTATGGTCCATCTTCCTCAGTATAGTACAACAATCCAATTTTTGTACAAGCAAACTAATGATGTGAATTAATTTGCTTTTAAACTAAGCATATTTATATGGTGTGACCTGAAATATTCCCTTTGAATATTATATAACAATTGATTCCACTGAACTCGGTATTTCTTGCTTTTCAATGAATCTGAGAATTATAATTCCACACATTGTCAGAAAAGCACAAGGATAAATGACTCTGCCTGAAACTCTCCAAATTTGTATCAGTATCTTTGCATATTTACAGGTACATACATGTGCACAATTGTAGGATCAAGAAAAAACAACAACAAATGACAGAGACACTGCAAAAACAATTAAGTTTTAAAATCAAGGGCTCTCTACCGCTTTCTACCTGACTGTAATCATGAGGACATACCTCTGTGCAAATTTTTGGATATGATGGAAAGAAGGGAAAAGCTTCTAAATGGTGTAGTTATTCAATGATTTTACATTATCAGCCTTTGCCTTTACTTGTTCTGCCTGCTCTTTACTTCATGCATTTCTTTAATGCTGCAGTGAAGTAGTTTCCAGTTCACTTGGTATCATGAAAGCAAATCAACACCCTAATATTAATCCATAGACAAATTCATCTATTCTATTTAAAAGGAAGGATGTTGTCAAAGGAAGTCTCACACTATCAGTCTCTTCTCTGGCTCTTCATTCTGAGCGACAAACAACTCAAGTGTTTGTTGTTGCTGTTTCAGACCACAAAAATTCTCAAAAGTGACCCTGAATCTCCACTTACTTCTGACTTTGTGATAGGTTGCTTTGATACTCACGGACTAAAATCCACACTTATTCTCCCCTCTTCCAGTTCAGTGGGGAATTTGCAGTGAAGAATATAAACTTCTTTTGTGCTCTTCTGCATGACAGTTCACTTTAGAATAGTCCTCATACTAGTCCCACTAGGTTACATACATTATAAGTTCTCTTTCTGTACTTTACATCTGCTAATATAATAAGTTTTAATGAAATCCATTTTTAGTTTGTCATCTAATGACCATTTATCACATTCGAAAAAAACCAACACAACAGTACCTGTTACAACAGCCAATAATGACAACATGTTTTGTTTAGCTTCTTTATTTAAAATCAATTTATATATCAGTTAATTTCAGCCATAAGAAACTGTTCTCTGATAAAATCCCACTATATTGGAATGGTAAACTCTTAACTACTTTTATTTAAGAAAATAATACAACTATGCCCCACAAATTATGACAGAGTTCAAACAGAAATATCTCTTTCTTTACTACGTAATGAAGACAATGTCAGTAAAGTACATAACAAAGCTATAGAAAATTCAGGAAAAAATACAGAAAAATGAAAGCTCCCTATGGGTTTTGCCTTAGTCAAAAATTCTTTACTGGAAATAAATCATTAATAAATGGCTTTATACAAATAAATACATATTTTAATAGGTGAAATGTGTCTGAAACATCAATTCTTCCTGTTTCAAAATTTCATACTATGCAAAAAATCAGAATGATGGGCTATACTGGCCAAAGGTTGGTTATAAGAGTCTTTATTTTGCGAACTATACAGAAATGTTAAAAAAGAAAACGCATTATACTTTTCAATATTACACAGGATAAACATTAAATTTAGTATTTAATATGTGTAAATTAATTCAAAGAAGAAACTGATTTTCCTTTTAATTAATGATGGGAAACCAGTGATCCAGTTTTGAAATTATACAACCTGTAGTATTACATTATACAGGTCATGTCAATTTTATTGTGGGCAGAAAGCAACAGATTTGATATGAACATAGATGATGGAGTCCCAAAATGTCTACACAATTAATTAACATGCTAACATAAATACAGTGATTAAAATAATTTTTTCTACAGCCAAATCTTCAGTGCTACTCTACACAATAATTATAATCTAGTTCACATGGTAATTACATAATAATAGGAAAAAAATTTTAAAAACCCATTTTCTTCATTCCAGCAGCAGTACCTATACTGGTATTAATTTGGTAATTGGATGTGCTTAGCTATTGCCTAACTTCCTATACTGGTATGCATGCTAAAATCTCTCTATTTCTATTTTGCAAGGCACCTTTACAATACGTTCTTCTAAGTTTCTCCACTAGTAACAGAAAACAACATGAATTAAGATAAAGATCCAAAACTACTTCCTGAATTAAGAAAATAAAAAGTATCATTATACACTTCTTAAAAGCTACCTTGGGGCAAGTGCCAATACTCTGAAATACAGTCATGTATAAAGGTAATATAATTTTAAGCAATTTTTTTTCCCCATGTAAAGTATTTTATGTTAATCTGATTAGAGAGAAATACAGAGAAACAACAATAGATGAAGCAATGTTTGAGTAAATAATGACAAAGTCTATACGACCTTGACATGAGAGAAAAAAACTAAGGAAAGACAAGCAAACATTAGAATTACAGAACTGGTGCTTGTCCATGCTACTGGTTTTGAAAAATCCTTTCAATAACCTAGCCATTTCCTAATAAAAGCCGTAACTACAAATGCAAACACAAAGGAGGACTTTGCTTTATTTTTCCCTCTTGATAATTCTTCTCCATACCTTTGGTTAATTCAAGGCTGATGAGATGCTACTCGTGCACCGAAGTTTTACTACTGTAATACATTTTTTATTTATTGAATGGACAGTTTGCAAAGCCTGCAGGGCTTAAAACACTGACAGAACTAAAGTCAAGTTACAGTATGTTTTCTGAAGAGGACATGCACAGTTCCAAGTACGGGCAAATATCTTTTCACCAGAGTTTTGAAGAAACTGCTTGTCTTTATAGTGTGTTTTGCACATTTATATTTTAAGTACCACATAACATTTCTTTCTTCAGGCTAGACTTCCAATGTGTTTTCTTCAGCGCAAAGGCATTTAAAAACTCACATAACATAATTATTCTTATTTAAAGAAAAAAAAGTCTACGACTCCAGCTGCAATGTTTGAAATAATCATACAAAATATACATGTTTGTTAGAATCCTTTTGATCTTGGAGAGCAAAGGGATTTTATGAAATGACACCTTGTGAATTTTAGAAAGGTACAATTCATGGACCCCCTAATATTATCAAATATATCCATCATGATCATCGTCGTCATCAACATCATCATCTCCTTCATCTTCATCATCATCTTCAATTTCATCTTCATCATTCATTATTTCATCTTCGTCATCTTCATCATCTGTCCATTCATGGAAATCGCCAGAGGCAAAATCACCTGAAGTCTCTAAATCAATAGCTAAAAACGTATGATAGTTATAGAAAAGACACACAAGACACACTACATATTTACAATTTAATATACATAGGCACATCAGAATATTTAGTTTCAGGACGATTACTTATTTTAAACCACACAGTGTGACATCTTTTGTCTTAAAAGAAAACCACTTTAATAGGGATGAATTTCTCAATGATAACAAAAGGAGACAAATTTTATGGATTTGTAGAACTATAATGAGTGCCAGGAACAACTGACAGAGATTTAAGTCCAACATACAGATCACAATGAGGACTACTGATGATTTCTTACATATTATCTTGAACCATACAGAACTGTCTAGAAAGCTATCTAGAAACTGTCTAGAAATGATCTAGAAACTATCTAGAAATGATTGTGAATTAGACAGACAACAGGCCTGAGTTTGTATGTCAGATATTGTGTTAAATTTACACTTTGATTCAGGCTATGTTCTTTTGTTGCAATAGAAGAGAAAGGAGTAATGTAAGACTTTTTTTTTTTTAAAGGAAAATATTTTATTGCCACTTTTTGCATCTGGGGCATCAAATAAGAGTGAAATAGGAATTCTTGGAAGAAGTTCCACAGTGCTGCAAGGAAGGGGAAAAAAAGGGAAAATCTAGCGTGCTAGGGACTTTTGGCAATTCCCTCGAACATAAACTGAAAAAAATGTCAAACTGAATTCACTAGCATGCTGATTACCCAAAGGGATTTCATCAAGCATTTTGGGTCTTGTCTAATGCTGCTCTAGATAATTAGTTTTCCCTAGGTTTATATACACTATGCCAAGCACTTATATGAGGTCTATTAATAGCTGGCACAGTGTTAGGAATTGAAAAATATAATGAAGTAGTAACAATAACAAATTATAATTTACGTCAAAATCCCATGTGGGTCCCACATCTGTTCTTACTGAATAAATTCAATCTGGCTGGTAATCCAAGGGAATAACACCTCTAAACCAAATGCCCCAAGGGGCTCTGAACTTACCGCATTCTGCCGCACCGTTTGTTCTGGATCCTGTTACCTCATTACCGTATCTGTCAACACACCAGCACTGCCCTCCGCTTCCATGGCACTGACTTGGTTTGTAATACCCATCTTCATCACATAAGGGGATGTACTGCCCTGTGATACATAAATATTGAATAAGAATATTAGAAACTGCCTCTTGACCAATGTAACAATTGTAGCAGAAAATAACTACCTTTTGCTGTTCCCTCACTCCAGACTCCACACTGACTGCTTTACTTTCTATTAATAAATTCAGTTAAGCAGAAAATGACTGAATATATCAAATGTAGGAGGGAAAATAACACATATCAGTCTTGGACTGATTTCAAGAAACAAAACGATCAACCTTCCTTTAAGTTTTTCACTGATCCTGTGATACGTACTCTTTACTGCCTGAATGTCTCCGTCAAGATCTTTGCTGTATTCTGGAGAAAAGGCTCAAATATAGCACCCAACCCTGAATCAGATGTCCTATCATCTGTGGAGTACAAGCAAGTCTGAATAATAAGGGTCACGCTTCCTGGACTAATAAACTACCTGTTACAATGCTCAGGAGCTATTTTTATTTAATATATATTTTACAATTCCTTTGTTTACCCACTAATATTTAATTACCCCAGCACTGCAGACAAATGCAGTGTAACACAAATTTTATCAGATACAAATGTAAAAAAAGAATGTCAAAATTGCATCTATCTGTAAAATACCTAGGCAAATTAGGTTCTAAGACAAAAGGGTTCCCCACCAAGAGTACAAGAGACACAGTCAAGAACTTATTTTGTGAGGCAGTGACTTGCCTAAGGCTGAATAACCCACTGTTTTTCATTTGGAACAAACGGAGACTTTTTGAACAAAACATAAAATGTAGACAAACCGCAATGAACAAACATTCATATGAAAGCATTTTCAGTTGCACAGTTGTTAGAAACCACCCTTAGCAGAAACCATTACTTAGCAGTAGTTTTGACTAGTTTGGGCCAAGCTTTTCATTGCAGCTTTTATACAGTGGCTAACAGTAAAATGAAGATTTTACATTTCAGTAATATTGATTTATATAAACTGATTCACAACAAAGATTTCAATTACTTAAAGAACATTACAGGTAAAGGATGAACAGAGATACTAATTCAGGAGTGCCTTAGACTGTCCCCTCTATAACTGTAAAAACTTACATTCTATTAGGGTAATAAAACAGATGTAATATCTTTTGGTAGGTAAGGTAATAAAACTAAGTTTAATAGCTTTCAAAAACCTTCATAAATTTTGTTGCTGGAATTTACTGCAGTCTATCTTTGTTGGATTAATATTGATTTTATGTTGCTGTTTCACTAGGGTTATTTATGTAAGCAATAAAACATTCAAAAGAATGATCTATGGCTCACCTAGGAGCTTCTTTCCTCCTTGCTGCTTCTGAATGTTGCTGAGTTCTGTCTGGCAAGGTGGGTCTAAAATGACAAAAAATGTTAAACATTACACTTTATCTAGGAAGAAAAACATATCACTAAGTTTTCACAGTTTGCTACATTCTGAAGTCACTCTTCACTACTGATCTTGAGAAACACACCCATCCTGCGCTAATAGTTCTGAAATAAAAGAACTACTGCAGCTTGCTACAGCTCCAGAACTATGAGTTAGAGCACCACCATGGATTTGTGCAGAAGGTCACTCCCAGTTAACCCATCTGTAAGTGAGCATCTGGTCACTAGTCTGGAGGATCAAGGAATGCTGGACCAAAATAGGAACTCCACCACACCCTGCTTTATCAGTCTGCGGGAGTCAGAGTGTGACAGTGAAGATTGCCTCGTGTATTGCTTAGAAACAGGATGGCTCTTTCCATTCTTTCCTTTTTGTCCTTGTTAGAAATCACGTTCAAGTTTTGTATTTCACATACTGCACGAAGAAAATAAGAATTTTCTCCACTGAAGAACCTGCAAAATTGTGATTCTATTGCAACAATTTAAGACTGAATCCCATGGGCACAAAGCCCCATATTTAGCAAACTAAGTTAAAAAGAGTGGCCGAATTTTAGATGGCTCTAAGAGGCAGAATAGGTATTAAAATTCAGTTTTCCATTCTTCAGAGTTATAGCTTACTCCAGTTCTGAATAATTTAATTTTCTACTGTCTATAAAAGCAAGTCACAGTATGCCTCATGAATGGGAAGGAAATAAGACATGAACGTGTATACGTTACTGTTGAATAAGTAAAAGTATCAAAGACAGCAAAGTACTAATCTCTCAACGTTGATGTTGCATACATTAGCCCACTAGCACAAAGGCATTTCTCATTCTGAACCAGCAGCAGTATTACTGAGTTTACTCACATGTGTCTTTAGCTTCTACAGTTCCCACACAATATTCTGGTAACACCTCACTAGAATCTCACATTCTATGAATATTAAATGTATTTTCCATTTTAGCAGACTGATTATTTAGAATCCATCTTTGTCACGCAATTAACTCAAGGCTCCCTTCTTGAACTTAGTGAAACTACTTTTTTTCCATGCACACAGGAAAAATCTTCTGAGCTAGTTTAAAGATGAGAAAAACTGGCCTCGCTTACTGATGAAGCACACACTTAGATCAGAACCCAGTCACTGTGCAGGGCAATGGGCAGGCAAAAATCACTTGAGCGGTGACAGTCCAAAGCAGCCTTTCTTGTTCTTCCTTAAGAGGAACTCAGGAGTGCCAACCCTTCAGCCATCTGAGAGCAGCACAGGATGCACAGAGGAGTGCAGGAACAGCAAGAACACATTATAATACATGGAGGCACCTTATAAAAATGTTCAAACTCTGGTGACAAAAGCCTAGATCAACTGGGGATCAAAAAATCTCTTTCTGGTGAACACAGAGTCCCTTGACTGGCATAGCCGAGCTATACTAATAGGCCTTTGGTATTATTCATGAGTTCTTATCTAACAGAATAACTAGAAACTGGAAGACAACAGTAAGCCCTTACTGAGAGCAGGCTGTTAATTTCTCTTGGCCTTACTTTTTAAATGCTACTTACATACCTCATACATTGAAAGAAGCTTATAAACATATAGAGTGGCCTTGACGCTAGTGGGCCAGGTTTTCACACTAAATCTATAATGATTCTTTTTAGAGTTAAGTCCTTAAAAGTAGGCTCTACTTTTAAAATACTGTTTACAGGAGTGAACAAATTTTCAAGAGATGTCCTTCCAGACAACCATGCAATTTTCTGTGTGTACTCTTGAAAACCACTGTGACCTCACATCAGTGGGTGGGTACTGGGTATTAAGTATTCACTCCTTGAGTATTTGCTGAGGCTATATAAAGTTTTACATTTCTTGCTGTAAGAAGTGCTTTGATGATGATCATACCCACTATTAAGCTAGAAATGTTCATTACCTTTCAAAACTAAGGTTTCTGTCTTTCCTTATATTTGAAGAGTTAAGCTCTTACTTGTCCAACATTCTGCGGTTCAAGTATTTCTTAAACCAGAAGTATTTCCATTAATCCATAATCTAAAAATTTATAGTCATTTATGCACACAAGCAGCACAGGCTAGAAAGATCTTTCAAAGAAGATGGGAAATATGTTGAAGAATACTAGTCTAGAAAACTACTAGAAAAGTAGTCTAACAGGAAAAATATATGTGTTTTGGTCTATGGAAAAAAAATCCTAAAATTAGAAACACAGAGTTGCACACATGAGCACTAACATGTGGAAATGTGAAAATGACGGACTACACCTAAAGAAAAAAAATCTTCATTTACAGCTACTAATCTTTGGTGGTATAGTTACAAAAAAGGAATACCACTAACCAAAAGGTAACAAGGCAATATGAGAAAGTTACTTACCCAAAACTCTTCTCCTCAGAAGCTAGGTCTTCTATATTCACACTTAAGCTTTGCTTCTCAGGATAAAAGCAGCAAAAACTCTTAACAATACTAAATCCCTCTGGTGCTTAAAACTGTCAAAGAGAATGGCAGGCTAGAAGTTCAACCAATTCCTTTTGGTCCACCACATTTCCTTTTTCCTGTTTCTCCAAATCATAATACTCCCCTCTTTATTTTCCAGTTAGTTCCCGAGTTTGGAAAAGCTTTCTTTTAGATTTCTAAACTTACTTCAATTAAAAAACACTGTCACTGGACAACTTTTGGGAGTCATGAGCCAAACAGAAAAAACTGCTTCACAAAAAACAGTGTGGTGGCTTCCTTTGATACTGAAATGAACGATGTCAGATGAATCTGACATCAGTCTTTCCGATAATCTGAATACAAGTAAGAGACCTAATCATCTTCATCTTCAATCTACTTCCACAGACATGACAGGAATTGTCTTTCTGACAATATCACTGCATTGTTATGAGTGATTCATGAACCACTGAACAGCAGCCATCCACAGTTCTACAGTGCTCGACGTACGGATGTGCACCAGATTACCCTACGTTATTTATACTGGCCCTTGAGACATCAATATTCAGTTGTGTCAAGAGGTGCTGCAAGGCTAGTATAATTCAGATTTGATTTACCAAAAAGAGGCACATTAACAGAGAAAAGAGTAAAACTGGCAGATTTTACAAAGAATGTCTAGAATTTTTAACAGAAATGTCTCAAGGAGCTGCTACCCACGCAGTGAGCCTCCAGCTTTCAGATTCTCCATCTTATTCAATAACAAAACAGTGATTTTCTGTCTATCAAGTAGACAATATTTGGCAGAGCCCTTAGCTTCTGGCACAAGACCCACTGCAGATCAGGCTGCCGTGTTGTGCCTTGCTTGTGCTTGAGGTCAAGTATTACAATTGTTCTTGGAGTTCGAGGCTTGAACTTCAGTGATTTGAAGCAATCAATGCTGCACTTCAAGAAATCCTTCTGGGGACCTCAATTACGTCTTAAGACATATTACATCTTTCTTTAGAACCATCTATAAACATATTTGAGGTCCTGCAATCTGATGTAACAAATATGAATCACAATAATTACATTCTTCTGTAAGATGGACTAGTTTCAAAGTCATAAATATGTCTTCTAGCCTTGACAGACAGAAGAGCCTGTAAGAAAAAGGCATCTAGAGAAGTGCTGGACTAATAGATCCATGCAGACGCCTGCAGTAAAGAAGTGCTTAGGTGCTAAGTATTAATATTCCCAGCAAAACTGGACACTCCCCTAGTCTGAAGCAGTGATGCAACAAAACCAAGGCTGTAATAATGATGAAGTACTGGCATAAAGAATTTCAGCCTATAAAAAGGCCAACACTGCAACTGCCTCAGCATTTAGATAAGCACTGAAGTGTTAAGCTAGCGTCAAACAACTAAGAAACTAAGTTCTGAAGATGGGCATTGAAGCACTTGCATGAACTGTAGCTGAAACTAGAGGGCAATAGCAACCACAGCATACAGGGAGACTTGCAAATAGCACCGGCAAAGTGCAGATCTTGAAGCATTAAAGAAATGCATTATAGTGTCTTGGATGTATCTCAGAAACAGTAAGCTGTACTTAAAGTATAATAAGGCCAAGAAAAAATGCAATAAACACCACTGAGCCATACATAAGTGTTCAAGCATTGGTCAAGGCAGGACAGCTATTACAAGATCTTTTGAGCAAAAAATGTCTGACTTAAGTGTTCATAGGAAGTTGCTTATATTGACTAGAAGTTGCGAGTAATGTGCAGTAATGGGTCTACTGTACTGTAATGCATCATGACAGACCTCAAGCAGAAAGAAAGAACGAATAAGAGTTGTAAGTACTTGTCTGATCCTGACAGTCTTGACCTGTGAAGCTAAGATCATAGAGCAAGAGGGCTTCTCAGATAATGACTTTAGCAAATATTATGTATTTAAAAAAAACACAATGGAATTTCTATCTCAGTATGATACATATTGTTGACAAAATTTTGTACTCACTTTGAACATAGTTAATCAACAGCTGTGCTGTAAAACTGTAGACCTGGCCAGAAAGCACCTACTAAGCTCAGTGAATACAGAGAGCTGTCTGCATGGCCTAAAGCATTCTGCTAATATCAATTTATTTTAGTAAACATTAGAAATAAGCCACTGAATTTCTCTACCTAGCCACCTCTTTGCTATTAATAGCAAAGGTCTAGCTAAAGGTTTTATTTAGATTATTCAACCATGTAAGAAATAACAAAACATGAACATATTACGAGGTTTAGCATAACACTGCAAACTATGAATAGAGAATTCAGTGGGTCACTGACACACTAGTGAGTTAGGACTTTAATATTTGTGCAACAGCTAATAACAAGAAATGACAAAAAAAGACTATAAGCGTTTTTTTTTCTCCTTATACCTTCAATAAAGGAGAATACAGATTTTGTTGATAGTGTTCATTTGGAGGGACTGAGTGCATGTTTAATGCTCAAGGATTGCCAAAACTGAGATTTCACTTTATTTACAACATTGAGGATACATCTTTTTCACTATATGGTCAAACACACTATGATATAAAAAGCTATCTAATCTGTTTTAAATCAGCACCTTATCACAGCACCATGGTCAAGACAGCAAAGAAACTAGTAAGAAAGGAAGAAAAGCTTGATAATGTTGGATTCTGCAATGGGGGAGAATCAGTGTCACTTGAAAGCCTGATCCCAGACTTTTAGCCTTCGGGGTACCATTGATACAATGGAGTAGCATTTAGATCAGTCTTTACAATACCATCCTTGGGCTCCAGCAATACACTGAGCAAATATTTTAGACAAACAGTATTTATAGGCTACAGAATGCAAAACTACTTGAAACTAGTATGTGGAAGTGATTTCTTCATGCCTTGGTTATGCTGTACATGCATTATATGAAATTGGTAGAAAAGACAATTGGTAGAAGAACCTTGGACCGTACTAGGCTATATGTCATGTGCTGTACTTTCTCTGACAATTAAAAAGAACTATGCCGCCCTCCAAAGAGGAAAGGTGTTTATATATTGAAGTGAGATGATTGTGGTGGTGTTTGGGGTTTTTTTTGTTTTGTTTTGTTAAGCAACCCAACAAAACATTTTATGTTCTTTAAGAAAGACTTTACTTCTGGGATGCATTATTTTTCAGCTACTGATTTTGGTAGCAGTACATACATGCTTATAAAAATGAAAGCCAAAATATTCTTCTACTATAAAACAAAGTGTTTTGAAAGATTATATGATACATTTTAACTACAAAGTTACCAAAGAAATTAATTCTGCTATGTAGCATGTATCTATAGAGGTACAGCTTAATTTTTGTTAAGATTTACAACTGGTAGAGGTGACACAAAAATCTTTAAATCCACAGAAATCAGAATCAAACCATAGATGACAAGTGCTAATGGGGATTTATCACGAGAGTCTTAAGGGCACAAATGAGATTTAAAAACTGACATTGAAATTTTCAAAAAGGCTGTAGTGACTTTATAAACTTTCCACCAAATCAGTCTGATCTCTTCTAGTGGCAGCAGAAATTTGGACCCTGGTTGCTGTTTATCCCTTTAAAAATCTCTCTCATGTTACTAAGAAAAATGAAAGGGCAATTCTGCCCAGCTTCAGCCAATAATTAATGAATAAATTCTTTGGTTCATTACAACTAGTTTGATTATATAATTCATGTGATGCCTCACCTAGAGCTAAATTGTTATATGATCTTCAGGAAAATAATGCTCATAGGTTGTGTTTATTTGTTTAATCAAATCACGTTAGTACATTAACAAGAGATTCATCTAGGCAGTAAAAATCAATTAGTTTTAGATCCAAATGACTGGAAACAACTTTATCCATAATGTTAATTCAGTTATTTTAATAGGCTCACAAAATAGAACATTCAGAAGCCCTATTTTTGCAATAAAAAAGTTTATTTTATAACGCAGGCAAAGTAGATTGAGAAAGAAATAATTGAAGTAATTTTGTTCTTTATTTTGGTCTCTTTCCTCCACATACTTACTGGAAATTGGCATGAGAAACAATACTGCCATAAAAGCATTAGCCTCTGTTTTGCACTTTATTTAGAATCCTTGAATTTCTAGCCAGCATTTAACTTGGGTTGCTTAGGGGTTTTTTTTAACCTTATTTTAGGTATTCACAGGAGGTCAAAAAACTTAACACAAATTCACGGTACAGCATTTAAGAGCTTGTAGTTCTTGTAATCTTATTAATATACTAAAAAAAGATAAAGCACTACAAAAAGGTCAGCCATATACATACGCAGGTTATTCTCATTTTTTACCTTGCTGTCTTTGGAAGCAGTAGCACCACTCATTGTTAGATATCAAACTGTCCTTGTATGTGTCACAAGAATTGAAGAACGCCCTTGTGCATGGCTCATTCTTGTCAAGGTAAATGCTTCCAAGTTCTGACTGGTCCAACAACAGGTCATAGTTTGTGTCAAGCCTGTTAAACATCCAGCCAAGGGAGTCTTTGCAAATCGGCAAAATGCTGGTATCAAACCCTAAGAGGCAAAAAAAAAAGTCATATAGCAGGAAAGATACAGTAGCTGCTGAGCTCACAAAAGAATGCTGCATCACGGAAATTTCTCCAGTGGTACATGGATACAGTACATAAACAGTGTATGCTATTGAAATACTACAAATAAATTGTCAGCTTTATTTTAAAAAAAATCATTAACCTGCTAAAAATACTAATCCCACCATCAGTCTCAAAGCATTTAGAAATATGAGTCTTCTTGTCAAATTTTATACCTATAGCACACACATTATGTACAGTAATAAATGATCTACAATGATTTTCTGGAAAATAATTATGTTGAGGAATTACAGAATCACAGAATCACAGAATAGTAGGGGTTGGAAGGGACCTCTGTGGGTCATCTAGTCCAACCCCCCTGCCGAAGCAGGGTCACCTACAGCAGGCTGCACAGGATCTTGTCCAGGCGGGTCTTGAATATCTCCAGAGAAGGAGACTCCACAACCTCCCTGGGCAGCCTGTTCCAGTGCTCCGTCACCCTCAGAGGGAAGAAGTTCTTCCTCATGTTCAGACGGAACTTCCTGTGCCTCAGTTTGTGCCCATTGCCCCTTGTCCTGTCGCTGGGCACCACTGAAAAGAGCTTGGCCCCATCCTCCTGACACCCACCCTTGAGATATTTATAAGCATTTATTAGGTCCCCTCGCAGCCTTCTCTTCTTCAGGCTGAACAAGCCCAGTTCCCTCAACCTCTCCTCGTAGTGGAGATGTTCCAGTCCCCTCACTATCCTTGTAGCCCTCCGCTGGACTCTCTCCAGTAGCTCTTCATCTTTCTTGAACTGGGGAGCCCAGAACTGGACACAGTACTCCAGATGAGGCCTCACCAGGGCAGTGTAGAGGGGAAGGAGAACCTCCCTTGTCCTGCTGGCCACACTCTTCTTGATGCACCCCAGGATCCCATTGGCTTTCTTGGCAGCCAGGGCACACTGCTGGCTCATGGTTAACCTGTCGTCCACCAGGACACCCAGGTCCCTCTCCGCAGAGCTGCTCTCCAGCAGGTCCACCCCAAGCCTGTACTGGTGCATGAGGTTGTTCCTCCCCAGGTGCAGGACCCTGCACTTGCCCTTGTTGAACCTCATCAGGTTCCTCTCTGCCCAGCTTTCCAGCCTATCCAGGTCACGCTGAATGGCAGCACAGCCTTCTGGTGTATCTACCACACCTCCCAGTTTGGTGTCATCAGCAAACTTGCTGAGGGTACATTCTAACTCTTCATCCAGGTTGTTGATGAAGAAGTTAAACAAGACTGGGCCCAGTACTGACCCCTGAGGGACACCACTTGTCACCAGCCTCCAACTAGACTCAGCGCCGCTGATGACAACCCTCTGAGTTCTGCCATTCAGCCAGTTCTCTATCCACTTCACCGACCACTCATCCAGCCCACACTTCCTCAGCTTCCCTAGGAGGATATCATGGGAGACTGTGTCGAAAGCCTTGCTGAAGTCAAGGTAGATAACATCCACGGCTCTCCCTTCATCTACCCAGCCAGTCATGTCATTGTAGAAAGCTATCAGATTGGTCAGGCATGATTTCCCCTTGGTGAATCCATGCTGACTACTCCTGATAACCTTCTTTTCCGCCACTTGTTTGACGATGGCCTCCAGGATAAGCTGCTCCATCACTTTTCCCGGGATGGAGGTGAGGCTGACCGGCCTGTAGTTCCCTGGGTCCTCCTTCTTGCCCTTTTTGAAGATTGGAGTGACATTGGCCTTTCTCCAGTCCTCGGGCACCTCTCCTGTCCTCCAGGACCTCTCAAAGATGATGGAGAGTGGCTCAGCAATGACATCCGCCAGCTCCCTCAGCACTCGTGGGTGCATTCCATCAGGGCCCATGGATTTGTGGGTGTCCAGATCGCTTAAGCGATCCCTCACACAGTCCTCCTCGACCAAGGGAAAGTCGTCCTCTTTGTAGGCTTCTTCTCTTACCTCTGGGGCCTGGGATTCCTGAGGGCCAGTCTTAGCACTGAAGACTGAAGCAAAGAAGGCATTCAGTAGCTCTGCCTTCTCTGCATCCTCCGTCACCAGGACACCCGCCTCATTCAGAATTTTAGTGATATTATAAACCATAAGAGTGAAGTTTAAGTGATTTGCAATGTTTACAGAACTACGAAGAGAATAAATTCCAGGTAACTTGTTGGGAGTCCATTTGTTTTTCCCTATAACATATCTTCAATTCTATGAAAAAGGAACAGGATGCTCAGCCTCAACAATGCCTTTAAAGTTATGGTATTTTATCTTCACCTGATGTACTTCATATCTTGGAGGAGGCCATGGAAAAGATGATTGCTAAGAGCAGCCGGCTGCCAGGATCATACCTACTAATACAGCATGCATCTTCCTAAATTACTGCTTGGAAAAAGGGCCATCGGGGACAGGCTGGGTTACTGACTCCTATAGCTAGAGCTCAGGCCTCATGTTTGTTTCTCCTGCATCAGCTGTAAAGCACATGCAAACTTGCATATGGACTTAGACAGGAAATTCAGAAATCTCCAGGCCTCTTGCCTGTGTAGGTGATGTGAGCTGTAGTTGATACGCACACCTGTTTTTTCCTGTCCACGTGCTATGGGCCTGCGATCACAGGCTGATGGTGCATGTGGCCAGGCAGCTGACTATACATCCTCATGCAGAACGAGATTTAGTCCTACTAAACACTATGTTTTTAAAAACTCTTAAGCTAAAACATAGCACTGAAGAAATGAGATTGGCAAATATGTCTGTAGAAGAGCTGATGTGAATACACACAGGAATTCCCAGTTTCTACTGCTGTTAAAATCAAGCCTGTCTGCCTTAGCAGCTGTTCTGAAAACAACAGAGAAATCTGAAAAGTGTTTCTATACTGATAAACCAGATCAACTTGGGTAACTCAGTAACCAGATTTAGAAATCGGTATCTTTTCCTTTAGATACACAGGTATGTGGAAATGTACACGCTGTGGCAGAATGACCATTTCAGCAAGGAAAAGAAAGCTGATAGCACCAAACACTCCCTATGGAAGTCAGACAACCCAGAAATCCTAAATTAACTATGACTTTTTATCAGGACAGTCTCATTTTTTCATGCTCCCTGTTGATCTGTCACATTCCTTATAATTTCTGCTTGACAGAAAGGAAAAAGAAAAAAAAAATAAAGCCATTTGACATTTATGATATATTTGATGTTTAACACTATTCAAAAACATAGCCAAGCATTCAACCAATGGACTCTCTCTCCCTTCCTTTCCAGCCCCTGATAAAATGTCAAGACAAAACAACTTATTTCTTGTGGATTAGGAAGCTCAGTGAGAGACAGGATCCGAGTGAATGAATAAGGATATACAGTGTATGTGTTATTCGACTTTATCTGAAAAAGATGTCAAGATGATTTAACATGTGTTTCCGATTTGATAAATTCTGGAAGGTTCCTCCACCTTAAAACACTTTTTCTAAGGATGTATGTTCAGTAGAACACTATTTACCTCTAAGGCTCTGTTCTTGAAGGCCTCTTAACATTTCCCATACACTTCTCTTTTCTCTGCTAGTCCTGCTTTTAGCTAGAGATTCTCCTCGAGACCTTGGATTCAGAAAGGGGCCGATGTGAAACGTACTGTTTCCTATCCTGACTTTTGTGTACCAGCATGAAGGGAGGAATTACTCTTGTGTTCACAAAATTTTTCTGAACTTGGCATTCTAGTCAGCTCACCAAACTCTAAGACAAATTGCACAAAAAGAGCAACCACAAGGAGACAGATTTTAACATATAAGATGCCAGCTAGAAGGGAATACAAGATAAAAGCCAAGTTAAAGGTATATTCAGGGATGGATTTTGTGGGTCCAAGTAGATAATTGTAGATAATACACCTGCATGGGGCATTTTAAGTGTAAATTTATTGAAAGAGGCATCACTTTCAAGCTTGGGACAAAGTATTTTTAAATTAGCATTTGTGGCCCATGCTGGAAAAGCTCACATCATTAAGTACTTTGTATCTTAGGACACTAGAAGCTAGTGTTATGTACTTAATGAACTCTACTAAAGAAAAGGGGAAAAAATCTAAACACCTGCTTATTTTAATTCTCTCAGTCAGTTTCAAACTTTACTCTAAAATGAAATAAATTTATCTGAAGAATACTGAAAGACCACCAAACATTTCAAAGGTTTTATGCATCACTTCATTACAGTTGGAATGATATTTTATATCTGCAGAAGATTTTACCCCTATTTTTGTCTTGAGTCCCTTAACGTAGCATTAACCTGTGAATGGAGTTCATCCTCTATTCCTACTCTTCAATTTTTTCTCACTTCTTTCTATACAGCTTTTAGATTTTTTTAAAAGTGTGTCTAATAGTGATGTCCCACTAGATTTTAATCTATTACATTTGCCGTGGTTAAGGACAGAGCTTGAAATTAAAACATTTACATTGGAGTCAGCAACACCATAAAAAAACAGATGACTCTTACAAATCACTGGTATCAACAGCAAAGCACCAGAAAAATGTCATTGTGTTGTAATATTTTCTGTAAATCTAGTTAAAGTTCAACACGATTGTAGTTTAGTATTTAAATATAAAGTTGAAGTCTGATATTTACGATACACACTTCCTAGTAAGCAGGAATATATTATAACTGGCACATCATAACTGATAAACCTACTTCAAACAATAATATTTCATGTAAGAAACTTCTTTTGTTATTTCCAAGCCTGAAAAATAAAGTTTACATATATTAACTCTGTCATAACCCAAAAAGTCAAAACCTAAAACTGTCCACTAAACAGCATCATATACTGGAGAAAAAGCACTGTGGGTCATGGGGTTTAGCTGTCCACCAAATACCTGTTTGACGCAGTAATTTCAAAAACTAATCATGCTTTACCTTGAAATTAGTTTATGTTTCTTTTTTTCAGCATTTGCTTCTGAAGTAGTTTGAATTTTTATTTATAGTCCAGGTATATTTGTAGCTGGTTTTACTGTTTTTTTAGTTCTTTCTCTTCTCTGATATTGACAATTTTAGTGTTTTAAATAGAGAAAATAACATCTCTTCTCAGTTCTCCTTTTGCTTATTTCACCAAGGCAAACTTTTTCACGACCATCAGTCACTGCAGCATAGTGCAGAAATGTCTGAAATCTAGGTCAAATATGAGTTTAGGTGAAGTAAATAAAAATGGATAAAGCATTTCATAGTTAAGCCAGGCACATATTGACAGAGACAGAAGCAGCCTTGTTTGATCTAAAATGGAGCAGTGCACCTCTTCCAGAACTGCTACATGACAAAGATCATCACCTCAGTTTCATGTTCACATTATAAACCCTCAAGAGCTTACTGTGGTAAAGTAAAATTCTTGGTTCAAATTTAAAGAACCATTAAAGACCTGTCCAAACCTACGATTTTCCAAAGTGCTTTCTCTCTGTAATGACTTTCTTCTCCTACTTACAATATCCATAAAATAATACAGGTGTCACTCTTGAAAGTGATATACTTGAGAAAAAGAGTCAGGAAAGCACTTAAGCACACACATACAGTTAAACATCTGCTAACATGGTTTGACATGAGGGGATCAGGTGATATAGAACTAAGAACCACAACATCACCAGGTGACTTAGAACTAGGAAATTAATTGCTCAAAGCACAGTCTACATATATTCCCACTTTGAGCACCAACCGGAATGCTGTTCTTACACATTTTCACAGCTGTGACACAAAACAAAAAGCAGAAACTAAAGGGAGAATACAAGTATAGTTGAAGCATAGTAAGTTATTCTTGGTGATTAAGTACCAGGACATTATATGGAGGAGAGCAAAATTGCTGCTCAAATGTCTAAATTACAAAAGAAGATTTTCACTTTCTCTCATTTTAACCACTTATTTGAAATCTATTTTCATATACCATAATGAAATGAGCTTTTATGCAGCTATTCCTGAACATCTAGAAAAATGCAGCTATTCCTGAACATCTAGAAAAATTTGAAGCACCAGCTTAAGCTCTTTTTCTCAGCCAAAACAATCCCAAGGGAAATATTACTGAGAAATACACCCCTCCTCCATGGCTTACACACTAGCATTCAAAACATTTCCTCAAAAGAAAAAAACAGAAATGTCCCTGTGTTTCTGATCATTTCTCAGGGGAGAATGTCAACTCTCAGTAAATATAATCTGCTTTTCAAAGTAAAACTATTGTTTGCCTGCTTATTAAGCTCATAAGTAATAAATCCTTGTGTACATTGAGGAAGACAGCTTTTGACATTATGTGGAAATCAAAACAGTATACATACATATGGCTCACATATTGCATTATATAAAAATTGTTTATCTAATATGCCAAGAGAAGTAAACCGCATGATTCTTTCCAATGCCAGCACACTGTCCAGTACAATAAAAGACACTGACAAATCACACATGTGAATAAACACACATGCACTCTGCTAGAGTCCCGACTGCCATCCAGACCATGGCTTTTACTTGTTCAGCGTGCAAGCTGCATGGCATGGCATTTCGGCGAAGCTACTGAAGGTGAAGGGTTCTGGAGCAGAGGCTCGCGCCGAGGGACCCTTTCTCCGGTGGCAAAACCGCAGCGGCGAGGCGGCAAAAAGCGCCGAGAGAGAGAGGAGACCCCAGCCGCCCCCCCCCCCCCCCCCCCCCCGAGCGGGAAAGCGGGAGGTGCCAACGAGCGGCAGCTCTGACTCAGCGGGGGCGGAGTCGAGTGTGACGCCGGCCAAACCCCCTCACGGGTAAGAGCAGCCCCCAGGGAGCGCGAGCGAACAGAGCCGGCACAGCAGCCCGGGAGCGGCGCAGCAGTTTGCGCAGCAGTTTGCGCGGCAGTTTGAGCGAGCGGGGAAGGCGACTGGCAGGGTGCAGCCGCCCCTTCTGGCAACTCAAGTAGTGGGCATCGCTCTTCCAGGAGATATTCTAGCCATGGTTACCACCCGTGGTAAAGCTGTTGCTCGAAGGAGTGTGGGGACCCAGACGGAGGCCCCACGCAAGAACGCGGGTGTCCAGGTCTCTGGCTGCAGGGAGTGCCTGAGCCTGGCGCTCATACCGGAGGACGGCAGAGACAACGGCTGTGTTCGGTGCGAGCAGGTGAATGACCTGCTCAGCCTGGTGGCAGAGATGAAGGAGGAAGTGGAGAGGCTGAGGAGCATCCGGGAGTGTGAGAGGGAGATCGACTGGTGGAGCCGCACCCTGCCCTCCCTGAGGCAGAGGCAGCAGGAGGCGGCTCCACAGAAAGCAGAGAACCCCCTACCCTCTTGCCACCGAGCAGAAAGAGGGGGCCTAAGAGATCGGGGGGAATGGAAACAGGTCCCTGCTCGGGGGGGCAAGCGAATCTCCCCCCGGCCTCCCTCACCGGCCCAGTTGCCCTTAAGCAACAGATATGGGGCTCTGGAATGTGAGGGACCGGCCACAGAGGATGTGGGTGAAGCTGAGGCTCCATCCAGGGGGTTGCCCAGGACGAGTCAGACAGTCCCAAGAATTACGACTGCCTCAACTAAGAAAAAAAGGAGGGTCATTGTCATAGGTGCTTCCCTTCTGAGGGGAACAGAGGGCCCGATCTGCCGACCGGACCCATCCCACAGGGAAGTCTGCTGCCTCCCTGGGGCCCGGGTCAGGGATGTTGCGAATAAACTCCCTGGTCTGGTGCGGCCTTCTGATTACTACCCCCTCTTGGTAATGCAGGTTGGCGGGGACCAGATAGCAGAAAGAAGTCCCAAGGCGATCAAAAGGGACTTCAGGGCACTGGGGCGATTGGTTGAGGGATCAGGGGCGCAGGTGGTGTTTTCCTCCATCCCATCAGTGGCAGGGAACAGCACTGAAAGGGGCAGGAAAACTCACCTGGTTAACAGGTGGCTCAGGGACTGGTGCCATCAGTCAAATTTTGGCTTCTTTGATCATGGGGAGGTGTACACAGCACCGGGCCAGCTGGCGACAGGTGGAACTCAGCTATCTCAAAGGGGGAAAAGAATTCTTGGCCACGAGCTGGCGGGGCTCATTGAGAGGGCTTTAAACTAGGTTCGAAGGGGGAAGGGGATATTGCCCAGCTCACTAGGGATGAGCCTAGGATTGGAGTGCCAAGGCCAGGGGTGAGAGTGACAGCCCAGCTCAAGTGTGTTTACACCAATGCACGTAGCATGGGCAATAAACGGGAGGAGCTGGAAGCCATTATACAGCAGGATGGCTACGACTTGGTCGCCATCGCAGAAACGTGGTGGGACAACTCCCATGACTGGCATGCTGTCATAGATGGCTACAGACTCTTTAGGAAAGACAGGCCAACAAGGAGAGGTGGGGGAGTTGCTCTATATGTGAGGGAGCAACTGGAATGCATTGAGCTTGGTCTGGGGGCAAATGAGGAACAAGTTGAAAGCTTGTGGGTTAGAATTAAGGGACAGGCTCATAAGGGTGACATTACGGTGGGTGTGTACTACAGGCCACCTGACCAGGAGGAGGAGGTTGATGAGGCCTTCTACAGGCAGCTGCAAGCAGCCTCACAGTCACAGGCCCTGGTTCTCATGGGGGACTTCAACCACCCTGACATCAGCTGGGAAGACCATACAGCTAGGCAGGCGCAATCCAGGAGGCTCCTACAGAGCATCGATGATAACTTTCTGATGTAAGTGGTGGAGGAACCAACAAGGAAAGGCGTGCTGCTGGACCTTGTGTCAACAAACAAGGAGGGACTGGTGGAGGATGTGAAGGTCGGAGGTAGACTCAGCTGCAGTGACCATGAAATGGTCGAGTTCAGGATCCTGCGTGGAGGAAGCAGGGCGATAAGCAGGATCAAAACCCTGGACCTCAGGAGGGCTGACTTTGCCCTCTTCAAGGAGCTACTGGGAGGAATCCCGTGGGCCAGGGCTCTCGAAGGCAGGGGGGTCCATGAGTGCTGGTCACTCTTTAAACAACACTTCTTCAATGCACAGGAGCAATGCATCCCCCTGAGAAAGAAATCTAGCAAAGGAGGCAGGAGACCTGCATGGTTAAACAAGGAGCTTCTAGCGGAGATCAGGCAGAAGAGAAAGGTCCATGGAATGTGGAAAGAGGGGCAGGCCACTTGGGAAGAGTACAGAAACGTGGTGAGAGCATGCAGGGATGCAACGAGGAAGGCCAAGGCCCACCTGGAATTGAAGCTGGCAAGGGATGTCAAAAACAACAAGAAGGGCTTCTTCAACTACATCAGCAGCAAAAGGAAGGCTAGGGACAACGTGGGGCCGCTGCTGAATGAGGCGGGTGTCCTGGTGACGGAGGATGCAGAGAAGGCAGAGCTACTGAATGCCTTCTTTGCTTCAGTCTTCAGTGCTAAGACTGGCCCTCAGGAATCCCAGGCCCTAGAGGTAAGAGAAGAAGCCTACAAAGAGGATGACTTTCCCTTGGTCGAGGAGGACTGTGTGAGGGATCGCTTAAGCGATCTGGACACCCACAAATCCATGGGCCCTGATGGAATGCACCCACGAGTGCTGAGGGAGCTGGCGGATGTCATTGCTGAGCCACTCTCCATCATCTTTGAGAGGTCCTGGAGGACAGGAGAGGTGCCCGAGGACTGGAGAAAGGCCAATGTCACTCCAATCTTCAAAAAGGGCAAGAAGGAGGACCCAGGGAACTACAGGCCGGTCAGCCTCACCTCCATCCCGGGAAAAGTGATGGAGCAGCTTATCCTGGAGGCCATCGTCAAACAAGTGGAGGAAAAGAAGGTTATCAGGAGTAGTCAGCATGGATTCACCAAGGGGAAATCATGCCTGACCAATCTGATAGCTTTCTACGATGACATGACTGGCTGGGTAGATGAAGGGAGAGCCGTGGATGTTGTCTACCTTGACTTCAGCAAGGCTTTCGACACAGTCTCCCATGATATCCTCCTAGGGAAGCTGAGGAAGTGTGGGCTGGATGAGTGGTCGGTGAAGTGGATAGAGAACTGGCTGAATGGCAGAACTCAGAGGGTTGTCATCAGCGGCGCTGAGTCTAGTTGGAGGCTGGTAACTAGAGATGTCCCCCAGGGGTCAGTACTGGGCCCAGTCTTGTTTAACTTCATCAACGACCTGGATGAAGAGTTAGAATGTACCCTCAGCAAGTTTGCTGATGACACCAAACTGGGAGGTGTGGTAGATACACCAGAAGGCTGTGCTGCCATTCAGCGTGACCTGGATAGGCTGGAAAGCTGGGCAGAGAGGAACCTGATGAGGTTCAACAAAGGCAAATGCAGGGTCCTGCACCTGGGGAGGAACAACCTCATGCACCAGTACAGGCTTGGGGTGGACCTGCTGGAGAGCAGCTCTGTGGAGAGGGACCTGGGCGTCCTGGTGGACGACAGGTTAACCATGAGCCAGCAGTGTGCCCTGGCTGCCAAGAAAGCCAATGGAATCCTGGGGTGCATCAAGAAGAGTGTGGCCAGCAGGTCGAGGGAGGTTCTCCTTCCCCTCTACACTGCCCTAGTGAGGCCTCATCTAGAGTACTGTGTCCAGTTCTGGGCTCCCCAGTTCAAGAAAGATGAAGAGCTACTGGAGAGAGTCCAGCGGAGGGCTACGAGGATGATGAGGGGACTGGAACATCTCCCCTACGAGGAGAGGTTGAGGGAACTGGGCTTGTTCAGCCTGAAGAAGAGAAGGCTGCGAGGGGACCTAATAAATGCTTACAAATATCTGAAGGGTGGGTGTCAGGAGGATGGGGCCAAGCTCTTTTCAGTGGTGCCCAGTGACAGGACAAGGGGCAATGGGCACAAACTGAAGCACAGGAAGTTCCGTCTGAACATGAGGAAGAACTTCTTCCCTCTGAGGGTGACGGAGCACTGGAACAGGCTGCCCAGGGAGGTTGTGGAGTCTCCTTCTCTGGAGATATTCAAGACCCGCCTGGACAAGGTCCTGTGCAGCCTGCTGTAGGTGACCCTGCTTCGGCAGGAGGGTTGGACTAGATGACCCACAGAGGTCCCTTCCAACCCCTACTATTCTGTGATTCTGTTTTCACTTGTGATGGATTTGTCTAATATTTTGGCTATCAGAAAATCTTCAGTTAACAGCATCTCACAGCTCAGGCCTACTGTGCACAAGCTGGGAAGCAAGATTTCCTTCCTAATTCTGTTTTACTAGGACAGACCTGAGCAAGCAGGACTACGCTAAAGAGAGGACCAAGCAGATGTGAAGGCTTTCTGTCGTATTTGCTGTTCACTAAAGTGCTGACCTAGGTGAGACTCATCTGGCTCCATACTAGCCCAAGGAGGAGACAGCTTTAGGCGTAACATTCTCTGCCACTGTCTAAGGCTGTGATATATTCCTGCTCACTGCGATTACACAGACAGGAGCGGAGCCTGGCTTCGGGCAAGACATGGGGAAGGTGCCACAGGTCTTACAACAAATGCAGGATAACTGACTCCCATTCTGCAACAAAAAGTACAAGGGAAAGAAATAAAAGCACAGCTGCAATGACCCTTAAACGCCTGTGAAAGTTTGCATGCTGAAGTCTCTCCCTTTCCAGAAAGTGTTTCAGAGAATTTGGGGGGGGGGGGGGGGGGCGGGGGGGGTGGATCAAGATGAATCGTATTGTTGGAGGCTACTGGTTTGCTAACATATTGACAGTTCAGATGAGATCTATTCGGCGGGACACCAGACTGACCATTGACCATTTTATTAATAGCAGTGACTTTTAAGGAAAAGTAGAAGATACTTGACAAAGGAAAAAAAATAAAATGCTACAATAAACATCTATATATGTTTCATTGTGTAGAAGGATAATTCTGTACAAAAGATTCAGTCAAAACAAACTTCAAAGACTTGATTTTAAGTAAAGATGGATTAACTTAAAATTCCTGCTCAGAATTACTCCTAGGCTGGATTTCTTCTTCTAGACTCTTGCTTTAAGGATGCCTGGGCTTATGCTAACCTGACACACGCAGAAAGTCATTACAAAAACCTTTTCCTTCCAGCAAACTAGAACTATGGCTCAGGTTGCCAGTCTGTGCAACTTTGCAGCCCAGCTTACAGGACATTTTCTGAGATACCTCAGGAAGCAGCCAAATTCTCAGGCACTCAGCATTTTCAAGACATAAAAAATCATGTTTAAAGCTGCAATTCTTTTTATCTCTTATAACTCCACAGTGATTGTACAGGAGAGTACTGACAGGAGTAAGCAAAAACTTACTTTTCTGCTTACAGGTTTCTAAATATGGTTCGGCCATGAAGATCTGCGAAATTTAATATATCTCTGCATAACATCAGCTGTGCCTCTTCATCGACAAAGAACTTAGGATAGTCAGAATGAAGCAAAAACCTCCAAGCAAAGATCTGAAATTGTTAATTTTATTTACACATTTCTATACAAAATTGGTCTACTTCCTGCTGCAAGTTTGTAAGGGTATTTGGCAATTTTAGTGTAATAATATCTCACCAGGCTAGTTCTAGACAGGCCAGTTATAAGCAATTTTTCTTTCAGAGTTCTTGTATTTTTCTATTATTTTTGAAATTATTAGTGTAATAGACTCCAGATAATCATATTATTCCCAAGTCATAAGAAGATTCTCTATTACCTTTGGCCTCTGGTGTTCCATCTTCCATCATGACAAGGCTCACAAGTACTCTTTAGAAATAGACTGCCTGTTAGCAGAAATATTGGTGGGACTACAGTATTTTTTGAGCTTTGCATTTGATGCATTAATTCCATAGATTTTTATCACACAAAATTAATACAGAAAGAGAACAAATACTGTAGGAGACTTTAAATAGGTGCACAAAATCTCACTTCATTTTTCAATTCCTTATCTCCCCATCCACAAGGGAATAATAGAGGTATTATTGCAGTATAGGGATAAAGTATTCTTTTCCCCTTTGTGTCATCTATTTAGACCCTAAATGGCCTGAGGACAAGATTTAAATGTTTATATAGCATTTATAGTAACGATACTTCTAGATAGATGCAATCTGAATATGTCTGGACACAAAAGGGATTTTGGAAATAAAAGCCTATTAATTATTTGAAATATTCTAGTCTACGTTACTAGTAAGATTCAGCTTTGGAAAAAAAACCTGTCAGTTAAACAAAATTATGCAACTTGTAAAAACACAACAATGTAGGCACCTTACATTTTAAACTTCTTATCAGCATATTTATGGCTCCAGCAGAACAGTATTGTTTGGTTTGTTTAGAAATAATATTAATGATTTTACAGATCAATGTGGGCTATTTCATACCTGGAACAACTCTGAAAAGCACCAGCAAAGCTCTATAAACTTACAACACATCTACCTCGGTCAGAAGGACTATGCCCAAGCTGTTTAATAAATCCTCTCTCAAGTGCCACCAGAGAGACTGAAGTATGAAAAATTCTAAATGCAAACAGACAAGCACAAAGGATGTCAGAAACTGCTTTCTTAAATGCAGAATGTTTTTTCAGTGAGGAAGGAAGTCTATGACAAGAACAAAGGACAGCCTGGGGGAAAGGGTGTCAAAACAGATTTTTAACTCCCCAGGAGTAATGACCCACTCCAGGGATCTGCTAGAATAACTAGGATTCTGAAAGGGGAGCTGCATTCAGGTGGCTTTTTGTCATAGCTGTTGCTCTGTACAGATCGCTAAGTGTCACGTGCCAAGTATAAAGTCATTGTACATGATTAATCAGTTCTTTGCAAGATTTATTTCTGGATGTAGCTCCCAGACATCCCCAAAACAGGGACTGAACTCCCTGGTATACTTTAAAATTAATAGGCATGTTGTCTTAGACCTACTATGACTTTGGAGACTGATTTTGAAGGATTTCATTAGGGATATTACTTGAAAGCTTAGGTCTTGAAGAACAGTTTTAAGAATTTCTTAATGGTATTAGAAAGGACATCACCACGTTGAATGGTCATCATTATTTTTGTTTCTTTGTGTGTTTACAGGGACAGAGTGACCTAATATTTTCTTCTAAACCACAGACATGTTAACTTCTCATAAGACACAGTGTCTTATGCTGCCTCAGATGAGAAATTCTAAAGTTCAGAAATGTGCATGCCAGGAAAACCACACAGTTGCATTAATGAAACCAGTTTTTAAACAATTTTTGCATCCCCAAATCCACAAATGAAAGAAAACTATTACTTTTCATATATTCATTCGATCACTTTCTGTCTATAGATGGACTGCCTTCTTGCAGTAGCCTTTGAAATTAATTCAATCTAGTCAATATTGGCTATTTATAAAATTGAGTAAATATTGCTCAAACCAGACCTTTTATATTCGAAAGCAATTTTTTTTCACAATTATATACATGCAATTTGAGTAACTGACCACAGTACTAAACCACCAAACAGCTATTGTGCAAATGTTTTTGTGAAACACTAAGTTTTGTTGAAAACCTCTTTTTTAAAGAGAAAAAGAAAAGAAGAGGAGATAGGACAAAATTAATGTCTTACACGTAACCATTTTCTACAATTTGTTTTGCTTTGTTTTAGGAAAAAGAAAATAAACATACTAAAGCCTACTTCCATGTTTCCATCCTAGCACTGCTATAACAAATAGTAAACTTTTCACACTTCTTGTAACAACACTACTTCTATTTTAAGGTTGATGAGGTATAACTCTTTGAAAGAGGAAATCTAATTCAAAATCACCATGGTAATCAATTAATATTTTGTACAACATTGTAGCTGTTAAGGATTAATTTCTGGTACCATGTTACAAGTGTGAGTCAAGCATTTCTGACAGCACCATGTTCACAGGGAATTTAAAGACAGTAGTACAATGAAAACAGATTTTTCCCACACAGATTATAACTCCTTACATGTTGATGAGAAAAAGCCCTGCGAAGACTAGTCTTAGCCATCCAAATCACCTCTTGATTCCATCTCTCAAAAAACTGGTAGGGTAGGATCCAGTCTAACTTGTGCCTAAAACTTCAGCTGCCTCCTAAAGTATGTGTGAATTTCTTACACCGTCAAAGGAGAGACCGTCATGACTTTGAAGGCTTCCAAAAGGAAATTCTGAAAACTGGGCCAGAAACCCGTTTTTTTTCCCCTCAGTTGGAACAACTGTATTCGTAGAGAAGACCCTCATCTGAAGGCTTTTAAAGGCAAATAATCTCTCTTTACCTGCCTTAGAAAGATCCCTTTACTAGCTCAGGCTAGGTGGAAAAGATCCCATAGACCCTAAAACTTTGGAGGAAGCTAATCAGAATGGGACCACAACATACTCTGCCCTGGTGAGGCCACATCTGGAGTCCTGTGTCCAGTTCTGGGCTTCCCAGTTCAAGAAAGATGAGGAGCTACTGGAGAGAGTCCAGCGGAGGGCTACGAGGATGATGGGGGGACTGGAGCATCTCTGCTACAAGGAAAGGTTGAGGGAGGTGGGCTTGTTTAGTCTGAAGAAGAGAAGGCTGAGAGGGGACCTTATAAACGCCTATAAATTTCTTAAGGGTGGGTGTCAGGAGGATGGGGCCAGACTCTTTCAAGTGGTGCCCGGTGACACGACAAGGGGCAAAGGGCACAAACTGAAGCATAGGAGGTTCCAGCTGAACATGAGGAAGAAATTCTTCACTCTGAGGGTGACACAGCACTGGAACAGGCTGCCCAGGGAGGTTGTGGAGTCTCCTTCTCTGGAGATATTCAAAACCCGCCAGGATGTGGTCCTGTGCAGCCTGCTCTAGGTGACCCTGCTTTGGCAGGAGGGTTGGACTAAATGATCCACAGAGGTCCCTTCCAACCCCTACCATTCTGTGAAAATCACCATTCTGTGATTTTCTGCAGAAGAGCTCCTTATGCTCACACACCAAAGTACTTCATGCAATTCAACAATCTGTTCTAAAAATACCCACACACCTCAACTGCTTTGCTCTACATAATCTAAGCAGATGGTTATTATCTTCTACACTGTACATGAAGTGCCAAAACATGAACATTTAGGATGTATTAGTTGTAAAATCAACATTAGGTAGACACCACTCAATACTACAAGTGTTGCTAACGTTATAATAAATGACCATCAAAGTCTGAAAATAAACAAACCGTTTTGGATCACACAACCTATTTCTAGGTCCAAAAATTGACAAGGTCCAAAAATCCACAAGACTCTTGCATTTTTAGTCACATATATTAAAATCTTAGATGTGAAGTTTAAATATCATCTTTGATTGCTATTATCAAGTAAAAATTTACAAACCAACAAACAAGTCATAAAATAAATATAATATATGCACGTACACATCATGATGCAAATACCTGTCTCAAGCATAGATACTAGATCTTATCAATGCCACCCGTGTGCTTAAGGAGAAAAGGCCAAGGAAAATGTCTAAGGGAAAAATCTCACACTCTCAAGAACTTTGTGCTCAGATTGCCTTTCAATGTATTAAAAGTATTAATTATGAACTTTACATTCTTGTATTACATAGAACCCAATTACTCTAAACACTGACTTTTTATTTATGTATGCCATAGTAGTTAATAGCTGTACAGCTGCTTATTTTATCACTGCCCAAATTTCTTCTTAAACTTTTACTGTATCAAGCTTCTAAACAGCTGTGCTGCATTTTTGACCTTATGTATTGGGTGTGTTACCCTCAACAAAGAGAGGAAGAAACAGAACCTTATGTTTGAGCTGACCTTAAACTGAGCAATGTGCTAACACTAGCTATATTATTAGATACATTTCATTTATTACTATACAATAAATGCTTACTTAAGAGCTGCAAACTTTGTATTTCTGTTGTTGTCATTATTGCATGAGAAGCAGACCACGTGCCAGTTACAGGCACCAACCAGAATGTCAGTTGGAAATACATGTTTTTAAATGTGTTTTTTTCAATATCAATAAAAAGTGACATTACTGTATTACCACCTTACCTCAGAAACATTTTTTCTCAATGTTAAGAGAAGCAGTCCCAGATAACACAGAATCATTTTTAATGAATCGTATTTTACAGAATTTTTCGTATTTCCTTAGTATGAAAAATCACACAAAATGACACTTCCAATTAAATGAAATAAATGGATTTCTTGGAAAAAAAAAAAAGAAAAAGTAATGCTACAAATGACAATCAAACAAAAACTTTTAAAAAATCCCAAATACTTAAAAAGTTAATAATGAAGGAACTAAGGTAGGTAGCCTGTGGTGGCCAAATTCTGTGAAACACTCTGGAAGAATTCATAGTTTGCTCTTAATATTAATGAAAGGTAGAGTTTTACGGCTTATGAAATCTAATTTGACTCTCCTTCACAGTAGGACATCACTCTTGAAACTATTACTGCACACTTCAATTACTATTTTAAATAAGCCCTTTGATAATTACATTTTAAACCTTTACTACTTTCCACAACAAAAAAACTATTCATATATTTCAGGGGGTTAGAAACAAATTATGCTCCCTACAGTTTCCACTTTATTAGTACTCCTGAGTCTTTTCCAATTTGAAGTACATCCTTGAAAATCCCTTTTTACATACAAGCTTTTTTCCCCTGTGTTTTTCTGTACCAGTACCTAGAGCGGCATCAACTAGCAACGATGGGTCACACATAATTACAGCTCCTGTACATTATTTCTTGGGACTAGCCATTCAGCAATTATTTTTTCCTTACGGAAAAGTTGCTCAAAATCCCTACTTCTTTCTTCTGTTTTGTCTCCTTATACAGCAGCTAATTATCAAGCTCTATCAAACAATCTGATAGCATTCACAAATGAAAGCATTGTGAATGGTAGTTGCCATACATTCTTACAAGCAAGAGTCTTGCCACATAACGTTGAAAGTTTAAAGTGAACATCTTATATGAGTACTAAGTCATAAATAAGAAATTAACCTTAGAAAAGCACAAAGCTATGGTGTCATACACATGCCTATTTAAAGCACGTAAGAATAAGGCAAGTCTTTGCAATGGAAATACAGAAGTACAGAAAAGTATCAAAAAGAATATCAAATAAGACAAGTAGAATTCTCTTACTGGTTCTTTCAGGCCTTTGAACAATCCTAGTCTTCTTATTCTGAATTCCACTTTCATGAAGTGCCTTAAACCAGTCTCTCAATCTGTTCGCAACCTCCCTGAATTCCAGGTCACTGCACACTGAAAAACAAAATGCAGAGCTGTTTCATGTTTTTCTCCTGGGCGCTAAATAGAACTTTTCAAACTATGTTAAAAAAAAATAAATATATATATATAAAATAATACAGACATGTATGTTCCACAGCTTTAATTCCTAAAGTACAGTTTCATTACCCAGGTATGCCTCCAAAACACAATTAAGTTCCTCAGGAATAAATGCCTGATGTATAAAGCAATTACAAAATTACACATATCTAGAAACTAAAAACATCCTCTACAAACTACTGCAAACTGCTAGAAACAGTTCTAGCACAGATACTTTCACATCTTACTGTAGATGAGGCTGTATGGCAGAGGTACCCATGACAGTTTTTTGGAGTTTCATTTCTGTGTTCATTAAGGCAATAGCAGTGAAAGCCCTACCAGAACAGGTTGGAGATGTGATTTAGACAGATAATGCAGGAACACCCAACTTGCTTTCCTATGCTGAAGTGTGAAAAGAGGAAATACGGTTAACAGCGAAAGTGCTTCAAGTGTCCTGAAAGCGTATTTGACTGAACGTAGTTTTACAAGCTAACATTCATGAGCACCTAACTACAAACAGGCAACTGTACGGTCGCTTGGTGATGGAAAGGATGGCTTCTTTGACCAGAAACAGCAAAGGCAGACAAAGCACGCAAGACCAAAGATAGCATCCACAGCACCAAGAGCAGCAGATCAGCAGCAGACTGGCCGAAGTGTTGTGCAGTACTGGTAGGTCATACTGAAGCCAGCAGCAGAAGCAGATAACAGAGGTGTGCGGTGAAGAGGCCTATTCACCTTCACTATATTAAGCTGCTGGAGAAGACAAAGAAAAGGTGTGCTTGGAGCAAGCAGATACCTCTTCTAGAACTCTGTTTTCCCATTTCATGTGTTTGAGAGAAGCTGAGAGAACACAACCGAAATAACAGGATCTGGAAGATGACAAAAGCAGGAAAAGCACTGGATGTAGGCTTCACTAGGTAACAAAATACCTTCCACTGCCCTTGTCAACAGTTCTCACTTCCAAATCAGGACCTTTTTCCACCTCTACCAGTAACTGACTAAGCTACCATCTGAAGAGCTCACACTTACGTTAGCAGAGCTTCACAGTGACGCTCTTGTCAGTACATCTCCAGTTCAGTTTACTTCTCCTTTATTACCTATCAATCCATAATATCTGGTGACACAGCCTTCAGCACACCTTATTAAACTGAACAACGCTGTGAAACATCAATTTGTGTTTTAGAGTAAGATTGAAACATGTCATTAGGTCGACAACCACCAATGCCTGCACAACAGCAGGCACCTAAGCATTTGTTTACTCATTCTTTGCTGAAAGTGTCTCTTGAGACGTTGACTCTCTTCATGAAAGACTTAGGAGCAATCTATACATATATTTGCATATATTACAAACTGACATTTTTATAAAACTTGTGTTGTGCTTTTCTCTTGTGTAATGGAACATTTTTTTTTTCTGATAATTCAATAGGGAACTGGGGAAAAAAAATTTCTCTAATGATGTATGGGCATGTGTGCTCAAAAATGTCATATCACAACAACTACATGAAAATGGTCTCCTGAGCCAAGACTACACATCGTAGTTCAAACTTGTGGGATTTCTATATTTGCTACCACACCACCTTCCTTTACCAATCCCTGCATCAGCTGACGGGTCAGCACAAAGAATCAGATATTAACTTGGGACACCCTGTTCCTCTTTAATTCCCCCCCCCATTTCAGGTGAAATAGAATAATATTGTTCCCTTCTCTAACTGCCCTCCCCTGGTTCAAGAGAAAGACTTTCAGGATTGAATCAAAGAGTATGGAGCACCACACAATCATTAGGGGTACCTGACCTCCCATCGATCCACTTTGTTTTATCTACCCTGCACAATACTGTGTAATACCACCACAGGTCCCAGAAAAAACACAGCCACATTAATTTGGTGCACTGACATGGCTATCTTCATCTACTTCTAAACTGTCTATATGCAGTGCTACTCTGATTAAACTCTGATGCTGAGGTGACCGACTCAGAGACAGTATATAAGCACATTTACAGGCACGGACACACATACAGATCCATATATAAGAGTGTGTGTGTGTACATATATATATGTATACATATAAAGAGAGAGCATGAGGAAGTGCCAGCTACAAGTAAAAGCTTTTCTGGAATAATATGAAAAGAAAGATGCACATAGCAGCTGCATGATGGAGAGAATGTGTGAATTCCTCCTTCCTGTAGAAGCAGCCAACACTGAAGCTCATCATCTCTAAGCTCATTAAGGTGGAAAAACCAAACACTAAGAAAAGGAGATAGTCCCTCTGGCTACTAGGTATAAGAATAAAACAGAGCTTGCAGTTTCAGCATCTGGTACCAGCCACTGTCATGCCCAATACAACATAAAATGACATTTTCTGTGCTCCTGTGAATTGCATTCCTTTCAGAATGGAAAGTAAATGTGGCACATTTTGGGCATCAGACATATGCTGTATCAGATCTCAGATGAGGGGCATTCTTCCAACTTCAACTTCTTATAACTATTTTCCCAAACTTTGCTTGACAATTTAAATCACGGTTTTTATTATTCTGAAAGAATGAGAAAACTTTAATAATGTTTGGTTCAATTTAATGATTTTGATAACTTTATCAGGGGAATAGATCACCTTCAAAAATCAAGGCAATGCAAAACAAACTGATTAAAACTGCCATTTGTCTATTTTACAGCCCATAGCTATTCAAGTGCTGGAGTCAGCTCTCAAACACGGCAGGTAATTACATTTACTGTATTCTTAATTTAAATGCACAGTGAATTTCTGGTTCATGACATTTCTAATACGTCAAGTAAAAGCAGACGTCTTCTATATGTGAAATACACAAGAGATGCAGCACAACTACATTAATCCACACACTTAACAATTTACATGACAAACTGTGTTCTCAGCATGGGTTTATAACAACATCCCGCATCTCAATATTGGAGTATCACATTTTTTTATCAAAGAACATTTAGTTCATCTACTAGCATCTCGGAAAAAGATTTAAACGGTAGAAGCAGCCAGCAAATTAGAATTCTTGCCATGAAACCTTCTATCAATCATCTCATTTCCACAGGATGCTTAAAATATGCTAAAATTTTGAGTTGGTTAAATAATAACTAATTATGCAATTTAATTTTGATTGCTGGAAAGTAAAATACACTGGGTGTGTTTTTTCTGGTGTGCTGTCCCCATCCCCCCAATCCTCTTTTTTTTCTTCTCCATTTTGGAGTTTTCCATTGAGAAATATAAGTTTCAGATTTCAGTATGCTTACTATTTTCCAGAATGCTTTTCAAGATCTAGCTGTCCAAATGTTAAAACGGCAGAATAATGAGAAAAAAAAATTAAGGATGTATTTTTCATCTTATGGTTCCTGTTAAGTGGTTTTGGTTGGGGCTACTTCAGGTTAATTCCCTACCATCTGATGTCAGCATTCATTCCCTTCCATGGTTACTCTTGCCTACGGTCCTCTCTAAATATTCTGTTACATTATACCATTTGAAGCATTTCAGAAACATAAAATAATCTGATGAAAACAATTTAGTTTTTTATATTGTGATTACTGGGGAAAAAAGCCAGTACTATCCTGACACGAGAAATAAAAAATATATATAAATAAAAGAAGAGACCTTATTAGCACATGATATTTTATACCAGAAAATGACAACACACAAAACAGATTTAGGTAAGTACATAAGAACATGGGGTATTAGCAGCGACGAATAGATCCTTAAAGCAGCACAGCTATTTCTGTAGTCAGAGATCAGCATTTGAGCACCTCTGGGCCAAGACCTCCCATGTCCTAAGTCCTTAGGTGCACGGTGTTTGGACTACATCAGCCACGACAGCGGCAGGAAGGTTGCACTCAGTACCCCCATCAGTACCCCATCAGGCAACACAGAGAAGCAGAGGACTGGTGGCTTCACAGAGAAATTTTCTCAAAGGAAAAGACTGAATCGTTTGACAGCTGTCAAAGGTAAAACAGGTAGTAAAACCCCATTTTGGTCCTATCTCAACACAGCCATGTGTGCCAAAACTTCACAGAAAAGAAGAACCACATACAATTCTTTCTTCACACACAACGGTGATTGTAATATATTTTCTAGAAGTAGCATTCATGTGACATCTAGAAAACCAACTTCTTAACATTAAATTCACATAATACTTTCTTCATTAAAATTATGTATCTATATGAATTAGAAAAGCTCTAAAATTGTAGTATTTTAAGGTTTGGGGCTAAACATTAATATATTTACTGCTTCAAATATTGTACTTCTAAATAAACCATGATTGATATTTCAAAGCTATTCCAAATAAATTTCTTTAGTATTAACACAGTACATGAAACAATCCACCTGCTTCCACGTTAAGTTATAAACATACAAAACCAGAAATTGTGTATTAGCTTTTTTGCATGTTCTTACATTAGGAAAATAATCTGGAAGCTGCTCTACAGCTGTCATATGTATGCACAGCAAACCGCGAAACAATGTAACTCTAATGTAATCTGGCAGAAGCCACATTTTACAAATTTCCGGTAAAGTGTTTTTGTACAGGATGCAGGAATACCTAAAAACAAATTCCAGGACAACTCAAGATCAATGTTATTCTTTAACAGCTTTTTGTACAATTGTGCTTTAGAACTATGTTTCAAATTTATTCTTAAGAATAGGGGTTACCATAACCTAATACATCATTAATACTGTTTGTTTTAATGTTGATTCACAGAATCACAGAATAGTAGGGGTTGGAAGGGACCTCTGTGGGTCATCTAGTCCAACCCTCCTGCCGAAGCAGGGTCACCTACAGCAAGCTGCACAGGACCTTGTCCAGGCGGGTCTTGAATATCTCCAGAGAAGGAGACTCCACAACCTCCCTGGGCAGCCTGTTCCAGTGCTCCGTCACCCTCAGAGGGAAGAAGTTCTTCCTCATGTTCAGACGGAACTTCCTGTGCCTCAGTTTGTGCCCATTGCCCCTTGTCCTGTCACTGGGCACCACTGAAAAGAGCTTGGCCCCATCCTCCTGACACTCACCGTTCAGATATTTGTAGGCATTTATAAGGTCCCCTCGCAGCCTTCTCTTCTTCAGGCTGAACAAGCCCAGCTCCCTCAGCCTCTCCTCGTAGGGGAGATGTTCCAGTCCCCTCATCATCCTCGTAGCCCTCCGCTGGACTCTCTCCAGTAGCTCTTCATCTTTCTTGAACTGGGGAGCCCAGAACTGGACACAGTACTCCAGATGGGGCCTCACCAGGGCAGTGTAGAGGGGAAGGAGAACCTCCCTCGACCTGCTGGCCACACTCTTCTTGATGCACCCCAGGATTCCATTGGCTTTCTTGGCAGCCAGGGCACACTGCTGGCTCATGGTTAACCTGTCGTCCACCAGGAAGCCCAGGTCCCTCTCCACAGAGCTGCTCTCCAGCAGGTCCACCCCAAGCCTGTACTGGTGCATGAGGTTGTTCCTCCCCAGGTGCAGGACCCTGCATTTGCCTTTGTTGAACCTCATCAGGTTCCTCTCTGCCCAGCTTTCCAGCCTATCCAGGTCACCCAAACCTTAACTTTTTTTTTCATTTGGATCAATCTGATCAGACTACTTGCCACCCCACAACAAGTGTAAGCACACACCCCTCCCTCGCCCTGCTGGCCACACTTCTCTTGATGTAGCCCAGGATATGGCTGGGCTTCTGGGCTGCGAGCGCACATTGTCGGCTCATGTCCAGGTTTTCATCCACCAGTACCACCAAGTCCTTCTTGGCAGGGCTGCTCTCAATCCTTTCATACCCAGCCTGTATCGATAGTGGGGGTTGCCACGATCCAGATGCAGGACCTTGCACTTGGCCTTGTTGAACCTCATGAGGTTCACACAGGCCCATTTCTCAAGTCTACATTGGGCTTTGTTTCTGATCTGTATCCTATCTCAGTACAGTACCTGCCTCAGTACTCCATCTTAATTCACATGGATTTATGTGAATAAACCCTGTATTCTTTAACAGAGAGGATCAGCCTAACACCCTGTTCACTAAAACGCTATCTGCCATTAAAACGTGCTTGCTCAGGGTTATGCTATATGATGAAAAATTATATTAATTATATTATGATGAAAAATTATATTAATTAATGGGTTGATGCATTCTAGAATGTTTAGGGACTTTTCATCACAGTGATCAGCTTCTAAAGATACATGCTGCCGAAATTACTGTATGCACTGGTCTGTACTGATTTAAAGTAGGTCAAGATGAGGTAATTCCGATCTATTCAGACTATTATTTCACCTGATAGACTGGGAGATGAATCTTTAATGGCAAAAGACAGACAGTAAAGGTTGTAGAAGGTTAGACAGCAATCAAAAAATGCATATTAAATCACATGAATCCGCACAAGAACCTGCCAAGAAGTACTTCTGGTTTTATCTAATGCCAATGCAAGGCATTCCTGCTATTACAATCAATTCTAGTAGCCATTGAGAGAATTAGTATGGGGTAAAATGAAGTCACTAGCTCAAAGGTTACTGGAGTTTCCTGTCATCTGAAGTAATAAAAACTGATTGCCTTTTAAAACCAACATACAGGACTATGCAAAAAATGAAGGGATCTGAAAACTTATAGGTACGCAATCCAGATATATCTTTATAAAAAATATTATTTAAATGTCAGGTGAAACCAACTGTTCGATTTGTTTTCACATACAGTAAATGTTACAATTTGTGTTGGCATTTGAATATAATTTAGTGATTGGAAGCAGAATATTTGAAAATGCTAATCAGTATGTGTTCTTTCTGTGCCTTTCAACTCAAGCTAATTGATGAAGAAGTAAAAATAGTGCCACTGAAAGCTATAAAGACATGCAGAACATATTTTGGGACTAGCATAATGGTTTGAATTCCCTAACATATTTAAACCAGTCTTCGCTTTCTGACATAACACAAAACAAGTTATTTTAACAGCTTTTACTTTTTATATAAACAGAGACGTATATATAAAATTATCTGTAGTTTAAGAAATATAAATCATTACCATGTTGACATAATAAGCACACTGAAATGCTGCTGTATTAAGGAGTAGCTGTTGTTAAGTGAAGGGTCAGAAGTGATTCAGAAAAAAAAAGTGAAAAACATGCCACACTATGTAGAATCATTCACAGTAATACATGAGACTATAAGTCTGCAGATAGAACCAGCGTCTCTGTTTACTTCAGGAAGAGATAGTTTCACCTACTTGTTCAGCAGCAGACCTCAGTTCAACACTCAATTCTAAGAGCAGAAGGCCTGACAACTGTGAAGGAAGCTATATAAACCTAAAGAAATTATTACTACACAGTTTAACAGTAATTTAAGTGTAAAACTCACACACTGATCTGTCTTCTTTTATGCCCCGCAGCCAGAATAGTCCCAAAGTCTTTATATCACATAACATAATATAACACTTATGGGTTGGACTAGATGACCTTTAAAGGTCCCTTCCAACCCAAACTATTCTATGATTCTATGACTTCAATTTCTGAATCCACTAACGGCCAGTTAGCTTGAAAACTATGATTTACTGATGACATGGCCAGTGAGATTAAGTTGTAGGAGAAAGATTCAGGCTTTGTATCAGTGAGATATGAAGTACCTTGCCCTGCCAGAAGGCACACTTCCAAGACACAATGTGGTACTCCACCATCGCATCATGTGGTTGTGCTCGGCACACAACTCCATCATGTGTTTCAAGATACACACCCCCTACAAACAGAACTGCAGAAGATCACCCCAGAACACACAATCTCATGCAACTGGGCAGAACTATATTCATAAATTCATGTATATAACAAAATAACCAAGAAGTAAATATACAGAGAGCATATTTCAAGAACAGGGTTCACATCAACAACCGCCTACAGCAAACTAGGATTTACTGAATGTGAGATGAGTTACTTAATCAGTGTGTGCCAAAGCAAGACTTGTGATCAGCCCAACTTTTTCTACATGTTGGAAACACTCCATATGATCACAGAATGACAGAATAATTTATGTTGGAAGGGAACTCCAGAAGTCATTCAGTCTTGCCCTCTGCTAAAAGCAGGTCTAATTACATCAGGTTGCTCAAGGCAGTGTTCAGTCATTCATGTCCTGTGATCGTCGTGCCATTCACAAGAAGGTTCCTCACTATATGAAAGACTACCTCTCTTTAAAAGAAACTATATACTCCTATGTACTATCTCGTAACTCTATACTGTTTTCCCTGAAAAGTACAAGTGCATTTTCTCATGCTGTAACTGGAGGACTGCACCCATCTGTCCAGGATTACTAGACACCCAAAAACCTGGTTCCAGCAGCAATTCCGACTCATCTGCAAGGAGGGTTATTTAGAGCACTCCACAGCTGATGCTTATGCAGTCCAATGCCCTTTCAATGCATTACCTACCATTCATGCACTACTGTATGGCTGTGCAGTAAATCTTACGCATCTGAGATGCACTGATTAACTGCACATCCAGCATGTCCATTTAAACGTGCTTCTTTTCCAGAGGACTCTTGTGTGAAAATATGGTAACCCCAACACACTGCCATTAGAATGCAGTGCTGCCTTTAAAGACAGTATCCATTAAAGTGAACTGGAATGTTATATAAAGCGCACCTACTCAAGGTCAGTACTCTGCAAGGCTGCCATTCTACACACGTTTATTAACTTAGCCCTGAGAAACTGATTGCGCGAACCGAAAATTCCTGGCTCCAGACTAACAGCTAGTCACCGTTTGGCTAACTCTAAATGTCGAAGAATACCTGAAGTAAAATTATATTCAAATAGCCTTACAGGCTAATAATGTAATTATGTAATATAATGTAATATATGGCAGTATTTCTAGTTCTGTATCATCTCTGTCAGAAATGGGAAAAATAACATATGGCAAAAAGAAACATGGTCACAAAAACCAATAAATGTGGCAGAAGGACAAAACGCCCTTCAAACTTGTAACTAAAGGATGGGACAGTCATTTCAGTAATCTTTTACAGTCCCATGTGTACAATCAGAACTTTTTTTTTAAACAGGCTGTACATTGAAAAACTTCATATATATATATTTCCATTTTTATAAGCTCATGAAGTTTATTAGCCATCTGTTACCTCTCGGGCCAATGATTTTAGGAATATACCTTGAAATTAACAAATAAAAGCATTCTGATTTCCTTACTATTTAACTCAACATAATGAATTTTCTACTTCAGTTAGTCTATGCTACAAGATAATTAATATAAATGCTGCAGATACTGTATCAGGGAACTGCAGCTGCTTATTCTTACTGCCTCAGATTAATGTTGCATACAGACATTCTGCTCATGATTAATGTTTCATAAAATTTAAAATTATTTCAATTAAACTACATTTTCATAAAATAAATCTGGTATTTTTGTGCCTGAGAGTTTTAAAGACTTCACATTTAAACATAATGACCATTTCTGAGTGCAGGAAAAATAGTAGTAACCACAACATACAGAATTTATATGCTAAGACACTATTTTCAACTTAAAATACATAAACTTACCAAAACATTGGAATTAAATAAGACAATAGTAATTCTTTGATCTGTCAGAAGTATCACAGACCTGTTGTGGAACTTGTTAATTTGTTTTCTGGAGGACAGTCAATATATATGGCTTCCTTTGCTAACTGCTGCTAACCTTCAGTGTTGGTTATCATTTCTCATCCTGCTCTGTTATTCTGAACTATTAATTTCTGAGAATGAACTTGTTCTCTATACCCCTCACCAGCCTCGTTGTCCTTCTCTGGACACGCTCCAGAAACTAAATGTCCTTCTTGAAGTGAGGGGCCCAAAGCTGAACACAGGACTCCAGGTGCAGCCTCACCAGTGCTGAGTACAGGGGCACGATCACCTCCCTACTCCTGCTGGCCACGCTGTTCCTGATACAAGCCAGGATGCCATTGGCCTTCTTGGCCACCTGGGCACACTGCCGGCTCATGGTCAGCCAGCTGTCAACCAACACCGTCAGGTCCTTTTCCTCCGGACAGCTTTCCAGCCACTCCTCCCCAAGCCTGTAGCGTTGCATGGGGTTGTTGTGACGGAAGTGCAGGACCCAGAATTTGGCCTTGTTGAACCTCATACAGTTGGCCTCGGCCCATCGATCCAGTTTGTCCAGATCCCACTGCAGAGCCTTCCTACTCTCAAGCAGATCAACACTCCCACCTAACTTGGTGTCATCTGCAAACTTAATGAGGGAGCACTCAATCCCCTCACATCCAGATCATTGATAAAGATGTTAAACAAGACTGGACCCAAAACTGAGCCCTGGGGAACACCGTTCGTGACTGGCCGCCAACTGGATTTAACTCCATTCACCACGACTCTCTGGGCTTGGCCATTCAGCCAGTTCTTTATCCAGCCATGGGCAGCTAGTTTCTCCAGGAGGATACTGTGGGGAACAGTGTCAAAGGCCTTACTAAAGTCCATGTAGACAACATCCACAGCCTTTCCCTCATCCACTAGGCGGGTCACCTGAGCAAAGGTGAGGTAGGTTGCCAAATTCAGTTTCAAGGAGTCCGGAAAGCACTACACAACTCTGCTACAAAGTCAGGACATTCTCTTCCTTTCAAAGACAAGATTGACAGGGTTCCGCAAAGAATTTTTCGCATTTGACATAAAACTCCTTGAAACCTAGTGGACAAGGATAAAAAGACCACTGAATAATGCTCTTTATAAAGAAAACTTAAAAATACATGCATATTATTTCAATATTTCAAATTAGATGTTTTCTGAAATCAGAAATGTCCTGTGCTCAGAAGAGGCTTCAAAGATCCACCACACCAGGTAATTCTGCACACAGAACCTGGAAGCGACTGTTGGAGCTTGCTTTCTATTGTGAGATAAAATTACCATTGTGCCTTGGTAGGACTGTCTACTGGTTTGCACCTTTTCTCTTGCAGGGAAGGACAGCAGAATTGAACACTGGGCTGAACAATCACTGACTAATAGAAATTAACTAAACTCTCTTCTGAAAGCATCTGGCATAAAGAAATGTTACATCACATTAGATCCCACTAAAGTCTGACAGATTTAAGGCTGGCATTCCAGCAGTTTTCTTCTTTTTATATTTAGATTGTGATCTGATGGTTTAAATCACTTTGTACTTACCCTAACCATTTGCTTGTGTGTCTTTCTTGAATGCTTAATCACTAACACTGCTCTTAATCACTTAAAATTGTGCATTAAAGAGCACAGTTGCCTGCAGATATGTCAGTGAGGACTGAGAGGGTGGAATCACTCAATTTCGTTAATTATTCGTCTTTCCTGAAGTGTGGCCTTCAGAGGTAGACAAGCCCTTTCTCTACTACTGAAGAAAACTATGGCAGTCGATCCATTAAACGCAGTAGTAAAGCAGCAGGACCAACTCCCCCCAGCACAGGAATCACATGCACTGAGATACAAACTCTACTACAGTGTAGCAGCACCTCACTGAAATCAGAACTCTAGTTAAGTAAATGTAATCTGCAGCTGTGTCTCCACACAAATTCACTAATCAAAAGTTGAAGGAGAAATGAAGAAAGTAAAGATTTTAAAAAGATATGATTAGGGTACAAATATCTGAACAGTTTACACATGCATACATGAAATACGTCAGCAAAGTGCAATATGTTTTGCTAGTCTATGCACTGAACACCAAATGGATTGTTCATGAATGTCTGATGTAGATCAGAGAATTTTTATGAGATGTGTATGAATATTCATAGAGATAGGCATTTATTTAGCCTTGGTAATTTCTAATGTGGTTATTCCTACATATCTTTTAAATCCAAAAATCCTGCATTACCAACAGTGACCCTACTGAATTACAATTATTATTTTTAGAGAGGAAGCGGAAACTTGTTCAAAGTGCTGTTTTATAAATAAGCAAGAAGGATATGAGAAACACGAACTGGTGAGGCATATGCGAGTGTGAAAATGTCAGAGACTACAGTGTCTGATAGGATACCATTTGCAAGTTAAAGGACTCCAAATCTGTTGCTTTTTCATTAATATAATCTACAGGAAGAAGCCCATGGAGAACACTATTCCCAGAGGTACATCTGAAAGGGGAACAGCTACTTTACCTCATCAGAGAGTCTGACAGTGAACTAATAGTGTAGATAACCAAGGACAAGAGCCAAGAAGCAAACCAACAAGCCACATTATTTGACAAGGCAAACATACCCTTATGTGCTCTCCCATATTCCTTTACTCCAAGTCTGCGGCCCAGAAATGGAGACCATGCCACATTCAGTATAGGAAGAAATGGCTCCAGAGAAGCTTAATGGTCACTGAACTATTTCACAAGGTACAATGACATTCAGAGAAGAAATATATTTCGGGTGCTCTCTTAGTTAAAGGGGCAGATTTAACACCTTTCTTCAGGGGAGATACTGAACTGCTATGTTGAAGATGAACTGTGTGTCCTAATAAACTGCTTCATCATAAAGCAGTTATTAAATAAATATGTGTTAGTTTATCCTTAGTAAAGCTTTCAACTTTCTACAGAGAGAAAATAAGACTTCCAGAGGCTGGCGCCCTCCTTTCAAAATAAAATTGTCAAGATAGAATTAATGAAAAAGGGAAAAATGTTGACCAAGAAAGCTTTCCTTTTTTTAATCAAACTATTCAGTTTTTTCAACATGTTCTACTGACTGATGTACTGAGATAATACAGGTTTTGTCCGAACAGACTGGATTCTAACCCTAGGGTTGCTGTTTTCCCATTACAGATCAGGGTCCACACATGTAGACACAATACAGATATCCCGTTGAACCTAACAACAGCATGTGCTTTTTGAAAAGCTTAAACTATGCTTTTCTGCTTTAACATATCCTGTTAGTGAGCAACAAAATAGAAAGTTCCTCATCTATATAGCCTTTCCACTTAAATTGAACAAAGGCTACAAGGGAAGACCTAGAAGACATTTGCCATTTAACCAGCTGCATTGAATAACTCCCCTAAACTCAAAAGACCTCTTCTTAAACACAGTGATAAAAAATTGTCACCCAAGACACCAAAAATAGAAACTAAGTTATCTGAATTGGCAACAGAAGACTCTAAGTTTAACAAAATCAAAGCACTCAGTGAAGTTAATGTGCAAGGCCATCAGAGACTTTGTATCTTTTGTCACTTGCAATGACATCAAATACAATGTTGAGGAAATCCAGTTATAACACTGCCACTTAAGATTTCAGATATCTATAAACTTTCTCGAGAAGAATTAATGTTTTTTTTTTTTTTTGTTAAGATGAATGCTTGGCCTCCAAATGGCTCAGTCCGTTCTTCTGGTATCTATACACCTCCCATGGCACCTACGAAATACACAATGTTCCTTGGGAACACTGTAGTAGCTGAAGAAGAACTATGGTACGCATTACCATTTGAGCCCATCACAGAGGAAAATCACGCTTCAAACAGAAAAATCTGCAAAAGGAGAAAAAACTAAGGAAAGTACTGTAGAACTACAAGCATATGTACTCCCTTCACCTCCTTTGCAGGGAGAACAAACTTACTAGACAGGAAAAGGAGACAGAAAAAATTCTGACTACAGCTAATGCAGGAAAGCAGTAACATCCCATCATTAAGAATGACAATTCAGCAGCTGCAGAGCCGTGCATAAGAATGGTTGCTCATGGTTAGACCAAACTCTGCCAAGCCTCACGTCTTGTCTCTAAAAGCAGCTATCCATAGATGCTATGCAAAGAGTGATATTTTTGTGGTACGTCTTCTCCCCCTACTTGATCCACAGCTCAGAGATGTCTTGAGTTCACAGCATTTAAATGTGTAGTGCAGACCCTGAACATTTCTGACTATCTGCAGATTTCATGTTTCAGGGAAATACAGACTTCATTTTTATGAAATGACAAGGACAGAAAATCTGCTTGATCAAGATACTCCTGAAATCTATTCACTTTCTATTTGCCATCCCATAAGGGAAAACTTATGAAGCACAATTCGTAAACCTTATGAAGAAATCCCTCTGTTGCCAGCAAAACAGGATAGTGATAAAAGGAAATAAAAAATATGACATTAACTTCTGAAAAAAAAATCTATACAATAAAATGTATTGTATTATAGACAAAATCTATGCAACAAGAATGTACATTGCTTTTCCATATGGTGATTAAGGACTGTTGAAGACAGAAATAGTATGGACCATTAGAGATGTCAGGCAGTGATCTATTCAGTTATAATTTTGCTTGTTAATCACAAAGCATGAAAGATATCTGAAGTAACTGGATGTGCTGATTATCAGCACCATTGCCTACAGCTGAAAGGAACTGTCAGATGTCATCAACTGTGAACCTCTTCACCACTGCATCTGAGACTTTGAAACAACTATTACCCCTAATAATGGCATTACTGTTCTGTACTGTTTGCAAAATTCATGCAACTGTTTAAACTGTCAGCGACATCAGTACTTGGTCAGAAAGAGCCTGAAAATAATGGACCAGTAGCTGAGGCTTTAAAAGCAAAAAACAAAAGCAGCATTTAATTATTTTAAGAAACAGTCAAATGTCTACTGATAATGGTTTTGAAGATATCCTAATAAGAGCAGAAAGAAATATTTATAGTGTGAAATTATATCAACTTTTCACAGATTCTTCTCTGTCAAAAGATTTTAAACATAATTTTCTAGTTATTATTCAGATAGCACTAAATTTTATGTTATTGAACTTCAATTTCATGCATGTTTATTTTCTGTTTCTATTTTGTATTTCTGAAAACACATCATTAACTACAGAGAAACATGCAGAAATATAGCACAGTGATATCTGAATTCCAGTGGTCACACAAAAGTAGTAAAAATTATACTCTCAGATCTTCCTTCAGCAATGATCGCCATGAAGATCAACATGGCACTACAGAGCCCTGAGAAACTATTCTATTCTATTGGGCCAGCTGGATCACTAGGCTATTCAGGTGTTTTTTAAGCTACAGACACTGACAGTCACATGCCAACCAACTGCGGTCAAAACCCCACGTGGTCTTGCTCTCACTGCGCTGAGCTCAGAGGGACATTGCTTTCCTGCCTGCATGGCTCATTGCCTTGGTTTCAGGATGCTGCCATTGCACCTCAATGACCTGCAGCCTACAGCAGATTCCTGCTCAGCAAGGTGAAGCTGAGGCACAGCAAATGTGTGAAGACAGAGATTATTGGATTCAACAGCAGTTACCATCACCAAGAAAATTTACTTGTAGAGTAGCAGGTCCAAGTTTAAGAGCTTCTCCATAGCTCTTATTTCATTAAACAAACAGAAATCCTGGTTCCGTTTAGTGGGAGTTTTGTCACTGATTTCAGTAAGGCCAGTTTTCCCTTCAATAAATATGAAAAACCTCATTATTCTGTCGCACAAAGCCCACCCTTCCTCCTGGTCTGACAATTGTAATTTGAAGGCTATAATGTGCCTGCTGCTAGAATGCCTGAGTGGACTTGACATTTACTCACTTGTTGCTGTCTGTAGGCATTACAAATGGACATCATCAACATATGTTTCTACTTTAAGAGCCAAGATTGCTATTATTTCTTCATATGCAATCTACTTATACTGAAAAACACTGGTTTAGTCTCATTTTATACTGAATTCCTATTTTAGCAACAAAAAAATTTCTACGGCTGCTCATGAATTAGTAACAGTTGGTAACTATGAGGAAGGAAAAAAAATAATATAATCCTATAACATACTGTACATAACACAGAGTACCTTTGCTATACTTTAAAGTCAACCCTGGAAGACTAATTTATGGTTTTATTGTTTTAAGTTGGACTGGATGTAGTAAGTACTTTAAGAAAAGGTCATTAAGTATAGAGAATAATTTTATTTAAATTATAGTATTAGATCAGCAGGAAATTGTTTTAAGTAATATTTGACAACTAAAATGTGACCACTGTGGAGCTTTTTTGATTTAACATCTGTATAAACTTGACTTACAAGCTTGGCTGTTTCCTATAAAGTTAAGGCACTTCCAGGTTTGGTTTCTGAGTGTTGTGGTGGGATTTTTTAGCAGTCCCTACTGTAATCCCTAGAATACAAATTCAAAATGCACTAAGGATTTGGTTTTAATCAAAGACAGGGATGGAGAACAGCAGGCCCTCTATGAGCTCCTTTGTCAGAGTGCCACAGACCAGCACCTCAGCACATGTGGCAGAACAGGCTATGAGTGGGCCTGGTCCTCTTCAGCGGAAAACTTGATTAGTTTACATTTATTGATACTTGATGTTTAAATCTTATTAAAGGTTTCTGACTTTGTGCAGAACCAGCTGAAGAGCACAGCATTCATTCTGTTGGCTCAGCCCCGACAGCAGCAGCAGATAGAAGACACATTCAAAGCATCACAACTCTGCAGTAAATATGGGACTGCAGCGTATGCAAAAAAGTTACAGCCACTTTTAAGCTTGTGCCACTGTTGATTAAAGACCTGTTAAAAAGTCTAAGCCAGCTAAAAGTGTTGTCTACTGATAAACACACGTGGGTAAGTGAAAAATGGGAATCTAAGAAGACTAAATAAATTTGTTGCAGGACATGATGCAGCATGGCCAGCAGTTGCCATTATGGTAATCTAGTTTAACTTTCTGTGTAAAAAAGTTCAGTACAAATTCAGCTAGTAATTTCTGAAATTAGCCAGGAACTTGAGCTGTGGAAAATTTTCTTTTTAAAAAAATAACACTGAACCCTATCATTTCCAAGTTGATACCAGAAGTTACAATCAGAAAAGAGAGCCCACCGAACCCAAAGGCATTTTATTTGCAATTTAAAACCGTATAACATCATTGTTTAAGCCTCAGAACATACAAATAAAACATAGAAACTAATTAAAGCTTTAAACTTAAGAAACTGTTTATCCTGTACAGGCTGAGAAGAAAAAAATACTAGAAAGTACGTTTGTGAATTTTGCTGTTGACGCCTCAAGACATGTCATACTGTATTTTGGGCAAATCTATCAAACAAGAAAGTAAGTGGACATATTTATAAACAGAATCATAACTTAGCAATCAGATTAAAATAATGCCTACTGACATAGAATAATTTCATTTGGAAGGGACCTACAATGATCATCTAGTCCAACTGCCTGACCAATTCAGGGCTAACCAAAACTTTAAGAATGGTATTAAGGGCATTGTCCAAATGCCTCTTAAACACTGACAGGCTTGGGTATCAACCACCTCTTTAGGAAGCCCGTTCCAGCATTTGACCACCCTTTTGGTAATGAAATGCTTCCTAATGTCCAGTCTAAACCTCCCCTGGCGCAGCTTTGAACCATTCCCACATGTCCTGTTACTGGGTACCAGGGCGAAGAGCTCAGCACCTCACTCTCCACGTCCACTCCTCAGGAAGCTGTGGAGAGCAATGAGGTCACCTCTCAGCCTCCTTTTCTCCAAACTAGACAAGCTCAAAGTTCAAAGCCGTTAACCGCTCCTCACAGAACATGCCTTCCAGCCCCTGCACCAGCTTTGTTGCCCTCCTCTGGACACATTCAAGCATCTTCACAACCTTCTTCAATTGTGGGGCCCACAACCACACGAAGTACTCACGGTGAGGTCGCACCAATGCTGAATCCAGCGGGACAATCACCTCCTTGGACCGGCTGGTTGTGCTGTGTTTGATGGACCCTGGGATGGGGTTTGCCCTCCTGGCTGCAGGGCCCACTGCTGACTCGTGCTGAGCCTGCCGCCGGCCAGCACCCCCAGGTCCCTCTCTGCAGGGCTGCTCTCCAGCCCCTCCTCTCCCCATTCGTACTTGTGCCCAGTGTTATCTTAGTAATAGTGTTTCTTTCAAAATGAGTCAGCATGAGGGAGCTGTGTCCAAATAACAGCACTGTACAACGCCTGGTCCATTAAACTCAAAAATGCTCCCCCTACCAACATGACATCTCTGTATAAAACATCTGACATAAGTAAATAGCTCAGCAAGATAAAATAAACGAATACTGAATGTCTACTCGCTGCTTTAAGCCCAACTATGTCAGAGAGTTTGACAGGGATCTTGGCAGGAATTATTAAACAACGAAACAGAAACCATGACATTTTCAAATGCCATTGACATTGATCACCTGTGAAGAAGATGTAGGCAACAGCTCCTCTGATTATTCAGTCACTCAACAGTGATGGTAATCAGAAGAAATTTCCTGAGGATAAAGGCAGTGATAACGGCCTGCGGGGGAGCAACTCACAAAACCTCTCCAAAACCTCTCTGAGAGGTGGTCAGCTAGGTATAATAGGTATCTAGATTTTGTTTGTTTCTCATTTACCACACACACAAAAAAATATGCAGGCCTTTCAGCAGAAGTTAGGAACATAAATATATGGTTGAATCTAGACATAAAAACCCAGGGAGTTCCTCTCTTCTCTTCTTCCTACACAAGGCATCCACGCACCTGCCTGCTGCGCACAAAGCTGCGCTCTGGAGCCAAAGGCGTAATTAAAGAAGGATCATCTCCTTGCTATTCACATTTTCTTTATTTACCTTTCTCCCTCTTCTAAGCTGTTTCTTTCTTTAGTTCCTCACATTTTGAAGTGTCTAGAGCTAACAAGCCACACATTTTTTTTGCATCTTCTTGTACAACATGTAATACACTTGTCCCATTTAACCACTTTGGTCTTGAAAAGTTTTCTGTGCAAACTGTCACTCTGCACATATTTCTGTATCAAAATACCTTTTACAATTATCATAGTGTTACTGAATGAATTTTGTTCTGCAGCAAAATACCATGTATTTGGTTTTGAAAAAATATTAAAATGTAAATCTTTTTTTATTAGAACAGTAAGATGCTGAGCATTTTACTCTAAATTAATTGATAGACATTTATGCAATCACTACAAAGAAAACAAATGTAGATACACATAATTTTTTAGTCCATGTCTAACCATTTTCCCTTATAGCATTGGAAGAAGCAAGGAAATAGTCTTTAGGAAAACACTCATTTTTGTATTAACTGATATTTCACAGATTAAGCATATTCAAAGTTTTTTAAAAAATGCAGTTTAACACTAAGAGACTGATAGCAAAAAATAAGATACCAGCGATAAACACTACTACCAAAAATAACCACATTGAACTCTTTACTTCAGATTCCTTTTTGTCTTAGAGTATTCATTTAAATATTAGTTCTTTGGAAAGCTTACACTCAGTGTTTTCTGTTTGCTATACTACAAAGATCACAATAGGCAGATGCACTTTGTTATATAGTTACATGTATCATAGCTACTCTTTGGCTTCCACTGCAAAAGGAACTTTTCATCATTCAGAAGAATGTTGATGAGCATTTCTAGGGTTTGGTAAGAATTTTTTACTCAGTTTTTATTTTACGTTACAGAATGACTCGTGTTTGCCTCCACGTGATACACTGGAACAAACTACTCAGCTACAGAGGACAAGTGTTACCACACTTCGGTTTTTTAGAACTCTGTTCTTTATCTACCCCAAAACTCTGGTAATAAAGAAGGAATTTCAGACCATATCAGAGCCAGTGCAGTAGCTCTGCCCAGGCCATTTCATGTTCAGCTGTCCCAGAAGAGTGTACAATTCAAGTCTCAAGCCATTAAGCTGCAAGCATCTGTGATGCACCGGACCCCCTGCATATGCAGGGCAACTGCTCTGCAGGTATGCATTGGCTATCTGCTTAGTGCTTAAAAAATGCATGCCAATGCCATCAATCTCTTTGCAATGGCCTCCTTAATAGGTATATGCATTTCTATTTCCATTACGGAAGTCGTAGACAGCAAAATGGGCATTCTTCCAGTCTAGAGAAATCTTGCTTAGAGGCAGAGCAAAAGCAACAAGGAATAGCAGATTTGGCAATTATCCGATGACCTCCACAGTAACGAAATACAGTACAATATTATCCTTCTGCTCTGTATAGTCAACATTCTTCTACATATAAATATATATGGCTAGGGATTTACGTTACTTCTAAGGCTCCTTCTGTCCTTTGTCCAAATGTCAAGAATAAATCATTACCCTATTAAAAAGCTTATGTCAGATTAAATTGAATGTGACATCACTGTGGCTAAAACAGATGGAAAGCAAAGGCTGTTTCGCTGGCTTTATTATTTGCAAACACTTTTTATGTGCTCATGTTCTATAAAACACGTTAGGTTTCTAGACTATTACTAATGATTATACTTCTCCATATATCTTGTGTGTGGTTACGTTACCCTCCAAAGTAAATCACAATGCTCGGTTTCACAGAATAGTTTCAATGTTTTAGTTGCTACTGTAAAAGACCTACTTGCATTTGGCACATAAAGCTGAGACTTATTTTTTTATATATCTATATGAAACATTATAGACTTCTACATTGTGTGTGCAAGTAATCAAAAAAATACACTTTTTTTTCACAACAATACTAATAATTACAAACTCTGACATAAGTTAATGTATAAATCTAGAAGCACTGCAAATTGTATCAAGCTTTCTAGGAAATGTATGGATTTACATCACCATTTTAAAATGACACAGAATATTTTGTGAAAAATACATCTTGAGCTATAAATCACATTTTCATGATTACATTGCATGTTATATACTCAGCTACACATTTCTCAATTTGTTCCTTAAAAACATGAGATCAGACTGTATTTCTTTCTCTGTGTTTTGGCTAAAGGAGGAATATGTAAAATTGCACACAGAAGCACAGTGAACTAAGTTTAGTATTCATTAAGTACCGGTATATACTCTATAGTTCTCAGAACTCTTTTTAAAAAGCTTTTTCTCTTTCACAGGTCTTCACAGGTAACCAAAATTGTCTCACTGATCATCACTGCATATGACGAAAACAATCATGAGATTCTGTTTCGATAGTGAGACAACTTTGGTTAGCCAATTATAACGTGGATTTCTTGTTTTACTTTTTGTGGATCAGTATAATCTCTCATATGAGGAAATGTTGAGAGTGCTGGGACCATTTACCCTGGAGAAGAAAACTCAAAGGGATCTTAGAAAATGTATATAAATGCCTGAAGGGAGGGCAGAACAAAAACGGAGTCAAGCTCTTTTCAGCGGTGCTCAGTGCCAGGACAAGATGCAGTGGGCTCAAAGTGAAACATAGGAGCTTCCCCCTGAACATCAGGTAACAGTTTTTTGCTGCAAGAGCAATGGAGCGCTTGCACAGGTTGCCCACAGTGGCTGTAGAGGCTCCATTCTTGGAGATATTCAAAAGCTGTCTGGACACAGTCCTGGGCAACCAGCTCTAGGTGGCTGTGCTTGAGCAAGGGGGATCGGACCAGATGACCTCCAGAGGTCCCTTCCAATCTCAAACACTCTGTGACTCTGTCATTCTGTAATATTCGTGTGGAGCCTGACAGAAGCATGGTAGTAAAAGCATTTTACTGATAATTTCAAACATCTCAACACAGATCAGCTCAGGTGACGGTGTAGTCTAATTCCCCATTTACTGGATCTTTGTTCAGATTCTCTGTGTTGGTTGCACAGGTTACTTGGGAAAAAAGGGTGTTCTTGTCTCCTTGCTCCTTTCACACTAAGCAAAGTTCTCCATATCTCTCCCCCACCCCACCCCCCCAGATTGTTTCTGTACTTGTTTCTAGTTTTGAGAACAGAAATATAGCAAGTGAGCAGCCTGACCTCATGGTCAGACCAAAGTGTCTTGTTACAAAACAACTGATTTTAAACCTCTTCCAGTATTTTGGAGAAATTTAGAAATAACTTTAAAAAAAAGGAAACAACTTTACTTTCAATCTTTATGATAATGGGCATCACTTATTACAAATCTTTATGTGAAACACTGAAGTAACTTCAAATAATATCAAACTAAAATATCAAACAATTTAAGATAACCGAGTAACTTCACTTAACATTCACCCTAACTGTCTTACCCTAACTTACAAGGACTAATACCTTACAAATCTCACTTGCAAAGTGTTACACAGTATGTACAAAAATAGTTGAAAGTAGCCTACAGAAAGCAAAAAACACAAGGAAAGTAGTAATGTATAGTTCTTCAGCATAATAAAATTCAGATGTTCTCAGGAAAGGGGATATACGTCATGTAGAAAGGAAGACACATATATTTTTTCTTTACTATATTTAGTCAGTATTGACTGCTAAATTCCTGTCAATGTTGAGAACCTTCAACAAGCTAAAGTAATCAGTCCCACAGCATCACTCACATCAATGAACTTCTAACAACCCCCCATGCTATACGTTAAGAACATCCTGACAGTGTGGTTGAGTAGGTAAGAGTGATCACTGTACCTTAGCTGACAAGATGCATGTTGCCCACAAATGAACACTACAGAGGTGCTTGCTGTAACGAGTAGAGACTATTAATCCTTACAGTCAGTGACAGCTCTCACTAATAATTAAATGACTATCTGGATCAACTATGAACATAGCAAATCAATGCTTGCATCACAGTATCTACCTTTAACCCTAGGAGAATGAAATTCTAGAGATGTGAAGAAATAAACGCATTTACACAATAACCTTGTGAACAACCGAATTGGTTTCTGGCTTTCTTTTTCTAAATAACAAACTATCACAGATGCTGGTCTCTGCAATTGCCTGCATCCTTTAGCCTGGACACACTTCATACTGTTGTCGACTTTTGGGTTTAGACTCAGAAAAATATTGCTACACTACCTCTCAGTCGACTTCAGAGCTGGTGGACAACGCTTCCTCAATTCAAGCAGGTCAAATGATTCCAATCTGTAGTCATTTCCTGTTTAACTTGCTTTCCTAATGTTATGTATCCTTTTTTTCCTAGAAAGTCCAATTCTGATCCAACAACCTATGGAACTTACAGAAACATCCCAACTGACTTGGATATACTTGGACCATCTCTATTTTTTCTCTTGGATGGATTCAAATAGGGTGCAACACAATAATGAAGAACCTTATTTTGTTACAATCCTTTCTCCTATTACTTCATTTGACAGTGATAAGAGCAAAGCCTGTTGGTCCTCCTTAAATTTGCCAGGTCTCCGTTTCATATTTTTAAAACTTTGCTCTGTTGCATTTTTCCATTGCCTTATCTATTTCAAAAGAAAAGAGGAGAAAGAGTAAATATATTTTCTTTGCTTTTCTGAGCTGCAGTAGTACTCTGTTCACTTTGCTAAAACTACATGATCTTTTTGTACTTCTGCTTCTTAAGTTAAACCTTTAGAAAGAAGGTATTAGCGGCCTCTGAGGTATATTTTAATCCTCTTAAATCATGCACAAAGAAATACTGCAAAGAGTGATCAACTCCAAATACTGGCCTTAAAACAGATTAAAAAAAAATCAGATTTCTACGAGACACAGTAAACTGTACTATAAACCTGCTTAAAAATTTCATCTACACCTAAATTCAGATAAGGAGACAATCCTGCTGAAAAGACAAAACAGAATAAAACCATCTTAATTACTTCGTTTTCCCTAAAGTTGGGTTTACAACTCTTTAAATGTTTCATGCTCTCCTGCTATTAAGAATCTCAGGAATTTGTAACAGACCCCTACTATAAACAAGCTAAATAATGCAAACAGTTTTGACAAGAATTATTATTCAGTACATATCAAGCCAGGATTTATTCTGACTTGCCCTGCACTATTATCAATGGTCAATACATGATCGAGTTTTTTTCTATAAAAAATATTTCAGTACTAGTAAATGACAATACAAACCTGTTTTTCAAAGCCACTTAATTTTAGAGCGTAGTTATGTTATAAAGCTGAACGCTTTTCATTTAGCATTCAGGCTAAAGGTGCCACCATGCTAATGAGCCAAAGCTTACAATTTGATACAACTGAACAACTGCTGATGCTTGCATGCAAGGTGGCTATAGCACTTCATCTTGCAGTATCAGCAGGAACAACAGCTAAAACAAATGCCACGGTTAATTTCACGAATCTTGGTGCCTTCAGGGAAGAATTTTGGGGTTTCATTTTCCATGAAGACTTTAATATTTTATTGATAGGATTTATCACATGCCAAGTAGCCTACATCTGGGATATAAAATTAAGATATCAAGAAAAAAAAATAATATTCTATTTCGTGAAGCAGATAAAAAGCAACACAGTTGGGTAATTACGATAACTGGAGCCACAGAGTATCTGCCTAATCATTTTATTAATATATGTTGTCATAATGCTGATTCATCAAGAGCACACAAAAAAATGGTTTTTAGTTTACAAATACAAAACCTGCCTTCTTGAAGGGAAACTAGTAGAGACATATATCACCTGAAATATATTTAGATCATGCTGATACTACTGCATATCTGTTTAACTTTTCTCACCAAGAATTTTAAGTAAAGCTATAGTAACCTACATGAAAAGTCATAGCTGTCAGGATTTGGAGAAAATTGTAAAATTACAATTAGGCCTGAACAGTAAGGCTGGGTTTTTCTGAAGCCAGAGGAAGATATATTTTCAAAGATACACCCTCAGAAGCATGTAATGATAGCCCTGGAGAGGAGGTACATTGTTAAATCTCCTTTTAGCCTTGCACCATCTTTTTGAACTTTTAGAGATGATTACAGATTGAAATTAGTAGGATAATGAGATGATGTGAATATGGCCTAAGTGTCATCATACTTTCACTGCACAGATGAAAGTTTTCAGTGCATCAGTGAATACACACTAGCCACATAAATTGCCCCAGTAGTGCCTCAAAACATTACACCCAAAAAGAACGTTACAACCAAAAGAACAATGGTTCTCAGTTGTCAAAGAAAGTGAAATTTTAAATCAATATTGCTCTTCTGTCTGTATGCTCAGATGAACAAGCTTTTTCAGTAAAAATTTGTACTTTTATGTTTAAGAACTGATCATATTTTAATTACTGGAAAAAGAGGAAATCGTGTAACCAAGTAAGGACACGCTGACACTAAGTGAAATTATTTTCTTGCATAATAGTTTGTTGGCATATTTGCTTAAAGTTCGCTTAAGTAGAAATTACTTTTCATGACAAAAAATAAATGTTCAAATTTTTGCCTGAGATCCAACATGTAGTGTAAAAAAAAAAAAAGAGTAATAAAAACCAATTCAGAAAGTGACATCGTATCACCAGGATATTAACTCTGTAATTAGTACATTTTATTTCTGTCAATTGCAGTGTAGTAACTATAGAAACATGAACAATAGCAGCCAAAGACAGACTTTTTAATCCCTGGCTTTTAAAGGACTTTGATATTTTCAAGAAAATATCAAAAGTCTACCAGCTATTAAAACAGCCACTTCGGAAAAGTGATAGTGCAACTATTGCACAGGGACCATACATAGCACAGCTGAAGCTGTGAAGTAAACAGGAGATTAAACTACTACAGGTTCAACTATTGCTGTTGAGAACTGGTCGCAAACAGGATATCACATGTTCTTTAAATACCACTGGGTTTACATCCTACTTGAAGACAAGACAGTGAAACTCACTGATACAACACCCCTTCAGAACACTACTGAACCATCATCAGTCCATTCCTGAGTTTCCTAAGGATCTCAGGTAGCTTCACTGACCAATAAGCCCTGACATACTTACAGGACCAAATAACTTGGCAGTATGTTATCCAACTGGGACCACATTTTACCTTCCAAAAATAAGCATGAGGGGCAAATAAACTAGTTTAAAATAATTACCTGACAAAGAAAGTATTTTTCTAGTAGTTATCTCCCATTGATGAGTGATGAAACACTTTTAAATATAACTGCATATTGATGGTATAAAAATAGTATCAGTAAAAAAAATCTTAGCATCACATCAGTAATTGAGGCAAACATCACAGCATCCTGTTAGCTTATTCATACATTGCATGAAGGGAAAGATAATGCTGATCCAGATATTTAGCATATGATCTGCATCTCTTTGGTTATTTATTCTCAGTAGAACCACTGTGACACACTTCTAAAGCCTTTAATGTATCATAAGACTGGCAAGGCCCCTTCTTTTACATAATTAAGGCAATTATAGCCATTATAATTGAATGCAACACCACTTTAATGGTCTGGACTATATTTAAGCTTCCAGCTTTTTAATCCATGAAAGGTGGTTGGCAGAGAGCAAAAGAAGATAAGGAACATATCCTAAAAAAAGCATGCTCTCATGACTATCTGAAAAAGTTTAATAGAGTTTGTTGTGCTACATAGACTAAATTTCCCTAACAAAGTGGATGTTTTGGGGTCTCTAGGACTGAAATTGTTCGTGAATTGTTTAATGACCTAGGGTAAAATTAATGCTTATCAAATATAAAATTAAACAGCACTAATTGCCACAAAGGGAAAGGAAATAAAGAAATTAACCAGGCTAATAAAAACTTCCATAATAAATCAATTTAAAGCAACCTCCTACAGAGAAGTGTGTTCCTTTGTGAAAAGTATATGAATACTTTGTAGTAGTAAGACAACCACTCATCTTGCATATATTGAGTCTTTACCTAAAAAGAACCAGAGTGTCTAAATAGCCCGGAGTGTCTCAACAGTCCCATAGAAATCAAGGAATAAAAACCCAGCAATGCATCCTAAATCTTAAATGTACTGCTGATCCCATGTGCGTAAGTTCACTCTTACATACTTATTTGTAGGGAACCAATGAATTTTGCTTCAGACAAAGTTTGGGAAGTTCATTCCAAAATTGCCCCGTATGCACAGGATGGACAAGGCCACCGGGAATCCCAGCAGTGCTCGTGTCTTCAAACAAATACACCCCTTTTCAAAGCCTCAGCTGGAACATGACATACCCGCCCTGGGTAAAAATGCTCACAGACTGAGCAGAGAGGCAGCACTCACATTATTTTGGACAACTAGAAATTAAAAACTGTATTGTTTAAATACTTTTAACATAGGGCCAGAGCTGTCAGCTAAATGCCCGTTTGCTAGTAACAGAAGAAACATGAGAAGCAACTCCTCAAAGCGCAGCCCACCACAGCAGGCTGGAACTGCTTTCCACAGCCTTGACACCCAAGCAATTTTCTATTTAAATATAAATTTGGGGATGTGACATACCTGGATTTGACAAAGCTGTATAGATTTGAGTATCCAAGGCTGCCAAAAGCAGCCATGAGAAGTGGAAGAACCCAGAAATAACAAAGCAGCCCAAAGGAAAAGTAAATAGGAAGAGGTTCTGGAGAAGACTGCTGTTGCAAAGATGCTTGGAACCATGAGAAAAGCGCTGTTGCCAGTGATGGGTATGTAATATTCCAGCTTTCCTTTTAGTGCTATAGCTCTCTGTAATCTTGACAACAAGCACTTAGCTAACAATCCTTTCTAAGGATTTCAGTTAATCCTGGCAACAATAAAGTGTTCTCTTTCACAGCATTCTTGAATATGTTCTGCAGTGTTATGGCAGTTATTTTTCACAAACACAGCATAAACAGTTTCTGGCATTCTACCCTTTTTTAATATAAACTATACTATTATGGAATGAACAATCGCCCCTTAATCCTTCGCTTCTTCCTTCTACCAGTTAGGTTCAATGGAATCTTAATTTGTTCTGCAATTATGACTTTATTGCAGAGAATTAAAAAAAATGTAAATCACTGTTCAAACATGTGCTACCTTTTTTTCTTTCTCCCACTATCAGCTGCACTCTGATTCCAAACCATAGTACATACTTTACTAGAATGTCTCTGCCTCATTGTTCTACTTGCGTTTGTGGTATCACTTCTCTTCTGCAAGACATATATTTCTATCCCTTGTTCCCAAATATTTTACCCCCATGAGAAAAGAAAGCAAAAAATTCTTTTTAGCCAAAAGATAATCTATTAATGACTAGCCAATTCTAGTTGTCTTTTTTGAACTATAAAGGTGTTTAAAACAAAATGAACACACCCTGTTCCATGCAAGAGAAGTTTGAAATTAGAGGAGAAACTCATGCAATTGAAGTAAAAATGATGAACGGAGTCACCTCTACAGCCAAACAACAGGTTACACAACTACATCTCTACTTCCAAAGTCCTTCAAACATAGCCACAGGCCCTTCGCATTTCTCACGTTTTACCGTTAGTCTCTGCCATTCGACTAAACTGTGGGGCCTTCAAAGCTTCCCATCTGCCAAATTCAGGTGTGCTTTTCCATATGACACATGGGCAAGACTTAGCAAGGAGCCTACACCACTCATTTCCAATCTTTCCTTGAGCTCCAGGGGAAAGAAGTCTGGGTACAAGGTGTGCTCTGGCTAAGACCCAGGCCAGATGACAAGGAGACCACGGGATTGGGGCCATGCAGGTCAGATACACCTTCTCATTCCTACCACATTCTCTGTCGCTCTACACCATATTAGATTACTGCTAATCATATTACATTAGATTACTACTAATTATGATGGAGAAGTCTCTTTTTAGAAAGTCTTAACATGGAGCTCGATTAATGAAAGAAGATACTGCTGACAATTTTACTTGGCTCAGTGTCACTCAAGCAAGAAAAAAAACACTGTTAAGAACCTAAAAAATATTTATGCAGAAAATGTATTTTAACATTTAAGTAATAAAGAATAAAATCGGGTCCATTAAATTTCTGTTAGTACACAAACACAGTAATTAATATTAAATAAATTTCTTTTTACAAATACTATAATACAGCATTCTTGTGTTAGGAAACTCCCTTCTGTCATATCATAGATATGGCAATTATTTACAGATAGGAATGATTTTTTGCTAAGATTATTAGTCTGCTGTCTTAGAAAAAACATTTATAAAATATAAAGATGCTAAAGTAATAAAATCTGATTGAATGATAGTACTTCCTATTAAAGATCAAGTAAAAAATGGACTATAATTCACCTTATATACGAGATAAAAAAGAGATTCTTAATGAACTAGCCTGACCAAATTTCAAAGCATAAAAATCTACAATGTATTAATTTTCACTTTACCTTCAAAGAGCTTCTGTTTATATATAATGTATACTTACAGCTCAACTTTACTGGAAATGTTTATAATGAATTAAAAAAAGTGAAAAACAGTATTTTAGCTTGCATGTCTGGACAAATGTAGGTCTAAGATGAACAGCCTTGAGATTTAAAACTGAGTACTATGCATTATAGTATAAAAAGCAATAAAAGCAAAATGGACATTTACTGCTAAGTCAATACCCCCTGAAGAACTAAAATGGATATACAATAATACATTTTAGTTTTGCAGTGTCTTTAAAATCACAAACGATTTCAGAAACATTAGCAGAGTTCAGAAACATTAGTAGAGTAAGAAAGCTTACCTACAGATAATGTCTTTTCCTATAACAAGGAAACTGAGTCATAGTGTTAGAGCCTATTTACATTTAAATCAATGGCAAGATTCACACTGATGCCAGCAGTAAAGGCAAGAGCAGAAATACTAGCCCAGACCGGATTTCTGTGGTCAGCCCACAGTGACATCAATCTCAACCAGTACATGTCGAAACAGATGAGACAAATTCCTGGTTTTGAGTGCTTCCACTGATAGTCGTGTGCTTGTGTTTCAGGGTTCATCTAAAGACTATTTTGAGAAAAATCAGCGAAATTATATAATAAAAATTAACTAACTAAAAAAGAATAGAAGTTTTCATTTAATCTTGCATTCCACAGAATTGCAGTAGCAATTACAAAATGAAATATGTTACTGAATCATAAACATACGGCTAACAAAAACAGTAGACTAGAGAGCTGACAATTTCCTAATGCAGATTTAACTCACATGTATAAAATGTTGCTACTGTCTATACTCCCATACTACTGAGACCGTCTTCTTCCAAGTACTGTCCATATTCTTCAGAGAAAGTTAACAACGGAGAGTAGTTTCTCCATGATGAAAACCAGCATGCTTTTCTTTGTACCTCTTTTTACAAGCAAGTCATTTATTTTCTGTACAAGCATAGCAGCGTAAAATTAGATGCTATGATTAGATCTGCGAAATATTTTAAAACATACTAACATATTTGTAAATAAACCCTGAACAGCACTGCAACATAACAGTCATTTTCTTTGGTGGGTTATTTTTGCCTTACTTGAGCTTTGAAAGTTCAATTTTATCCTCGACCATACGGCATGAACAACTTCATCTTACAGATGGGAATTTTCCTCATTGTCCCGTATAAATGGTTTCTCCTGGCTACCCCATAACTGATCACTAATAATATCAGGCCTAATTGGTCTAGTATAGGTTGTTTCGGATGCAGATTTTATTCTATTGATATCCTGGAGTTAATGTTGCAGAAGACAAAAAGGGAATTACATATTAGTACTACCTGTCCTTGAAACTTAATACAAAGTAGAGATTAAGGAGTTAACACAAATACTATTTTTGGCCCTAAATCTCTTCATTTATGAAGTCTGGAAACCATTCAGTGTTCTCTTTGAATGCAAACAAAACAAAAGCTCTTTTTTGGCATCTATACCTCTACTATATCAGGAGTGGCTGATGTCATGTATTGAGAAGATGCTGCTATGTTGACAAAGTAAGAGGATTTGGGAGAGTGCTGGTTCGCTATTTGTTTAAAAAGAGCGCCTATATTTGTTTTTCAAGCACTGATGCACATAGGATGAAACAGAATCCACAGTGTCTTTAATCCTACTGTTACTTATCCTCATCTCTTCATAGGAATTAACAATTTGGCAGTATTCAGTATAAAATAGGATGCAGCTGAGAGAGCAGCTATGTTCTGTGATGAAAGTCTTTCAAATACATTAACTGAAAATACTTTCAGTAAGCAATGTCGCCTTTTCACTTTCTTCTAGCAAAAGCTTAGACTCAAACAGTATGACATGTATAGCAGGTTCCTACGTTACCTATATAGTCCTCCTCAGATGATCAGATAAAGAGAATCCCCTATTTTTTTTTTTCATGAATGGAAGTCTACCTCTGTTATTTTAGTGAAAATATCAAGTGAGCTCTTACTATAGGGCTTATTAGAAATGAACACAAAAATTGACGAGAGCAAATTCTTCTATTTCAGTAGCTAATGAAAATAGATATTTAATATTTTACCCACAGTGTTACAGCTTTTTCTATCTAAACTGCAGGACCTTCAACTGATTTTGAGCTTTTGGGTACAACTGCATGTCCCAGCTGCATCTTGAGTCTACACCAGGGCAGAATCCCAACCTTGTTTCCTTGAAGAAGATATCCAAAGACATAATCCAGGAGGATGCTGTAGCACACATCAGCCAAATCTTTGACATAAACTGTTTGGGAGACTAGGATATGGGGCATATCATTGCACACATGTATCGCAGTAGCTCAACAGTGACACAAAACATACCCATTCAGTCAAACTTTTTGGATTTAAAGATAATTAAACTTTCCCAATACAGGTACTCTAGAGTAGAGCAAATTTAAGCCAACTGACAATGGATGCTTTTCTTAGATACCTTTGGAAGGTGTTTGACCAGAGCTAGAGTTGTCAGCCATATATTCATCTGCTGCCCTGGCATTCAAAACACATTTATAGTGAGGATCTTCCTGTAAATGCAGAAATACTATATATGTATTCATGGAGCATATTCCTTTAGACTGACATACCCAGTGGGATTTTGTCATCTGCATTGCCAAATGTCTCTCCTTACGGTGATGCGACAATGAAAAGAGGCATACCCTAGCTGTTTGGTCCAGGAAAAAAACCCAACCAAAACAGTCCAGCAACACCACCTTGTGTTTTGAACATTTTAAATGTTATTAATATCTTATATTTTTTTCTATTTAGTCGATAAGCCTCTATATAATCTATATAACAAGCAAAGAAGAAACAGAAGGGAATGTCTACAGTGATGCAATGAGTGCGGTGTCATTTCAAGCAGAGTGAATAATCTCTATCGGCTTCTGAATGGATGCAAACCAATTTTATTTCAGAGACTGACATATTCCTTCCTCTGCATCTCTCTATAGCTTTTGAGACATGCTAAATGCTACAGCTGATCACAAAGAAGGCTGTTGTCTGGGACCTACCTTTTTATCTTATGGAAGGTAGGGTATAAAACTCCTCAGTCCACCAACCTACTTTCCTAAAAAATACTTACCAATCTAATATCATTAATTTTCTGTATCTCAACTAGTAATATGACTAAAAAATACAATGAGTTGCACAAAAAAAACCAATATGAGTAAAAAAGAAATGCAAGGAAATATTAAGTCTGGAAACAAGATAAATTTCATACAGAAGGGGATTAGAGATGAATCCAAAGCCTGACTCATGACACTCCTATCCTGACTCCTCAATCAGTGTCCATGTAAGCTAGAACTGCTCTTTCAGTCAGTTAGAAAGCGCAAGGTATTATATGGTAAATATATACACAACCCTCATCTATACTATGATATACAAGAAGTAAACACAGCAAAAATTGTATGTATGTATTTATTTCTACATGTATTCCACAGAGTGCCTTATTTCTTTATGTAGAAAAACAGACAACGTGGGTTTTGCCCCTTTTCATGAGAATTAAATAACAGTACCAAATGACTTTCACTTGTCCATTTTTTTTTTCTTGCAATGTCTTGAACTAACATGTTTTGGTTATTAAAAACTGAGGATTTTGCTGTCATCATTCATTCCTCCTTCTGAATTAAGAAAAACCTCTTAATAAACCTGACCTTCTAGACCCTGCAAGACACAAACTAAGCAGCACATGCACTTTGCAAACTAAAGCAAATAAAATTTTAATGCTTGCTAGGCCTAAACATGAAAACACACAACAAAGTGAAGATGTTTCATCCATTTAATGCAAAAATAAATTGCTTGGTAATTATGTAATACATTGATTTTTCCCTCTTTTTCTCACCCTCCTTCTAACTAACTACAGCTTGAGTCACGCACGTCAAAAATTCAATACTGACTTCATTTGGTGAGGCACGTACTCAAGTGTTCACACCGAGTAAGCTTTTAATTAAGCTTACTGGTATATAATTTTCTCTCTAGCAGATTCTAAAGGATATTCAGGATTATTTTTCCACCTTTATATAATACTCATTAAACTTTTTTAGAAATTAATAGAAGACTACAGTTAGGAGAGATAAATGTGGTGTGAGACTACACAGTGGGTCAGACACATTTTCAGAGTAATTTCATCATAACTAGCGTAAAGTCACTGAACAAAGTTGAACTACTTCAGAATATGAATACACTGCTATAGAGAGATAGATTTTACATTTTGTTAAAAATTCAAATTAACAAAAAGCAACCATAAATAAACTAAAAAGCAAAGAAATGCTTCTGAGATCATGTCAAGGTATCACTAAATTTGTTAGGCATTTGCAACAATCATTAATGATGTTCATTAACATCTAAAGAAGCTCACGCACTTGAGAAGTATTTTGAATATATTAACCTGCAAAGTAAAATATTGCTGCAAAGCAGAAAGTTCAGTTGTGACTTCAGTTCATTCAAATTTTGTTCTTGTTGTTTTCCCACCCATTAATAAGATTGCATAATGAAATATTTCTTTTTTCTAACAGGATAGTAAAATTCCTATACTAAAGCCTGAAATCAGTTAAGAACTTGAAACAACTCTCCCACAATCAGATTTTAAAACTTAAATCAGATTTTAAAACTTAAATTTTTATTTTCTTTGAGGAATGTTGGCAATATGTACTTATGTTTCAGAAATTTGTCCATTTGAGTGTCTATTCACAGGTTTCAAATCAAATCAGTACAAATCAAGCATGAATCAGTACTGGACTAGAAAACTGGAATTTAAAATCAAAATTTACTGTTACTTAAGTATTGACTGGAAAAAGACACAGTTGAAAAAAAGAGTAAGTTAAAATTAGAAAAAAGTGCCAACTGACAGAAGAGCACTCAATGAAACTATTTTTGTTCTAAAACTTCCACTTTAAGGAAACAAATTAAATAATATGAAAATCTGTTAACGAGACAAGAAAACATCCTGATATAAGAGTCTTATCTCGTTCACCTCTACTTCTTTACTATTAAGTCATCTAACTTTTTCCAAAGAAATTTTGCTGTTAATATTTTATTCTCACGTTGACTGAATGGAAACATACTTTAAACAGGCAAAATACTCAACTTCAAAAGCTTGTAATACACTTCAAATTACTGAAAGAGTAGACAGAGGTTGGTGAATTGTACCATACTAAATAAACCTAACAAAACTTCAAATAAATGTGCTATTGCAGTAGGTGAAAAAATAGTTGAACATGTGAATACTAACAGGTAGCAGGTAAGTCTCTGTGTGTCTGTGAATGTCTAAATTTGAACTCCTGAATCCTCAAGCACAAGGCAGCTACTTGCCACCTGCAATTGGTATGGACTGGGATAAATTTTGATAAACCACAAGTGGCATCTCCCAAATCTTCCTTTAAGCAAAGAGACACGGGATGGAACTAACAATTAAAAGGCTGACAGCGCTTTGCACCTGTGCACACAGAATATTTACACTGGCAAAATGGAGGCAGGGATGGTGTTGGGGGTGAGTGGTAAGGACCGAAAGGATGGGTCCTGGAAGAAGAACGGCTTCCCAGAAAGAAGGAGGCGTCCCTGAAAGAAGACAGTGAAGATCCTGGCTGGTGGAAAGATGCTGGAAGTGAGCGGAGATCGCTGACATCAGAGAGATGCACTGAGACAAATGCTGGGGGACTGCCCGGGACCATGGCCAGTAACATCTGAGATAGGTATAACTACATGCAGATGCACAGCAGAAACCAACCCGATGTTCTACCTGACTGTCCCAGGTCAGCAGTGACATCCCTGCTTGGAAGGCAAGCTGAGATCTAGCAAAGGTAGTGCTGGGTGGGGGGGTGAGAGCGCAACTGTGTGAGATGACACCAAGCAGAGTAAAAGCTCTAACCTCATCAGTTCTTAAACAAATCCCGGTATTTAGATGCACTACAGGTTCTCGTTTACTCTGTCTTGTCTGTGACATTTATAGAATAGGCTAACCTTCATTGCAGATGGTAGGTCTGTAAGTTCCTCTTCATTTTAGATAGCTGAATATGGAAGCTAGGCATGGTTCATAGCCAACAGAGAAGCAGAAGAAGTATTCATCTGATGCTTTTTATCTGGGCAGTTGGGGATGGGTGGGAGGATGGGTGATCTGAATTGCCAGAAGGTAAAGCAGACGAGGTGTGCAGAGGTGTTAAAGGACTTTGTACATCCTTAACAATAAGTGTAGCTTCTGCATTTACCCCATTGACTGGTCTCACCTTATTTCCAGTGACACAGTTGGGAAGCCTACATTTTGTATCACGGATTTTTGCTCTTATGCACCAAACTGAAGAGCAGAACCAGCAAACACACTGTCCTCTATGACAGGCAAGGGATAGGGCTCCATATGTCTGCAAGCAAAAGGATCATGACTACTATTTGGAGCAAAAAATGGTGCCTACCAAGGGGACAGAAGTATCCCCAGTCTTGTAAAATCTTCAGTGCCACAGAAGCCTTCCTAGTTTCTGGTTCCACATAACCACTGGAACAAAGACTCTGACGAGCTTAGGAAAACAAAGACTTGCAGAGTCCAGCTCAGTGAAATCCTGACATTCACAAATGTGCAACTCAGTGTGACCTGGAAACCCCAAATCCTCGCATATACTTAAAAAGGAGATCAGGGCAAAAATAGGATGCACCTGGAAAATAAGCTAGGGTCCTGTAAGTGCTTCGTCACTTGTCTCTTAACACCTCTGTCACTTGTGATGGTGTGTCTCATGCATTCTGGTTTTCCTTTCTTTCTCATTCTGTGTCTATGCAACTCCCCAAGCCATCCCTCTCTTCCATACTGCCCACCTTCATTTACTTCTAACTTTGTGTGATCCTACTCTCTAACACCGCCTCAAGTGCTCTTCACTTTTTCCCACTCTTCTACAGCAGTACACTAAGTTTGTTTTTCTTTTCCTTCCCTTTTTAAAAATTACTGGAGCACTAGCCGTAGTTTATAGTTTATATGATACCCATTGCTTTCTTGAAATTAAAACCAAACTAAAAATATGACAAAGAAAGATCTTTCTTCTATTGTGCCCTTTATTGATTGTTTGTTTTATTTCATTACCAACTTCTACACCTAGTTCTAGATCAAGTTCTTACCCCTTTCATTTTTGGATTCAAGCTAACAGTCCCTGCACATAGGTCAGGTTTGGTGTCACTCAGTGTATCAATAAAATGAGGCAGCTTTCACAAAAAACCGGGTGTCTGCACTTGCCTCATGCATTGATCAGAGAGATGGATTAGATAAACTTCAGAGTTCACTTCCAACCAACAATGTGCACATGCAGCTCGGAAGGCCAACCATACCCTGGGCTGCATCAAGAGAAGCGTGGCCAGCAGGGCGAGGGAGACGATTCTGCTCTGGTGAGACCTCACTTGCAGTCCTGCGTCCAGCTCTGGAGCTCCCAGCACAGGAAAGCCATGCACCTGTTGGACCAGGGCCAGAGGAGGCCACAAAGATGATCCGAGGGCTGGAGCACCTCTCCTGTGAGGAAAGCCTGAGAGAGCTGGGGCTGTTCGGCCTGGAGGAGAGAAGGCTCCAGGGAGATGTTATAGCAGCCTTCCAGTACTTGAAGAAGGCCTATAGGAAAGATGGGGACAGGCATCTTAGCAGGGCCTGTTGTGATAGGACAAGAGGTAATGGCTTTAAATTAAAAAAGGGTAGATTTAGAGACGATACAAGGAAGAAATTTTTTTCCATGAGGGTGGTGAAACGTTGGAACAGGTTGTGCAGAGAGGTGGTAGATGCCCCATCCCTGGAAACATTCAAGGCCAGGCTGGACGGGGCTCTTGAGCAACCTGATCTAGTTGAAGATGTCCCTGCTCATTGCAGGCGGGTTGGGCTAGATGACCTCTAAAGGTCCCTTCCAACCCAAACCATCCTACGATTATACAATCATGTGATTTTATGATTAAGTTCACACAAATTTTGAGAAGCAAATCTGTTTTTCTGAATACTGGTTTAATTTAGCTTCCCAAAGCAGTATGAAATTCCACATTGAGACTAGTTTGAGAAAGTTCACAGACATACTTTTCTCCCTAGGTACACCACAAAATCAGCAGAATTTGTCAATGTGAAAAAAATGAAAAATTGTCTTAGATAGGGGAGGTATTTTAGAAAACCCCCACTGCAGTTATCGCTGAAACTAGAACACTAACCTTACTTTGCATCTTTGGCTTCATCAAATTTCTCAGCAACTGACGTGCATATACAGCTTAGAACACTCAATGGAGTTCATTTTAAAGAAAATTATTGTAATCGTACAACAAAAGTTCCTGTAACAAAGTTCTAACAAATTTTGTATTCTGTTACAATAATGGCTGAAATTTCAGTAATGTTACTCAGCTCACTTTCATATTTCTCATGTCTCCTGGCCTTTGGCCTTGCAAAAAAATGATCTTCAAATTTCAATACTGCAGTAAAATGTAGCAGCTGGAAAAGCCCTGTATTTTACTTGCCCTGACAATCCATCAGGGCAGTATTAGTGTTATTTCCCATACTCATATAGGATCCTTTTTCTTTCTCTTATACATAACCAAGCACAAGTAATCTGGATCCCCTGACAGTACTAAATCTTCAAGAAGAGTTAATTCCTAGGAGTTCATTCCTAATTAAAACAAATTCCATTTTGTTGAAGCCAATAAAAATTATCTATAGATTGTTTTTGATGTTTAAGTACAGAAGTACCAGAAATAGAATATGCTTGAAAGAACACAGACATAGATAAAAATAACTGCATCAGGTGAAACAGCTTCCGGCGGAGAAAATGCTAATTTTATTTTGGCAAAAACTGGGGCAGCGACACCATATTCAAAAACTAACACTGGAGAACGGTAGGCCCACTACTTACAGAGAGATGCTTCTCAGCTGATTTTCTTCATTTCACTTCATGCCCACTGTTAAGCAAATATCCCCACATCTATGCTGGAGATGCAGAAATTGTTGCTAGTGAAAACCGCACCTGCATTAGCGCTATACTATATGTCTTATCAAAGGGGCTACATTAACCATCTAAGGCTGGGTCTTCCAGTCTTTTTCATTTGGGTTGGCAACAGATTACAGATTTATCTATTTATTTGCAGTTACTACATGAATTTGTAAATTAACACTTTAAAAAACCCTAAAGGCTGTATAGTTTTGCAGACAGATTATAAGGGGATAAACATTGGGAATATTTAATTACACATATTCAATTAATGTTGAATTACAAAATCAATAATATTGCCGAAGACCAAAAAAGTGACCTAAAGCAGTATTTCAAAGTAGTTTCTTAATTGACTTGCATGCCTGCACACAGCTCGATGTTGGCAGTGGTCACCTCTACTCATTGTTAAAAGAACATTCATTCATTCTCAAAACTTTGAAAAAAAAATAGTTTTGGCAGTATCTACAGCTTATCATGGAAACGGTTAAGATTCTCTTGCACAATAAATCTGGAATAGTGCATCAAAGCATAATGAAATACCAACATTAACATAACCCAGGAATGTAATGCTGGTTTCTTTTATCTCTAAAGCATTCCTATAGAAAGAAAAGAAATAAACTTCAAAAACGAATTCTGGTGTATTTCCAATGAGGATACACAACACCTGTGCATAAAGATTTTAGCTTACTCATGAAAAGTGTGACGATACAGAAATAAGAAAAATCTACATCTAACAGAGATCAGTCTAAAGAAATACGAACATGCAGACTTCCACTCATGCTGTTCTTAGCAAATTCAGGTCCATGGTGGCCTAAAACCTCATGCAATGATGGCACTCTCTTCAGAATCACCGAAGATAGAATCCTGCTTTGTTTAACAACAACCTTCCAAAGTCAACTGGGAGTCACTGAAATACAAATACGCTTAGCCATAAATTCTTTTTTCCAGTTGCACCAACGTCTAAGAAGCAGTGCAAAGCAATTGCATTTTCCAGCAGGCTGATCTCCTGTACAGTCCATAATGAAGCTGATTTATTCCAATCAAACACTTTTCAAACAAAGAATTCATTTTTATATGACAGCCTTTACTAATTGTTCCATAGTTTAAGTGTAACTGCTTGCTCCTATGAGCAGTAACAAGGACTTTTAAGTTTCCTTTTTTCCTATCACTTCATTTTCTTGAATATTCAGCTGAAAACAGAGGAGCAAGGAATGAATTTTTCTTTGTCTTCAGTACAGCCGTAAGCATCTCAAGGAATATTAAAGAGTACAAAAATGAACAACAATAACTTCTACCACAATAGCTGCATTTGAAAAATACCGTAATATTTTACTGTAGGCACAATTTCAAAACGCACAACAAAGAAAACAACCTTGAATAAAATCAAGCTGGTTTTATTCAAGAATAATCAGTGTTTGTGATCACTGTACTCTTCTGTGAGCAAAATCTCATCTTCTTCTAGACGCAAGCTGTTAAAAATATCATACAAATTACCATCACTCACCTCTCCTATCATTTCTGCCTGCATTTGTGGATTTGTCAGAAGGGCAAGGGCAACGTCCTTCGCATTTCACTGAGATTTGTTTTCCTGAGACACAGGCTTGATATTCTAATTTGCACTGTAAGGAGAGAGAATGACTATCATTACTATAAACACCTTTTAGAATAAAAATCACAGGTCTTTTCAAGTATTTGAAACAATCTCCAATAAAGTGTATAAATCTTTGCAGATGTAGGTGCTAGGAAAAATTCTCAGCAGTATACGCTACCTTTGTACTAAGAATTAGATTAGACAAAGGTAAAAACTTTTTGTTCCCTAACCTAGCTACAGTTTCAGGCTCACTTCAAGCTTGAATGCACTTGTGGTTATAGACTGATTTGAATATGCATACCAAATGAAATTAGACTTCATTGGTTTTATTTGTATTACATGAGCAAATAAACAAGGCAACAATATTCATTATGAATTATTATAGAATTTATCACTTAATTTCTACCTTTAAGGTGACAGTATTCTAGTAAAAAGAGGTAACAACTACAATGGAAAGCTGTGTCTGATGCAATTCTGCACAGTGACAGTCTTTGCCATGTAGAAACAGATTAATTTGTGTAGTTCTGATCTGTATACTTATAGCTCCAATTGAGAAACCATACAAAAATTAACTAAATCTAACCAGCAAATGGAATTGTTGTTTCACACATATAAAAATAACAGTTAAAGACCACATACATAGAAAATAACATTATATTATTCTTACTGAAAAGCTGAACTTATATTCCAAAAAAACCCCCAAAAGTTCTTGATATACAGATCTTTCTGCAGGACGTTTTGCCAACGCAGTATCAGAAAACACACAAACCAAAACCAAGGGGAGTGTGTGTGTGAAGTATCTACAAAGAGCTTTTTCAGAAAAGGAGGAAAACGGTTATGGAGAATGCTTCATCCTTGCACAAAGGATGGAAGATGTCTCATTAGTCAGGTAAGTGACATAGCAGTGTAGGAGTCAGAAAAACAGTTTAAATAACAAATAAAACTATGAAGTGTTTTCTATGCATCACAACACTTCAGAAGAACAATCTCACCAGAATTTGTGCCTTATATTCCCTGTCTCACCTTCTGTTTGGATATCTAACTTCAATTTAATGCAATTCTGCTACACAATTATCAAGATTTCTGGCAAATCTTAAAAGATGCAGTTTCTCTCTCTCCTAAAAATGAGTAAGGTGTGGGAGCACTGTAGCTATGTAAGGATGAAGGTGCCTCCTGAAAGACTGCACTTGAGGTTTCCACCAGATGCAGATGTAAGCACTGTGAATTTACTCAACTTTATCAACCTTTCTCACGCAGTCAGACTTCTAACCCAGTCACAGTCATGCAGTTCTCTACCCAGCACAACTGCATCACTGTATTGAAATAATACCTTTTCGTACCACTGCCAATACCAAAATGAAGACACATTAGAAGAGAGAGACAAGAATACCTCAAATTTTGTGTATTTATATAAAATCATCACTAGAGTTCAGTTCTGAATGCGTTGCATTTTGCCAAAAAGGCATGGTTAAAGGATAATGAGGCTGCTCAGGGAGGTTGTGGAGTCTCCTTCTCTGGAGATATTCAAGACCCGCCTGGGCAAGGTCCTGTGCAGCCTGCTGTAGGTGACCCTGCTTCAGCAGGAGGGTTGGACTAGATGACCCACAGAGATCCCTTCCAACCCCGAACATTCTGTGATTCTGTGATAAAAGAATCTTTTAATTCTAATAAAAAAGAACAACAGACCTGCTCCAATTCAAAGCTATAGGAACAGCACTAGTGTCTCCTAAAGGACCAGAAAACTGAAGCAAAGCAAACAACTCTGCCTATGTTGCCTATGAAACAACCGAATTCCTTTTGTATCCCTGCCCAATTACCCCGGCTGTACAGCAGAGTGCTCGCATTAGCCGTGATACCCGCAGACCTCTTTCTAGACAGTGCATGATCTAATTCATATTTTAATACTTGAAACAATCTTCAGAGTTAGTAGAATGGATCATAGCCCAAATTTAATACATTTGTGTTGAAAAGAGGTAACTTTCCTTTTTTTAAGATCTGAGAGTTTTTATTGTTCGATCTTAGTAGCTTAAGGAGTCAAACTTAAAAATACCTGTGCTTCAGGCTTTGATTACTCCTGTTGGTGACTGAACTGAACTAGACCACCATTTAAAACTGGATATATAAACCTGTTTCAGGTTTGCTTCAGTGAGAATCAGAATATGAAGAGTGCAAAACAAAGGAATACTTTTCATTTTTTTTTTAAGATTTCTTTAATCCTTTCCTTGAGAGATTGGTTTTTTATAGACTCAAGCGCTTCTAGTTTGTTTCACTCGAAAGTTGCTGAAGAAACTACTAAATACTTCAAAGCTGCTCCAGCTAACTTAATGAGTTGTGAGTTTAGTCCTTTTGATTTATTTTTCTTGAAAATTGTCTTCTCAGTCCTATTTGCAAATAACATTGACCTTTTCAATGTTAAGAAAATGCCCGATCCCTGACACAGGCACTGATAATACCTGAGTTAGTCAATGCAAGCTCAGCACATAACACTTCCATATCAGTACTCCCATTCACAGGTATTCTGCTAGAATTTTACACTCCCTGAACTCATTTTATGGACAGGCAGGCCGCACAGATAGATTCCTTGTCCCAAGAAACCAAGCAAAATCATGGTGCTTGCATAAGTCAGAAACTAGTCAATCGGCTGTTCTGACAATTTCACACCAGTAGCTAATGACACCAGGAATAGAACTCCACTTCAAAGCTCGTCCTTGTTCTCCAAATAAACAACGTACTGAGATATTGCAAAGGCAGCTCAGCTAAATAAAGGAGGGTCAGACTTCTCTTCACGTTAGTCACAAACTGGTAGAAGAGTAACTGACACACCTGAAAAACTCCACAGAAAAAGAAATCTGTGGCATACAGAATATGAGGACACGATGAGTAGTGGTGGTACAAAGGAGAGGTAGAGTTCAGAACAGTGACAAAATCATTTGTTTTGTGGAAAAAATATTTGAATAGTTTAAACAGTAGAAAAATCCACGAAGTAGTATGTTCTGTGTAGCAATAAAATAATTCTGTTTTCTTCGGTTTTATTAGTGACTTTTCTATACGGGGAAAATATGTAACGAAACTCTCAAGAAACTCATCAGTTGGACTTCACAATATTCCTTATTTATGTCAACTGCTTGTGCTACTTTCATCACAATCCCTTATATGCATGAAAAAGTAACATTTTCCTTCTGAATATATTTAGCTTTTTATCTCCTGATCTTGATTCCCCTTTCCTCTTAGTACATCAGTTTTCCACACTGGAGTTTCACCATGTCTCATTTGTATGTTTGATTCTAAGAATGCTTCGACTGCTTGAATTTTCACACATTTTGTTTCAAGACAGAAGATCAGGTATTTTTGACTTCAGAGCAATATGCTGCACAGTGCCTAAGAAAAAAAATCATTTCAATACAGACAAGGAATATGTACCACATCAAGGTGCCTTGGCAATATATTTCAAGATGAAAAACTCCTCATTTCTGTACTGTCAAGCGTCCCATAGAAAAATGCAGTTTGTTTACTCATATTCTGCCTGTTTGAAAACCTGTTCAGTCTTAAATGGACTCAACATTCTCCAACATTTGCCCAAAGTAGTTGTTTAGTGAACTAGAGACAAGTAATTAAAATCCGTAGGAAGAACATCAAAGAATATATATCATCTTTAGACATGACTCACACAGCTTAACTGTTATTGCAGTAAAGATGAGAATAGTTATATTTCTGGAACAACTACTACAGTGTATGTTATTTTGATATACATGAGCTCTGCTCTTAGGCCTACTGTTACAGAGTTGGAAAGACTAAATGACAGTAATGTATTTCATTATGCTCTGCCACCTTCCATTCCAAAGCAGCTGCCTATCAAAGGCTGTCAAATGGGGGTCTCTGTGCTGTACATATAAAGAGCCTAGTTTTGCCCCAAAATGGAAAAAACACACCTACTTTTCCATGGCAAAATAACGAAAAAATGAAAATACAAGGAAAAATTCCTATTATTTATGTCTGTGTTTAATTGGCATGAATACAAGGACAGGATACACTTTATCACATTAAGTTCCAAACAATCACAGCTTCCCTTGTATTTGTAAACCAAGTTCCAGGTAAGTATCATACATTTCTATATATACATGTTTACCTTTAGAAAACCCTCAAATCATCCTCCCATGACTAACTGACCAAATTTCTCAAGTGTGAATGACAGTATGCATGTCATTAATAGACGGGGAGGACACTGATAACACTGACACAGTTTCCCTGTGACTTGGGAAAACTTTCTGATGATTTCAAATACACAAGAAACCTCTACAGAAAGGAGCAATACGTCAGCACAAATGTCACATGTACAGAGGTAAAACCTCTATGTTAGCAAAAAAGAATATTCAGAGAAAATTTATATAGTCTAGATGTTTGAATTTGATATGGCTTACAGCCATTTAGAAATTGCGAAGGACAGAAAATATACTATTAGACTGGAAACGAATGAAAGATGAAGTAAGGAAGGAAAAGATGATCTCAGAAATTATAGCAAAAACAGCTTTTAAGCTTGATTTCTGGGCACCTAGAAGAAGAAAGGAGATGGATCATGCTATAGCATTTTATCACACAAATTATAACAGATCTAGTTTCATTCTATGGAAGAACATGTAGAAAACTGAGATATATTAGATTGCAAGTACCTTGATTTCATCAAGGCTTGTGAAACTTTTACATTGCAACCTGGTAAGCCATACTGGGAAGTGTGCTATTTGTGTGCTCGTATCATAAGATGAGTACAAAACTAGTTGATTCTCCGAGAGCAGCGATCAGTGGCTCACTGTTAAAACAGAAGGCTGCACTGACTGGACTTCTGCAACACAACCCTGGACTATTCTGTCTTTTCATTAATGGCTTGGAAGATGAAATAAAAGAAAGTCTATTAAACATGGAAGAGGCTGGAATAACTTTAGAGGACAGGAATGTAACAAAAATACTCATATAATTGAAATAGGCTAAAAATACAATGTAATTCAATATAGAAAATGGCTACGTTCTAGCTTTAGGTAGATGTGATAATCACATTTACAATACAAGCTACGAAACAACTGGCTAGAAATCCATTCCAAAGGAAAAATAAAAATCTAGTGATCATTATGAACAATTAAATGGTGTTTAAAAACATTACCATACCAGGATATATAAACAGGACTGCAACCTACAAAACACGTAAAAATTATTCCGCACAGCTCTGGCAGCACTTAAAATACTGCACCCTGTCCAGCTTTGTGACAAGGATTCAAACCAGACAGTAACTAATTGGAAAAAGTCCAGAAAAAGAGCAACAGGAATGATCAGAGGCCTAAAAATAGTCACCGAGAAAGAGGCTCCAGGAGTGGGGATGTTCAGCCTTCTTTGAGTAAAGAGGATTCACATAACAGCTGTCAAATAGGTAAAAGGCATCTGAAAGATACCCGAAAAAAATACCATGACAAATGTTACAAGATATAATTGGTATAAATAGCTGCAGAAAAGTTTCAGATTAGATACTAGAAAGATTTTCTAATAATAAGGGTAGTGAAGTATTAAAATAATTTGTTGGGAGAAGTTTATTGAATCTTAATCATTGTCTTTACAACTAGGATTAGATAAATCTGTCAGGAATGACACCTGTGTAGCCTATCTTAATTTGAGAAAACGAGTGGACCAGATGGCATCAAGCTTATTCAATGAGGAAGTACAGGATAGACCTGCTCTGGGAACGAATCAGTGTCAAGAGACTACTGCTTGCAGAAATCTTGTTCATTTGCTAGAGAGACTGCAAGATGTGTAATGAATGACCTTGGGAGACTGCACGGAAGAAAAGGAAAATACTGCTTGTGCAGCTCCATGGATCTTATATAACTTACTTCGGCAAAATTCTATTTGGTACTCAGTGTATTTGTGCTCTCCTGAGAACCTGAAAATCCGAGATCTGATTTGGGAGCACGCTAACTATTATTAGATGAACTAAAACAAAAATGAATTGAACATATAAATGCTTTGCAATGTGAAACATGAAAAAAAACAACCCTTTAAATGGACATCCAAATCTCACGAATAATTTTTTTGCTTCCATCTATCTGCAGAACCATCTTCTACCTGTAAAACAACACTCTCGTATCACACAGAGGGACTGTGTCAGACAGTGTAAATTAGTTACTATTTGCAGACTTCTCAAAATCTACATGGAACAAAGACATATTAAAGCAGATAGGAATTTAACTGTGTGGCTACTGTATAACATAAGACACAAGACTGTACTGAACAGTGCAGAGAAAACGAATTACTGATGAGTTACAAGAGAGGTATGTCCGTTCTGCGTGTTAAGTGAGTGAAGAGTTCTGTGGAAGAAACAGCAACAGAATTAAGTTAAGACTGCATTATGTGTCTACCCAAAAAGATCGATGATGGACAAGAGAATGAAGTGTTAAATATTTCTTCCAGTTTCATCATCTTACTGGTAGACATCTCTTCTGTAGAGCTCCACATTCATGCACCAATACAGATCTCTCTCTTCTCTGTTTTTAGAGCCTGGTATCTCTGCAGATGAACAGATGATCTCTGATTGCCAGTACTCAGTACTGTGTGCTTTCAACTTCATTTCATGCTATTTTGCTTATCCACATTCCCCATTTTCTCACTTTATCCCTATTTTACAAAGCTTATGTACATTCCCCTGCTCAAAATTTGCTCTTACGGTATTTTGTGCAACTTGCTGTATGAAACGCTGGCCTCAGATTTGAGTCTCTGAAAATAAAATACGTAAGAAACCACAATATGCTTTAACTGGGTTGGTGATTCCTGGGACCAATCATGGGGGCGGGGTGAGCAGAGTGAGTGTTGCTCAGGTTATCTTCCAGGTCCATTACCTGACAAGGAACACAGAAGAGAGGTAAAGGACTACTTGACACAAGGGGCTGATCCCAGGCAATGGCTGGTACCACTTCGTTGTGCCGCACTGTCACTTTAGGTTGGCTTAAAATGGAGGTCAAAATCTGGCCAGAGTTAGTGACGTTAATGTGGTAAACCTAATTTTGAAATGATTATGCCATTTTATAACTCTTTATAAAAAGCAGCCAAGAAGGCATAAGCAGTTGCAATACAGGTTTTCAAACTAAAACCAGCTAAACATAATGCCAAGATACCACATTTTCAACTAATTCAGACTTTAGAAATTAAAAATTAATGTGCAAATTTACCTATGAAGTGTCATCTAGATCTACAGATGTATTTTTGTCCCGTCAGTAACCTGTTAATCATGTGCATTACCCACCTAAACAATACGAGTTTGTGTAAAAAGCTTCTCAGCAAATAAGTACTACTATTTAAAATGAAAACAACATTTAAAAAATATTAACCATGAAGACATGCAACTAGCATTTTGACCAGAGAACAAAAGGAAATGTGCCTATTGATCCAAGCCATCTCAGCAAAGAAAATCTTTTGGGGTTGAAAGAGAACTGATGATACATTGTTTATGAAGCTATGAACTAGAGAAAGCAATTTACATGACAAAATAAAAATCTGTATGCACAGCTTTCTTCCTGTTCACCTTTATAGCTTTTGTCTGTTGTCTTCAGCACCCTGCAGCACAGTGGCATAAAAAGAAAAGCCTGACATCAGGTCAATCAGCTATTCAATCTTTTTCGGACACCCTAGAACACATACTAAGTCACAAAAAAATGCAGATGGATGCCTACTGGGATTATTTAAATTAGGCACCTACCCATCTTTGCTTTCATACTTGGAGGTTTTCAGAGACACGTCATGCTTAGAAGCACCCTTCTAAGTACCTATCCGCTTTTTAAATCAGCCATCTGAATTTATAGGCACCTGCTCAGTTTGGTAAATATATACCTCACCATCATCTTCTATACATTTTGCAAACAGACGAACTAATGTTTTATACTAGCAAATAAGAATGTAAACCTTAATCAATGCTAAACGACAAAATCCTGTGATATCCCTACTTCAAACATGCTATTTCCAGTAAATTAAAAATTATTAATAATAATGCTTTTAGTCATGTTTTTGTGTAAAAAAAGTAATATATTACCTCATATCCAAATTAATATTTCAATATTCCTTGAAGACAATAAATGCTGTAAAAAACAAGATATTTCAAATATAAAAAAATATTAAAAATTATTTAGAGAGTGTTTAAAAAAAACCTGATTAACAAAAGGGGTAAAAATATATAACCATATTACTTTATCTATATTATTCCTTCTTGCAATCTTAGCTTATTCCAAAATTACAAACACTGATGCAGTTCGAAAACACATGGACAGCTTCTTGTAAGCATGTTTAACATAAAAAAATTTCTCTGACATATACACGCATATACTTAAGTCTGTAAATTCCAGCTCTTTTTCAGAGGTCTCGCCCATACAGTCCAAATTTCAACACTTCATCAGGCTCCTAGTTTGAAACTATCGTTTTTAGCAGACCCAAGCTATGGATGCACAGAATGTCACTCAACACTGTATGTACATGAGGTCCTTGGTGTACCTCACTCCTGGCATTCAAAGTTTTGTCACTTGGAGAAAATTTCTTGAGACACAGAAAATGAAATATTGCTCAGACAAAACTAAGTTTACTTTTTTCAAGTTCCCACTTCAAACTTGAAAATCAATATCCAAACAAAAATTTAAAGTGTGAGCAAAACCATTTAATTCTCCTAAACTACCATCTTAATAACGGCTGACTATTTTGGTTCAAGATCAGCCAAAAAAAAGACCCTTCACTGCTTTTCAGCTGACATGCAAATTTCTGAGTAACGGCAATAGTAAAATAAAAGTCATGGCAAAGCGATAATGCTTCATAGTAAGACACAAATGGCTTGTAAAAGCATGGTATTTTTTGTTAAAAGAATCTGCTTATTAACATGCATTATCACTGTATTTTTAATGTGATATGGCTTCCTAAGGCATGCTGGCTGATTGCATTACTAATTAAACAAGTTCAATTTATCTAATTATATCTAAGCTGAAATATTTATAAAGTTATATGTGAGCTAAAATAGCATCTAAAGGGCGTGCTCATTAGTCTTCAATTACAGGAAAAATAATGAAAGTAATAAAAGTACCGTGCACAGACCTAGCTAGTCCACGCTGGGTTATCCCATCCAAGTTATTAAGATGTTTAAAATATACTGTGTCAACTGGGGGGAAAAAACAGAAAGCAAAAACAGAAATTCTGTATAATTACTTACATTTAGGTGAAACCTTCATCAGTGCACTACAGAATCACCACCCGGATCAGAAGTTCGACACACCTAGATACTCTCAGTTTTCTTACCATCACATTGCCTCTACAGCTCTCTACTCCGTTTTTTCACCCACCTAAAAAATGTATGCTAAAATTCACTTGAACTCAAAGCACTAGATTTTATTTACCAAACAGTCCAAAAATAGAAGGCTACATGTGCTATCAGTGAAGGAAATGTTTATGAAATTCCATGTTCATAATGTTTTCACCCTGTCAGGGAAGAAACATGATGTTGTGCAAGTGGGAGTTCATATTCCAAAGCATGGCTAGTTTTCCCTAGATTGCATATACCTCTTCTTGAACTTAGAGATATATCTTGTGTAGAGACACACAGAACTGTGCCTAAATCTTTCTACTTTTTGCTGTTCGTACTTGATTTCTAAAATATACAAAAGATTTCCTTGTTCCATGTCAAAAACATATGGATTAAAATCAGGACTACATAAAGCTAAGTCTTCATATGTCACGCTCCGAATGAATAGCTAGAGCTACACAAACTCTTATTTTTCTCTTCCAGGAAGTCTCATGGTGGCCTACAACGTCCTATTTTTTTTTCTGAAACTTTGCCATGATGCAGAGGACCTACCTCTGATACTCAGTCATATTTTTCAGATCCCCATCTCTCTCTCAGTTCTTCTCAATATCCACATCTGTTCTTCCAGGACTTACTTTACTTTCATACTTGTTTTCTCTCTTACTTGAGATCTCATCTAACAGTACATCTGTTTAAGAAATACTTGGTTTCACTTTGATCTCAAGATTAATGCAGAAAAACAAGCAAGCAGAGCAAGTAGCAATGTTTTAACTTGTGGAAGAAAGATCTATCATTATTCACTTCTTGTAAATTTAGCAGAAAGCAGACAGCTTAAAGTCACTGGACATGTAAATAAACAGGTTGGACAGTTCTCTTTGCCAGAAATGACTGAAGTTGGGACAGATGACAACCACACCCCTGAAGAAAACTGATTGTACTGGGTCTGCGTGGCAAGGTTTTGGTCGCAGGTGGGCTACAGGGGTGGCTTCTGTGAGAAGCTGCCAGAAGCTTCCCTCAGATCCCACAGACCAATGCCAGTTGGCTCCAAGACAGACCTGCCGCTGGCCAAGGCTGAGCCCATGAGCAACAGTGGCAGCACCTCTTGGATAACAGATTTAAGAAGGAAAAAAAAAAAAACACCCTGTGGCCAGAGGGAGGAGTGAACAATGTGAGAGAGACAACTCTGCAGACACCGAGGTTGGTGAAGAAGGAGGGGCAGGAGGTGCTCCAGGCGCCGGAGCAGAGATTCCTCTGCAGCCTATGGAGCAGATCATGGTGAGGCAGGCTGTGCCCCTGCAGCCCATGAAAGTCCATGGTGGAGCAGATCTCCACCTGCAGCCCATGGAAGGGACCCCTACCTCAGAGCAGGTGAATGCACCTGAAGGAGGCTGTGACTCTGTGGGGAGCCTGTGCTGGAGTAGGCTCCCACCAGGACCTGCGGACCCATGGAGAGAGGAGCTCACGCCGGAGCAGGTTTGGTGGCAGGGCTTGTGACCCTGTGGGGGACCCACAGTGAAGCAGCCTGTTCCCGAAGGACTGCACCCCGTGGAAGGGACCCACGCTGGAGCGGTTCATGAAGAACTGTCTCCCACGGGATGGACCCCAGACTGGAGCAGGGGCAGAGTGTGAGGAGTCTCCCTCCCCCTGAGGAGGAAGGAGCAGCAGAGACAGCGTGTGATTGACTGACCACAGCCCCCATTCCCTGTCCCCCTGCGCTGCTGAGCTGAGGAGGAGGTAGAGAAAATCAGGATTGAAGCTGAGCCCGGGAAGAAGGGAGGGATGGGGGAAAGGTGTTTTAAGATTTGATTTTATTTCTCATTACCCTATTCCTATGTAATTGGTGATAAATTACACTAACTCCCCCAAGTTGAACCTGTTTTGCCCACGACAGTAATTGGTGAGTGATCTCTCCTCGTGCTAATCTCAACCCACAAGCCTTTCATTATACTTTCTCTCCCCTGTCCAGGTGAGGAGGGGAGTGACAGAGCAGCTTTGGTGGGCACCTGGCCTCCAGCCAGGTTAAACCACAACACAGATGAAATCAGAAAGGCGGCAGGTTTCCTGGAGGACTCCATATTCTCAGGAGAACCTAAAGGATTTTGTCTCAGAGCTGGCTAAGACATTTTGAACATTTCTGAATACAAATTATTAATTTCTTCAAGGTTTCTTCGTCTTTGGGTTTGCTCCCTGCCCCCCCGAGGGAGGGTGGCAGGGGTGTACTAACGCTTCAAAGAGTCCTGAAGTGAACAGGAACTTCACAGCAAGACCCAGTGTTGTGAAATTCCCACAACCCAGAAACTTCTGGATGTGTGTTTCCATATGTGCCTTTGAATATTTTAATGTGATATGATTTTGGGAGGGAAATGAATGTGGTTACCAGGCATCCTATTGGAAAACCTGAATCCCAGACAGTGTTCTGTGGTTCGACTGAAGAACTGTATTATTTTACAGCCATAAACTTAATATGCCCGAGCTGGGATAACATGTATTTGTTTAATATCACAACGTTAAATGCTAAATGTGTCTTATTGAAGGTCATTAAATAAGATTAGTATTCATGTAACAGAAGACTACACAAACATCATCCCCCTTTCAATAATAATTGTAGAAATCTAAATTACAGATGTATTCTAAGAAGAGAAATTGAAAGTATAGAAAAAATATTATACTGGCATTAAAGCATCAGAAATACTGAATTCCTGAACATATATTCAAACAATCCTGATATGTCTGAATTTGTTTTCAGTGAAATACACAGTACTTGGTTCATGTTTACAATTATTTCAGTGAGCTTTTCAAAATTACAAACAAAAAAAAGAGCAAAAAGAGTGAGACTTGAAGACGATTTAGTGTTACAGATATTTTAGCTCATTGACATCTGCTAAATTACTAGCACTGTAGCTTTTCTTTTTCTCTGGGACAGCATAACTACCTTATAGCACTGCTGGTCTAAATTTCTGTTATGGTGTCTGATGTTACCACTCAAAACTTCACAGTATTTCAGTTTCTTGCTAAGTGTGTGACCTACCTCAACAGTATGTAAGAATATCTTTTTTAGAAGTTAAACTCTTTGTTCAATTACTAAATTTAATTGCAAGTTCTAAAAAATTTTAACTTAAATTGATTACATTTTTTCTAGTAATTTTTATTCCACTTGCAGTTCTGTAGCTGTTATGTTAATGGCTAATCAAAATGGCTAAGTAATGTTAAATACATCTTATTTTGTGCCTGCTACATCTATGTTGTTCAAAACTCCTTTTTAAAAGGAAAATTGAATTAATTTTGAAGAAAATTAAAGATGCAAAAAAAGGGAAAGAAATTAGAACCAATATACATTCATTGTAACTGTCCATAACACATGGTGCCTGGAACAAGCTCTGTTTTATAGCAACGAAATGATCCATAGATTCATATAGTGTCCATAAGCTGGACATGAGCCACCAACGTGCACTTGCAGCCCAGAAGGCCAACCATACCCTGGGCTGCATCAAGAGAAGCGTGGCCAGCAGGGCAAGGGAGGGGATTCTGCCCCGCTGCTCTGCTCTGGTGAGACCCCACCTGCAGTCCTGCGTCCAGCTCTGGAGCCCCCAGCACAAGAAGGACATGGAGCTGTTGGAACGGGTCCACAGGAGGCCACAAAAATAATCAGAGTGCTGAAGCACCTCTCCTATGAGGAACAGCTGAGAGAGTTGAGGCTGTTCAGCCTGGAACAGAGAAGGCTCCAGGGAGACCTTATTGCAGCCTTTCAGTACTTCAAGAAAGTCTATAGGAAAGATGGGGACAGGCATCTTAACAGGGCCTGTTGCGATAGGACAACAGGCAATTGCTTTAAACTAAGAGAGGGTAGATTTAGACTGGATATAAGGAAGAAATTTTTTGCAGTGAGGGTGGTAAAACACTGGAACAGGTTGCCCAGAGTTGCCCACCCCTGGAAACATTCAAGGTCAGGTTGGACAGGGCTCTGAGCAGCCTGGTCTAGTTGAAGATGTCCCTGTTCACTGCAGGGAGGTTGGACTAGATGACATCTAAACGTCCCTTCTAACCCAAAGCATTCTGTGATTCTATGATTCACTGCTACTTCATATGCATATAATTGCACTGTGACTAAGAGGAAACCTTGACTTTCAAGGAAAAAAATACCACGGTCCCATGGTTCAGTGCAGTGGGAAGTGATGTCTGGTTTAAATGTGCATGTAAAAACAAATGGTGCATCAGAATTAAAAGAAAATAACACAGGGAAAAAAAAAGATAGCAGGCATTTCAGTTATATTTTTGGCGCTTTTTGTTTTTTAAGGTACCATTGTGTAGCTGCATATTTTATCCTACAGGATAAATTTAGGAAAATGATCCCTTTTAAGGACCTAAGCTTACTGACTTCCATGGCACACTGGTGATAGGGAGAAAGAGAGAAATTGCTTTCTGAACAAAAAAAAAAATCATCCCACTAATATTTATAGCAAAATGAGGAAGAAAATGCAACAGCAAACACTTTCCATTTCCTCACATATTTGGAGGGCCACTATGTGTACAAGGACAATTTAGGCAGCCATGGCTCTCCCTTGCCCCTGGGACACAGGAAGGAATGTTCCAACGAGAATGGAATGGCTTACCCGGGCTGTCAGAGACACAAGAAACGCCACACACCACTAAACTACTTCTTTACTAACAAGTGCCTACATGAATTTTCCATACTATCTCCTACATTGGCACACTCTTTGAGGTCTTCTTTCAGAGAATTCTTACTACAATACTTGAATGTTTTCACTGGGCCAAGACCTGAGCCAGTTTTCTTGTTTGCCATTTCCACTTTCAACCTCATCTTCTTCAAACCCATTCTTATCACAGGTTGTCTGCTATTAATGCTCAAAATTTTTTCCCTAGATTGACTTCATCTCGTTTCATGCCTACTGTCTTTAACCGCTCTCTCTCTTCTTTTATAAGAAGGTTCTTTTCTATTTTTTTTTAAATGCCCGAACAAAAGCCTCTCAAGATCATAAAGATTCTATTATCCCTCCTAACACCTCTCAATTACGAACTTCTTTATCCTCCATTGCACTGAAACCATGCTCACTAATGAGCTTCTGCTTGATAAATCTGAGACAATCTTCTCTTCAGATCCCCTTCTTGCAAGGGACACAGCTCATCACTATCCTCTCTACTGATTTCTCAGGTGTCTTAACGTTTCAAATGACTACACAAATTTAAGAACATTATTTAGCGTTTCCTAATGCTCCAGACCCATCTTTCTATTCTTTTCTTTTCTGCTCCTCACCATCAGTCCACAAGCATAACTATGCCAGTGACAGCTGCATTTCTGCCTGTGTATGATGTGGATACATTCTCCCGGAAAAGAATTCTTGCGCCAGAATGATTCTGATTACTTTAGCTGTAATTCTAGTTACAGTATTTTTGAATACTATTTTCAAAAGATTAACTTCTGCTGGTTAAATCTACCATCCAGGGAAAAGACTGTTCTCCAGATCCATATGGACGTCTCTAATGCAACTTAAGGTTTTATGAAATCTGAATCTTTAACTACCTTCTCAGCTTCACTTTAAGCAATCTGATTTTTCTTGTTTTACTGGCTGTCCTGTTTGACAGCTAACATACAAATTTAGATTTTCAAGAATCGGTTCTGAATCCGAGTCCTTTCTACATTCATTATTTTGTATCAGTATACTGCTGTTGTGATGTGAGAGCTATTTAATAGGCACTGACACTGTTCCACTTTCCCCTGTTTGTCCTATTCTTTTATTGGTTTGTCCTTCCAGCCTAGACTGTCTCCATTCTAGAGAAAACTTAATACTATCTTAAAAAGCAATGTCAAGACATTACATAGATGAATGCTTAAGAAAATATCTTCCGGTCCATAGGCAGCATTTTTTAATTTCTTATTGAAGTATTAAAGTTTATGTAAATTTTAATGTAAATCCAACATATAATTTTATATTAAACAAAAGTAGTATTCTGCAAATGAAAAAGGGAACCAAATTCAATTCTTGCTAGTATAAATATGTCATCCTAGTTTAAGAAATACTGAGGTTTTCAGAATTTCAAAACATTGAAGGTTCTATGAAGTACTTTGTCATCTAAGCTACCATCTCCATTCTCCACAGCTTTAGCAGCTATTTATTTTGCATGCAGTTGATAAGAAGAGATCAGTTATATATAATCTGGAATTTTTAGTGCATCAGCCTATTTGGAAAACCGGATTAAGTGAGTCACCCTTCTGACATTTCTCTTTTTTTTTTTTTTTTTAAATACCACACCCTATCAATTTAAAGGTTCCAGATAAAATTTCAGACATTACTGGAAAAATCCATTTATAGCAGAAGCTGGAAAACCAGACAATCTCATTTCCTGATTTTTCATTATTAGCCTTTTTCAAGCATTTAAACAATAAACAAGGAGTTTCCAGTATTTCTGTAAAGACCAGGTTATCCTGATAAACTATACTCCATGGATCAATCAAGCAAGATACATTTTATCTCACTGACTACTGGTCTCATTCAAGAAAGGTTTGATACCTTTTTTTTTGCTTGGGTCTCTTAGCAGGGTGGGGGGCATGGGCGAGCGAAAGGAGGGCTGATCATGGCTTGTTTGGGTGTTTGTTTCATTTTTTTCATTTGCCAACAATCTTATTTGCCAGCATACCTCAGCCAAAAGCCCTTCATTGTAACAGTCCAATGTAGATTTGGTCTGCAGGCAGCTTTAAAGTTATCCACTTGAGCAGGGTGATTTTGGCTGGGTCTTGCTTGGGAACTGGATAGATACACAAGTCTTAATTTTGAGAGGCCCCTTTTGACAAAATCTGCTTCTATGAGAAAAACGAACTGGTGCTGGCAGAGCACTTGGAAGATGCTGCTTGTTTCAGCTGCAAAAATATGGACCAGCACGCTGTCAAATAATTTATTTCAGAGAGATTACATTATTTTATTACTAAAGATGGCAGGCAATGATTTAACATTATTATTTTTGGCTACGTTTCAATTGATAGTTACATCTACAGCAGATTGCTTAGTAACAATTCAGATAAAAAATGAAGGCATGGTGGATTAGCCCAATTTAAAAAGTAAGACTGGCATACATTGAATCAGGTTTGTGAAAATTACTTTCATTTATTACTATAAAATAGTTATATATTTTGTAATAGTAAATCTATTTCTAGCACTCTTTTCCAAAGCAGGAAGGAACTGTCAATTTCTCAGGCATGAGACCTAAAAACTCACATTAAGCTAACAAATAAGCTTAAATAAATTTAACTTTTATAATAGGACAATGTTTATAAAAACATCAAAGATTAAAAATGTTGATATTTTTTATGCTTCGTTTAAACTAACTGTCTTATACCAAACATACTGCTAAAGAGATGCAGATTATTACATAAGTCTTAAAAACACCTGATATTAATAAAGGCAGCAATAATTTTAAAAAGAAAAATGTTAAATAGGAATTCAGGTTCTTGTAAAATTCTAAACAAAATTTGGATAGAGTAAGCAACCAATACCAAACTCCCTTCCGCACACACAGTGTGACTTTGTCCACTGGCTGTCACCCTTCTGACGAGAAAGGAATCATAATTTGGGAGACTGAAGAAAGTATTTGAATATTAAAAAAATCTAAATCCACATACTTCTCTATCCATAAAGTATATCAAGAATTCACGTCCTCCTTTCCGAATGTTTGCAGCTCTATACCTTTCCCATCTTAGTCTGAGAAGCTAGTTTAGACCCATTATTTTTGCAAAACATGATTTTTATTGCTATTTAATACTTATAGGGATGTCACCAATCACATTAAGTTTTCATAGGTAGGAGAAAAAATATTTCACAAAAAATTCGCTGTCAACATGAAACCGACTTGAGCAAATTGCTTCTAACAATAAAACTGATCTAAGGCTCGCTGCCAAGATGATTCTGGAATACAATCATGGGGCAATGGGCACATTCTAAAGACTAATTTATTTCTGTGGCATTTTCCTTTCAAAATACTCAAAGCACTGCTCATTGATCTTATTTAAGGTTAGAGTTTGTTATAGCGGCACTACTGGTTGACCACATACACCATAAGAGAGGAAACTTCAGCCTATTATACCAAATACCAGAGCTGTATTTAAAATATGCAAAAACCACTCAGAAGAAAAATCATCTGACCTGTAACCATGTTTTTTTCCTTGTGGCCATTTTTCAGAAGGCCCAGTTATAATATAGTACAACACGGGAGAATTGCTCCAACAGAAGCATCCAAGCCTGAGCATCCTGGGAGGTTGTGGAGTCTCCTTCTCTGGAGATATTCAAGACCCGCCTGGACAAGGTCCTGTGCAGCCTGCTGTAGGTGACCCTGCTTCGACAGGTGGGTTGGACTAGATGACCCACAGAGGTCCCTTCCAACCCCGAACATTCTGTGAGTCTGTGATTCTGCAATCATCATCTCGCCCTCAGTTACACCAGTGTTACCATACAGGTGCAGGACAGCAGTGAGCTGCTTCCCTGGGTAAGACAACAGCAAGAGGTGGATTGCTGCCACAAAAACATCCCTCCAGAGCTGCACTCCATGTGCTTTTTAGTTCCCTATTAATCCTAGGAAAGATGAAGCTAGAAACAGGCTGCAAAAGCTGTCCTGGCAGCAGCCATGTTTTTCCTGAAGAGCAGATGGGGTGCCAGATATATGGGGGTACCAAAGCCCTATGCTACAGCATGGCTTGAGAATTCCTAGAGTTAAAATCAATAATGCACTTTCAAGTGCCAAAGTTTAGAGAAATCCAGGAAGTAAAACTAGTCTAATGAAGTGTAAAACACATGCAGTATTATTTAAAGGCTATTAACCAAAAGTTGTAACACCACCCTGGTATGGAAACAGCAGGATCTCTTTATACTGAATTTCTTCTCACACAATAATTAAAGTTCACTTTGACTACTCAACATCTCAGCATCTAATATTTTTATTTCAACATTCTTGTAATGCTAATAATGAGTATCTTATACCTGCTACTTTCCCTTTACACTGACTGCATGCGACTAATTGTGGGCTGAGAGCACAGTAAACCTAACCTGGCCTGCCAAAGTGAATGGGAAACAAAACATCCTTACCTGACTCTGGCTAAGCTCAATTCAGAAGTTAACCTTTCTACATTGTGTACCCGTAATATCATCTTTTTTTTTTCCCTAGAGCAAAAAATACATGAAACATCTACAGTTACATAATTTAATACAAACATTTGCACAGGCTTGGCCTGAAAAGGGAAGGCATATTCCCAAAGTAGTGTCCGTCCAATAACTGCCAGCTGCCTGGCTGTGTTCTACAATACTATTACTATTTACTGACTTATTTTCAGAAAACTTCTTCTACAATTTGCCACAGTCATTGACAAATGCATTCTAAACACAAGAAAACTGCTATATAAACTCCTACTGGAGCTTGATGACACAATGAAACTAAATGTTGCCTGGAGTAAAGGAACACAAATACTCATCTTTATGTCAATTTTTAAAACGACTGCTCCTGAAATAACCTTGCAAGGACCACTGTTTTGATGCAACTGCACTGTAGAATATGAAACTAAAGCATCACTGAAAAGAAATACAAATAAGTATTTATAGGCTAATACAGATCTTCTGTGGTCATCAATTTTTTTCCATAAATTTAGATTTGAAATCTACCATTACGAGGCAGTGGAAGACAAAAGGAAAACCCTGCGAAGCTCATTACTTCTGCAATATATGCATGCAAGGGACATAGAGGTTGGTTAATCTGTACTACTGCACTGACTGCAGCTCTGATAACGCAATGGAATGGAAGTAGAGTGTATCTACTTAATCCACTCATTTCTCATCATTCTGTCTGAGAAGTACGCCCTCATCTTTGACACACAGACTGATGAAAAAATATCTGCATCTCATCACTATTTACAGACTTCTGTACATCTACTTCAGACCAGATCATGAGAGGCCATAAGGGTCACTTTTGCCTATAGGGCTATTTAGAACACCCCATTCCTATATGATAAAATCAGAAATAAGCACAGAGGTTAAAACTGGCTGTGACATTTATATTGGATTAGGAAGAACACAGGGAGAGATTATAATGGATAGAGTATTTAAAACAAAAAGTTGCTCATTCAGTCTTACCGATATCAATTTACCTACCTTGTCCACTCAAATTGCAATATCATAGAGACTATTGTCTTTTGTATCTCTGTGCAAGCTAGGCTTCTGATTTAAATACCAACTGAAGCTTCACATGGCACAGGAAATGAACTGCTAAATGACAGTATCGTCCAATATCTAGCAAGACAAAAACCCATTTCAAGCTCTTGATAAAACACAGACAGGAGATTACTGTGAATGAAAATAAGAATAATATCAAATTCCTAAATTAAAGCTTTTAAGTCATACCATCACTGGTAAGGAACTATTTTTCTCCTAAGCCAGAGAGTCCAAAATTCATAAGAGAGAGAATTTTTTAACCTTTTTTTTTAAAAGGAAAATTAAGGTTCTTGACCAGTTCCCTAAAACTAAATATTTAGTTTGTAAGAAAAACATTTTCTAATATAAGATCTAGGATAAAAGCATAAGAATTGTCAAGGCTGAGGAAGCACTAGTTATATTCTGATGTTTTTATTTTTTGAAGAAGAAAACGTTCTTAGAGAGGATACTTAGTGTTCAATCCAATAGCCAGTCAATCCTGGAAACTAACCCTTTTTTGCAAAATGCAGACATAGTTTGTGATTGCAGTAAAAAAAACAAAAGAAAAATCAGTACAGCAAATACTGACCCTAAAATCTTTAAATACTGAGAAATATCCCCAAAAAATTTTGCTTAAAATGCTGTACGGAAATTTTTTCTTTGTAAAAGCTTCTCCATCTCTGTCAATTTAATCTAGAATGATCATTATTAGTATTATTACTACTACTACTATATTTGTCTTGCAGCACTAGATATTATCTACTACTAGAAACTTTTTGTTAGTGGAAGGAAATGGTGTCAGAATGAGAGCAGCTCCTCTTGCACTAATGAATTCCACGCTGTTTCTGAACAAAAATGGGTTCATTGAGAGCACACGTTTGTTTCTCCCAGAGAGGATTCAGTTGTTACTATTGGCGGAACATTCTTCCACTGAAAGTTTTAAGAGAGGATGCTAAACAAACTGGTTTGTTTTCAGCGTTTTGAAGTCCTTCAAACATCTCACAAGTTTCATCAGAGCACCGTACTAATGCAGTCTCACGGTTTCTGAACTTCAGCATGGGCAGCACAAAATCTTTTCTCCAAAACAGAATGGGTAAACTGACAGTAACACTTTTTTACTTACTATTCTGTCTCCAAATAGGCATGACAGAAAGGGCAGGATGGTTCAGGTATACAAAAAGAAGATATGATTATAATCTCAAAATACTTAAAATGCTGTTGCAAGATGGAAATTACTTTTTTTTTTTTTTTACATTTTTTATCTGGTTATGTCACATCCATGCCTAGGTGACTGGAATGTGAAGCCTCCCCTCAATGGTCAACTGGAAAATCTGACTTAACATCTTTATCCCACCCCAAACTGGGGACATGCAGCACTTTTTTCCTTAATCAAAACCCTGCCTTGGTGTCTGTCGCAGACAGACTTAAGGGGGACCTCCGTTCTATCATGGAGCACTCTCACACTGCTTCTTTGGGTATTACTGTGTCATGCTGTTTAGGATTTGCTACCATTTTCCTTTTTTGTCTTACGATATACTAGAATTGCTGTAGGTTGCAGTTTGTAATATATATTTTAGTCAAAACAAATAAATGTTGATTTGTGTTACAATACAGTATTTAATTTTCCAAGAGCTGGAATTGATTGGAACAATGAAAGAATAATTTAGTTCTTTATTTAATTCTTACCTGAGAAGAATATGTGTGACCATCTGATCCACAAACAGGATTGGTATAAACTACTGGACACTGCTTGCAGTTTGATGAAATGGGACCACCCCTCCACTGTTTATGGCCTAAACCAGCCTCTTTCATACTGTAAGTAAACAAAAAGTATGTAATTCTGATAAGCAGTAGTAAAAATAGAACATAGTCAGGGTATTTTAATGAGCCTTTACAAACAGTAAGCCATACATAATTTCAGGCATAAAATTTTCTTCTCAGTAAAGAGCTGCCACAGTCCTTGATACACACTCGCTCACCTTTATATGTTACTCACTGCAGTGATACCGCACGGAATTGATCTGCTTAAGTGTGTATGTGTATGCTTATACAAAGAGACACAGCTAGATGGACCATTTTAACCCAGAAAAAAGCTACACTGGGTCAGACTAAAAGTGTAAAATAAGTTACTGATGCTACATCAGAATACTCTCCTAGCCCTCAATAATTTGTGGCATCTGGTCATCCTCAGGCAAATATGTTTTCTCTCTATAGCTTTGAATTAAGTTTTATTCATGAATTTTTCCAATGGCTTTTTGCACCTATGAGAGCACTTCACAGCCACTGTATCCTGAAACAGCTGTTTTATGAGAGTTGCCCAATTCATAAACTGACCTATAATATGTTTTATATATTAATGGCTTCCACATAAATAAGAAAATAGAACAATAATGCATGATTTTTACACTGTGTTTTCTGCTTGGAATCTTAATGAGGAATCTAAAAATGATTACGCTTGGAATACAGTAATGACTTATCAGGCCACACTCAAGCAGTAAACGTTCAAACTTATAAAAAACAAATCAAATCATCTTTAATGCAGCAGAACTCTTTCAGCTTGGTTCACCAACCGATAATCAAGAACTATTTTGCTAATTATTCATGAATCACTGTTTAAGAAGAACTTGTCTGGAGTAATAAAAAGAAATGAAATTAGAGAAAATAAACTCCTCGTTCTCTGGTTTTATGATGTGCAAAATAAAAGGCTAAAAGCACACACCTAAGAGTAACCCGGTGATGACAAAAACCCAAGCCTCATTTCTCAGCTATGCTAATGTATTTAGGCTGTTCATAATTATAACTGTAAACGGGGTCTTCAAGAAGAAAAAAAAAACAAACAAAAAAATCATGTAAATTATAGAAGTTTACATTCAGATTATGTTGTGTGGCAAAATTTTGAACTGCACAGGTTTTTTACAGTGTAAACAGGAACCCGAAATTTTGTACACAGAAATTACATGTAGTACAACAAGCGAGAAAATAGCTGTACAGGAAGTTTTTTACATCCATCAGGTAGCAGTAAAAAGGAAACAACACAAACACACCATCCTAATTAATAATAAATAACAATCCTTTCTGCTGAGTTGCATCATTTGAAGACTGAGTACAAACCATTTCATTTCTATTATAGCAAAGAAAAGCTAAGTTGAACTGTATATTTGCTTATGCAGAATGTATGGTAATAATCTGACTACTGCTGCTCCTCTCACTTGACAGAGTTTTCCAATTATCCACATGAGCTCCAGCATAATTAGATTAATTAGATGGCTTCATCTTTCTCTTACTTCTTGTTACTTTTGTAGCTCACAATTCCAGAAGTGCCCCAGTAGCCTGAGGTTACTGACAGGACCAGAGTTCCAACTACCAACCTCATGCAATTTCTGTTTATCTGAGATGCAGTAACTTTAACACACTGCATAAATCAATTGTAAAAGTTCCAGACATCAGCAGGGAGAACCTCATCGATACCAGCAAAAAACAGAAATTGGAAGCAATATTTGTGAGACACACAGGGGTTGTTGGCTGTAGATGCTTAAAACATATCGAAGAAAAGACTAGTGATTACTGGGTTTTAGCATATCTACACCCTTGTACATGCTCTCAATGAAGTTTAAAGACAAAAGACGACAGAGGGGAGGAAAAGAAAAAAAAAAAAGGAAAAAAGCCCTTTCAGATGGAGGTAAATGGATAAGTAAAATCACCTAAAGGAAGGAAAAGAGAATGATGTGTCTCAGAAAGGACCACAAGTGGGGTGGACACCAGAACACGCTCAGGACACAGAAATCACAGGTCTGTGACAACCAGTGGGAGGCATGAAGAAAATGGGAAATCCTTGATGTAGTCAGATAGATTGCCTTCTCTCAACCAATCTCTACTTTGTTAGGGTTTTAAATGCAGCCTGTCCCAGGGTACTCATTTGGGGTGAAGAGAGTCGAGTTTCCTGTTATACACAGAACTCAGCTGAGACCTTCAGCAGATTGCTCCTCAAAATCTTGGTTTCTATAACTAGTAATAGTTTTCTACAAAACAGAAATACCTGTATCGTTCCAAACTTGGAATGGAAGGTATAATGATAAATAAACTATAAATAATGACACCTTGAAGGTATTTACCCAGAGATACCCAGTCATGGAAATGCTTTGGACGGACATGTGTTTCGAAGCTTTAGGACAATGATGGAGAAACTAGATTCTGTATTATCAGAGCTGCCGAACAGCTATTTTTTGATTGTCAGTCCCTGAGATGACAGGCAAACATGAAAAGACAATTAAAAACATTTTTAATATTAGTTACAGTAGATATGTGCATTTCATAAAATATATTAACAGTGTCTTTTACTTCTGTACTCAAACATTTCCTTTCACCATTATTTAACTGCATCAGATTTGTTTCTGTAGACTATTTCTTTGTCACCAGGTGTTGTGTTTATTTTTCTTAAAGCTAGGCAATGAGCGTACATACAAACTATTGACATGGAAATAACTGATAAACTACTGTGATGATATAAATCATCTTGAATTAAGGTCACTGATGTATGTGCACAACATCATGAAATAAGACAGACTGCCTAACTACAATATAATTCATTATCATTTGAGATATGCAGATAAAGCAATGTATTTTTACATTTTAGAATGTTAGAAAGGAAAACAAATAGTAAACAAAGAAATCAGTTACTTCACTATAAGAAATCACTTCTCTTTCTCTTCCTTGTATTTATTATTTTTCAATTTGATATGTAAGAAGAAAACCCAGATCACTGCAACTTGCAGTTACTAAAATTCTGCCATTTAACTTTGTGATTCCATTGCAATCACTATAAATCTTCTTCCTCTTGTTAGTATTTTGCCACAATAAATATATGATGCCATGTAAGAGTCAAGCTCTTCCACTGACAAATTTGACACTTCTAAATTTTCTGAAAGCGGCTTTTGGATCTGTCTAGTAATAAAATAACTATTACTGAATACACAAGCCTGGCCTTATCTGACACTGTTGACACCTAAAGGGTAAAATTAAATATATGGGTTTAATTTACCAGTAACGCTTGTGATTGCATTAATTTGCATACACCAAATTGTGCACATGCTTTTAGACTGCATATGCAACTGCATACCTAGAAACATAATTAGCCAATCTGCGCAATTACTCTAGCCTATGTAGCTGTTTGCATACATAAACTTACCTTCCTGTATACACAGTGATCACACCTGAAACTACTTTGACAATCCTTAATGCAACCCACTCAAAATTTAGCCACAAGCAACTCTTTGGCAACATGGCTTATTTAATGATACCTATAAAATGCATGAGAGCCAAATTCACTTGAAAAAATGATATTTTAAAGCCAGATTCGAGAATCTTCAATCACAGGTCTTCAAATACAGACTACAGAAACAAATGTGAGTTACTAACAACTAATTTCTCAAAGAACTCTTGTAACTCTTCTCTGATAACTACATTTACATTTTTATAGAGATTTTAGAATTATTCCAATTTAGAGACTTCCTGATTATGTTTTGCCATGGCCTTTGGGGGACACAATCAGACTGTGTCAGATTAACATTATCAGAAAAAATACTTATATCGTAAAATCTAATTTGCTTTCATTAGAGTTGACTGGATTTCCTTCAAAGTTCCCTTTTCACATGGAAGCATCCTGGAAGAAAACTATAGCTATCAATATAATGTTGAAATGTTTCTTTCAAATGGCAAAAGAAACCAAGGCATTATTGCCAGTCTTTGTTTGTGTATGTTTATAGTATTTGACTTGTTTCATTATTCTGCACTATTCATAACAAATGCAAGAAAAACATGTCTTAAGAAACAAATAATAATTAAATAAATCTGAGATAAATAAAGCAAAGGTTAATAAAGTTAGTACGGGAATGAAAATACAAAACATTTCAGCAACTTTAAATTAACAATGTTGGCAAGAATACTCTATATATTAATGGACCATTATAATGTTTAGCAGGTGCATGTGAGAGTACACAAATTCAGCTATTATCTTTCTCCAGCATCTGCATCCAAGACATTAGATTAGAAAATTATGTATGATCTATCATTTTTGTCAAGATCACTAAGCACACATACCAATATTATTTCAGAATTTAGAAGAATATTTCTTTCTGTGCACATAAAAAGAAAATACTATTTACTCATTTGCACCAGAGAAGGAAAACAAGTAGGTATCTTAAAGATACAAATTATTACTACCTTCTTCAACCTACATGTATTATTAAAAACATACACACTTTAAGGTAATTTATTGCCTTGTTGCCATAAAGTTCCAACATTTTCATTACCATTCTGTCTACTTTTGCCAAGCAAAGAAACCAGCATTTTATTCTAAACATCTATCTAATAAACTAAAATCTAAACAAAACAGCCTTATGTATTTAAAAAAAAAACAGGTTTAAGTAATACGCTGAAATTTGCTGGAATAGTATTTGCTTCATTTTGATTGAGTGAAGTTAGCTAGTACAGCTTTTTAATGAGACAGAAAAGGAAAGAATGCACAGAAACGAGTTTTCTCATTATTTAACTCATCTGGAGTTGCTTGAGAGGTGAAAGGGACCTAATATACGAATGCAGTGCTCATGTCAACCTTATTTTCCATTAGGTTGGCAAATGATAAAAGCATTTCAGTGAGCAATTTGCTAGAAATTACTATGTAAATCACCAGAGGATGGGGGTGGCGAAGATTTGGCATGTTAAAGTATAGAAACTGCCTATTAGAGATATCAATTCTATATGACTTTTAAAAAAAGGTTATCAGCCCAAAGCACACTGAAGATTTTTCTTAGGAACCTTCAAATTACTACACTTGTAATTTACATAGTTAGGCACTGATTATCATGCATTTTCCTAACACACTTAAAATATAACTACAAAGAAGGGACAACGCTTTCTGGTCAGAATTGCTATATGGTCGGTCACATCTTTAGGAGACACACAGCTACAAAACATTTTTAAAGAAAATCCAAATTACGTAAATGAAGGGAAAAAAAAAAAAGAGACAGGGTAGGTAATTGTCAGATAATGGGCAAATAAAGGGAAAGAAAATCTGGGTTAGAGACTTAGACTTTAATAAAAAAAGTAATCAGATTTATTTTTTTTTTTTACCAAGGCCTCTAACTTCCAGATGGTAGTCAATTTTGTGTATGTGGTGTTAAAAAAGCTAGTCCATGGTAAGAGAACTCAGTTGAAGTCTGAAGGAAAAGTTCACCTCTGTAGGAAATGTTCCAAGTATTCTTTCAAAATTGTAAACTGAGCTCAACATCTGAGTTCCCCCTCCCAGCTGTAGCTATTCCTTAAAAAGTTTTGATTAAAAAAAAAATCAAAACCAGAAAAAGGATGTTCAAATATTGCCTAGAGACAATGAGAGAATATTGACTTGTTAAAGGATTAAGAAGATGGTTGCACTAGAACAGACAGCAAGTAACTGCATCAAAAACCTTCTCTCTTCCCTTCATAAATATGAATTCCCTTCCTTCCCAGCTGACACTACCCCTAAACACCCTAGGAAAATTAGTAAAATCTAGATGGCAAAACAAGCACATTCTTCACAATCCTCCTGTTTTTCACTTCTTTCACCTTAGACCTCAGATTACACAGACACTCTCTGGAGTCTCAGTTCTAGAAAGTGTGGTTTGTCCATGATTATCTAACACAGGCATTTATATACACTGTAAAGTCAGTCCCTTCCAACCCCTACCATTCTGTGATTCTGTGATATCACAGACTTCATCTTCTGTCACAGAAACCACTGCACTCCAACTTTTCTAAATATAGGGACATAAGTTCACCCTTAATAACAGTATCTGTAAAAATTCTATTACATTCTCTGCTTAAACTAGCAGAAATATAACATTCTGACAATAAAAACAAGTGAGACACATGAGCACAAACAATACCTAAATTATGAGACTATTAAACAAATGAGTATCGTTTTGAACACTTCATGCTTTGAACACAACTAACAAGTTTGGGTTTTTTGTTTGTATGAAGTGGTATAAAGTATTGTTGAAGATAAAGAACAAGACTGCATCCTCCCACAGAATATCAGTATTACAGATGTTGTAATATTTCAACACCAGAAATATCGAATTCCTTGAAATCTGAGTAAGAGCAAAACTATATTCTCACCTAGTGATACTGGAGACATCCTTCATCCTTATTTTCATCACTTCATAATACATACTGAACTACTTAGTGGATAATCAGGTCAGAGGACAGCAGAGTCCAGGGGGGTTTGCTTGTTTTAATAAGAAAGCCACATATTTAAGTCATATTCTGTATGGCTTTTGTGAACTTTTTGATAACTTATTGCTTTTTATTCCTGCCTGCTCCACAAATCCCATGTAAAAGTCCTGAGCCACAGAAGCTGTCAAAACTAGATTCACCCACTAAGGGTAAGAGTTGAGCACAAATCATCACCACCTCTAAGAAGGAAATCCAGACATGCAGATCAAAAGAGCACCAAAGCATACTGTATCGCTGCATCAGAATCTGCAGTTCAGACCATCACAATAAGGAAGCATGGCACATATTTCACAAAGTTAATTCTCAACTAACTGCCTGGCTTTCCTCCTAAGGACTGAGCTTTTGATACGGCAGGGCTGAACAGCCTTGGCTCAGATTTCTGAGGAAACAAAGAGCTATGAGAAATTATGTAGAGTGGAGCCATGCAATATAAGAAGGTAAAACTGCAGACAGAACTAAGACTGTTGAGACAAGTCAGTCAGGCGTGGGGGGAAAACAAGCCACAAGCATGAACAGTTATAAAATCATCAAAAAAAAACCCAGAATCAGAAGTTTAAACTGATCCTCAGTTTAAACAATACAGGATCAGCCCATTTCAAGGAGCAATGGAAGTCAACACTTTTTATACTTGATTGAACTGTCTGGAAAGCAAGGACCCACTGGGTATCGTGCAAGTGCGGGAAAGAATCTCCACATTTAGTCTGACTGCAAATTAGCCGTAGCTATACATTGGGTCTATCCGACAATAAATAATTATGTACTTTTAGGTAGCATGCATCTTGCTTACTGAGCCTTTGTGCACTGCTTGAACAAAGTGGTCCAGAGAGGGAAGATTATAACTGTATGTTCAGAAGTAAAGAACACAGTAGAAGAAAAACTTGGGCAAAGTAAACATTTGCGCATGGCAGAGCGATTCACCTATCACAGGAAGTCTGATTTGGCACTTCAGCATAGTCATTTCCACCTCCAACATGAGATACGATGAATTCTTCTATAATGTATAAAATCAACACTATCTCTAGAAGACAGTTAAACTACATTTCTAGTATATTAATATATTTTTCAATTCTTTTGATGTTGGTAGTTTTGTTACATCTGTAATTTCTTTCAACTAAACAATAGGAAACAAAAGATTTTTACTTTCTTTTAAGTTTTGGGTTTTTTTTTTTACAGTAAAGTATCTGATTTCTCTAGAGGCTATTTTCTATACAGGCATTGATTTGACATCATATGAATGTAGAGGACGCCCAAATCACTGTGCCATCTAGAGGCCACACTGAGAAATTCTCTCTTCACCGATCATTACTTAGCATAGATCATTACTTACTAGATATATGCAATCTACGAAGGTAAAAAACACGATATATCCTGGGAGACAGTCTAATTTCCTACATCCTTCAAAGCTGACGTCATCAAATACAAACCTCATGTTTTATAACTTCCATAGTACAATGGCCAGTTAATTCTCATCAAGCAAAGTTAAGATCTAACATTTTTAATTTGTATCACTTGTGTGTAGGTTAGGATTTAAAGATCGTAGATAAAACCCTGGTCCTTTTGAATTCAGTAAGAAAACTCCTATTGACTTCTAGTGGGCAAAAGCTTTAGAATGGTGCGCCAGGCTCCACATATCACAACTATAGTTCAGGATGCTGTGTTTATACAGCAACAAAAGAATTACTTCTAAAGATTATAAAGGTCTTTGCGGCCAATTCAGCAGTATTAGACACAGACCTTGGATCACAGAATAACACAGAACTCTGCCAATGAACACAACCAATGTATCTGTATCAGCAAGCAGTGAAACACCTGGTGCTGAGAACCTAACACCCCTGCTCTGGGGGGAGAGAGGGTGATGGGTTGTTTGTCCTCTATTCATCTTCCTCCAACGATTTTAGCACTGCTTGGCAGCTCTAATACCTTCTTCTTTTTTCTCATGGTTTAAATAAATGGATTTTTTTTCCTCCCAGAAAAGTTATCTTTTTTTTCCCCCAAAAAAACACTTCTTTGGATTTGTGTCTACTTATGCTGTTATCCTAAGGCAGATGTTTCAGAATCTGTTTCCTCTGTTCTATGAGAACTCAGAATACACAATGCCGCTATAAGATTCAGCTTCACATTTAAATAAAGTGACAAATCGTGATAAAATTTGCACAAGTTTTTCTGTATGATTAAAGATTCCTTTTTTCAGTGTTTTATCTACACTACACATGAACCGCATATTCAAAAATCAATAAAAGATATTCTTGTTCTTTTCCCATCAATTTTTATGGAATTGCTATTAACACGGATTATTCTCTTTCTGGTTCTTGTTTTCCCCACATACATAAATGACTGAAAAGCTCTCAACTAACTTCAAAATTGTTACGAATATTGATGTGCTTTTACCACATATTACATATTAAAACACTAACCCTATATTTAACTTAAGCTTAAAAACGAGATTGTGTAGTCAGAGCAGGTAATACTTGGGACTGCCTACTGACGCCAGCATGATCTTTGTCCTGCTTTGTTTTCAGGTCACGGAATAAGGAAGAGTCTAAGACCATCTTATTTAAAATGTGTGGTAAAACTCAGCTTTTAACGAAAAGAAACAGAGTTCTAATTGTTGAGTGTTCTACATTATTCAGACAGAATAGTCAGTGAGAGATTAAAATGGTAAATACAAAACAGTAGTAAACACCTGAGGAAATAATGTTTTAGCCTTCTCTTCAGATTTTGATTATACATTTGTTAATTCTCTCAAATACATTTGGCATTTTTTGGCTTTATAAGGTCACTCCGATCTGCTTTAAAAAACTCTGATTTCATTAAAATCAGCTTCACTTATCAGCACTGGAAAAAGTCAAATGCATTCTGACATGACCCAGGACACTCATCAGTGAAGGTATGTAAAGAAGCAAGAGTCTCTACAAAATCAAACTGATGTTGTTCAGCCTGAAGTGGACGGGAGTAGGGAGAAGAGGAACAACCAATTTTTTAATTATTATTATTACTTTTTACTTAAAATGAGCAAATATAGTTCAGGAACAGTAATGACACGTCAGAATGGTTACTCATACTTTCCTACAATGTTTTGATACTGACGCAGACGAATGAGACAGCAATGTCATAAACTTTAATAAGATAATCTTTTGTTATTTTGAATAACATGGATAATCTCTGTATCCTCACTGTTCATCAGGAATGTGACATGTATGTACTAACACTGTCTCAGTTCCGTGATGCCTCTTCCCACACAGAAGCACCTGTAAGAATAAGGGTGCTGGCAAGGAACATGAACATGTATTTTCCATTTACACCGAACTTCCAGGAAACTGTCTTCACATCTTATAATTTCTATTCAGTAACTAATTTACCACCCCGCTCATTTCCAAATTGTGTATTTTAAAATGCCTCTACAGCTTTTGCAGGAGCGGACCTGTAATAGCTACAAAACAAAGAACGCTTTTTCCCACCTTCATATTCATACAAACATTGGTAAAAACACTTATTGCAAACAAGATTTAATAATAAATTCTTATTTTTGAACTTGGTTATTTCTGGACTGGATAAAGGAATTGAAATTATTTTCTTGATTTTTTTACCCTTTCTTAAGGAAGACTTAAAACAACAGAGGCCTCAGGGTGCCATCAGCATTGCTTATAAATTCATGTATATGTTATTGAACTTATTTTTACTAGACAACTTTGTGGTGAAAAGAACATCAACGTACCAAACACCTCAGAATCACCACCATACTCAAGGGCAAAAGCCTAGCTCTCAATGAAAAATGCTACAGTAAATTATAATTACATAAACCACAGCAACGTATCATCACAAGGAGCTTGCTGACCACATTCAAGGAGTTTGGCTGACCACCCTCCTGTGTAGTAGACCTTGGGGTCATTAATTTATTATAAACTTTAACGCACACTTGGAGACTTCTCCAACATATCTGGAGTTGAGATATCACCATCACTAGTGTAAATCAGGTGTAAACAGCTGAATACAACATACAAATAAATCAGCACATCTGGTGATAAAGAACGAGACCCTTGTAAATATTTTTATGATCTTGACTTCCATTTTACAGGGTTCTTTCCAGAAAAACTTCATTATGGTCACAGACATCAGTTTTTAAGTTTTTTCTATTTGCAAGGATTTTCAGGAGGTTTTGGGGTCAGTTGCAGTTTTGTTGCGTTCTATTAAAAAAAAAAACAAACAACAAACTCAAACCCTGTATGCCTTGCTCTGCAAAACCTACATAAGCAGGTACAATTACATGTTTCTTCTGACCTTGCTATTATTAAGATATACTATTCATACAGCATTTGAACTACATGCATATATACCTGTCTGAAAAAAAGCTTAAACTGAATATACACTGAATTGCCAGCTGAACAAACAATCACATGGCAATGTTTATTTTAGAACTCATGATTAATGTATGCATGTTTCACATAATGGATAAAAACTGCTTGGTAAATCTGGCAACATGTCCTGTTCAAAGCAAGTACAGGAAAAAAAAAGGTATGATGCTATTTACAGAAGACTACTTTATATTTGACTAAATTGACTACTTTATGTTTGACTAAATTTTCTATACTATCATCATTTGCTGTATAACAAGAATAGGCTTCACATAACACATCAGGAAACTTGTATATTATGAAGTTAGAAGAAGGTACCCTTAGACTTCCTAATTTAGAATCCCCTGTGAAGTCTTAACACAACTTTGTTACTTTGGGGAGCCTATTAAAGAAATTCTGTCTTCAAATAAGTATTCAAACAGTAACTGCACAGCCTTCTTCCTCTTTTCCATTACAAACAAAAACATATGATGTTCCTGTTGTCTTTCATGGTAAGGTATGTTTTCAGCTATTCTTGTGGCTCTTTTCTGAATACTCTCCAACTCTCAATATTTTTCCTGAATTACAGGCATTGAAATGGCACCGTATTGTGGAAGCAGTTCCACTAGAATAGCTGAAGGTATTAAACCTGCTCTATACCTAATTCAAGATTACACTGTCGTATCTGTGCACATGCTCCACAGAGGCTGCAAGATTGCTGAAAAGGCCTTGGGATAGCGTGTTCCAAACACCTTCAGGATCCAGTCTACTTCCTGCTCCATACCATTAGTATTATGCTCCCAGGCTGCGTAGTGACTGGAAAGCATGGAGGAAGAGAAAGCACAAGGTTTGCATGTGCTTCCTAAACCTCACTTTGTCATCCAGGTCTGGACGCTGACTAATGTATCCTCCCCACTCACTACCTAGCAATCTTTAAGGTCATAGCTGACTTGACGCCGTCTGTAGCACTTTAAGCCCTGTTTAGAATATAACAAGGTTATTATGCCAGTCCCATGATTCCTCACATTGTCCAGGTACTGCGTCGCTACAACATGACTGCATTAGTGTAACAAGTCTTCAGATTATCCCTATAGATTTTTACTAGTACTCACAAATCCCTCATTCCAGTTATGCATTCGACATTATCATTTCAGATCCAAATGTCATACTACAGGTTTATTTAAATAGTTTTTCAACCCTTAAATGTGGTGGTTTGTCACTCTGATATAGCATGCTTCTTTATCTTCACAATTTGACACATTTATACAAAAATGTATATTAACATGTATTGAGATATACACACATGGATGCACATATATTGCAAATTCACTCAAGTTCTGTGTTCTTGTTTCCTCAGTGCACAGCTCATGATAATTTTTGCAACTATCAGCAGAACACACACTACCTCTGTTCACACACCTTGCTTAAATGACAAGTCAGTGATTTACAGTGAGCAAAGCCCAAGTCGACTCCTCGCCATCACATCCCGGGTTTAACTAACAAAATCATGAGACTACAGGGGAAAAGAAATGAAAACAAATACAGTATGGTTGATATTAAAGGATGCAGCTTGTACAAGCTTTCTCTTACTGTACCCTTGCCAGAAACTACCAAAAAAATTCCTCAGTTGTCTCTTCCACCCCCTCCTCCATAAAGAAGAAATGAAGCATATATTTTAATAATTGTTCAACTGGCAAATTGATTTGCTGCACTACTTATCTTTGAATGTTTTGCTGTACTGATACATTTTCATATGTTTGACTGTTTTTAATTATATCAGTTTTTGCACTCCAACAGAAAAAGGGTATGGAACAATATAACTTCTGGAAGTATGCTAAAATCTGCATGTTGCACTTGAGTCTCTTAGCTCCAAATTTAGAACAAATTTCTATTGCATTCACTACAGATGCTATCTGTCTTTCCTTTTCCACTTTATTTATATTGATGACATTTCCACCACCACCATGTCGTTTCTCAAACCGAGACATGGGGAGAAGAACAGAGAATAACCCATTCTATAGAGGGCAAAATTTACCTGAAATTATTCTCGAACACCACGTAACAGCAGCGTATGTCAAGCTTAGTAGCCTATTTTCTTGTGATGCATATGTAACATAGAACTATTCTGAGCCAAAATTGTAAAATTCAAGAAGCATAAGGAAATACCTGCCTCTCCAGATTGTATTTAGGCATTCCAAGCTCCTCATTACACCCGTGAGGAGTAATAAGCCACTTGTAAAAATAATACATCTGAAGTATTTGTGTTCAGGGATCTGAGTATCCCTTAACTGCATAAGTGAAGCAGGGTTCCTTCAGAGTCTTTATGGCACACAGCCTTGCAGCCATCTATTTTAATAAATGTTCTTTGCTCAAGTGTTACTCTTCTTTTTTTTCTTTCCTCCCCCCCCCCCCCCCCCCCGCTTTGGCCTCCATTCTACAGTACTTAACTGCAATCATCAGTGTGTTCCTCTGAGAGGCTGATGATGCTCCCACCACCTGCCAGCTCAACTTCTTAAACCTGCCAGTTTGAATTTATTGTTCTCCCCACCTCCAGAAGTACCACACCTGTTTTGCTTAGACAGTAAAAATTTTTTTTTTTTTTTTTTTTTCATTAATCTGCCATATTACTGGCACTGTGTATGTAATTCCTACTCTGGACACCTGTTTTAATTAAACAACTTTGAACTGGACTCATACTACTCTAAATCAAGAATAATTCTGCTCAACAGGAAAACCACATAGTAGAACCATGCCTCTTCATATACTATCTACTGCCTGGTGCTGAGGAGCAGTAAGGCTTGAAATGGGCCAGCTGTCTTGGTAATTCTAGTGCTAGTATTACTTGCCGTTTACTCCACAACCAAAAAGCATTGTCTTCCTAAAATTATTTCAAAAGCATCACAATATCATGCCTGTAGTTACAGATTCTAAGGCTCAGCACACACTTGGACAGAAAATAATCTTATGCAATGGTGCTCAGGATTACAAGTAATCCCTACACAGGATTTAAATTAAAAATTAAGCAGTATTAACTTGAACTGGTTTTGCTGTTGTGATTACATTAACTCACTTGTCACAAAGGCTGTGATGTTTGTTGTTTATTAAGTGTCAGAAGAGCCCTCGCAAGCTGCGAACTGCACTGCTTTAAAGCTCATGAGTTTTAAAGAGAATCTGCGTATCCATGCCTCACAAAACAAAATTTCTGTATTCTGGCACTGGTTAACAGCTATGGTATTTCTATGAACAACAGAATTCTTTTAGATCATCTAGCCAACTGTCAACTTATTGTACTGTAATCTTTCAAGTGCTCTTTAGACAGATGGAAAAGCGTGTACCAGCACCACTTTTCTCACAAGCCGAGCGGGAGGGGGAGAAAAAACAAACAAAAAGAGAGACAGAAAGACTTTAAATTTGGTATTATCTTTCCTGTAGGTATGGTGGCTTTTGAATTTATGAATGGTGTCTGCTAACACCAGAAAATAGGAAGATAAAGCTGACGTAGAGGTCTGCTCAGAAAAAAATATATAGCAGCATGTGTATAGGAAGATGATAGTTGAGTAAAAACAGGCAGTCAGACTGTTCATGGAGGATCATCTGCTGGATTGTAGTAAATTATTCTACTGATAGCCTTTTACATTAAAACATTTTAAATTTTCTTTTTTTTTTTTTTCTTTTGCTCACTACTGAAGACAAGCTAAATTTCTCGCAGGTCGGGAGTGTTTCTCCTTAAATCTCAGATAGCTAACTCATCTCAGAGTCCGCCTACAGAACATCATACACGCATATGCATGGCAAGCCCAAAGCATCAAAGAGTATCACTTCTATTACACATTCAGAGTGCAACAGGTCTGTATGCTGTGGTCAGCCATATTGCCAAATATGCAGAAATTCCCTGAACAAATATCAAAATCTGTGTCGACAAACTTCATGGGAGCAGAGGGGAAAACTGATAAATACAAAACCTAGTTCAACAAAGCACTGCGCTAGCTAAACTTACTAAAAAGAAACAGTAGCACTTGTGCAGCCTCCATTTTGTCCCCATATTGCTTGTATTTGTCCTTATTCTTTGAATCTTCATCCTATTTGTCAACAATACAGAAGTTCTCCAAAAGCTAGTTTTAATTTATAATACTCTATTTCCTCTCTGATCAAATCCAATGATCACCAACAGTGAGGCTCATACTGGCAGAAAAAAAATGTTCCCTTCATAGCCAGGAAATAATTTAGCATATTTTATACACTGTGTGGAGTTTTACAGCTTGAAAAAGTTCCAATTTAAATTAATTCATAGTTGGTTTTACTTATTAGCCTGCTTTTGTCATAGATATTTTAAACCCACAGAGATAGATAGGGATATTACCGTATTGGAAAAAAAAAACAGTTTAAAACAAAACCTTGCTATTTTCATTGGCATCTATAAATGAAGCTATTTTGAAAACATAAAGTATTATTTGTGCTGTTGCTTGAGGCGAGAAAATCAAATGGATTAAAAGTGTGAGGTTTTCTTGGCTGCTAATTCACATGCACAAATAAAATACATCATTTTGAAGATGAAAATGTAACATAAAACAGGTTCATCCATGATGAAATATCTGTGTCAGGATATGAAAGAGAAACAAATTGTCAATAAGACTGACAAAAGAAGTTTTACTAACTGCTGTAATGTTGTCTCACATTATTTAGAATGATAGAAGTTCTCTTTTATGTATGTTGGCATTATATTCCCTATTATGTCTTTGAAAAAAAAAAAAAAAACACCTCAACTTGATTCCACAAATTAACCTGGCAGCCAAAACAGTAGATATAACTTGTTTTTCTGTCATTAAGACAGTCGGTACAGATTCTATTTTAAGTTTATTTTTTTTCCTATTGATGTACATAAGCATCCTCAGTCTAGCCTCTTGCTTCCTTTATTCCTTAATTATTCTAATGCGGGTTTCCTAAAATGACACCTACAGGATAATATTTAATCTATTCCTTCTCCATTCAAGGCCCCATAAAGCATCTCTTATTAGGGCTTACTTCAGGTTTGCAGGCACGACTGCATGAACATTAAGAGATGCTGAATGAAAACATGAAGTACTGTGACAGAGCAAACTAGTAGATAAAAATGGAGAAGAGTTATATGAAGCGAGAGACAAGAACAGTAAAGAAAACTACAAGAAAAATGTCAAAGGATCAAATCCTAAAGAAACGAAAACATGCTACAAAGGTGAAATAGCAATAATAAACATTTTTATGGTGGTGACACCAAGAGAATTGTGGTTCAGTTTCTGGGGTTTTGTTTCAACTTTGACTTCTTCACTCTACATCATGCAGAGCTTGGAAAATTTCCTAAATATTCTTAAAATTATTTCAAACTGTTCAGAAAAAATGAAAATTAAGATACTTCAGGCCTCAGCTTTTGCCCTGCTCAGTTGCTCCTAGAAGCACTCCATCTTCACACAACAGGAGTCTTTGCTGGTGCCTCAGCTGGGCACCGCTGGTATTCTGCATACCAAAAGACAACCTTTATCCTAATGTAGCTGCCTAATTCCATCTTCAAAGTCATGACTCTGCAAAACAACGAACTCACCACTCAGCCTCAGAGCTGAACGTGCTTCCAAACAATTTGCTTTAAAATACCAACCATAAATCCAGCTTTGAAGTCCCACAATTGCAATGTAGTAAGCGCAACAAAAAAGCTGTGGTTACACAGGGGAAGGAAAAAGTAATCTATGGAGAGATGACATAAATGGAAACAGATGCTTTCTGCCCCCACTGTGTGGCACAAAAAGCATTTCATAATTTGCTTAGGAAAGCATGTTTGCTCAAAAGCGTTATTTTTTTTTGCTTTTAAAAATCCTGAAAGCAAACAGTGCTATTTTTTCAAGTGGTACTTTTCCCTCTGTAGTTCAAAGTTTAGCTCAATTTTTATTTTTATTGCAGTCTTCATAGGTTCAAGCGTACATAAATAACTATCTTTTGGTATTTGAATAGCTTGAGTAAGAAAGTAGTGTCCACTTTGCTGATCAAATATAGCACCTCCTTTTACACAGCAGCCGTACTAAAAACTTAATAGGACAATGACCACAGGCGAAACTTACACCTCTATTGCCAAGAACACACTTGCCACATGCTAGAAAAATTAGTTGTCTTACCTGTATGCTAGCTTAAAGAACTGTTCTAGCTCTCCATACACATTTCTAAACCTTCCGTTTAACCACAATGCTGACCAAGAGCTCTGTAGCAGCAGTGTCGTGTCAAAATTAAACAGGTTCCAAAAATGTGCTCTGAATCTGCTGCCTCATGTATTATCCCTGTTCCTTCATTATGAGAGGGTAAATTAAACTAACTGAGCAACGATTCCAGAAATAAAAACCTGTCATAGTCTTTCTTACTAAGCTAGCTTTCATCAGAGTGGCCATTTTTCAGTGTGTTTTCATCTAGAAGTCTCTCTAGGTCTTTGATCGTATTTTTAACAGCTCTGCAGTGTTTCTGTTTCTGCTGTGTCGTTTATCAAGGTGGCCAGAGATTAACAGGGCTACTAACACAAACAAATTGTGAGACCTCACTCATAAAATGATTTCTTAATATTTACAGACTATTCTCTTTACCATTCTTTACAAATCTCAATGTTTTGATTGCTTTTAGAACTACTGCATCTACACAGATTCTCCAAGTTCTTCATAACAGCACTCTGTGCTTGCTTCTCAGTGGAACACAGACAACATTCATTCTATCAAATTACCTTGTTTTATAATTTGAAGATAGGTGAATTAGAGCATGACAAAAATCTTGCAGTGTAGTAAAAAGCCTCCAGCATTTGTACTTTGAAGTAAATGGTCATATGATGTCAGTATATTTCCAGAATATGAAAGAAAAATCAGTTTTCCAGAAGCCTCAAATCTGTGAGACAGAGGACTGAAGTCACCCTAGAAATGTTGCTATTGCTGGTTCCCTACGAAAGAGAATTTTATGGGTAGAAGGGTCAAAAGTACATAGGTCTCCAGTTTAGGGTATAATAATGAATAAAGGGACAGCAACCCCTCACATCTTACTTCGTAACATGGAAGAATTTAAGATACCTGAGAGCAAGGGATTACATTCTGATCCAGATTATCTTGGCTGTGCATTCACACTTAGACTCCAGTAGCATGCCCCAAAGATGAAAAATCACTCACTCACATTCTCAGGGTATCAGTTTCTTGTAGTCGTATGTTTATTGCTTTGTGCCCCAGCCTAAATCTCCTCTCAGATAATCTTCCCTCTAATTTGCCTCTTCCTTGCACCAATGAGCTTAGGCTTGGAGATGTTTGCAGTTTTCTTTAAAAAGAAGGCCCAGCAGCAAAAGCTTAGAACACGACTAGCGCTGAATTTAAGGATCAAAACTTAAAATTAACTTTCACAAGTATGCAAATCGTGGTACTACAAACATTCATTGGAAATGAATGTGCAAGTGGTGAAGGCAAAGTTAAGGGGAATTCATTCTTCAAGATGTGCAGAAGTTTTAAGAAATATTTATGTGCCCAGATCATCAGCTTACCAAGAAATGAAATAGTCTCTGAATTACAATACAGTTAACTATTTTAAATTTTTATATATATGAAACTCTCTGACGAGAAAAAGCCCACCTTTTACAGCAGAGGTATTTTCCTCTGTTAAGCATCTTTCCCAGAGGCATTATTTCTACTACGCAAATGACTGTATTTTACAACAGTTTTTACTTTAGTCTCCGCACTAAATAATCTACATTTAAGGTAGAAAGAGTAATAATTAGAAAGCAGAATAGATAAATGATGTCACCATGCATAGTCATGCTTGAAAACATGAAGAATTAAATCACCCTAAAGCACAGTAAAAAAAAATTAAGTGTTGTTTACTGTGTATTCGCTGAGATGATAACTTTGGATGGCTTGATCCATAGGTGCTATGAACTAGTTTAGTGGTCAGTTACTCTATTCCTTTAGTTTAGTGGAGAAAAGCTGCCCTGAAGAGAGGAGAGAATTGAGACCTTTATTTTTTTTTCTTCTTTAAATTGCTTTATGGAACAGGCCAGGAATTGCAAGTCTGTGCTTATCGGTAAAGTGCTTACATTGTAAGTATTAACATATTGCTATTATAACTGCAACTTCAGGTAACAGTCCATCCATAAAATTATGACATATCTTGAATTCTTTGCACTTTTGCAATCCTATAAAAAAACCCACCCTACTATAAAATGCTTATATAAACTTTACCCCCAAAGTTTACCTGCCCTTGGATGTTCAAATATACCATTGAAGGTCCGCATTTGAAAAAAGCGTCCCTCAAAGGAAATGAACCAGAGCACACTGGAGTCATGCCTACCCTGGGTGCAGGTTTCCTCAGTTATAAGTTCTCCTTTATTCTCAGCCAGAAGTTTTGTCTAGACAGAGTTTGAGCATTTGTCTGACATTTCCAGACACAGAATCTATGGTGCTATGCATCGTGCAGATAGTCTGCACAAACCCCAAAGCATCCCTGAAACAACTGTACAGATACTGCCTGAATTAAGGCAGTGGATCCCACACATTCAAGAGCTTTACACGCAGCCTTAACTGTGTTGTGATTATAAGGGTTTATTATTATCACTGCTAATACAGAGATTGCATAATTGTTTTTGAAGAAGTATTTGTATCATGTAAGTGTTCTAATATTTAGGTTAAACTATAAAATGACAAAAAAGATTTTTTTTTTCTTTTAGGCAACAAGGATCTGATATAGAATATATATTAGTCTCTGCAAGAAGCCATACCTCTAAATATAATATAATATTAGTGTTCTCTTGTACAGCATTTTATAAAGTGAATATACTTTTGACAATCCAGACACATGAAAAGGCTTTTGGTGTTTGATTTTAAATGAAAGAGAAGTGTAAAAATGTGACAAAATATCCACTAAAAACTCTTATATAACTGACTATGTAACAAAGATAAACATTTAGTGACTCCTAATATGCCTTTATTGTCATAAGTATGCTATTTGATTTCCAAAAGCAGCAGTACATTTTACTGGGAAGTACCAACATAGGCGCATACTTCACTCTATGATGACAAGCATCTCCAGCTGCTACAATTAATGTATATTTCATTGGAAACCTGTATATTTTTTCAATGGAAACCTTAAATGTACTGTTTTACACAAATGGAAATTAGTAGAACAATTTTTATTCCCTAAACACTACTCCTACTCAATTTCACACACTTAACAGTTTTCTCACCACTGGTACATAAGAAAAAAACAGATGTGTTCTGAACACAACTTACGAAGCAAGACTTTCATGTAAAATGAAATGCATTAGAACTGCTTTGGCAGGAGGGTTGGACTAGATGGCCGACAGAGGTCCCTTCCAACCCCTAACGTTCTGTGATTCTGTGTGATGCTAGCTAGTAGTAAAAGCACCTAATTACAGTCAGATCCACATGAAAAATTTAAAACCCATAGAAGAAGCCCTCACATACAAGCATCTCTAAGTTTTATCCTGTTCCATTACCCAGTGTTCGAGTATTTCAATAACACTGAAGAAAAAAAACAACCAAACATATGACCCACCAACAAATTCCAAATCAAGTACTAATTGCTTACCAATGTTTGCATCAGCTATTTTACAATTCATAATATATTCTAATAAAGTACACTGAAAACTGATACTGACAGCTAATTTTTAAAGCACTATAAAAACAAACCACAAGCTTTACTTCAGAGAGGTATTTGTAAGAAGGGGTACTGAACTGTTCCTGAATTCATTGTGCGCAATTTTTCTGATAAAGGAATATTCAGAGATTTTACTTTTACTATTTTGTATTATTTCAATGTTTACATAATAGTCCACAATGAATTTTATTGCTATGGACTATAATCACATCCTTATAGTTAGGGACAGAAAAATCATTTCTAAGCGTCATCTTCATAATTCTTCTTAACTTTGTGAACAAAAAGGCAATATTTTTAAGTGGTAGATTCCCAGGAATACTGTGAGGGAAAAGACCCTTTTAAAACAACAAAATAAAAGCTCACAAACCATTTTTTATTAATGGGACAGCAGATTAACTCGCCCTAGGGTTAGTCAAACGTTGTACACTGTAACAGCAATGCTTTCCCAGATCAGACATCCCATTTCCTATAATCCTTTCCTGTGTTCTAGTTTTTGAATGGAAGTGTCCTATCTTACTACTTTTTAGCAGGTGGCACAACTGAGTGTGCCTTCAACAACTATCAGCAAGACAGAAAGAAATACAGCAAACTGGGATCCGCCTGCCTGTAAATAAATTCCAAACCTAATTTATAATCTTATTGAAGAAGAGGAAAGTAGGACGCTCATGATCACTGAAACACTCATCATGCCAACTGCTACCCAGCGCACCCTCTCGCTACTACAGGCCACTGAGAATCTGAACAAGCTTGCTAGAGCAGGTAAAACATGAGTAGGTGTAGGACTTACTAAATTAGCTGAAGTCCATTTGCACTAGTCTAGAGTAGGACTCCGTATTTTCCCTAAATATAGATGTACTGTGGATTTTGAATGGGAGGGAAAAGTATAGTGGAAAACACCTGTTCTGCTAATAAATAGAACAGGTATTTTGTGTTTGTTTTTTTTTTTTCTTAAGGACAGCAATTTTTTAGTTTTGAACTTTGGCTACTAAAAGTATAAATACTGTATGGCTAAGGTACCACCTTAATAAACAGTAAGGCTGATATGGACAACACTGGTATTACAATATACGCTCTTGCAATCTACCTATGTATCTTCCCTTAGCATTAGCAGAAGTTACTTACATACAGAGAATGAACTCCATTAGAGGATCCTGTTTTCCGCTAGCATCCGTAACTCCCACTAAAATGAACGGCAGAAACAAATGCAAACCAAGGGAAGAACAGGCCCTCACAATATATGCAAAATGTATGATGCATAGCATTAGTCATACTTTCCTTCCAAATGCAACAAAATAGCTAGCAAAAAAGAATCTTCCCTTTTTTCCTTTAATAAATTAAATTGCATAACATATAAAAATCCCCAAAATATTCACATCTACACCTCTCTCAAGCACATAAAAGTCTGAATTATTTTCTCAACAAGTTCAATTAAGCTATGGCTAAGTAAACTTCCTTTTCAGTACTTTGTAGAGTGCAAGTATGACCACAATGGCATAGTTACACAATAATTGGACTAATCAAAGCTATATAATGTTAGCATTGTGAGTGAAGTAGTGTTCCTCATTAGCCTATTACAAAAGAATTACTGTAAATTCAGCCTACGTGCAGCATCAATTCCTGTGCAAAAACACACAGATAATGCAACAAGCTTGAAACACTGCCAAGCTGGCAGACTGGCAGCACAAATTATGCAAAGAACTAGAAAGCCTTCAGTAGATTCAATAGAGCTTGGAGCATAAGAATGATTAAGTATTTCTGTGTACAACTACAAATCACAGTAATGAATGAGACTAAAATTTCCAATAAGGGACTTAACTGCACCAGCTGGCCTTCTTCAGCAGCATTATAATGTGAAATGATGACATCCTAAATAGTGGTGTTTGCAACTTTCACATAATCTGCCCAAAGCAAATCCCTTGTTTGCTTCAGTTTTTGGAAGTCCTTTTCTTTCAATCATAATAAAATGCTGCAACACCTAAAGATACAGAAAAGCTACAACGCTACACTGTTCCCTCTTCTCTGCTTCTTTTCCTTTTTTTTAAACAAATGAGAGCAAGGGTTTATTTGATTCTAATCAAACAGAGCATCTTCCAGATCAGTTCTAACAGACTCTTTCAAAACTGCTCGGACTACTTAATATAGCTACAGATTTGCAATTACAGCTTTCGTTTCTTTTCTTTTCTTTTTAATCCAAAAATTTAGTGGTAGCAAGCCCAAGTTGAAAACCCTCTTTCTTTTACTGTAAAATGAGAGTGACAGTAAAATACCTCAAATTCCAAAGCATGATGTTTTGTAAATCCGGGATACATGTGCCCATACTATATGAACCAAAAATATACATATAATTCTGTATACATTTATTTATTTATATGTATGTACGCACACGTGTGCATGCATGTATGTATGTGTATTTTTCTTATCAAATGGGCCTCTCACGTACTTGGACTTGGTCACTTTTTATGCCTGGGGTCATAATCTCAGCCATGCAACACCACAGCATGGCAACAAGAAGTTTTGGGTTGCTTTCACAGTGGAATCAGTGCTACAGTGCTGCAACATATGAAATTTACTCTGGGCTTTTGTCACATCACCCATAACGGAAAAAAGGTTAATGCGTCTCATGCTTCAGGGCCCAACACTCATCACTTCAAAGCTGAGATGGAGTATTTCCCTCATATTATAATACTAAGGTGAACACACCCAGGGAAGAGCTTCTGATAATCCAGCTCATATAAAAAGTACTTAGACTGGGTTTCCACATTCATCAAAAACACTGTAAGAGAGCAGGAGTTTAAGGCCAGATAATGGACTAGATGACCAATGATTCGAACTGAATCAGCACTTGGAAATGTCATTTAACTCAAAAGCCTAAAGGAAGTTGTAATAAGATTAAGTGCTAGCCCAAAGTCTATCACAACCTATCCAACCACCCTACTTTAGTAAATTAGATTAATTAACGCTTTTAGCACTATCAGACTCTGTGAGTCTATAATAAAGTGTTGCTCTTTAACATGCTTTAACAGTGAAATTGTGGTAACTTGAAGACTGCAACCCATAGGCAGAAACATTAGAAAATTTCTGTTAATCCCTGAATTCAGGTACTACTCCACACAAGCACAGAGGCAGGGAACAATTCTCAATAAACCTAACTTCATTTCATAGACCTCTCAAGCAACAGCAGAGGAAACATTTTACCCAGATAGCACCCACCACTCTCTCCCCAATTCTTAAAATACGGAATTCTGTATCATTAGGCCCTCTATGCTGCTCACCTCCTACCCAGCTCCACATTTTACAGAGGCCCAGTCTGCAGGCCCTTCTCTGGAACCTGCCTTGTGGAGTTCTAATACAAAAAAATGAATTATAGTTTTTTGTTCCTTTGTTTTAACTTAGTTAAATGCTTACTTGTTACAGCTCTCTATCCATGACTAGCAAATTCTTTTCATTTCCCAGGTAAATCACGATCTGTAACTGAAATACTTTTACCATGATTAAGTCACCTCTCCTACCTTAACGAGTTTAATTTTTTAGAATTGCTAGTATCATCAGAATCTATTGCTTAGATAATATTTATTGGGAATCAGTTACTCAAAGAAGATCCAAAGAGATGTGCACCTCTATGACAAGGCAATTCTACTCCTCCTATGAACACCTGTCTTACGTTATTAAAATGGCATAGGTATAGGCTGCTACCATAAAGAAGACAAAAAACCAGCACAAAAAGAAGACAAAGGGACTGTAAATGGCTGTAAGGCATAATCTGAAAAGAGAAAGAAAATAAATCATAAACAAAAAGATATGCTACAAAAGGAATGATCCCTTATTTCTAAATAATTCCCTGGAGTTTTCCTATATCTACTACATGAAAGAAAAATTGGATCTGGAGTACCTGAATTGTGTTACAATTGCTTCCTACTCTGAAACCTAAGAATAAAATGATTGGAGGGGGTGAGTAATCCAATAGAAAGAAAAAGAAAGTTCGAGGTCCTTACACAAGTAATAGCTGTCAGCCTTTAAACATTTCAAATCCATCTTAACATGTTATGGATGTAACATGGCAGAGACAAGCGTAATCTGTTTCTCCCACAGCAGTGAACTGTTGTGTTGATCTGCACATCTTACATAAACAAACCCACCCAAAAGCATGGCAGGACCTTCATAATGCGGGCAGGGGGCATATAGTATGGCGAAGAATTCACAGAAGATACAGATCTACACTTATCTAGAAAAACTGCACATGCATTTAATGCACTGAGTAATTTAATGCATCAAAGCATTGATTGATTTAATGTATCCAATCAATTTTACAGATTACATTTACTTACGGAAGAAGAAAAAGAGCCTGTTTTATGAGATTCCACTAGGATCAATCAGTAAGTACAAAGCTAGTCACTAGGTCCTATTATATCAAAGACCTTGCAATTTCCTCATTTTCAGAACTTATACACAAAAAAATTTCCAAATGTTACCAAGTCATTACCAGTTTCTTGCACTAAGCAGCCGAATCTTGGAACGGACTGCGTTAATGACTGGGTCTCAACTGAATTAATCTCATTTGTAAATCGTCTCTTGCAGCTGGTTTGAGATAAAAGCAAGGAGGAACATTTGAAGCAGGTAGATGCTTTCCCCCCTCCCCCTCTCTCCTTTCTTTCACCTTTAAGCACCAGGCTTAAGTCTTTTTGTTTCAACAAACATGCAGTACTGAAAAAGAATTCCAGTAAAAATAATCTAACTGAAACCACAGACAAGATCCCATGTTTACTGCTACGCTTACATTAAGAATTTCTGCTGAGTGGCCACCCTGCCCAATTTTTTCAAGTTTTCTCGAGTCCTGCGCTGAACCTGCCACTAACTTACTTGTATAGAACTTCACCTATACACTACTTACTTTAGTACAGTAGCGTTATTCTGAGAGCAAATTACATGATGTGTCAGTTCATATCATAATTGTCTGTTTCAAATATAAGATGAAGTTAACAGACAATTTATCAGGACCTGCAAATGTGCAATAGCTTGTTACTGTACTAACTCTGCAACTTCTCTGAGCCTGGTTAGCTACCAACTTTCCATGGCCTTAATGAGTTCATAGGTGTTGTGGTATCACCACAAGTTCGTTCTTTCTTTGCTCAAAGTGGCAACCACAAGTATGTGAAGATTTAAGGATTTATCTTTCCCACCTGCTGCTCTGCATATACAAAGAACACACATTCCATTGCAAGTATTCTTAAATATCCATTACCACCTAGCGCCCTCCTTTGACTCCTCCCTTTTTATTTGCTGTCCACTTCTCTTCTGGATGAACAGTCATGTAACTTTTTTCCTCTTCCTCAAGCTCACAGGAGTGAACTCATAGTTCACACAGATTCTCAGTACTGCCAATTCAAATAATTAAATCTCCTGAAAGTGAAGTGATTGAAGTACCCCATCTGGAGTACTCTGTCCAGTTCTGGGCTCCCCAGCTCAAGAAGGATGAGGAGCTGCTGGAGAGAGTCCAGTGGAGGGTTACAAGGATGATGAGGGGACTGGAACATCTCTCCTACGAGGAGAGGTTGAGGGAGCTGGGCTTGTTCAGCCTGAAGAAGAAAAGGCTGCGAGGGGACCTTATAAATTTTTATGAATACCTCAAGGGTGGGTGTCAGGAAGATGGGGCCAAGCTCTTTTCAGTGGTGCCCAGTGACAGGACAAGGGGCAATGGGCACAAACTGAGGCACAGGAAATTCCATCTGAACACGAGGAAGAACTTCTTCCCTCTGAGGGTGACGGAGCACTGGAACAGGCTGCCCAGGGAGGTAGTGGAGTCTCCTTCTCTGGAGATATTCAAGACCCGCCTGGACAAGGTCCTGTGCAGCCTGCTGTAAGTGACCCTGCTTCAGCAGAAGGATTGGACTAGATGACCCACAGAGGTCCCTTCCAACCCCTACCATTTTGTGATTCTGTGAAAACTAAAATGAGTAGACAAATTTCTGTTAGTATGATGAATCTCCTGCTTGTCACCATAACATTCACATCACTGTATCACAGTATTGGCAATACTGTATTCCAATATTCATTCTACTAGTAGTATTTGTAACTGCATGAGGTATGCTCCCAAGCATTTTATTATTGCATGTACAGAAAATTTACAGGGTTTTTTTCCCCTTAAAGCCTATCATTTAACCAGTAAAGATAAACTGGAAAGCACAAAGGTATGGTAAAACACCATTTAGGCAAAACGAAAAGTTAATGTCAGTCTCCAGAGTTTCAAAGAATCAATGAAAAATGCTATTTTACACCAGATTTTGAATTATTTGTTTATCATGCACTCTAGCGCAGGCAGCTACTCCTTTGCACAGCAATCCACATGGAATTACTTGGGATAAATAACATTAATATCTGTGCTGCATGTTTTCACCTCTTAAAGTACTTCCTCTTCCATAGGGCCCAGCTAAGAGCATAGCACACAGAACGCAGCTTCTGACACAGCTACAGACAGCAGAGATGCAAATGCAATTCCTGCTACTAACAAAAACCTGGTACCTGTAACCATGCCCCCATACTTTCTAAAGCTCTGGTACTCCAAACTACTACTCTCATGACCAATGATGTACAACACTTATTTCACCTTTTTCTCAAATACTGTCCAGTCTCTCAAGGACATCACATAAAGCAAGCTCTTGCATCAGGATGCTGCAGAAGCGTGCTAGAAGAGGACGTGCCATCTTGGCAGTCTCCCAGGGAAGGAAATGAGCCTTGTGTGCAGCACCTCAAGGCTGAGGGAAAGCCATGACCTCTGCTGCCAGGGAAACTGAAAAAAAAGCAAAGCCATAGGTTTGTCTGACCCACGATGCCAGGAAAAGGACAGCGAGATGCAGCAGCTGGTTTTGAAACCACGCAAAGGAAAGCACGCTGCGGCAAAAGCACGGTGCTGAGATCCCTGATCTAATAACAAATTTTAGCACTTGCGAAAGCACACATAGAATCATCACATCGGTAGAGTGTACTGTCACATTAATTAATCCTGTTGGGACCATGTCATATCACGTCACTAAGTGTCTTGTAGGTGGCTGGGATATCCAGTGATCACATGCTTTACTGCGTAGTACTGAGGTACCCTTAGTAACCCATACAGAGGGCTGTCCCATACAGAGGGAGTAACCCATACAATAGGCTGCAAATTGTACTGTACAGATGAGAACAGCTGGGACAGCATGGACTGAGTAACACAACGTCCATGACAAAATGTTTTTTCTGCAAGTCAACTTCTAAGAAAACAACAAAAGAAATTACTAATGCAATTTCTCTGATATAATTATCAGCATTCACTGATTAGCAACCTCTCTGTCTATGCTACTACCTCAAAGAATGACAGAATCTATATACAGAAATTTATGAACAAGGTAATAGGGCTGCTTGGAAATGCTGCTTCTAGTAACAGAGAATTTAACTGCACATCTGAGAAATTCAACTTGACACTACAGAATAATCTATTCAGCTGTAACGGTATTTCATGTTTCTTTCCCTGGGGTAGCCCAAAGGTGCCCATAAACCTTTTGTTGGTCTTGGAGGTATGCAGAGTCTCTGCTTCCCTGTCAGTCTCTTGAGGATAGTCTTTGCCACTGTATCAGTTCAACATGCTTTTAACTACTTTTCCTGTGCAAGAGTCTTGGGAACAATCTCTGAAACATCTACGAATCTATACAGCAAATACATCCAAATGCAAATCTATGGGCAAGTTCTTTTTATGAAGAGTTCCCAGTAATCCATGAAAAAGACCCATTTTTCCAGAAGACATCACCAACTGCCTTTTCTTTAAAAGAAAACTTAAAAAAATATTATTCGGATTATCTAATCTTTGAAGAAGACCACAAGCACGCACACACAAAGACGAACTGGAAAGGGAAAATTACTGAAAATTACTGAAAAAATACTGAAATGTTGTAAAGATTTATTCCCAACAGATTGAATACACACACAACTGACATACTAGAAATGGATACAGGTAGACAATATAACCTGACAGTTGATAATATAACCTTTCTCATCTATTTTTTACCAAGACTTCTAAATGAGTAGACTAGTCCTTTCGGAACTTGGAGAAAGAGATGGCTCTGCTGAAAGTCAATACACAAATTGTGGATACCAGTGAAGGAATAAAATCTTTGGGTAAAGAAATCAATAGCGGTAGAGAGACCAGCAGACATGACTGCTTGTGAATATGCTATTCATTCTCTTATCCCACCATATTACAGAAAGATCAGAGACCGCATGAAGAAAACCTCTTCAGAAAGAAAGCACAAAGCAATTGATTTCACATTGAACCTGGTAATCTGGGGGAACAGGGAGATCCAAATTGGGAAATCCTTGTCCTGGCTCAGGACAGGTGGGTAGAGAACTGCTTCATCTAGCTTACAAGACTTGCAGTGCTTATTACAGTCACCAAGCTGCTGCCATTGCAAAGTTTCCCATTATGAGATTGTATTCTATTCAGACAAGCTTTGCCTCTTAAAATACTACTTTTCTAAAAGGGTGCCAGGGACTGTGGAGGAATAATACAGGTATGAAGGCAACTGTCAATACATTTATTAGTTCAGCCACTATATGCATCTTCATCTAGTCTAAAGAAGTTTTCAGTCCTTAACTGCTGCACGTACGCTTAACTTGGAGATGTCATTTTTTCACTGTTTTCAATGTGTGTAATACCTCAGAAATTTTGTGTTGCCTTTTCACAGTTGATACTTGCATATTGCCCTGACAGTTCACATGCAGTTGAAATTAGATTATTAAGCTTTGTCTGATAGTAATTCTTGTACCTTACATAATACTTCATCAAACCAGAAGGTCTAGCTCTACACTGAGATTGTTTGATATAAACAGTTTAGCTCTACAAATAATGTAAAGCTATTTTGTTAATTAACTGCAGCTGCAGATCAAGAATAGTTTAAACTTTTCCTTTCACTATGTACTATCTCGCTTGTTTGTAAAGCTCCAGATGGGTGTATTTAACATAACTAGACACTCGGAAGAACATTCCTTATATCATTCATAAAACTGTACCAGCTCTCTACAAAGCTTGAAATGATCCTTTTACATCAGACAAGAAAGTCTCTTATTTTCCTTAGTTCTTTTCAGCCCCTACTGAGCAAAGCACTTTAACACACACTTATTTCAATCAAGTTATTGAAGTTTAGCCTTTCTACTATGCTGTTTCCCACAATGAAGTGCAAAAAAACCCGAACAATCCCAGGTCAGAAATGCAACCCGATTCCTTCTCCTCAACAAACAACCACCTCATGACTCAACTATGTGTATGGTTCACACCCCTATGTACTCACTTTCTGCCCCACATAAAGCCACATCAGTACATTAATATGTTGCCACTCTACGACCTACATAAATAGAGCACCCAGAACTGTTCTCCCCAAAAGACTGTAAGAATAAAAGTCATCTACATTTGGATTCCAGAATAACTTTATCATGTATTTGCTCCTTATATGTAACCAGTCCAGAATGCAAAGAAAATTGGAAAGCATAGAAGATGATAAAAAAGAAGCAAAACCAAAACAACTTACACGATAACGGCCTGTTATCTACACTTTAACAGGCAGTTTAGAGTTCTCTAGCTTTGTATAAGAAGTGATGAAGTCAAAATAATGTACAGCAGCAGGACATTATCATAATCGTTTTATTCATGTGGTACCGGCACAGTAGGTATTTCCTTAAGTGTATTTGTATCAGCAGCTTGTGATACTTAAATATGCACACCCTCTAGTTTACCAGCCTATCAAAAAAATCAAATATTAAACATTCTAATCAAATTATGCATACATAATTATTTCTAAAATCCACTCCTACTCTGCTCACATGTTGTTAAATAACTAAACTAATTACAGTGTATTTATGGTTTACAGTCAGTCACGAACACTATAAAAAAAGTCTATATGATTAACTTTTAAAGTATTTACCTGTGCGTAAGCCTTCGGTGACTAATGCAAACAGCAGTTTGTTGATCCTGTGCAACACAGACCTTATGGCGACTACATTTCATCTTTAAACACGGATCTTTAGCCGGATCTAAAGCTAAAAATAATTTTAGAAAATTGTTAACAATTATCTAGAAAGATGCAATTAAGAAAAGAAACACACCACACATAAAACCCACCAAGTATGTGGAGAGGGGACTGGCCTGCTGCTTGTACAGCATGCCGGAGTGAAATGCACTGATTTTCACCAGGATAAGATGCAGCACACTCAATGATAGTGCAAAACTCCTTACCAAGGAAAACGCATCTTCATGAAACATGGATACTTCTGTATATTCTCATACAATACCACTGCTTTTTATAAATAAAAATACGGATCTTCATGAAACATGGATAATTCTGTATATTCTCGTACAATACCACTGCTTTTTATAAATAAAAATACTAAGTACCCTATCCAACTCTCTACTGGTCAACACTTCTAACAAAGGCAATTAAAGGCTGCTGGTTTGTACTGTAGTTGAAAACACTTCTTTGATATTAGAATTTGCTTAGGACTTTTAGGAAGTTTGCATACCCATTATGTCTTTCAGAGCACCAAATTCCCAAAGAAAACCATTTTGAAATGGATTCTGTTGCCTACAGTTCTCCATTTCAGTCATGTCACTTCTAAACAGAATTAGATTTGTGATTTTTATAGCTCAGAAGCCACTGCATTTCTGAAATCACAATAAAACTGTAAGCCAAAAAGTAATGAAAAAGAAGTCAGAAAGGCAAATGACATTTGCTCAGGAGTTTGGAAGATTTGTTCGTTCAGATGTTGGCTGCCACATCTCCCACATATGAGATCTTTTTAAAAGCTGTAAGCTGGGATGCTAATAAAAAAAAAAAAATGTACTTCCACCCAATCAATTTCTCATCATTCCTACTATGAAACAATAACACCTACTAAGCTACATAGCACAGTAATAATTCAATAAGACATAAATAGTGATGTGCTGGTCCATAAGTAAATTAACCCAGAGAAGTGGAAAAGCATCCATTCACTAAATTCCGCTGTTGTGTAGCCAAGAAAGTACTCACCACCACATCCTTTAAACAATTGCCACTTTCTCACTCTAATCCACAAATACTAGCATTTCTACCTTGAAAGTAGTTTCCCTTTCCTGCTTACTAATACAAAGCTGGGTTCTTCTGATGCAACATTAAGTGATGAACAATGACAATATCCACATTTACTGATAAATAACTCAGATAAGATTTTAGCAAAAGTATACTATAATATGCAGGTGAGTGATTGCTATGACTGTCCTTAAATATAAATTCTACCTGCAATATTCTAGGTCTCTTATTTCTGTTTTGTGGGGGTGTTTGTAGCTGGTCCTTTAGTCATTAATCTGTGCTCATCTTTGAACTACAGCTTGAACTATAAATACTAATTTCTGGCTATAGTACTAGAAGAGCCAAATAATCCTGTTTGTTACTTACTATATTTGTATAGCATATTTATTGAGTAACCATCCCTACATGACAATACAGAAAAGTTTCTGCCAATTTATGCTCTCACAGGAAACAATCAACTACTCCCTTCTCCAATCTCCACGGTGTCTTTCAGGTAGACCTAAGTATTCCAATGCTAAGTTTTTATTCCTATAGGGATCTAGGTATCTTTTCTTTTTCCCAGAAGTTTAACACCTAAAACAAAAACAAACCCAAAACCAAAACAAAAAAACAAATCAAACAACCCACACTAATAAGTAAAACACCAAAGCTTAGCTTGAGGAGACACTACGGAAAATCCTAAATCACAAAATCAAGCAAGAAAGCCATGAACAACTAGAATTCCGTCTTCCTGTGTTCGTCTTCACTTTACCATATTGCGATCCAGTCCCCCATTATATTTCAGAAATGTTCTTTCCCCTTTTTTCATATTTGCTCATAAATTTTGTATACATATTTTCTGAAAGAAAAGTTAGTTTCTTCTGTTCTTCATGATCAAAAGTAAACTTTTAACCATGGCTGTATTTGTACTGCCAAACAATATTAACATGAGGCTGACAAACCACGTACCCAGGAAAAAAACCCAGGTTGACCATTAGTGGTAGTTTTGACACATGACTTTGTGGTGCTAAATATGATTAAATGCAGTCTAAGCAGTGGCTTTTTCAGTTTTCAGCGCAAAATATATGTATCATATTACCAAAAAAGCAGAAAAGTGATGGAAACCTTTATTACAGTAATAGTTCAGTGCAGTCTGAAAAGAAATATTTTCTTAATTACAGCATAAGCCATGCAAAGATGCATTCCTCTTCCAGGTACTTTTATTTCTACAGCAAACCAGCCATAAAACCAGAATGAGTCATCCAGTTTAAGTCTGATTACAACAACCCTAAACAAGTGGGAAGCAAATGCAGCAAAAAATGACTGAACTAGGATAGCAGACTTGGAGTCAAAAATTAACGTGAGCATATTCAGTAGCCTTCTCCAATACATTTAGATTTTAGAATCTATGTCAAATACTTTCTCTGCTTAAAGTCAGGCAAAATGTAATGTCAGCCCCTAGCAAGCATGAGTAGATCATCATTTAATGTACTGGTCCAAGTACCTCTTCCCAGAACGTTCCCCACTGGAGACACTAAGGCAGCAATACTGGAATATTATATTGGCCTATCTTCAGATAACTGTTTTGCAGAACTGAATAGGTTAATGGAGTAAAAATACATGAGCAAGAGAAATCTGGAATCACATAAGGATGCAGAGTTCAGTATCAAGTCAAAAATGTGTTTCAGGATAAGGGGTGAACTGAGGAGATGACGTAACTTTCCATTCCCATTGAAATGGTTATTTCCTTTCCAAAGTTCTTGGGACTCTGAAGGTGTGTTTTGACAATTCTATCAAAATTTAGCAAGCCATAACATAGCTTTTTGGCAATGTTACAGGCAGAACCCAGCTTTACAACCGAGAGATGGCACTATCACACTTTGCCTTTATGGCAACACAAAGATGGGTATCAAACTCGGGAAGACATCCAGTTTATTGCTGGAATCAGAATGACTTTACCCCTAGAACACACCACACATCCCTCCAAAAAAAACATACATGCAAGTAAATTAAAAAATTTTAAGTTTTTTAAAAAAAAAAAAAAAAAAAAAAAAAAATCAATGGATCTCCAAGAGATCTAGATAGGAAATCAAATTAGCAAATGGCGTTGAATACATACATGATGACAGAGAAAGAAGTGCTGGATTTTGACAGCACTAACAGAAAGGAAACTGTTGGGAAGAAAAAGAAATGAAGAATTGTATTGAGTACTGATGTTCCATTAGGCTTCTTATGTACTTAATGGGCTTTTTGCACTTCAAATAAATGAGATTGTTTAGAATTCTGTGTTAAATACATTTCTGTGCAGCACTCATCGAGAAATCATACCTTTTAAACGAAAGGCAACAATAGGTGTTCACTGGTGAGAACTTAATGTTAGAAAACATTGTGCAAGACAACAGAGTATCTGCAAGGCTCCCCCTTCCTGGCCCTATGTTGGTATCAGACTAAGCTGTGTTCTGTCCATTTTTCTCCTCTAAGGATTTTCTTTGAAGAAAACCTAATAGCTTACAAAATCCGTAAATGTGGCTAACTGATAACACATTCCGTGCACACGCACATTGCTTGTTTCGTTTGCTAAGAAACACAGAAGTCAAGGTTGATTGGCTGCTTCTTTTAAAGTCAGTGTTTGTTTTACAAACCAAAGCGAAATACTGAACAAAACTTGTGTTTGTGTACACACATCTGCATATTTAAGACATAAGACTTTGTCTCAGCAGCTTTGTCCAGCTGCAGAGAAATGAAGAATTTTTAGGTATTTTTTGACACCATCTCTACCAAGTAGACATTGAAGAATATACCAGCGAGTTCAGTAATATCTCAGAGGTATTTCTTTATAGCTAGCAGTTGACAGGAGAGTTTGAATGAGAGAAATGTTTTGGACGTTTCTGAAGTGAACCACTTCCCGGGCTAGACTCGGCCCTCTGCTACCAAAGGTTTACATATACCACCCCGACCAAAGCCAGGACACATCATCAGTTCTAAAGTATATCCAAACCTCACAGTACCACTGTAATCTTCCAGTATTTGCCAACTCAGTGGTTACCATGCCCTGCATGAAAATTTTTATCACCTCAGATGTGACATACATTCATTAGACAGCAAGAACGACTATGGAACTGTACAAGGGCTACTACGTAAGCAGATTGAGTGAGCCAGCAGGGCCGAGGGTGCCAAAACCACAAGACCATCCTTAGATTCAAAGGCAGGTTCAACACTCATGGTCTTTGCCATCGATATTAACTCACATTATCACTCATCTCATGCTGGGCTTCTTGTTCTCTTGCCAGCTATGAACCGCCTACAGAAGTCTTTTTTTCCTCATCTTACGTATGATACATGGCCTTGCTTTCTCCCATACTTATTTTGCAAAAATTTCTTAGTTACTGAACCAGTTTTAGTGATGTAGAAGCCACATAAGAACGTATGTCCTCGGACATATTTTTTGAAAAGTTGCAGTACCTTACAGCAGCAAGGGAGAGACCAAATAAATCACAGATACACAGATTTCTGGAATGTGAAAAAGTCAACTACCTGAAGGGTCAACATCTGCCTGGACTGACACTGTAGCTGAGCAAGCCGGAGGATAAAACACAAAGAAATATTGCCAGAAACTGTGAAAAGCAGTACAAGTCTTTCTCTTTTTTCTTTCAATACCACTTGCTGTAGTCAACCCTATACTATGAAGCACGTAGTATCTGAATTTTATGAATCTGCTTTGCACAATCTCACATTTTGAATTTTTCATCTGTTTTTTAAATATGGTAGACTTATGGATTGCATCAGTGATTTTCCCAGCTTTGAAAGGACTAAAAGAATTAGGTACTTATGAAAGCATGGAAACGGCTTGCCTTTTTTTTTAAAACCTGCTTTACTTCATATCTAGAACAGACAAATGGACAATTTTCATGGAAAGCCAAGGCTAAACCACAAGAAAAACATTTTCCAAAATCAGAGTCTTCAGTTTTTCATGCTGGGGAAGAACTGGGCTCCCCTTACAACGCAGTGACATTATCTGACTATGTCCAGTCTCTACATGGAGTCATCCTAAATATCTTAAACTACTATAAAAATAGATAAATTTATCCCAGGAAAAGTACCATTGATTTCATCTAAGTGTATCACTCGGTTAACTCCAGAAATACATGGCATTGAGTTCTGAATTCTTGACTGCATCTTCTAGCAATCCCTGACAAAACACACCTGCTGTACCCCAGCACACTCAGAGTATGCAGACTTGCACTGACATATTCCTTTCCGTTTCTGCTAGAAGAAGCAGCTATGAAAGAGTACAATTTTCACAAGAAAAATATCACGAGCGTGAAAATCCTACTGTGGAGCCATTTATGTATCCCTCAGAGCTATTTTCTTCAGCATGAAACAGGTATCAATCTGTTTTTATCAATCTTTTATCCTATTCACATTTACTAAAATATCTTCATAATCATGAAAGCTAGAGGCCTTTTTCTTCTATAGTTGAAGTGAAAATGTAGATTGCATAGCACAATTCTATTTCCCTTCAAAAATACGTCGTGGTTTCCACTATAGCGAGGAGACTCTAGACATAACCGTATGTTTATTTAAGGCTTGCCAGAGATCATTTCTTTATTAGTGGCTATAATGTATCAGCTGACTTCCTAGAAAGTCAGATACAACCAATGTCTAAAGATGCAGGTCTGATCTGATTCGCCATCACAGAAACGTGGTGGGACAACTCGCATGACTGGCATGCTGTCATAGATGGCTACAGACTCTTTAGGAAAGACAGGCCAACAAGGAGAGGTGGTGGAGTTGCTCTATATGTGAGGGAGCAACTGGAATGCATTGAGCTTGGCCTGGGGGCAAGTGAAGAAGGAGTTGAAAGCTTGTGGGTTAGAATTAAGGGACAGGCTCATAAGGGTGACATTACGGTGGGTGTATACTACAGGCCACCTGACCAGGAGGAGGAGGTTGATGAGGCCTTCTACAGGCAGCTGCAAGCAGCCTCACAGTCACAGGCTCTGGTTCTCATGGGGGACTTCAACCACCCTGACATCAGCTGGGAAGACCATACAGCTAGGCAGGCGCAATCCAGGAGGTTCCTACAGAGCATCGATGATAACTTTCTGATGCAAGTGGTGGAGGAACCAACAAGGAAAGGCGTGCTGCTGGACCTCGTGTTAACAAACAAGGAGGAACTGGTGGAGGACGTGAAGGTTGGAGGTAGACTCAGCTGCAGTGACCATGAAATGGTCGAGTTCAGGATCCTGCGTGGAGGAAGCAGGGCGATAAGCAGGATCAAAACCCTGGACCTCAGGAGGGCTGACTTTGCCCTCTTCAAGGAGCTACTGGGAGGAATCCCGTGGGCCAGGGCTCTCGAAGGCAGGGGGGTCCATGAGTGCTGGTCGCTTTTTAAACAACACTTCTTCCATGCACAGGAGCAATGCATCCCCCTGAGAAAGAAACCTAGCAAAGGAGGCAGGAGACCTGCATGGTTAAACAAGGAGCTTCTAGCGGAGATCAGGCAGAAGAGAAAGGTCCATGGAATGTGGAAAGAGGGACAGGCCACTTGGGAAGAGTACAGAAACGTAGTGAGAGCATGCAGGGATGCGACGAGGAAGGCCAAGGCTCACCTGGAATTGAAGCTGGCAAGGGATGTCAAAAACAACAAGAAGGGCTTCTTCAACTACATCAGCAGCAAAAGGAAGGCTAGGGACAACGTGGGGCCGCTGCTGAATGAGGAGGGTGTCCTGGTGACGGAGGATGCGGAGAAGGCAGAGCTAATGAATGCCTTCTTTGCTTCAGTCTTCAGTGCTAAGACTGGCCCTCAGGAATCCCAGGCCCCGGAGGTAAGAGATGAAGCCTACAAAGAGAACGACTTTCCCTTGGTCGAGGAGGACTGTGTGAGGGATCGCTTAAGCGATCTGGATGTCCACAAATCCATGGGCCCCGATGGAATGCACCCACGAGTGCTGAGGGAGCTGGCAGATGTCACTGCTGAGCCACTCTCCATCATCTTTGAGAGGTCCTGGAGGACAGGAGAGGTGCCCGAGGACTGGAGAAAGGCCAATGTCACTCCAATCTTCAAAAAGGGCAAGAAGGAGGACCCAGGGAACTACAGGCCGGTCAGCCTCACCTCCATCCCGGGAAAAGTGATGGAGCAGCTTATCCTGGAGGCCATCATCAAGCAAGTGGAAGAAAAGAAGGTTATCAGGAGTAGTCAGCATGGATTCACCAAGGGGAAATCATGCCTGACCAATCTGATAGCTTTCTACGATGACATGACTGGCTGGGTAGACGAAGGGAGAGCCGTGGATGTTGTCTACCTTGACTTCAGCAAGGCTTTCGACACAGTCTCCCATGATATCCTCCTGGGGAAGCTGAGGAAGTGTGGGCTGGATGAGTGGTCGGTGAAGTGGATAGAGAACTGGCTGAATGGCAGAACTCAGAGGGTTGTCATCAGCGGCGCTGAGTCTAGTTGGAGGCTGGTGACAAGTGGTGTCCCTCAGGGGTCAGTACTGGGCCCAGTCTTGTTTAACTTCTTCATCAGCGACCTGGATGAAGAGTTAGAATGTACCCTCAGCAAGTTTGCTGATGACACCAAACTGGGAGGTGTGGTAGATACACCGGAAGGCTGTGCTGCCATTCAGTGTGACCTGGATAGGCTGGAAAGCTGGGCAGAGAGGAACCTGATGAGGTTCAACAAGGGCAAGTGCAGGGTCCTGCGCCTGGGAAGGAACAACCTCATGCACCAGTACAGGCTTGGGGTGGACCTGCTGGAGAGCAGCTCTGCGGAGAGGGACCTGGGTGTCCTGGTGGACGACAGGTTAACCATGAGCCAGCAGTGTGCCCTGGCTGCCAAGAAAGCCAATGGAATCCTGGGGTGCATCAAGAAGAGTGTGGCCAGCAGGACAAGGGAGGTTCTCCTTCCCCTCTACACTGCCCTGGTGAGGCCTCATCTAGAGTACTGTGTCCAGTTCTGGGCTCCCCAGTTCAAGAAGGATGAAGAGCTACTGGAGAGAGTCCAGCGGAGGGCAACAAGGATGGTGAGGGGACTGGAGCATCTCCACTACGAGGAGAGGTTGAGGGAACTGGGCTTGTTCAGTCTGAAGAAGAGAAGGCTGCGAGGGGACCTTATAAATGCCTACAAATATCTGAAGGGTGGGTGTCAGGAGGATGGGGCCAAGCTCTTTTCAGTGGTGCCCAGTGACAGGACAAGGGGCAATGGGCACAAACTGAAGCACAGGAAGTTCCGTCTGAACATGAGGAGGAACTTCTTCCCTCTGAGGGTGACGGAGCACTGGAACAGGCTGCCCAGGGAGGTTGTGGAGTCTCCTTATCTGGAGATATTCAAGACCCGCCTGGACAAGATCCTGTGCAGCCTACTGTAGGTGACCCTGCTTCGGCAGGGGGGTTGGACTAGATGACCCACAGAGGTCCCTTCCAACCCCTACTATTCTGTGATTCTGTGATCTTATCTTTATTAATTTGATAATATTCAGTTTTATGTACCTCCTAATATTCAGAAAAGTATGCTTGCTATAGGTGATCTGCCTATATGCTTACTTTACATTTGTCCATATATTTGCTGAAAATAGTATCAAGTGTCATGATAATCAAATTTCAACAAGAAGAAAAATATCATTGTCACAAAAAGTATTACAAAAGTATAAAATGCTTTGTAACTTCTACTATTTCTCTAAGAACTTCTATTGTAAATTAAAAATAATTTGGTCTCTGCTGAAAAACTACGGAACAGAACTAGCATCATCAGGTGACTTTTATAGATGGATATGGATTTGCTATTCTCACACGCTAAGCAAGCAATTCATACTCAAAAAATTGATTCAATTATTACTAATGGATCTATTTCTTTATAATTTAAATTTGGAAGAGCAGTTCAGCAAAGCTTCCCATCATGTCTTCTGTAAGTTAATTTACAGCTAGCACTCCTGGAAACTGACATTAGGCGGAACATAATTTTTATTGGGAATATAATAAGAAATCAAGATTAGCAAGACATAACATAGGCATCCTCTTAAGAGGAGCTTTGTGGCAGAAACCACAGTAAATTACCATTATTTCACGTTCTGACATGTTCGTAATTTTCCATTCCCAGTAAAATAAAAGAGGAAAAAAGGTTAAGGACAAAGTTTTCAGACTTAATGTCTATTTCCCTCCTCCAAAGTTTGTGATTCATTTCTGATGGGCAAATAAGAACTGGCTAGACATTTTGCTTTACTACACTTACCAAAACTTAAGCGATGTTTTGAGTATCCCATGAGTGATTTAATTCCTCTAGTATGAAAGGCAGGTCTGCCTTCTTTGCCTACAAATTTTTCACATTTGATAACGGGTCGAGAAAAAATATAAATTATCTGAAATTTTAGCTAAAATATTAGAAATTAGGTCAAATGCCTAGGTTACAAACCTGGACAGACAGACATGTAGAAGGGAATGACTCCTTGCCTGCTCTGACAAATCACACAATACCCGAAGCTACCTAAAGACCATCAGTGTCTTTATTTCTCCATTTTGAAAGATCATGATTTCTCACCTCCTAAAGCAGAATTTCTCACGGAGAAATGTGTTTGGTCTAGGGAGATCAGCAGAATCCCACCACCACAATTTCCAGAACCAGTAGGGAGGAGAGCAAGGCAGAGCACTTCAACACTCAGTTGATATTGTGAGCTAACATGGAATCCAGATAAATGTTTAATTACAGTTAACAGTGATAGTGGTTATTTTTCGCCTAAATTGTACAGTGATTGGCATCCAAAATTTGCATCTGTGCATATAGGCCATTCTCAGCCACAGATGTTTCGAATTCACACTGCTGTGGATTTACAGCAAGACATCCCTGTCCTGCTACGCAAGATACCTACTGAAAATAAACATCTTTTACCTTCAACAAGAAAAATGAATCATTGTGCAGCTAACAATCTGAGATTCGTGAACAAAAATGAGAGTATAAACAAGAAACAGCCTACCTCAGTAACCTGATGTGAATGTTCTGAAACACGAGAATCTCAAATTTTTGCTTCTTCTCCTGGGGACTATATTTGCCATTTAAGATTCACGATGTAACACGAAAAGCAGAATGGGTAGCTACAGCTGGATGTTCACAAAAGGAATCTTCTTGTATATTTGTTCCATCTGGCCACACATATCTACAACTTCAGTAAGAAGGACAGAGAGAAGGTTTTTCTGTAGGTGGCCAAGCAAGTGATTAGGAGTTTAGATTCAAACTCCTGGATGTTATGGGCTGCCTGGAAGTCTGGTCTCTAACTTGAGAGCAAATGCTTCAACAGTTAAGGTGGCTGCGTGCATGGAGGTTGCTTCTACCTAAGAAATACCTACTCTCATGAGTGCTCAGAAGTCTCTACATAGAACAATGAGGGACAATCGTGTAAAGCCTCTTCTCAGGCTTCTGTTCAGATGCATCACTGTTCCTAGCATTTTATATTACTAAGCTCTGGTACATTAGCAGTGAGTGTGAAGTTACCCTGCAATGGCTGCAGTTACGCTAGATAAAGTTCTGATAAGCAAAGAAACATGTAAGAATGAGTTAGAACTATCTGACATAAAGTACTGCAATGTTTCCCTTTTGCTCACTGCTGCAATTAAAGTTCAAAAAAATCGTGCATAAAAATGCATTTATACTGATTCATAATATGGTACCTAATATTTTGGGTATTGCTCAAAAAAATAAAATAAAAGATGGTAGTCGCTGTTCTTCCTCTGGAACAAGCCCACTAAAGTCTGATCTGTTTCTCACAATTTCAAAATGCTTCACTCATTCTCTTTCTCCAGTGTCTTTAAAATAACCATCTTCATTGAGCCACACATTCTCTAGTCACGCAGAAATGTAAGCCTTATTTATACAGCCTAATCCACCCTCCCATTCTAGCTCAGAGGAGAGTAGGTGTTTGTGCCCTGCAGAAGGGAAACTGCACAGGACATGTTCCACCAACAGCTTCTTTTCTATTGTAGTCTCTAATTGAGAAACTACTCTTGGCAACCTTCTTCAAGTTTTTCAGGTGGGCAGATTCGAGTAGGAACAGCTAGCACAGATAATATACATCATAAAAATATGTCTGTGCGTGTACTTGTACCTGCATGACTACATGTGTGTAAAACAGCTAGTAAGCATCCGTGTCCCATCTGGCTGGGTTTTTTTTTTAAACCAAATTACTTAAATAACCATACTTAAAAGACTATTGTACTGCTCATTGCCAAATAACTGGTGTATCATTTAAGGACCCCCTAATTTTCTTCTAAATTTCTCTCTATGTTCTAAGTCTCCAAAATCATCAAAAATGCAATCTCTTGGGACAACTTTTGGCCAAGTTCCGCATTTCTTGTCTACACGCTTCATGTCAAATTCAAACTGTATGCTTAGCAACATCCACCGATGCGCTCCACCATGTTTCAGCATAGCAGTAACCAATGTCCATTAGATTTCTCATCTATGAAACATGTTGCAACTCTTCATATACTGCAGCTTATTAAATGTTTTGATACCCTTACTATTAAACGCTCACTTGAAATATTTAGAAATTAACAGAAATTATGCTACCATAGGCTGTAGTTGTCCTAACAGAGTTTTTATCTGAACAAAGATTATACTTAATCCTACTTATTTACTCAGGTTTCGGGCAAAGGTGTGAGTATGGCTGGGTGAGTGGGGGAAATATGATATCTAAAACTTTCCTATCAAGGTTTTAAGAGCAATTACTGACTTCAAATTTCTCCAACATTGAGTGCTTACCTTCAGGCTTTCAAAAGACATTTGAGCAGTCTACTGGTCTGATGAGTAGTACCATTTAAAAAACAAAACAAAAAGACACACATACCACCCCCCCACCCCACCCCCCCCCAAAAAAATAAACAAACCAAAAAAACCCAAAACAAACCACATACACACTCTTTTGGCACTCAAGAGTTTAGGGCAACCCAAAATCCCAAGTTATCTTTGACACAATTTGCCCAGGCCAACAGCCTGAAGTGACCACATTTTTCTTTTTTTTTAATGGTTAGCAGTAATGGGTTTGTAATTTCTAAATTATAAGAAGCTCTCTCCCTCACAAACATGAGCTCTGCTTCAAAAACATTCCCATAATTTTGTATTCTCTTTTGTCTATTCCTTCAAAGTTTACCAAAAAATAGCCTACCCATAGCTCAAAAGTTGATGTAAATGAGAAAGTCCATGAAGTAAAAGTCAAATGCCACCCTTACTTACATCTGTGCAAATTCAGAAAAGAGCCTATTTGTTTAAATTGCTGAAGAACAGAGTTACTTTCGACTCAGACTGGTGTAACTGACAACAAAATTAAGACAATTACATCCAATTTCTTCTATATATAAGAAGAAATTCTCAAAATATTCTGAAAAAAATATCTAAAACAGCTATGCATGTGCATACTTGGCTGGCATTCTTTAAGATTTTAGCAGCTTTACTGAAGCACTTTTTTTGTTAAATCTCAATGTCCGCTTCCTTGATTTGGCAGAAAGAAATAACACCCTAAGACTACCTGAAAGTTCACAATAGTAATATATCACTAGCAAATAGTTAAGCATTATGTCATCTTCACATAAAATACATCCTGTAAAGAAGTCACAAAGGTTGAAATCACACCTCGCATCACAATATACAGAGCACATTGATTTCTGAGTCAGTTAAGCTTTTGTATATATCCTGGCTCAGACAAACCATCTATGAAAAGTCCTTTGATCTCAAAATACTGAAATGAAAGGCAAACATCATATGCTTCAGTTTTTGGTATTTAAAGATATTTCACTGTTACAAGCTAACAACCACAAATATATCACACCTGTAAAAGTTCCAAGTAGATTGAAGTGGACACTGGAAAAAAAGAAAAAACAAAACTTAAGAATTTATCTTCTGTAAAATTGTAAAAGTAAAGAAATGGGACTTACTCCATTAAAAACTCACTTAATAGTTGTCCTTCCAGGGTTTCTCTTGGATCCCTAGATTCATGTTTGCATGAAACAATTCTGGTCTCCAGACTGAGAGAACCCTGTGGTTTGGAAATACAGACAGAACTGCAGGTGTTCTGGAGTTACCAGCTTGTAATGAAGAAATCTACAATTTCAGTCACTTTTAAGTATGCGCCTGTGTCCTGAGACTCTAGCTATCAGCACCCGGCAGAGCACAGAAAACGAAGAAGTGGTGTATTCCCTACACATGGGCAGGATGGAGCGGAGAGCGGCTCGGAAGGAACACTGGAGATAAGAAGTCAAGCAAGGTGACTTCAGAGAGGCAGAGCGTGCAACACTTCAGACAGAGGGTTCCACAGCCAAACGTTGCCTTTCTCTCCAAAAGGCACCTTGGCTCAATATTTAAAAATTTGACAGCTTAGACTTATTTCCTATATTAGCAGATAAATACAGAAAAGTGTCTAATGAACACCAGTGAGCATTTGACTAACAATCTGGGTTTATTACTACCACAAATATTTTTACAGCACCAATATTTATCTTTTATCTGACCTACAGATAATTTTTTGCAGTTTTGGCTAAGTCCTGTTTTGAAATTTTTAGGGGTGTACCTATCCACCTCACAGCGTATGTTTTAATACATGTGGCAATCCATTTGTTTCCATCCATGACCACATTTTTATTAATGAAATGTTATTTTAAAACCTGTGACTTGGAGATGATTTACAGGGAGAAAGTCTCATTTAAAATAAGACCTAGCTAAAAAAAAAAACCTAAAACCTGAATATATTTAATTGCCTATTATGCAGTATATAAAAGCAGAGTAAATGTTTCAGAAGCATATGCTTCCTTTCTTTTCTATTCTTATTCAAAGCACTTAACAGTACTCTCTGGAATAAAAAAAAATAAAAAAAAATAAAAAAACGTAACTTCTGGATCTGCCCTATAGCGCATCTCACTGATTCTCAAATCTAATATAATAAAGGTCCAAATAATAAAATTTTTTTTATTTACTGCTGGCCATGCAGATTCTGACACGAGAGGTCAAGTGGTTTCTTAAACTTTCACAGATGATAAATAATTGCACAATTTCTGTTAATTACATAAGAACTTCAGGCACAATCCTGAAATTCTATCATTCTCTCACAATCCTGTCCATCAAAATGCAAGAACAATGCAGAGGTTACTAACAGGAGTTTTACATGCCAATGCCATACTGCAACTTATTTGTCCTGGGATGTATGTTCTTTGCTAATCTTTAATTTACAGCGTGTAAAGTGCTATATATACATAAACCTGTGATAAACAGGATTACAGAAACAGACAAGAAACATCTCAGTTAAGAAAACAAATAAGAAAACAGGTTTTTAAATATGAGGTGGTTAAATAAAAATAGGTCAAAAAAGTCAACTTTCAACATTTAAAATGTGCCTTAAGGACTGTCATTCCTATATTCAAGTGCAAGAAAAACTATGTACAGCCTTTTTTTTCTTTTCATTCTTTGCTGGGTGCTTTTTTTAAACGGATTTATTAAGCTATTTCTTTTTCCCCTCACTACTGAACAGTAATGTGTGACTGCATATTTCATATTCTTAATAACTACCTCTATTAGTTACTTTACAAGCTTTCTTATTAAATCTCTGTGGCAAACATAAGAAAGTTCATTAGGCCATGATGTTAGCCTGTGAAGAAGAGCAGTCCTAGGACACATCACAACATTTCCAAGCACACAGTCCTTGGGAAGCCATGGCACCCACGACTCAAGACACTTAGCTGCGACATCCCAGCACAGTAGTCAGAAGCAGGAGTTTAAAAATGAAGAGATTTGCAGGACTAAAGTTTAGACACCCTTTGCTCAGCATGCTGCCAACTAAAGAAGGTCTGGCGCTCTACCTCTAACCCGTCACTGCGGCCTGGTGTCACATTTCCGCTTTTCTGACATAACCAGTTGTGCATCTGAACACTTACCTGAATCCATGATTTAGCTGGCTTATAAATAAACCAATCAAAAATAAACTTTTTGATTTATCTTATGACAATTCAAGATTTGGTGACTCTACAGACCTAACAACATAAAGTGCATAAAGCAAGGGTGGCAGGGGAGCAGGAATGAGGGCTTGAACTGCTACTGAAGGCAAACAAAACCTTGTGTTATGGGCTGGGTTTAGCCTCAATAAAATCCTTTATATATGCCTTCTTAAAATAGCTTCAAGAATTTAGAATCCATTCAATGATACTGCAGAAATAAATAGTGAAACAATCTGAGATCCACAACTAGAAAAAACAGATGTGCACTACCCAGTGAACCTGTGACAGGAACCAAGACTGTGAACTGTATAGGACAATGCACTTTCACATGGTTACCATAGCAGAGAGATTTATAAAACAGATGTAATAAAGAACCACTAAAGTACAGCATCAGATAATGAAGAAAAAGCACCATTTAAGAGTTCCTCTGACATTTACAAAAGATCTTTTCAGGCAAGGGCTGGCTGAAAGTAATAAAAAGCAGTAAGAATCTGTTCAACACAGGATTTGGTGTATTTTCTTGATGAACAGGATTCCTAAACATACTTAAATACCTGACGTTAGAAACTGTTCACCAGATTAAAATGTGATATATTTTAATCACAAAGTACTGCAATTTACTTTTAAAGTGATGTATATATATTTCTAGTTTTAAAACATGAATAGTTTTGCTATAAAAACCAGATCATGAGAGCATATATCAAATGTAGCAAAGTTAAATCTACATGACTTTTCACAGTCTTCAACTAATGGATCTTCATTAAACTCCCTTATGACTTCCCAGGGCTTGCAAATAAGTGAATCAAATTATTTTATTGAATACGACTCTGAATGGTTTCAGTTCACAGTACAGAAATGTATTCACAACTTAGAGAGACATGTGTTTGCATGTATTTACATATCCTTAGTTACCCAAATTATTAAAGAACTAGGCAGATGAAACACAAAGAGCTAAAAGGCAAAGATTCAACTAAAATATAAGTGAAATTGTTTCAAAATTCACCTACAGTAGGTGACCCTGCTTCGGCAGGAGGGTTGGACTAGATGACCCACAGAGGTCCCTTCCAACCGCTACCATTCTGTGATTCTGTGAAAATCTATTTCTGCTGAAAAATGGTATCTACAATAGTTTCGCTGTAAACAGACATCCAATATAACCTGATACCATAAAAGCCAAAAATAATTCAGTGGAATGGTCTACGAGAAACGTTACAAATATATCTACAAACCTACTTCAGGGTGTTCATCCTCCATGGAAATGTCATTTCATATTTCTTCCATTACATCAAAATACTCCACTGTTCCTCCAAGGTATTTCTACCGAGCAAAGGAAAACATCCTTTGCACTTTAAAAAATTACGCCTGTGTCTCTGTGTATGGAATTTTATTCAATAGCTACACACTCCAAGCCCTACAACCATCTGTAGTCTAAAAATAAAATGCAGCAAAAGTATCCTGTATATTTTTATCCGATATAAAAGTGGTATATGAAGAAAACGTGTTAGCAAGTACTGCTAAAACAAGGGCAAAACCTGCCTTTTAGCAGTAACTAAATATAATTAACAGAACATTCAGATTTATTCCAACAATAATACCTGCCCCACATGATTGTTTATAAAGATGTTACATTGTGATATTTATAGAAATACACAAGCATTTATGTGTGTGTATACATATCACATGCAGTCAAAACACTTGTTTAAATATGTTTTTATATCTTATATGTATATAAGCAAAAGACAGTTCAGCGGGAACAAGTACTCTTTGGACAAATGTCAGGTGTTGCTTTAAAGAACGGCACTGATGGATTGCAATGCAAGTCATAATATTTTTCCATGCTTTAAAGTAGCTTAAATTTTGCAGCTCAGGAGTCAGTATTACTATACTATATTCTTATATTCTCATAGTAAGGGCTAACCTGGAATGCTTGGATATGTATTTCCATAGAACCACTCTTATTAATACGAATGGAATCACATAGATCTGTCTACCTGAGCAATTTTGATATACTTAATCATACTAACGTAAGAATGGCTTTTAAAATACACCAAAGGATAGAAGAAGGAATTAAGACATTTTTAAGACTCATTTTATTATCATATTCATGACTATTGATTCCTTGAACCACAGACTTTTTCAAATATTACAACAAAATGTTGGTATTAAAAGATGTGGGTTCAGATTAAGGATGAATTTTGAAAAAATATATATTATCCATATACAGTAAATCTATGAAAATCTTAGAAAAGGTTTCAACAGTCATCTAAATCTTAGGAAAATAATAACTATGTGTAGACCTCAAAGATAAGCCTGTATGGCAAGCACTGGTTCCTCAAAAATATTACCTGCAAATTAATGTGTGTTGGCCAAAAATAATTTGAAAAAAGTCTCCATATAATGCTGATTTCAAGCAGAATATGGATACACAAAATAATAAATGTAAATAACAAGAACCCATTTGTCTGACTACCAGTGATATTGACAAGGAGTTACATGTGTACCATGTACTTACACCACAGCCTAGAAGACAAAGGGGCATAACAGAGACTGAGTATTTTTTAAACGAGAACTAACAATCTGAAAACACAGACATAAAGCTAAATATTCCACCACCATCTCTCACATGTCGTCAGCTAGGGTTTATGCAATTTAAAGGTCTGCATATTTTGTTCATACATAGATTTTAAAACTTCCAAATATCTATTTGTAATTTCATCATGTAAAGTTGCTATAATTTAAATCAGCAAAGGAGAAAAGTATTTCTGCAAAAGCACTAGTAATTCATTGTTTTGGTTTCGGCTGCCGCCGGCAACAAAAGCGCCACGCGGCCGCCCCTCCCCCCGCCGGCGTGCGGAGGAGAATGGAAAGAAAGAGGCAGAAACTGGTGGGTCGGGATAAGGGCAGTTTAACAGAACAGCAAACAGAGGGAAACAGGAACAACAACGGTACAAATAAGGAGAAAACACAACCACGAACCGTACAACAGCCGCTCTCCCGAAACCAGACCGGCGCTGCGCCCGCCCAAGCCGCCAGTGCCTTCCCGCCGCACCGCCCCCCCCCCGGAACCCAGCGTGACGTCACATGGTATGGAATACCGGGCTCTGTTTGGCCAGGTGGGGTCAGCCCCCACCCCCCAGCTGTGCCCCTTCCTGGATTCCGGTGAAAATTAACCCTGTTCTGGCCAAACCCAGGACATTATCCACCCCTTATTCCATACCATCTACGTCATGCCCAGGTCCCCCATTGTCCAGTTGATCACCACCACTTCTCCTCTCTCCAGATATCATTCCCTTAGTCTATGGATCATCACTCTAAAGTGTCCGTTGAGTTCATTTAATCCATGACTTCAGGCTCCATCCGTCGTAATGGTCTTCCGTGGCAGGGGAGGTGATGTGTGGTGATGGGCGGTCACTTGCTGCATCCGGAGCTCACGGCTGATGTACCTGGTGCGGCCCGTGCCCACAGTCTGCAGGAGATGTTGATCTTGATGAAGTTGCTGGATGCTAGCTGTTGAAAACCAGGTCCAGTTCCATCATTGCTGTGCTCTGCTAGGTTTTCATCGAAAAAGTCCATCCTTCTTTAATCTGGACGATTCTTACTATGCTACTACTGGTACAAAATATAACAATTATAACAGTGATAACAGACAGTGACAGGGTTATTTAACAACTAACTTTATACAATTTATTTATGGACTATTCTCGCCCAAAATTAAATCCCCATGAGGTACACATCGGACTTCCCCATCCTTCCGCATTACCCACCAGGTACACCCAGGTCCTTGAGCAAAAGCAATGCCGCGGACGGGCTTGCCTTTGCCCGAGGCAGGACTGACCCAAACCGTCTTCCCTAACATGTTCCGCATGTGCACTACAGGGACTTTATCCCCTTCTACTGGGCGCTGAGGTTTTGACTGGGCAGGACCAGCCCGGTTGGTGGACCCTCTGGTGTTAACCAACCAGGTGGCCTTTGCTAAATGGGTATCCCAATTTTTGAAAGTCCCACCCCCCATTGCCCTCAAAGTGGTTTTTAGCAGCCCATTGTAACGTTCGATCTTTCCAGAGGCTGGTGCATGGTAGGGGATGTGATACACCCACTCAATACCGTGTTCTTTGGCCCAGGTGTCTATGAGGCTGTTGCGAAAGTGAGTCCCGTTGTCCGACTCGATTCTTTCGGGAGTGCCATGTCGCCACAGGACTTGTTTTTCCAGGCCCAGGATGGTATTCCGGGCGGTGGCATGGGGCACAGGGTAGGTTTCCAGCCATCCGGTGGTGGCCTCCACCATTGTGAGCACATAGCGCTTGCCTTGGCGGGTTTGTGGCAGTGTGATGTAGTCAATCTGCCAAGCCTCCCCATATTTATATTTTAGCCATCGTCCTCCATACCACTGAGGCTTTACCCGCTTGGCTTGCTTGATTGCAGCGCATGTCTCACATTCATGGATAACCTGTGCAATAGTGTCCATGGTCAAGTCCACCCCTCGGTCACGAGCCCATCGGTATGTCGCATCTCTTCCTTGGTGGCCCGAGGTGTCATGGGCCCACCGAGCTATAAAGAGTTCACCCTTATGTTGCCAGTCCAGATCCACCTGAGCCACTTCAATCTTAGCAGCCTGATCTACCTGGTGGTTGTTTTGATGCTCTTCAGTGGCCCGACTCTTAGGGACGTGGGCGTCCACGTGACGGACTTTTACAGCCAACTGCTCCAGACGGGCAGCAATATCTTGCCACAATGGGGCAGCCCAGATAGGTTTGCCTCTGCGCTGCCAGTTGTTCTTCTTCCATTGCTGCAGCCACCCCCACAAGGCATTGGCCACCATCCAAGAGTCAGTGTAAAGATAGAGCACTGGCCACTTCTCTCGACTGGCAATGTCTAAAGCCAGCTGGATGGCTTTCACCTCTGCAAACTGGCTGGACTCACCTTCTCCCTCGGCAGTTTCCGCGACTTGTCGTGTAGGGCTCCATACAGCAGCCTTCCACCTCCGCTGCTTCCCCACAATGCGACAGGACCCATCCGTGAACAGGGCATACTGTTTCTTATCTTCTGGCAGCTGGTTATACAGTGGGGCCTCTTCAGCACGTGTCACCTCCTCCTCTGGTGATGCTCCAAAATCTTTGCCTTCTGGCCAGTCCATGATTACCTCCAGAATTCCTGGGCGACTGGGGTTTCCCATTTGGGCACGCTGGGTGATCAGAGCGACCCACTTACTCCACGTAGCATCGGTGGCATGATGCGTAGAGGGGACCCTCTCTTTGAACATCCAGCCCAGGACCGGCAATCGTGGTGCTAGGAGGAGCTGTGCTTCAGTGCCGACCACTTCTGAAGCAGCTCGAACGCCTTCATATGCTGCCAGAATCTCTTTTTCAGTGGGAGTATAGCGGGCCTAGGATCCTTTGTATCCCCGGCTCCAGAACCCCAGGGGTCGACCTCAAGTCTCCCCTGGTGCTTTCTGCCAGAGACTCCAGGTTGGGCCATTCTCCCCGGCTGCGGTGTAGAGCACGTTTTTAACATCTTGCCCTGACCGGACTGGACCAAGGGCTACGGCATGAACTATCTCCCGTTTAATCTGTTCAAATGCCTGTCGTTGCTCAGGGCCCCATTCAAAATCATTCTTCTTCCGGGTCACGTGGTACAGAGGACTTACAATCTGGGCTGTAATTTGGGATGTGCATCCTCCAAAAACCCACAACACCCAGGAAGGCCTGTGCTTCCTTTTTGCTGGTTGGTGGAGACATAGCTGCTATTTTGTTGATGACATCCATTGGGATTTGACGGCGCCCATCCTGCCATTTTATTCCCAAAAACTGGATCTCTTGCGCAGGTCCCTTGACTTTACTTCGCTTAATGGCGAAACCGGCTTTCAGAAGGATTTGAACTATTTTCTCCCCTTTCTCAAAAACTTCCTCCGCTGTGTCGCCCCATATAATGATGTCATCGATGTACTGCAGATGTTCTGGGGCTTCACCCTTTTCCAGTGCAGTCTGGATTAGTCCATGGCAAATGGTGGGACTGTGTTTCCACCCCTGGGGCAGTCGATTCCAGGTGTACTGGACACCCCTCCAGGTGAAAGCAAACTGTGGCCTGCACTCTGCTGTCAAAGGGATGGAGAAGAATGCATTAGCGATGTCAATTGTAGCGTACCACTTGGCTGCCTTTGACTCCAGCTGATATTGAAGTTCTAGCATGTCTGGCACGGCAGCACTTAGCGGTGGTGTGACTTCATTCAGGCCACGGTAGTCTATTGTCAGTCTCCACTCTCCAGTAGATTTTCTTACTGGCCATATGGGACTATTAAAGGGTGAGCGAGTTTTGGTGATCACTCCTTGACTCTCCAGCTGGCGGATCAGCTGATGAATGGGGAGAAGGGAGTCTCGGTTGGTACGATACTGTCGCCGGTGCACCGTTGTGGTTGCGATTGGCACCTGTTGTTCTTCAACCCTCAGCAACCCCACAACAGAAGGATCCTCCGAGAGACCAGGCAAAATGGACAGCTGTTTAATTTCTTCCGTCTCCACAGCAGCTATGCCAAAAGCCCACCGATACCCCTTTGGGTCCTTGAAATAGCCTCTCCTAAGATAGTCTATCCCAAGGATGCACGGAGCCTCGGGGCCAGTTACAATGGGGTGCTTCTGCCACTCCTGCCCAGTGAGGCTCACTTCAGCCTCCAGTACACTCAGCTCTTGGGACCCCCCTGTCACTCCCGAAATGCAAATGGACTCTGACCCTTTGAACTCTGATGGCATTAAAGTACACTGTGCACCAGTGTCCACTAGAGCTTTATACTCTTGTGGATCTGACGTGCCAGGCCACCGAATCCACACCGTCCAATAGACACGGTTGTCCCTTTCCTCCACCTGGCTGGAGGCAGGGCCCCTCTAATCCTCGTCAGAGAATTTGCTGCTCACCTGCTGTAAGAATGACTTGGAGGTCCCCTCCAGAGGATCGGAATCAAGGTCAAACTGTCTACCTGGTCTGGAGAGCTGGCTTCTGGAAACTGGAGCGGCACTTTTCCTAACAGAATCCCCTTTGGTGATTGTTTTACCTCGCAACTCACGTACTCGTGCCTCTAGACTTGAGGTGGGTTTTCCATCCCACTTCCTCATGTCCTCTCCGTGGTCACGCAGGTAGAACCACAGGGTGCCCCGGGATGTATAGCCTCTGTATTCCCTCTCCTGAGCAGAGAAACGCTTGCCCCTAATAGCTGAGACACTGGCCCGTACAGGTGGGGAGTAGGACATACTCTGTTCGAGTCGCTGGACCTTCTGGGACAATTTATTTACAGCTGAGACAAGGGAGGAAGAGAGACTTTCCTCATATTGGCGGAGTCTGACAGCCACCTCGTCCACTGTTGGTGCGTCTTTACCTTTCCAGTTTACAACTGCCAGTGAGTTGGCATATGAGGAGGGTGCGCTCCGCACAAACTTCCTCCACATGGATTGTGAGCACTGGAGTTCATCTGGGTCTGTGGGTACCTGCTCATCGTCTGTGTCACAGTAAACCAGCTCCCGCACAGCTAATTCCCTCAAGTACTGAATACCCCTTTCCATATTGGTCCACTTGCCAGGATAGCATACAAAATCGTCACTGAAGGGGTACCTCTCCCTCACGCCTGACAGAAGTCTCCTCCAGAGGCTGAGGATTTGTTCCTTTTTCCCAATGGCCTTGTCAATGCCCCCATCCCTGGCCAGGGATCCCAGCTGCTTGGCTTCCTTGCCCTCTAACTCCAAGCTGCTGTCCCCATTATCCCAGCACCGCAGCAGCCAGGTGGCAATGTGCTCACCTGGGTGGCGGCTGAAATCTTTCCGCATGTCTCGCAGCTCGCCCAGGGACAGGGACCGGGTGATGATCTCTGTCTCTATCTCCCGTGATGACCCTGGCTCATCATCATCCCTCCCGGAGCGATCTGCTCTCTTTGCATCTTTCTTTAGTTTTACGGGGGCGACTGCTACCTGCACAGGTTGGTTATTGGGCTCAGTCACTGTGCCTGTGGCTGGAGCTGGAGCAGCTGCTGTGTCCGCTGGGGAAACCGAGGCAGACCCTGCAGCTGTGGCTGCAGCAGCCGTGGTGCCGGTCGGGGGGGCTGGGACTGCCTGCTGGGCTGGAGGGGCTGCAGGGCCGGCTGGGGGGGCAGCGCCAGCCGCAGTGCCTGCTGCTTCGTTTCCCCCCCTTTCCCCCTTAAGGCACTGAACAGTGTTGAACAGGGCTCGGTAGGCGTGGGCCAGACCCCAGCACGTTGCTGTGATCTGTGTCTCTCTGGAGTTCCCAGGGTGGCAGCACACTTTTTGCAGATACTTTACTAGTTTGTCCGGATCCTGTACTTCCTCAGGGGTGAGTTTAAAAAACACCGGAGGTGCCCACTGCCCTAGGTACTTGCCCATGCTGTCCCACACACCGAGCCACTCACAGCTATCCAGCCCCGGGGCAGGTCTCTGCAGGATGTTCTTAACGACTTGCTTAACCCTAAACAAAACCCAGAACCCGTTCAGGAGGCATAACAAAAGGAGAGTGCTGCCCTGAGCATCCCACGGGTACTCGAAATTCTCAAAAGCAGTTAGGACCAGCCTGAGGAAGAGAGGGGGGGCGAAAGAGTGGGGGAAGGTATCCCCTTCGGTTTTCCCCACAGACTGGGTTTGATTATTAACAAAATCTAAGACATAGGATCCGAGGTACGGAAATGACCGCAGTGCCGCATGCAAATACAAGACTAATTTCATGCACAGTGATGTTATCATATCATAAGTCGATATCGTAAGGTAGAGCAAAATTATCATCCTGATCTTTTTCCCAGCGATGATGAACAGCACGGCATTGAATACATACTGCAAATAAGGATTCAGAAACCACAGCCATCTGATCAAAGACAGAAACATTTTTACCGGCGACTATTTAACACAGAAAAATGCGTATAACAAAATTTAACAAAATCTAAGAAAGCAGTTTTAACACCCGCTGCTCAGCCCTGCCGTTATCCCCGCTCCACGTCTGGGCGCCAATTGAATGTTTTGGTTTCGGCTGCCGCCGGCAACAAAAGCGCCACGCGGCCGCCCCTCCCCCCGCCGGCGTGCGGAGGAGAATGGAAAGAAAGAGGCAGAAACTGGTGGGTCGGGATAAGGGCAGTTTAACAGAACAGCAAACAGAGGGAAACAGGAACAACAACGGTACAAATAAGGAGAAAACACAACCACGAACCGTACAACAGCCGCTCTCCCGAAACCGGACCGGCGCTGCGCCCGCCCAAGCCGCCAGTGCCTTCCCGCCGCACCGCCCCCCCCCCCACCAGAACCCAGCGTGACGTCACATGGTATGGAATACCGGGCTCTGTTTGGCCAGGTGGGGTCAGCCCCCACCCCCCGGCTGTGTCCCTTCCTGGATTCCGGTGAAAATTAACCCTGTTCTGGCCAAACCCAGGACATTCATATAATTAATTTTTTTATAGTAAATAGAAAAAAATATCCTGTCTAGTGGACCCATACGTCAGATCTTTTAATGTCAAAAAGATTCCTGGCTTATTTCATACTTTCACAGATTTATAGTTTCTGAAAAGCCAAATATTGACAAAACAAATAAAATGAAAATAATGAAAACACTGAGAGAGATAAATTAAGGATATTATTTATTTCTGCCCTCAAAGAACTTCTTTGCCTCTTTGCATCTTCAGCAGGATGATTACAAACTTGAACACAACAGACATGAGAAGTTGTTACTCCTCCTGTTTAAACATCGTCCTTACCAAGCAATTTCATTCTCCTACTGTAGGTTTATCTCTATATTTTAAAAATCTGTCCTTCACTTAGGAATTTCATGTTTTCATTTGGGAGAACGTCTTTTTACAGAATGTTCTCACTTCAGAGAGTAGCTGCTGCACAAACCAGAGTAGCAATAACAGAAGATTGGAGGAGAAGCTTTCCTAAAGATTCTCTAACACGGATTTCAGGACAAGGGGCAATAGGCACAAACTGAAGCACAGGAAGTTCCGTCTGAACATGAGGAAGAACTTCTTCCCTCTGAGGGTGACGGAGCACTGGAACAGGCTGCCCAGGGAGGTTGTGGAGTCTACCTCTCTGGAGATATTCAAGACCTGCCTGGACAAGGTCCTGTGCAGCCTGCTGTAGGTGACCCTGCTTCAGCAGGGGGGTTGGACTAGATGACCCACAAAGGCCCCTTCCAACCCCAAACATTCTGTGAGTCTGTGATTGCTTGGCTTGCAATAAGCCCCAGCAGATCACAGGACTCCACAGTCAGTCATGATGTACCTATTTATTCCTTTGACTAGTTCATTTTGGTAAAAGAAAAGAAAAAAAAAATATGAAAAACCCATACGTCTAAATGTATGGTTATTGAGGTGAAAAAGCTAATTAAGAGTTAAGAGTTATTTGACTTTAAACTTAGGAGTGAAGTGGTAAGAAATTGGAGTGGAATGGTGCCGGTGGAGACAGCACTTACAACACAGCCCTGGAACGACACTTAGAGAGACTATCAGAATGTACACCTAAAATTTAGTTTTTATAGTCTATTAACTCTCACTTTTTGTTATCTCATTAAATAATATGAGGGGAAAAAATGTGCTGAGATTGTCACTGTTGTGTGTCTTTTATTGGAAAACACAGAGAATCATAAAAGACCTGACTCCTTGAGTAAATCCTGAACATCACATTCACTCAAGGGAAACTGACATTTACAAGGTTGCCACACTTTAAAAGCATGAATGGCTCTTCCCACAAAACATCACCCATGATCATTTTCCCATTTGACGAGACAGATTTGATTATATGAACAAGTACGTGGTACTTCCACGGTTATATTTCATTCTCAGAAGTATTTTGTTATGTTTCGAAAAATCTTTTCCCATTATACCCAAAAGTAAAGGGAAGTCAACTCTGACAACATGGAGACCAAAATATTGGCTGGGAAACCTTCTCTCATTTAGTGTATCTCCCAGATCTAGTCAGTAATGTTATTTACACACTTTCAAAAAAAAAAAAAAAAAAAAACAACCACCAAAAAAAAAACCAAACAGCAGCAGCATACAAGTCTCTGATTAATAAAGAATATTTGCATGTCAGTCAGTCTAGAAAGCATCTAATTTTTGAGAAACTGTAAATCTTTTCATGTACAGCTCAATTCAGTATCATTGCTAAATTCAATACAAAGACTGTAGCAGTTATTTCAGGAAAACTGAAACGCAGCACACTGGCAGGTAAAAATACACGATATTCTTTAAATGACAGACTGACAAATTATGACACTGGGAATATTTATAGTAATAAAACTTCAGTGTACCTTTTATTATTAAAAAGTGTTCCCAACTAGCATTATTTGGTTTTCAGTTATAAATTACACAGTAAAATCTAGATAAAAGAACTACTCGTCAAAGGCATTTCACTCTTCAATGTTAATTTTCAGTTAGCAACGATATGACAACACATTTTGCAAACAAGGTATGACAGATAACCTTAACTCATTTTCTTAGTTGGGTTGTTTGTAAATTCAGAAAAGTATTCTAGAAACAACAGCACCAGGATGCCCAAAAAACTCAGAGACATAGAACAAACCAGAGTGTGCAAAAGTAAATCTGGTGGAAAAAACAGTATTTCAGTATACCTTCTGAAAAAACACAGAAAACCCTTCTGAAAACAGCCAATTGAAAAAAAAAAAATCCCACATCAAAAAAAAAAACACCAAAACCCCAAAACATATGAGGTATGTCATAACCAAAAAAAAGAGTCATGAGCAAAATTTACAGCATATTCAATGACTTCCAAGGAAAGACTTTGACACCTTTAAGTCATTAATTAAAGTATAACCTATTCCAGTTCTCATACTAGAAACACGAGCATGCCCCTCTATCAAAAACCAAAGAATAAAAGGAACAGACCAAAGGTACTTTGCAGTGAAGTGATAAGTTTGCTTCTTAGATGAGGTACTTCACCAAAAGAAAGGAATCTTTTTCTCTGAGGAGTCAGATGACTTAAGTACTTTTTCCTAATGTATTAGTATATAATGAGGAGACACACATGGTCTGCAAAACTGGCAGGTTCTAAAATGTTCAGGTTGCCATGATTCCAAATTAACATTTACAAATTTCCACCAAACACGAAGAAAATCACCACAATTTACAGAGCAGTGATAACATAACTTTTCTCCCTTCCCGCAAACTGGCAAAACACGCTGGATGCAATCGTTGAAGAAATTACAGCATTTCCTTTCACAGGCTTACTACAGTAATCCTGAACTACAGTGACAAAGACACAGAACATGGTGCAAAGTCCTTCTCTCAAGAGCTATGGTTGTAATAGAATACAATTCATTACAAATCTCCCTTAAAAGTCAGTATCCATTATGGAGAAAGTTCTTTACATTGAGTAAACATTATTTTTGCAACATATTTTTATCTCAGTCCCTTGCGTACAAGCCCCTACACTGCTTCTTCATTGCATTTGTGCCTTTGGTATTATCAGAGCAGACAAAGTCTCTGAAGCTCTGCTGAGGCCAATTAAAAAAAAGTATCAAGAATCTCCGTAGTTTCACAATATAGTCATACACTTTGAAACAACATACATGAAGCGGATTATATTGACAGTAAATATTAAGTTCCAATGCCTGGGGAGGAAATGCTTAATGTCAAAATTTGCTGTGCTTGCTCAAAGCATTCTAAGGCTGAAATTGTTGTACTGTAGCATTCTCAACGCTCCATCTGTGTTTTGCCTCAAGACAGATCACTTGAACATGACAGAGACTTCCAAAACTGTTTTTTCTAGATCTTCTTTTATCAGCCACATATAAAGAGACTTTTAACAGTTTAATGAACTTCTTTTAATTGCAAAATACAAATATCAGATTGCACGCCTGTTTTTCCTCAAATGTCCTACTGGAAAGGCAACAGTGCTAAACTTAAATATATAAATAAAACAAAACCAAACCTCCTACACCTCATGAACTTGTTTACAGGAGGGAAACTTTAAGCTAGTTTGGAGGTTCCTAATGCTCCCCTCTGTGTCTCTAATCAATAAAAGCTTGCAAAAATCACAGATACAAAATGACAACTAGGTTGAATTTCTGGCCCTATTTAAATCAATCATTTGAAGAGGGAGAAAATGACAAATTCATAGAATTCTGTAGTTATTCTAGAACAGGAGCACAATTATAAATACTTGAATTTTATCCCATACAAATAACTAGTAGCAGAATCTTACCTTGATCAAATGGTTTACCCGGACTCCATGTACGAAAATAATCATCCTGGAGAGGGAGAAACAACCTACATTTAGTAAAATGTAAGAAATCAATGTATACATGAAAAATTGACAGGATCATGAAAGACAGAAGACTATACCAACCTCTACTTCCTAGAAACGGCAAGCAGTGAAAAACAAATGAGAAAAAGATCACAGTCATTATAATGGGAAAAATTACTCATAAAACAGTGTAATTCAGAGGCCATTTACACTCATTAAGAAAAAATGCTATTCAAACAATGTTACTTACTAGAAGTTAAAGACAGAAAAAGTATTTCTCACAGTACTTATATGGGTAAAGTTTCTAACATTGCTTTTAAAACGTTACAGTAGTTTTCCTGTACTTTAAGTTCTAAAATATGGAAAAATTTCATTACATTTTCTATTAATGACTTCTCAAAGTCATATTCTGTATTCTTCTCCCCATTATCCCAATCCTTCCATTTGCTTTTTAGGTTGGATGGAGGTGGTTTGGGTTTTTTGAATTGTACTATGGTTTGAATGGATTATGGTTTGCATGGAATTTTCTATCTGAAATCCAAAAGATACATACTCATATACCATAGATACCTATACTGATTTTCCTAAAAAGTTAATTTCCAAATCACCTAGTACTTACAGACGTCCATTACTGGACATGTTAAACGAAGTCTTTATGTGCCTCTCAAACCAAAACATAACAGTTGATTGATTCTCAGATTACATAAGGAAACTGCTTCAATAAATTGCAGTTCCACCATTTTACAAATATTCCTAAAGCTATTTAACCTATCACATGCAAAAGAACGTGGCTTCCTGTCACATTCACACCTTTCCTGATCTTCGGTCAGTAAGAGTTTCATTATTATAATGTTCAATATTCTCTTCAGAATATCATCAAGAGGGTAATATAATTTACAAAGCCACATTTTTTCATAATTTTAATACAAAATTAAAAGCAGAATGAACAAATACACAGTTTACAGTGAAGGCTGAGGAGCATCATAGCATCTCTAGCCAAAGTATTCTTTAACAATGCATAAGTGCAAAAGGCAGTGTCTCAGGACAGAGCCTATGACTTCTGACTTTCTTCAGGGGCTTTCTTGCCTTTGTCCAGAGCATATGAAAGGGCAGTTGTACAAGTATATGGAATAAAGCCACAATTTTTTTACAGTCGCCACACCACTTTTTCAACACTTTCTAGCTAAAGGTACCCATGGATTTTAAATAGAAAATTCATCCTTACTGCTCTGCTTGAAACTATGTGAAATCTCAGCAATTCTTTCAAGTCTCTCTCTGTTTGAAAGACACACAAAGTACTTCTATTAGCCATGTATAACAGATCTCAATGAGTTTAATATCCATGCCTTAAAATGATGCATGTTTAAGCATTATGCTCGGTCAGGGTCATAGTGATGTAGTGTTTCTAAGAGATGAAGCTCGCGCTACAATTATGTATGTACTTTGAGACTAATAAATAATTTTATTTTTCCTGAAAATGGCTTACTTTAACAAAATTGATATATGTAGTCTGAAAATCTGACAACCTTAAGAAAAGAATTCAAAATGACCAAAAGCAGCTTAATCAGAAAAGTTAGAAAAAAGGAAAAAAAAAAAAAGGTATTTTGCCCCAAACACTTCTATTGCTTCTTTTCAGACTTCAGCATTCTTCTGTATGAATTCTTCTGTCCTCATTCTTAAAAAGCAGTTGCTACGTTAGTTTTAAGAAATACACATTTAAGTACAGTAAAAGAGAAAAAAGCTCACTGGAAAAAAATCCTATCTGAGAATGCAGTTATACAGCAGAAGGTTTCAGTTTTCAATAGAGATACCAAAATATGATCCTATTAATTTTCTTTCTTGTGTAGAGCATTTGTTACGTCATTTTATTGATGTCTCCTCTGCAACATTTTCTGTAAATGCTGCCACATATTGCTGACATCACTTGAATTATTCTCATACAGAAATCTATACTGCTAAAGAATATAATGGTACACGGTAGATATGATGAGTCTGAGTCAGAGAACAGCAGGTGTCCTAGAGCAAGGAATGCAGTTTCTTCACCAATATTTTCAGACCAAGGTTGACCTGAAAAAATAAAGCAATCCAGCCCTTGTTTCATGTTCACATTTTATCTCTAGAATGGCCTATGCATCAATAGCCTATATATTAAAATAAAAGCTGATTTATGTCAGAGAACCCACTAAAATTGAAGCAATTCTCTGAATTTATAATTATCTTTATATTTTATCCAAGTATAGCTTCACTGCTAAAGCACAGGTTGTACAGCAGGGATATTAATAATTGTGTGACTTACAAACTACCAATTTAGGGAAAAGTCTAATAGGCAACTGTTCAGTGTGAGGTACTGTATTATATATAATGCCTTTTCAAGAAACAGTACTTCTAACAGTTACCAAAGCTAAAAAGATACAAGATTTCCTGGACTTCACTCAATGCCCAACTTAAATTCTGCCCATACAAAACTCCACTCAAATTTTATACAGCTTATCATAATGCAAAAAATACATTTTACTGTTGGCCTCCCTATTGCTACACAGGGAATTATTTGATTTTATCAAACAGCAGCTACATGCTCCAGTTTGTAGATGGACACGAAATCATATTTTGACAATTTCAGAAACAAGCTGCACATGTTCTCTACCATAACTTAAAACCTGCAGTATTAGATTTAGATTTTTTTCCTTGCTATTAGCTATGAGACTATTTTGTTGCTTTTAGTTTCAATGAGTTCTTAAGGGGTCTTTTATTCCATTTCTTATCTCTGTATCTCAAGTACATACATCTGCTTTGCATCTGATCTGAAAGCTCTTCACCTCATTTAGGCTAGGTCTTTGCTATTTGGTAGCTATGCTATCTTCAGACTCCACTGCCACAAGCCAACGGAACTGAGCCAACAGTCCCACATCACAGCCCTTCGCTTGCCTCGAGCTCACTTCTGCAGCAGACTTGAGCTCACCAAGTATCCCCTCTTCACATCTTTGCACCCCTTCAACAGCAGAGGGTTTGATTCATCTGCACCAAACATTCCTAGTGAACCCCTAACACGCATTTATATTCTAAGTCTCACTGAATGAGCTGTGGTAGGGCTGTCAGCTGATACCTCTGTCCCAACATCTTTTCGGTGCTGGGAAAAGAAAATTAGCACCAACAATGTGTGGAAGCTTTTTTACCACTACTGTCTTGTTCTAGGACCTTCAGCCCAGTGTCAGCAAGACTGCCATTACCCTGTAAAACCCTAAATCTCTGATCACATGGAGAAGTGCTACAGCAATAAAAAAATGAGACACCATCAAAACTTCCATCGTATGGGAAATCTACCACTGCTAAACACTGCAGTTTCCCCAAATCAATGAGGGCCGCAGGCAGCATCCATGGCATAACTAAGATACTCCACCACATCTAAGAAGAGTACTGCCCCAAAACACAAACCGTAACTAGGGACACAGAAGTTGCACCATGAAAATGCATGATGCTTGTGTACTGGGAAGTTCTTGAACCTGAAATCTGAGTCAGTCTGGAATACTCATCCAGAATACAGACGTGCTCTACAGCAGCGTGGAGATACCCAACTGCCTTTCAGATGCTGTTTTTCATCTCTGCTGACCTGCATAGACATTTGACTTATCATACAACATTGATACAACTCTGTTGCATGAATGTGGAGTGTTAGTTTAGCCAGTTAACTGGTGGATAGTGCACTCAAGTGAATAAGGTAGGTACCACATGCCCCAACACTGTATTTACTATCCCAGCACCTTATGTGTCTCAGAACATCTGTGAGGGCAAGAAGCCTGGATGGACCATGTGCTCCCAAGCATGATTTCTACCAGTTGTCCCACATGCATTCACTAGGTTACTTAAGCTGTAGGCCAACAGGAACATACTTTCTGTGACACCACATAACTAAGGACCTGCAGCAGAACTAGGAGCAGAACTAGTTCCAGAAGGGCAGGGACTATTTGTCTAGTGAAGTTTTTGGTCCTATACTTTCTTCTCAACCTGATCTATCTCTCCTCACCGGCTGAGATACCTCTTATGATTCCCATGAAGCCACCTTTGAGCATTCCTTTCCAACACTCCAAAGAAGCACAGAGCAGGAACTATTCTTTAGTGAATCAGGGTTTAAAGAAAAAAACATTTATCAGATTTATTACCTGGACTTAAGAAATAAGAAAAAACAAAGTCTACAAGATTTTTACAGTCTAGCATAGAAATGTAACTACTGCCAGATTTCCCCCAAATTAAGTCTCCCATTAGAAATATAAATAGTTTAGCCAAAACCACCAAAAGTAGTTCAGTGCACAGAGCACCTCAGATACAGATAAAAGCAATGGCACTTCACATCCAGTTCTTCTGGGAATCAGGTAATCTTAAAGATCAGTGTAACACGTCAAAAAATCAACATGAGAAAACAAACTCCAAAATAACGCACCACAACACACGTAATACCAGCACTGCTCCTCTGGCAGTGAAGGCCCTAAACACCTGTAGGCGAGATCATGCCTTCCTGCAAAACTCCTTTCCTATTAGTCCGGCCCCGAGGCTTCTCAAGCAGGCTGCTGGAGTGCCAGGTGAGGGGATGCTGATTTGCTGTTCAGTGCCAGGGAGGCTGCTGTCAGCTTCCCCTGCTGCTTCGGACTCCTGGGCCACGCCACCCCCGGGATCCGCATGCATGGGGCTGGCAGAGCACAGCGAGAATCCATAGCTGCTTCCAGCTACTCTGGCACTCAGCTCCCCACACTCAACAGTGAGCCCGCTCCCTTGTCGTTGCCTCGTGCTTCTAGTACTGTTGATGAGGCTGGGCTAGGCGCCACTGCTTTTCATCCCTCCCCTCTCTGTTTCACAGATCTCATTCAGTAAGATTTCTGTGGAGGCTGTCTATCTGGTACTAGCAGCGTTACTAACAGCAAGTTTGAATAGCAAAGTATTGAAATCATTTGCCAAGAAATAGCAAATGCTCACTAAAGCTTATATTCAGAAATACTGAGAAAATACTGAAAAACATTTTGAAAAGGAAGGAATTAATATCAAAGCACGAACACTATAAGCTTCTAAATGCCAGCACTGTTTAAAACCTTGTTTCTTTAAAAGTGCATCTCGTATTTCTCATCATGAATAAAAATATAACAAACTGTCTTTTGACAATTCAGCTGGTCAAGATGGCCTTAAAACAGGTTTGTTAGACTACAGGAGCTATAGTGTAACAGAGTTGAGAGAAGAGTTGAATGCCAGCAACATAGGTGAGGTATGAGGCCATCTGTGGGACTTGCACACACCTGTGCAGAAGGGTCGCTGCTCAATTTGCTCAGCTGCCCCTTCACTAAGGCACAAGCCCTTGGCAACAAGGGCGAAACTTCTTCCCTGACCTCTGCACACAATACCACAGTCTGGAGAAGAGAAGGACAGCCAAGTGTGGCAGAACAGTAACAGACTACACAGAGAGCTCAGATCACATCTATGGGGCTGGAGGGAATTCACCCAAGCATGTTGAAAGAGATGGCCAATATGATTGTGAGGCTATGGTTTGTATCTATGAAAAACAGTGGACCATATCAGGGTGATCTCTGGGAACTGGAAAAAAAGCTATCATCTTAAAAAATGAAACACAAGAAGGCAGATGCAGGGAACTACAGGCCAGGCAGCCTCACCTCAGTCCCTGTAAAGCTCAGTTGACAACATCCTCTTTGAGTCCCTTCCCATGCAGGTGACAGACGAGAATAAATACTCAGTGCAGACCTACCAAGGATTTACAATGCTTGACCAGCCAGACTGCCTTCTACAATGAAGCAAGTTTTGTGCACAAGGGGAGAATGGTGGGTGCAGTGTACCTTCACTTTACTAAGGCTTTTGACATAGTTTCCCACACTGTGTTCGTTTGGAAGCTGAGGAAGAAAAGGCTGGACAGTTAAGTGGGCTGAAAATTGATTGCATTGGTGGTCAACAGCTTAACATCCAATTGGTGTCCCACTAACGGCCAATACACCTCAGGGTCAGTTCTGGGGTTCGTACTGTTTAACATCTTCAGCAACAACCTGGATGATAACACAGAGCGTGCCATAAACAACTGAACTAGTGGGAGCAGGTAACACAATAAACAGAAAAGGCTCAATCCAGAGATATCCCAGTAACTTGTGGGTTTACCCAGCAGAAAAATGAGGTTCAATAAGAACTGGAAAGTTTTGAACCTAGAGAGGAATAACTAGGAAGGAATGTGGGGTACAGGACTCCGTTGAAAATGTCCTGGAAGTTACAGAGGACAGCAGAATTTGGGAGCTGGATTTATTTAGTCTGGGAATGAGGAGGCTAATGGATGGTTGCCTGCAACTATTTGAAGAGCAATCACCAGCTCTTGTCAGCAGTGCCAAATGATTTAACAAGGTGCAAATCGCACAATGCAATTTGGGAAGTTCAGCCTGGATATGAGGAAAAATTTCTTTACTAGGAGCATAGAGCAGCAGCAGAACAAGCTGCTCATGGATATCACGGCGTCTTCATTCTTGGGGGTTTTCAAGATTTGACTGGAAAAAATCCACAGCTGACCTGATAAATTCAGTGTCAGAACAGCCCCAACTTTGAGTGGGAGGCTAGATTCTAGGTCCATCAGGGATACCTTCTAACTAAAATTTATCTGAATCAATGACTTTACAGCATGTCAATACTCTTAACTCCAAATATGCAAGAAAAGTAACAGTTCTTTTCTGCTGTCCTTTTGCAATGTATTATTTTCTTTATTCACCTATGTATCCTGCTTGGATAGTCGAACTGGCATATGCATATACGATAGTTGCTAATAGTGGGATGGGAGGAAAAAAAAAATAAAAGAAGTAACCGATGACTGGGGACAAAAGAAGTAGATCAAGGGAGAAACTTGGAGCACACCAAACAAAAATATGGTTTTGGAATCAGGTAAGTAAATAGAGGAGTCACAAAGTAATTTCTGGAAACCGAGGTTTGGGAACATAGACATTAGGAGACAAATGGGTAGAAAGGGACTGATAACTGGGCAGGAGAGAAGATTAAGCCAGGAGGTAGAAGTAGGCTGGAACTGCCACATGAAGGAAATTAAGAAGAAGGAAGACAACCACACTAGTGACTGATTTTTTAAGCAGTGAACTGGAAGGAGGTGGTATAAGAAGGAAGTGGAAATTAGCTGAAAGAAATAAAGAATTCAGATATGCATCTCAAAGTGACTGGATAAGACTGGTATTTAGCCTAGGCAAGCAAAGGAAGGATGAGAAATCAAGAACAGTATAGATAGGAATGGTACAGGCAGAGGTTTGAAGAAATGTAAATGAATAATTAAGTTGTGGAAGACACAGTATTGCAAAAAAACTAAAGTCACAAATGTTTTCTTTACAGTATGGAAAGCAACCCAAAAATTCGGGGTCTCTATCTCTCAGTACATAGTGAAGAAAAGCACTGACAAACTGTTTCACTCATGTCTTCCACATAGACTCTAGAGGTTACCATTTCTAAGTTGCAGAGGTCAGCATAAAGCTGGATGAGAACTTCCATGGATTTTTTTCTCGTTTGTTTAGCTTTTTGTAAGAAAAATGATATTTTTCAAAACACACATTTTCTGGAAACATACCAAGTTTGATGAATTTTAACTGTTAGACATTCAGGATCTTTTTACTGAAAGAAATACCTTGCTTAATTTGATTGGCAACTTCCCCTCGTTATTTCGAGGCAGCTGTATACTATTGAAACTTCTTCTATGCATGATGCATACCTGGCGCCCCAACTAACAAAAGAGCTTCTACTACTCACACAGTGCCTGCTCTGTTTAGTGTCTTCTCTCTAACACACAAAGAATCACATGAAACGATCATTATGGTTACGAAAAACACTGAACTAAAAAGAAGCTGTTTAATATATTTCTTGTCAAAGGGCATTTCACATTTCTAGCTTAAATTCAATATTGAAATAAAAACATTCAATAAATGTCAAAAATATGATGACATGAAAATTTTATTTTTAACCAAGTCTGGGCTTTCAAATCACTTTAAGAACTACAAGTCCATTAAAATTATTGATGTGTCAATCCTCCATTAAATACAAATTCTTAGGGTTTTCTCAGCCTGCTTTTAAAAAAAAAATAGGAAATTTCATACACAAATCTATGATGAATTAATATCATTAAAATCAAGCTCAGAAGCCAGTTAGATCAAGTGCTATATTCAGTGCTCCAGTACCTCAGAGATAATGGAGACCATCCTTTGAGTATGACAACTCCAAACCCTAGATACAAGGGAACTCCACAAAGGTAGGGTCAGTTTGACTGACATGGAGAACCACAAAAAGAAAAATCAGAGACAAGACTGAATTTGCCGTTTCTAAGTCTCTTTCATGCCAAACAATCTTCACTGTGGGACACAGCAAGTGATGATATATCTTTCGGTAGAAGGAAGTACCTCCCCACAGCACTAAAAACTGACATACATTGCTGTTGTATTTTATAATACACATCCCTTTCAGAAAAGATCAGTCATAGCTTCATTTCTCGTTTAAGACTGAGAAAAGCTCATTCTTTCCTTACAACATCCTGAAGACATTTATCATCCTTTAGAAGCATTAGTCTCATAATTCCTGATCCAGGACTCTTGTTGAGTGAAGAATAAACCAAAAAAACTTGAAGTAAATCACCAGTAAGAAACAGGACAGTCATTGGAGGTACCAATTTTAATCATATTTGAAGCCCTGCAGGTTAAAAAAAAGGGGTGGATGGTAAACTGTCTCAGCATCCTACTTGGACCAAATGTGATGAATAAAAACTTGAAGAAAAACGTCCTTCTGCTTCAAATGTTGCACTATTCCACAAATGACAGGAGCTCATGTAACTTGTCTGCCCTTTCCCCCACTCCTTTTTTTTTATATATAATGCAGCTATGAAAATTGTTATATCGTATTCAGGACAGAAGCTCTGACAGACATGAAGGACACATGGAGGGCACAAGGACAGAAACAGTCTAGCTTTTAAAGGTCTGCTTAGTGTCTAAGAAAGGTATTGCAAAGGCCTTGGCCCTTACTCAGTTTCTAGAAAACATTTTTTTTCAACCACCTCTATGGACAGCAAGAGGAAAGTAAAGTGCTACTCATCAGCCTGCTTTCAGGAAGCTGGAAGTTTTTGTGGTTTTAGCATGTCAAGGAGAAAAATCTGGAATTAGTTACAAAACAGATACTATACTTTTGCTACTGTTGCTGCTGTTTGTTTGTTTTTCATTCTGGAGAAAATTCATTACAAAGATAATGCTGAGGTCTGCCATATCATGCCACTTGCATGGACAGGATTTTGGTATGTGTCTCCCAACAGGTAAGTCTCTTATGCCAAGCCTCAGAACAATGTTCTGGTCTACCTCTCATTGCCATGAAGACAGAGAACACCCTAGTGTGAAAACAGTCCAAATGGAAGAAATTAAGGAATACAAAAGATTATGAGAGGCATTACAGCATACTTATCATTAAAAAGCAAATAGGAGCACATGTGGCAACAGAAAATGGGATGGAAGGAAAACCACAGGTCTAAGGACTATATATTTGCAACATAATAGAAGGAAACAGCTAAAATTACTGCTCTCAGTTTAAGAAGAGTGCTGCACAGATTTTAAGGAACAAAACAAAGCTGTATGGAAAGAATTATGACCTGTTTTTATACAATCTGTATTTTTTTTTTTGTGGGAAAAATATCGCTTTTAAACAAGTTGAAGACTTCCAAAAAAATCAACAAATACCTAAACTCAGAGTCTGTGAAGACATACGCTGCACTTCAAAAGCTGTAATTAAATGAGTGATAGAGATACTAAAACAACATTTTTTGTAAATATTATATATGTATATATATACACTGGATGGTTATTTTTCTATATATTTATTATAGTCAAGCCTATGTAACTTATACCAGATCAGGAGGGTGGGGACAGGACACCAACAACCTGCAAATTTGGTAGATATACAGACAGTAAGGACAGTAAATTGCTCAGAAATTCAATCATTATACAACTACACCCTGGTAGATGTTATTTTTGTTAAAGCTATTCATAATTTTAAGCAAACTACTCTTTGATTCAAGATGGGATTTTAAGAGTTATGTTGTACGTTTATCAATAAAAAGCATCAATTGCAATGTATTTTTATGTTCTCTTGTTCCTAGTGGCCCTATGGCAACTACGGAACTTACACATATGGTCAGTAATATGGAAGCTTAAAAATATCATATGAATCAGCAAACTTCATGAATATATAATGTTGAGTTAAACAAAAATAAACTGTAGAAAATGCAGTCACTACAATTGCCTATGAAAAACAGTATGGACGCTTTTAACATACATCATCTTTTTATTGCCTTTCACAATTTTTATGCAATCAAACACTTGATAACACAAAGAAATGCTGTATCTTCTGACACATGCCATTAACAAGTTTTACTGATGCTGTTGCGCAAGAATAGGTTTGTAAGATGTATAAGGGAAGATAATGCAATGCTCATGGAAGTTCCTAGATAAAAGCTTAAGAAAGTAGTTTTCTAATCAACAGATAAAGTAAATGAATAAAAGGCAACATGTGCAAGTGTACTGTGAATTTTAGACAGATAACTACACTCATTTCAACAAGATCATCAAATACCTGATAATAAATTTTGGTCACTGATGTACCACAACTGGATTTTAGGGGTTAATATGCCTTTATTAATATATCTTTAATAATGATTAAGTTATTAAAGATAACTTTAATCCTTAAGTTATCTCATTCCAGTTACTGAGAAATGCTACCTTACAGGGTAGCTACGGTTACAGGGTCTACAGGCCCTGACTCTGATATATCCTGTTTAAATGACAAATACCTTCTCCAAGTTTTCAGGGAAACCATTTTGTCTTCTGGCAAATAACTAATAAGGAATTAACCAATCACTCCAGCAAATAGTAAGATTACTGATTCACCTCATTATCATTTTTAACTTTTGCCACTATAGAACCATAGAATGCTTTGGGCTGGAAGGGAACTTCAGAGGCCATCTAGTCCAACCCCCCTACAGAGAGCAGGGACATCTTCAACTAGACCAGGCTGCTCAGAGTCCCGTCCAACCTGGCCTTTAATGTTTCCAGGGATGGGGCCTCCACTACCTCTCTGGGCAACCTGTGCCAGTGTTTCACCACCCTCATTGTAAAAAATTTCTTCCTTATATCTGGTCTAAATCTACCCTCTCTAAAGCCATTGATCTTTGTTCTATCACAACAAGCCCTGCTAAAACGCCTGTCCCCATCTTTGCTGTAGACCCTCTTCAGGTACTAAAGGGCCGCTATAAGGTCTCCCTGGAGCCTTCTCTCCTCCAGGCTGAACAGCCCCAACTCTCTCAGCCTTTCCTCATACAAGAGGTGCTCCAGCCCTTGGATCATCTTTGTGGCCTCCTCTGGACCCGCTCCAAAACATCCATGTCCTTCTTGTGCTGGGGGCTCCAGAGCTGGACGCGGGACTCCAGGTGTGGTCTCACCAGAGTGGAGCTGAGGGGCACAATCATCTCCCTTCCCCTGCTGGCCACACTTCTCATGATGCCACCCAGGATGAGGTTGGCCGCCTGGGCTGCGAGCGCACACTGGTGGCACATGTCCAGCTTCTCATCCATCAGTACTCCGAAGTCCTTCTTGGCAGGGCTGCTCTCAATCCCCTCATCCCCCAGCCTGTATTGATACCAGTAGTTGCCCCGACCCAGGTGCAGGACCTTGCACTTGGCCTTGCTGAACCTCATAAGGGTCACACAGGACTACTTTTCAAGCTTGTCCAGGTCCCTCTGGATGGCATCCCACCCTTCTGGTATGTCAACTGCACCACTCAGCTTGATGTCATCTGCAAACTTACTGAGGGTGCACTCAACCTCACTGAGTCATTGACAAAAATGTTAAACAGCACCGGTCCCGGTACAGACCCCTGAGGGACACTACTCGTCACTGGCGTCCACTTGGACATGGAGCTGTTGACCACTACCCTCTGGCTGTGACCTTCCAACCAATTCCATAGTCACCAAACAGTCCACCCATCAATTCCATATCTCTCCAGTTTAGGGAGAATGATGTTGTGGGGGAGTGTATCAAAGGCCTTACAGAGGTCCAGACAGACGACATCCGTACCTCTTCCCATGTCCGCTGATCTAGTCACTCCATCACAGCAAGCCACTAGGTTGGTCTGGCAGGACTTGCCCTTGGTGAAGCCATGCTGGCTGTCTCAAATCACCTCCCTGTCCTCCATATGTCTTCGCATAGCTTCTAGGAGGATCTGCTCCATCACACAGAACTTTTCCTAACCACTGTCACAGACAAAATAACAAAGCATTACACTGAAAATATTATTAGTTCACATAAAACCATTAGATACTGTAAATGAGAAATATTACTAATACATGCAGGCATCCAAAACTTTGCCACAAGACTGAGGAAAGATGTTAGGGATTACCTTTTATGCTGTGAGCATGGAAAGTATTTTTCAATATTAGCAGTTACTTAGCTACAAAACTTGTAACTTGAAAAAGATCCTGAAAGCTTCCTTGGCATGTGCTGGGAAAGGCTTAAACCAATTTCCTGTATCTTCTGTGACTCTCTTCTACAGCTATTCCATATTATTAGAGCCCAGACTGAAGAGAAATCAACAGAGTGAGCCAATTTTGGTGGAACTGAGTATCTGTAACAGTCAACTGCATCTTGTCAACAGTTCATAAGCTTCATAGTTACAGCCCAGAGAGAAAAGAGAATCACAGAGGAACACCTAAAAGATTGACTGAAATGTTTTAGTACTGAGTAATTAAAGTTTATTTTACTGTTGCAGCACCCAAATCAAGGCCATATACCATTATATTAGATCTTTCTCAAAGATCAGAAGGCCTTGGCTCTGTGTGTCTGAATGTACTGCCCCGAAGATTGTTGTTTGGGAGTTATTTGTCTGCCTTTGATTGACTGAGGAAAGTTGACAGACAAAAGAAAATATGCAGCACCTAAACAAAGAAATTACAAAAAAATAATACTTGGCAGTAATTGAAAATTGAAAATTAAAGGAGCTTTGCAAGCAGCAAGTCTCCGATTTGCTGTTCTAACTCTTAAAAATGTCTTGTGTGTTTATGTTTTAGGGGAAAACGAGTCATCCCTTTTAAGGTCCCTCACTCCCTAGTGAATGGGACAGAAACCACTAGAAATGAGTAAGCCTTATCTTGGGCTATAAGGCTTAAGTAAGCTAATAGATCTTGTACTCTGAGCATGAAATAGAGAAATTCACACACACACATTTATTCTTCCAAATCTGAGCTACTCATATATAGTCATATGTATTTCATTAGCATAGGACCAAATTCTGAATGGTCACTGAACAACTGTCTTCTTCAGGGTTGAAAAGTAGTTTTCCTGTGAGAAGCAGAATGGTGTTACCAAAAAAAGACCAGAACAGGGAGTAACAGATCCCATTTAGTGAGTTACCAAATAAGGTTTAACATGGTGAAAAACAACCATACTCAATAACTGCTAGTGTTCTCAGATTAAGCACATCAAGGCACAGGGATGCCCTAAAACAGGCTGGAAAAACAGGCTCTAAAGTCTGTATCTGTGTGAATAACTGGAGTCAGCACTAAGATCTCCCAAAAGGCTATTCCCTCCAAACGTTTATCATTAAGTCTACCAGCTCAAATCCTGAGTTCTTCCGAGTTCTTAGCAAGAGGGCAAGGCTGCCTCCAAGGTATGCAACTCTGTACTGTACTTATGAACTGACCTCCACACCTAGATCTCCACCATAAAGCTCCTGGTTTATTATTTCTTTGGTATTACTGCAAAACAGTAAACATAAGCAGGCAGCAAAGAAAATAAAACAAAACTCTTGCTTCTATCCTCCTGCAAAACTTCTCTTATGGTCCCCTGAAAACCAAATAAATAGACCGTTTTTCCAATACTCACAGCAGTCAGTTCAGTCCTGGAACAGAAGTAGTAGAGCCAACTTTACATCTTCAACATTCTGGTTTAGACATATCATAGAAAGCTGTAAGACTTTATCACAGAACAATCTATCACACTCATGGAAACTGATTATCACTGATGAGATACATCTGAAAAACTAAGTATATTTATATGCTTATGAGAAAGCGAGAAAGCATCACAGCCAACTCAATAGTGAAATAATTCTAAAAACTAAAGTCCATAAAACCTGAAAAATAATTAACTGTTCCTATGTGTTAAGCAATTTTAATAATGTATCAATGATAGCACCATAATTTAAAAAAAGTTGTTACTAAAGCGTTACATCTGTAACATCTCTAAGTATCTATAAATCAACATACAGATATATCTTCTAATAGAGTATTACTTTCATAGAGTGAAATAATCACTGATCTTAGAATGAGGCTACACACATGACTAGGCTGAGTTAATAAACACTAGTTCTTTTATCAGCAAACCACAACTTGAAGGCTGTGGAACAAAAACAGGAGATTGCAACAGCACCCCTAAAAGAACAAGAAAGCAATACAAGAGGCCTTTAAAGTCTGAACACATAATGGTATCAAAGAATATAAAATCAAATAGAAAATGACCAGTTACTGATCACTGAAGAAATTTAAAATGAGAGCTGGGTAGAACTGATTTTAGAAGGAAAGTTCAACGTGTATGGAATTACCCATGACTGACACAGGCTGAGATGCCTTCTGACAGTAAGTTGCAACTCGTTGCACTGGCACCACACTTCAGAACTGGGAATGCAAAACTGATCATCGATGTGGAGCAGTATGCTGTAGAATATCATCACTAAAGTGAAAGACATGTCCCTGCTGCCTGTAATGGTATCCCATCCTTGAGGCTTGGTTCCAATTCGGATGCAAAACATTAAAACATTATCCGATTTTTCCTGCATTTTGAATTATAGCCTTTACATGACCTCAGCATTATGCATCCTAACTATTCAGACAGCTATGTGTTCTTTTCATAATTTCTAAATTATGCGTAGCAGGCTAAGAACTTGCACAATAAAGTATTTAAAATAATGTACACCTGTAACACACAAAACTGTATCACTTTATCAAGAACAGTAAGTCATTCAAACCTCTAATATGTTTTCATTCAGAATCCTTTTACAGATACGTCATTAACCTGCAGAAAACAGATGCTATCTTGATTTAAAGCCCTATTTAACTGTATCACTGAAACAATATAGTTACAACCATATCAAAAGAAAAAAAGAAGAAAATCCAACTCCTAGCCAGCCAAGATACTGTAATACTAAACTGTGCAGGAACCAAATAACAGTATTGGATAATTATGCTTTTGCATATACTGGTAACTTAAAGAAAATCCAAGAGAAGTCTTACCAAGCTTGTATAACAATTACAAAAATGAAAAAAATCAGAAAGGTCATGCAGATTTTGAGATAGCACATGTGATTCCAAAACCCTACACTAAGTGTGGGAGTGTGTGTATATATATTCCTGAATTATTACAAACTATAAATGTTTTTTTCTATATAAGATGTCCTGTAAGGGTGCAGGTTACTATCACAGTTCACTATTCATATCACTTAATTTGGAAGCATGGTAAAACATTGAGTATGGATGACTGGAGAGCCCTCTCTGCACCTCAGGCTTGACAAAATTATATAGGATTGAACCAGTATGCAAGGGGAAGAAAAAAAATTTTAAAATCATTTTTTACTATAAACAAAACTCTTAGATAACAAAAAGCCACATGCTTTCTATGTCTAATAACAGTGAGTTATCAGGCTTGCACATTCTTGCAGATCTCATTCCTAAAACGGTGCTCAGAAAAGAGTGTTGGGTGGGCACAAGTGAGGGTGGAGGCAAAGTCTTCTGAGTTTTCTTAGTTTTTGCCCCTTCTGACATCAAGTTAGTAGGTAGCACTTGATTTGCTTATTGGAGCCAGGAAGCGGTGGATCAGCTTCGAGATGCCTGCAGCTTAGATGCTTTGCTCGGATCTGGACTATATATATAAAGTAATCCCACTTCTACTTCAGGGTAGTTGTAAGAGGCATGATGCACGTTCTGGGCTACCCAACTGCCAGAGTCAAAAGAAGTTTTTTGGTAAGGTGGAATTCCTTGAGACCAAACAGGCTTTCAGCTGCCTTTTTAGCAGCATTAACAACTTCTTTCAAGATGGGTATTTGCTAGCTCCTGTTACTTGGGAGTTCCTGAGCCACTTGTAGTGGTGAGTGAGCCAGGGAAACTGGATTGAGGGTCAGTCTTCAAACGAAAACTATATAGGAGCAAGTTGGTGAACACAGAATTGTGACAAAGGACTGTTTTTGCAGCACAAGACGTTGAGTGGCAGACTAGTAGACCGAAATTTGGAGAGAACAGGGGAACTCCTGAGACCTGTGTAAGCTTAGCAGTGTTCCTCACAAGCCCAAGACTGAATGTCTTTTTGTACCTCACTGAAATCTAGGGTAGCTTGTATTCATGAGACAAGAATTTTTATTATTATTTCATATATATATACACACATGTAATGTGTGTTAACACAAACAATTTAGTTATCAAGTTCAATGTCATTGAGTCCCACTTGAATTTTGATGTTATTACTTAGTGGATACAGCTAGCAACCTTTTCCTTGAGAGTGTGTTGATCACCTAGGTGACTTTTTTGCCCCCTGCTTTCTAAAGCTGCACTTTGCTCACCTTCTCAGTATTCCCTGCTGCTGCAATAAGCTAACCTTCAAACGTTAGAAACAAAACACTTACTTTATATGAATGAGACCATATATATTGTAACGTTTGAAACATCACTGTTTATTTTAGTACCTTCTAGGCAGGATCCTAACAATCAAAGGTATTTGCAAGGATGATATCACTTGTCTCAAGTATTGCATCGCTTGTAATTTTTAATGTATATTTATCTTTATACTCAGCTTTATATTAATTAATTTTAAAAATGTATCTGCACATGCACTATACATACTGTGCTGGCTGAGGTATTATGATAGTTGAGTTGTTTTAATTTCTAAAAACACTAGCAGTTTAATCAGTAGATTTCAGAGTACTCTGAAAATACAGCCATAATTGTGCATCCACAATTAAGGGATGTAAATAATGTGTCCTACAGTTTAAACTCAGTAACAGAACAAGTATACAGATAAGAGAAGATAATGTTGGTAAGAAGAAAAGAACTATGTTCTAAGTCAGTCAGTTATCCCTTTGGATTTGTGTGATATTCCCTCTGAGGGTGACGGAGCACTGGAACAGGCTGCCCAGGGAGGTTGTGGAGTCTCCTTCTCTGGAGATATTCAAGACCCACCTGGACAAGGTCCTGTGCAGCTTGCTGTAGGTGACCCTGCTTCAGCAGGAGGGTTGGACTAGATGACCCACAGAGGTCCCTTCCAACCCCTACTATTCTGTGATTCTGTGATACAAAAAAACAATCCCACACTTTCGGCCAACAATAGAGAAGTACAAATTTAGGAAACTGGAGAAGGCAATAGATAAAGCACATACAGATTTCAGGGTGATACGGTATTTAGTAGAGCAGTAGTAATGTATCATGTGGCTTGGGAAAATAAAAAATATTTCAGCAAGTAATGCATACTTGAATTGGGTTCCTTTATCAGATACATTTGGAAAAGATCAGCTGCCTGACGGAAAAAAAAACGTTACTCTACAGATGAAAGAGGACTTTCACAGGTATGTGTTAGTCTGTTTCAAGAAAACCACATAAGGGTTCATTTCTTGGACAAATTTTTTGCAAGCTTATGTCCCCTGTGCTTAACAAGAAATTTAGGCTTTAGTTAATCTCCTTAGGATATGTACCTTCACAATTACAAACTTCTTGTCAAGAATGTGCCAAGTCCCTGTAAGAAGAACAAGTAAGGTTCAGGCCCATTTAACCTACATTTAAAGTGAAAATTAAGCCTAGAATTCATAATACCACTAATTGCTTCACCTACTCTGAACTTTGCCTAATCAGAAGTTAAATGTCTTCTTTCCAGGAAAAGTTGTGTGTTCATTAACAGACATTAATATAGCAATATGATATTTTAAAGATATATCAGCAGATTTTTTCATCTCAGAAAGCTTTCTGATGTTTTAGTTTCTCAAACACTAGTTCTAGCATGTCCTTAATTTAAGTGCTTTTTACTAATCCCTTAAGAAACACCTGTCTTGTGACATTTCCTTTATCCTACTTGCAAACATTAAATAAAAAAATGCTGTCAACATCGTATTATCTAATTTTTTTTTTTCCTTGATAAAAGCTATGCTAATACAGAGTTAAGACGAGAGAGTTTCAACAGTTTCAAATAAAATGCATTATGGTGATACCAGGTCTATAAACATGACAAGAACTTTAGGCTGAATCCTACTGACACTGAAGTGACCAAAGGTTTATGAAACCTTGATATCCCAAACTGAAGTAAATCAATTTTAAAGAAATTGCTGCAATTAATTTTAAAGAAGAGCTGCAACCTTACACTGATTATCTAAAACCAGATGCTAGGAACTGTGCTGTCTCCAGACAGCTCACCAATGAGGACGACCACAGATCCAAAGATCCCAGAGCTTATTGGGATCAGGAAAGTTTTTGGAATACCAATTTTTCTGGTATGATTGTCAGTCAGTTTAGCACAGCACTATAATCTAGCAAATTTTATTCCAATAAAATGCAATGGTTTCTACCTGGAACTTTTAATGCCTTAATAACTGTTGTTGCCTACATTATTGTCTATTAGTGTCACTTACCGCAAATCTTTGTCCAAAAATCTGATTTATTTAATGTTTATAATTAATTGATTCTTACCTGCAAAGTGCCAATACCAAATTTCTGCTACCACCTTGGAACTATTACGATACAACACCAGAATTAACACAAATAGTTATTCAACTGTTAAAGAAATTATGTTGTCCTACTTTCATAACCTTATGGCACCCCTAACATCATCCTCCTTTCCCATCCACAAAAGCATTGTTATCTCAGTCCCTCAGGTCCTATGCCAGGTTATTACTGCCTTTAATCTCAAACCAAGTAGATTCGGACCTTGCCAGGATGACTGACAACGGATAATCCCAGTTGCTGCAGGAAACCCTGCTGATGCTTCAGTATGTGACACACAAAGTCAGTGCTGAACTTGTAGAGGAGCAGTGTATTGGAAAGGACTGTGCTGCTAGGAGTGTTTTCGCTTCTATGGGACTTAATACTGAAGACATGACTATTTTACTTTGGCTAAGTTCCTGGCAGCTCTAATTACAACTGACATGACTCTTTCCACATGCACAAAAAAAAAAATAAATAAAAAAAAAAAAAGATTAGCCTTTTTGGTGTCCAGTTAGGAAATTAGATTCTGCATTCTTGACATTTCCCCGTGCTTCAAAAACAGTGAGAGCCTTCAATTCGTCTTAAAAGCAAATTATATTGCTGAGCACTAAAATCTGCTATATCCTGCCCCAGAACGAGATTAATTTCAGTGTTACCAAGTGTTAATCGTTTGTACAGCATGCAGTGCAATGTATTTTGGGATCTTTCCAAACAGAAGGCAATTTGTGAACCTCAGCCTCTTCCTACTCTTTTGCTCTCTTAGCTTCTGAATTAAGATCTGATGACGTGCTTTATACTGAGGAAAAAAAAAAACCCACAACTGTCCACTCTACCTCAAACAGTGCTGTCTTTTCTGTTCAGAAATTTTCTGTATACTGAAGTTTATCTTCGTTAAAAGGCTAAATTGAGCTAAAAGGATACAAACTCCAATTAAATGTACTTTTTATAGTATCTGTAACGCTCAGTCTATATACTCACCTCTGTTCTATTACTGTAAGAGCCTCCATAGCATTACACTGAAAAATTCTGTCAAAAATCACCTCACTCCATTTTTCATTTTACTATATCAAGGTTCTAAGCCTAGCTTTCAGGAACTTTTCCCCACAGACTTGACCCAGAATCCACATAAGCTAATAAAAGCTTTTCCAAAGATTTTCCTCACTGTGAGATTAGGCTTCATCGCTAGTTTAATCAGTATTAGAAAAAAAAACAACAATTAATATGAATGAAGAGTCACACAATGTATGCAGGAAAAGAGATTTTGAAAGTACAACTAATTATAACAATTTGCTGAAATGGCGGTTTTCACACAACCAGCATATATCTAGTTGCATTTCTCATACTATCCCAAACTGTGACACAAAAAAGAATTACGGGTCTTTAAATAGCAGAAGTAGGGTGCTACTTTTTATTTGACACCACTTTTTATTTAACAGACTCCATCTGTATTCAGAGTTTACTTCATTAGGAGATACCAAGTAGTATAATCTGTCGTTATCAAAAGATGACTGGCAGTACATTATACTTACATCACTAATTAAACACATTCTCTTCTTTCCATTCTACAGTGATGTCACTACGGAAATAAAGTACTTTTGTAATCAAGGTTTATTAAGTTTATACCAAACTTAACACGATATCGTATGTGTCTGCCAGCAAAACCTAGATTCACTGCCCAAGTAGAGCTTGGCACAGAGAAGACTGCTCTCATAGAAAACAGTTGTGACCTCCCACTTCCAAACAGCGAACCTGGAGACTGCAAAGCAACTATCCTGGATAACTCATTATATTAGTTCAATTCTACTGTGATTCTAAAAGAGGTTCATTACATAAGTGGAAGAAGAATCAGACTTTCTCAGTCTCTGTCGTCTTTGCCTGACCTTTCCTTGTAACATTGACATGAATATTTGATTCTGATTTATCCTGTAAAGAGCACAGGTTTTGCAGCAATCAGCTAGACTGGAAGAACACAACAAATAAAACCAGAAGGACTTCAGTAGTAAAAACAGCTGTACTTGCAGAGAATGATGGCTCAATGCAGCACGTGCTGCTAATGGCATTTTAGAAAATCTTGATCTATCATAAAACTAACCTCTAAAATACTGCACATACCATTTCCTTTCTCTGTCACTGAAGTTCTGCAGTAAAAAACAGTTACATATGAAGACTGGGGATCAAATCCTTAGCGCCTTTACTGTGCATCTACCTACAAGCCCTGTATGTCAGGTTGCCCTAGTTACGGTAACAAACAAGCAGTAGCAGAATGCCATGGCTGTCGATGTGCTAGTTACAAAATGAAAATAAAACAACATATCAAATCTTTGCAGTGAATCCAATGCTAACAGGAACTACAGTTAACATTTAAGATTAGATTCCAACTTCCTTCTCCAGTCTACCAACAGTGCTCAGTAATAGTGCACTTTATACATAAATTGCAATCATAGCTGAAGACTGTCATTTATTATCTCTAATGCTCTACATGTGCCACCTTCCTTCTGCTGGAAAGAAAAACAACAGCCTGAAAGGGCACTTGAGTACATTAACATTTGAGTTCATTTCTTCTCAGTGATACTTTGAAGATAGATTGAGTTCCCATTTTCGACTACTCATAATTTTGCCAGGATCAGTTGTAGTTCACTATGGCAATAAAAGCAAAAAATAAAATGTTTTCCAGGTCAACAGCTACGACCTACTGCATTAGAACAACAATCTTCTTGGTGAAATATTTTGGAGAACCTGTCTATTTTGGACTATGAGGGCAGTTGGAATCTGAACCCTTACTCCAAGCCTCTGCACTCGGACTCCTGTTTTCTCTAGAGAGCTTAAAGTACTGCAAAAAATTAATGGTGCCTGTAAACACATTACGGTCTCCCACATCCTCTACCACAGCATCTCTCCCAGGTTTTAGGAGAGATGCTTCAACAATGCTGTTAAATCCAAAAGCAAATGACACTCCACCAGGCCCCCTCAAAAAAATCATCGGCCTGAGACTGTGTTCTCCTTCGCCCCCATGTCACTATAAAGTGACATTAAAAAAAAAAACAAATCAGCTGCCTCAGCAGCATCATAGATAAAACAGTTAAAAGGCTCAGAGAAAAAGTATGTCTGTAAACTGCCCTGCCAAAGAAATCCTAACAAAAAGGCACTGATACAAAAAAAATGGTAGAAGCAGTCTATTCTTTACTATTATGATCAACACACATAAACAAATATCTTTAATCTCATGAGACAGGGAAATTACTATACCAAAATCACTGTGCACATGGATAAAGGGGGACAGTAAGACAGGCCATAACAGATAAGGAATCTTGACCCAACACGCCCTGAACAAAAATGAAACCAGAAACCTAGATGTGAAAAAGATATTTTTCAATGCATTTTTGTTTGTAATCATTGTTAAAAATCAAGATGAAACTGTGATTTAATAAAAATTACAGATTTTCCACACAAATTTTAAATAACAATACTTACTGCTGCCAAATGTCATGAACAGAAAACCACCTTCATAAGATACAACCATTTGCTTATCCTATGCTCTATATTCTTTTTAACTAGAGACTAGAAATAAGTTTCCTAGTTTGACAATGACACTTGGCAACAATTTCTGAATTTGTAAACCAGTGCATGTATCTATGTATGTGTGTAATGTACACATAAATACACATCATTTTTCTAAAAAGCGTTCTGTGATTTAAATTCTATAATTATGTATCATTTGTGTTATATCTAAAAAGAAAATTGGTTACTTATCATATCATCCTTCCTCAAATATTTCCTATGTCTTACCAGTCAAACAAGCTAGGAAGTAATAGATAACTGTAACACACATTTGGAATTAGGAAAGGACTAAACACCCTGTAAAATTCTTCAGAATAGTACCAAATCTAGTACTTAAAGCTTTAAATTGACATTCACAAATCACACAAAATATTTTCACAAACTGTTTAGTGAACCAAGTTTTAATAGTTTCCTTACAAGTTATACTTCATAAGCATAACAAGGTCTCTCATTTGATACTATTTTCCTTACAGTCAAAAAATAATCTACGTTGGAAACAAACTCTGGAGGTCATCTAGTTTAACTCCTGCTTAAAGCGTGTCCAGTTAGAACAGGTTGCTCAGTCATGCCCAGTCAAGCTTGGAGTATCTCTAGAAATGGAGATTCCAACTCCTGGTTTGGGCAACCCACTCGTGTTTGTTCACTCTCATAAGATACATTTTCCATTTACTTAATTAGGATTTCCCATGTTGCAACATGTCCTTTACCTCTAATCCTCTCCCCGTTCATCAGTGAAGAGAACAGTCCGGCTCCATCTTCTCTAGCTCTAGCCACAAAAGCTTGCAAACAGCAACAAAATCTGTCTTAGTCTTCACTTTTTAAGGCTAAGCCTCTTCTTGTACAAACCCTTCTCAAGGGAGTTATAAACTTTTCTTATGAGACAATACGCAAAAAAAAGTAAGTACGTGCTTTTTTATTCTATTATACTGGACATTCCATATTACAACGGGTTTCCAGATCTGGGGTTAAAAAATACACACAGCGCATAAATGCAGATCACAATCTATAAAATAAGTTTGTTATCCTCTGACTATAACTTACAGATTACCAAAAAAAACCCATAAATCTATTTTCTGCCAGTCAGGCCCCAGAACATACTCAAGCCAGCTGTTCTTCTACAGCACAGATAGAATACTGAAGCTCAGCTCATTAATGTCTTGCCAGTTTCTCAGTTATTACAGTATATCAGCATTGACAAGCCTGATTTCCAGCCTCACATAACGTTTTCAAGAAGCTCATTGCTGAAGACTTTTTTTTTCTAATGAAGTACTTTCACGTGTGATGGTTTTTGTATGACAGCTACTGACTGTTCCAGCTTAGATAATAATAAAATGACCTATGAAATAACAGAAGCACAACAAATATGCCTGTAGCAACAGGATAAGGGGTAACCATTTTAAACTAAAAGAGGGTAGATTAGATGAAAAGAAATTTTTTACAATGAGGGTGGTGAGGCACTGGCACAGGTTGCCCAGAGAAGTGGTAGATACCCCATCCCTGGAAACATTCAAGGTCAGGTTGGACGGGGCTCTGAGCAACCTGGTCTAGTTGAAGATGTCCCTGCTCATTGTGGGGGGGTTGGATTAGATGGGCTTTAAAGGTCCCTTCCAACCCAAAGCATTCTGTGGTCCTGTGAAATACATTCAAACATATTAATGCCTTTTCTTTTTCTCCAAAATGCACTGGGCAAAACTGATCATCTATCTTGCTTAAGTATCTTACTCCAATGGTAATACTTCATTGAAAGAGCAAGACTACAAGAACTGTTCTACGATGCTAACTACTCCTTTATTACAGATTTCTACTCAATACATGGATAGGTCTTGACTGGCTTTTATGATGAAATCTATTCAATAAAGAAAAGCATATATTTTTACAATGTCATGGGTTGGGTATTCTTCCAAACTTCACTGAATATGGATTCCTTCTTTCATCATATTTAGGTGGCCTATTTGTTTTCACATTAAATAGTTTTACAAGAGATTTGATTCAAGATGAAATGTTAGAATCCTACTGACAAAGAAGCTCCTATAACCATTCACACTGCCCTGTATGGAAAAGCAGACTATCAGGTCTCAAACTTCTCTTGATGCTCTAAATATATTGCTTCTACCAGCAAACTAGTTATGAATACGAAGTCCAACTCATGTCTTGTATTCTACCATTCCAATCCATTTTTTCTCAATGTATGTGAATCAAATAACGGCTGTTATTCAAAAAAACATACATTTAACCCTTCTAACAGCATTTCAGAAGGAACAACCTCACGATTTTCCTCAAATATGTAATAATATTTTCAGCCCTTGCTGACACAACACTTTCGGTCAAAAGCCAAACAGAAAAGACAGAAATGTTTCAAGAAAAGGAGGCTCTCTTTCTCCAGTGAGTCTCTAAAATTACACAGGAAATGTGTAAGTGGCTCCAAATACAGCACTGAATATTAATCTGTAGCTTGAAACAAAATGCCTTTGTGCAAAGCATACTACCAGGCACCAGATTCACACAGCAGAGGGACACGATGTTAGCAAAGCCTCACAACCTGTCAATATGGTGTACAGTCCTGCAAGCTGAGTGTAGCTAACTGTGCAATTGCAATGAAGCTTCTCTGACATTAAGTTGTGATCACCGCTTCATTGTTAGGTTAGCTGGCTGTAAACATACATGAGGGTCTGCACATGTGAGGATGTTTGGCAAGCTGGGAGACAGGGGGATGTAATAAAATGGAAAACCTTGAAAAATGTGATTATCTGAACTGGCATCACCAGCCTGTGTACCTAAGCAGTAACTTACTTGGAAAATACACTAACTGTAAAATAGTATAAAGCATATACCACAATAGAAATATCTTCTCCTCATTTGTGCCACAGATGTGGTTTCAACTGTTTCAGAGCTTTGGGCAGCCATAAAATTGGAAACAGCACCTTTCTGAAATAACAGGTTTGTGCTGTATTAATGACACAGTTGAGGCTGTTCAAGAGGACCTGATTCCAAAACAATAAACGCAGATTTCCTATCATTTGATTCACAGATATGGACTGCTATTTCTGATGTTTCAGTTTCTAGCATTTGTGAGATACATAGCTGATGGTTGTATTGAACGAGCTTTTAGGTCTTTTGTAAAAGCTGTATCAAAGCTCCAGAACACAGCTTTTATTCAAGACGCTTCAGGAAGAAATCAAGATTTTCATGTTGAAGTGGAATAGTATACTGCAGTCCAAACAGACAGTACTAAGGCAATGAAGAAAAGGGGGGACAGGAGGACAAAAAAACCCCATCAACATCCTTCTTCATCAGAAGAATTCAAGAAGTTTCATCTAACACTGTGCATCCCTACAGATTTACTGCTGAGAAAATGCCTAAATATATGCCACATTCTGGGGTTTTTTTACTGTCAAAATAATGAATTACTATGAAAAAGATTCATCACCTGCCAACACTGAAAGGCAACAGAATCAGCACTTCCTACCCATTGGGCCTACTAAACATTAGCAATACGGCTTCCAGTTTGAAGAATGTCAAGATTTTCTAGTCATCCCTTGACAAATTCAGAGTTTACTGCTAAAACTGCAGATTCTGTTCAAAATCAGAAGAGATAAAGCTAAACTATGTATTTGAACAGTTAGTTGGCACATGGGAAAAAAAAATGCCTTTTGTGAAGTAATGACAATCCATACTTTGACCGAGAAGACAAATACGCTAGAATATAGCAGGAATATTATGTTATTTTCCTTCTCATTTTGTTACACTCTGTAAAGGTAATACTGATGCTACCTATTATGTCTGTTTCAAATACTAACTCCTGAAAGATACCACTGTGACAAATACTCAAAATTACCTAAACCACATTACTGGAACACATAAAGTGTTGCTCTTTTAATAACTGCATTTGGAGTCAAAATATTTCTGGGTCAAAATCCACAACATATGTGAGACTATCTGAAAAACTATTCATATCTAATCCAAAAATACACAATGCTCAGTATCATTCTACTCCTCATTCTTCCATAAGAATAAGAGTATTTCCTCCATGTATTTCTGTGTCTATCCATACACTCAGTATTGGGTGGACACTTCCCCTAACGCAAATATTCATCAACACGTTCTGCTCGGTGTGACATGAGGTGTCTTTTGAGTATTCTTCCATTCAGTCAGGATCTAAATAATTTAAGACAGACACTTCAGCTTTGAGTAAGTTAGTTCTCTGGTCTGTATCTCCCTGGCCAACACCACCTGGCTACAAGCAGCTTTTATTTATCTTGTCCATTAAAAAAAAAGTTATTCACTGACTGAATCTTATCTTTCCCTACATCTATAAAAATGTTAGCTACCTTGTTTAAAATGCACCAGAACTATCATAAAACAAATTAGGAAAGCCAAAGAAAAGTTCGACACTAATCGCATCCATTGTTAATCACACCAATACAATACTTGAATACTTTTATGCTAGTCACCAAAACTTGCCTTAAAAAGTTCCTTGCTAAGTACACCAAAGCTTCTTTCATCACTGCTGAAACCCAAAACATATGGGGAAAAATACCAAAGAACAGTTACAGGTTTTACTGTGACTCTAGTTCATCCAGAGGATCTCTCATCAGTGGATTTACTTCATGTAACGGTATCCGAAAAGCACGAATTTGCAGCTGAGAGAAAAAAAAGCCTCCCTGAATTGTCTCAGAAATAAAGCTAGGTCAAACTAGAAACAAGCAAGATTCACTACTAAAAACAGTAAGAAGGCTCAGGGAAGATCTTACAAATGTATATAAATACTTCAAGGGAGTGCACAAAGAAGACAGAGCCAGGCCCTTGTCACTGGTGCTCAGTGACAGGACCAGAGGCAACAGGCACAAACCAAAACACAGGAGGTTACCTCTGAACATCAGGAAACACCTTCTTTACTGTGAGGGTGACCAAGCAATGTCAAAGGCTGCCCAGAGAGGCTGTGAAGTCTCCATCCCTGGAGATACTCAAAATCCATCTGGACAGGGTCTCGGGCAACCTGCTCTAGGTGGTCCTCTCTGGGCAAGGAGTTGGACCAGATGACCTCCAGAGGTCCCTTCCAACCTCAACCACTCTACGATTCTGTGAAAAAAAAACCTTCCAAAATGAACTGAGCCTTCCTTCAGGTTCTTTATGTAGATCTAAAAGTACTTTCTGTAACAGAAGAGGTTCCAGGACACACGGACTTCCAGAGTTTGTGCAAAAAAGCCCTAAGGAAACAAAAACCAAAAAACTCTGCATGTCACAACATGCAGTTCCATATGACATCTTTTAAATATATGTATTACAGAGTTTTAACAGAGATAAAGAAATGATTGGTGGGTCACCTACTGCATATATTCAACTCCTTACATTTCCATTTCTATTGGATGCATAAACAACATGTAGACTGAATTAGCTGTCTTGAGTGGTTTGTGTGGGGAAAAAGGCTTCTTTCCCATTGCAAATTCTACAGGAGTTCTGTAATTCTGATGCAACTCTGGCACTGAGACCAAACATACGTTATTTAAGGCCGATTCAGAAAGTTCACATCTAAGGTTTCCTTTTGTAACAGCAAACAGGAAAAAGGAGATGCAGATTTTACAAGTACAGAAACAAGAAACACCCCTACATTGTCTTCCTAACAGAAATTTGTCATTAGTAGGTAAATTCAGAGGCCTATTTATAGCCTACTAGGGTTTCCACAATAGGTCAGCTTTGTACTGGAGTCTTCTGCTTCTTTCTTAAAATATTCAGTTTCTACTAATAAAATGTCTTAGATGAGAAAAAAAAATAAACAAAGGGAAACTCCGTTACGAAAGAGAACCATTCATTTGTTCCAATTCATGAGGTTTAGTTTTGTGTTACTAATTTTTCTAAGAGACATGCAGAAAAGAAACCCTTTTAGCTCTCAAAGACTTAGCAGAATAAAATTTCCTTTCCACACAGCAAGTAACAATGAAGGAGCAAGCCACAGATTTTCCTCAGGTTTGCAGTTCAGCAGAAATGGTAAATGTTGGGAATGCAAAAACTTCCGAAAAGAAGCTGTTCCAGGTTTATTTATTACAAATGCCATCAACTAAAATTGTGGACTGCAATTTTTAATCTACCTTTGATAACATTCTCTGCAATGAGACTGCCGCATATTTATGCAGAGAACAGAAATACTTAGCTCTGCAACTTAAATTCAAAGGTTTTCACTATCAGAATCTCTAGATAAGGTACAGTTTTAAACTCATTATTGGTAATTTTAAATCTCTGATACTCTGGAAACTTGGTATCCTTTGAATTAGCAGTTAATGTCCTGACCCATTTCATTTTTCCATCTGTGTAAACTTTTTAAAACCAGTTGTCAATCTCCTTATAGCTGTCACTAAAGCCAAAGACTCACTGGATGCCATCAATGAAATGCACACTTGAGTGATGGATTACAATCAACAAAATGAGATAAATGTCCATGTCCATGTTCCAGTTTATGTGCATAATTGCCAAATGCAGGCTAAAATCCTGTCTCTTGGAAACACCAAATACTAGTCTTTAAACACATTTATTTCAGGGCTTCTTGCAACCTTCTTCTCACAAGACTCTTGACTTATAGAAATTAGATGAACCACTGTCCCAGATCAAACGGCAAATCATGTACTGCTGTTTCTGACAATAAAGCTAGTGTAGCCTTACAGAAATTAGCCACAATGAAGCCTATATATAGCAGGTTTATTTCTGGTTAGGATCAGACCATAACTGGATTCTGAAATGCACAGTAGAAACTCATCACACCTTTTCAGCTGTCCCATTCTCTGCTCCCTAGGCTAGAGCTTTTTCAATGTAATTCCATTCCTTAGATCTGCTGCTGCCTCAGCCATCATATACTGCCCTGGATCCCCAAGCAACTGAACCTGTTACACCATCCACCTTTAGACTAGGAGGCTGTGCCACAGCATCTCTCTTCTTCAGTACTTTGGGATTATGAAAACAGCTCCCAGAAGTAACAAATCCCCTAGTCTAAATTCATAGTAACTACGGTCATCAAGTGTGACAGTAGTCTAAAACACCCAATGTCATCAACTGCAAAAGCTCAGAAAGCTCTATCCTGGGCCCCCGGTCTTGCACTGGACTACTGAGTTTTCATACACGCATGATTATTGAGTCAATGTAATTCAGTGAACATTAACTAAAAATTGTTCTGCATGTCTGCTATTTATGTTAGGCTATAAAAACTATGTAAATTTTGAACTATATTAGTCGGTAAACAAACTGGATGCTCTGCAGGTCACTACTCAGCTGTACTATATATGCCATCTGTTTTGACACTGCCTGTCTAAACTGGTCTCAGAAAACATGGTAACACGCACAGGCACTTCCACCCATCAGAAACATCTCAAATTCAGATAATGTAAAACACTTGTAACTCAATACTTACAAGGTATAAACTGTAATTGTTAATAACATGCATTACAAGACTTAAAACTTTGTAAGCCAGCTGGTTATAAGGATGAGTTTTAAAATAAAACTGGTTTTAGAATTTAAAAAATTACTTTGATCCTCCTAAACAAAACTTCATGTAAAAATGAAACATGGGACACCAAAAGGAAGCAAAAGTGTTCAAAATTATTTTAACAAGAATTCTGAAAAACAGAAATTAGGGCATTCAAAGGGAAAAATCAAATTAATCAGCTGAGCTAATACCATGTTTAGTGGTGTGCTCTGATACAGAATTACATCTGACAGCCCCAGTAGTGATTCATATCGAATCTTTCCAGAGGCTTCTGAAAACCTTTCAATATTACATGAAAGACACTCAGGTACCATGTTGACAGGTAGTAAAATGAAACATTAAGTTACAGTGCTTATCTTCAAATCTGTCTCTTTTAATTGGTTTTTCACAGGGATTACTCATTCTATCGAGTAGAATACAGGTGGCAGGCAGATTCCTACTGTGATCTGCATGTTCCAGTTCACCTTGTCCTTTCTGGCTTGACAGCACTGCTTGCAGCCGTGTCAGGACCAATGGCTGCAACCATTTGCTAACTTCAGTTCTCTTGTCACCCTCCAGATCCCATTTCTGTGCTCCCTCTGAAAGTGGAGAGCAACATATTTGAACTTAACCAATATTTGAACTTAACCATGATATCTGGTTGAGGAGATTCCCTTATTGCTAATGGTGCTTTGGCTTTTTACTCCAACTCCCTTTACACTAAGTCATCTTCAAGTTTTCAGACAACACTGAGAACAAGAGAGACTAGACCTTATTTGCCTTGGTTTACAATGTAGAAGGAAGAAGCAATCCCACCCCCTCAATTTGTATGTACATCTGCAAACAGATTTAGTGTCCGAAAAGCTTTGGCTGACATTAAGGTATTTATCGTCTCAGAGCTAGAGTGTTCACTTCCAGATTCTGAAGAAGAATGTACAGTGGAAGAGCGCTTTTTGGTTCCTATCCTCCCACTATCCGTATCATTAGTCTCATTGCAGCTTCCTTACTTCTACTGAAATACTAAGACTACTCCTGGAATATTCACAGATATCTGAATTTGGACAAGTACTTTTCACTGAGTTCTCCAAATTGACCCCCAAAAGGTAAATCTTGAGTAATTCCTCTCTATACTATTTCCAACAGCAAGAAACAAACCTTCGCTAAAGCACTGCAGTACTTACTTTACAAATAAGTAACATACTTTGGAGTAATATTTCCTATCAATTTTATAATGGCATGTTTCATTTTGTTTTTCAACAGGAAGTAGAGATTGTGTGTAAAGTGGCCAATGAAAACTACTGTATTTGCCAAACGGTTTGATGGCTTAACATGTACGTGCGTAGAAACAAACTTAAGAAATTGCTTTATCTACCTGCTTACAAGGCATTAAGCCAGTTATTTTCCAGAAGTGTACTGAAACCACTGAAGTCCCGTTTAAGAATTATGTACTGAAATCCATACACATCTTCATTACACTTACTCAAAGAAACTTTTCTTTCAATGTGTTTACTTAATTCTACAGCAAAATATGCCAGATAAGGCAGTTTTGTTATGAGATACACACATATACACACACATATATTCGCAACATTACTAAAAGAAATTCATGAAAAGTATTTTTATGACCCTCTATGCACATCGTGTTATATTTGTTTAAAATAAGCTGCATTTTAGTTTGTAAGCATTATATTTAACTAGAAAATCTTTTTCTAGAAAAATTGAGGAATATGAAAATGAAGGAGAATAAACAAATTAAGGCTGACATTAAATCATAAGCAGCTGTCATCATCTAAAGGAAAGTCAGTTTAAGCATAAAGAGCAAACGCTGCTTTGTAGGTAAGGTTAATCAGCTATTTTATAGCCTCTCTTCAGAAACAAACACCACATTTGTACTTGAAACTCAGTAAATCTTTAAACTGGTGCATTACTGCCACCAAATAAATATTTCTAGTCATGTAATCAAAATAGATTGCTTCATGCTATTTTTCTGGAAGCATAAATTTATGCTATACAGATAACAAGATATATCAGAAATAAACTTTGTGCTTGCCGCAACTTGAATTGCATTGCTACACAACATACAAAGTACGTATTTTCCAGCTATAAGAAAGATTCTACTCAAAGAATGGCAAGAAGAAATACAAAAAAGAGACAATGAAAAACACAATATTCAAGTCCTACAGAGGCAAAAGAACAAACCACATGGGAACTAAAATATCTAAATATAATTCTGAATAAAAATGAGGATGACATTACTTTTCCTTGAACAATCTAAGTCTGCAAGAACAAAACACTGGACAGAACCCAAAAGCATATCTTCTTATTCTTTACAAAAAGAAAAAAACACTTGTAGGACAACACAAAACAGTCAGTTCTAAGAGTTGTATCATTTATTTGTGTGTGTGTACACGTAACCTACACTTGCACTGTTGTCACTGCAGTTGCAATAGAACACTTCATCAAGATCTGCATGCTACCCCTGTGGCTGGGATATACCAAAATGCCTTTGTTAACAAAAAAAAAAACAACACCCACACACCAAAACAAAAAACCCACAACCAACCACAGCAAAAAAAAAAAAAACCACAACAAAACCACAAACTAACAAAAACTAAAACATGGAAGACATTTAATGGTTTATCAATAGCCTACTGTAAGATGTAAACTTCAAAATAATGATTGATAGCTTTATCTGTTTATTCAGGGAACTATCAGAATCTGCATTTCACAGAATCAGAGAAAGAAAAGTTCCAGTTGGCAGGAACCTCTGAAGACTGTCTAGTTCTACCCATGCTTCCAAGCAGGGTCAACCAGAGCAGGTTGCTAAGCGTCATGTTCAGTTGCGTTTTTAATCTTGTCATTCACTATGACAACTTGCATGAAAGAAACTTTATTGAAACTTTACATTTAGTCTCTGCAGTTTATTCCACAGCAAAACACACAAGATTAATCTGTTGCCTTGTATTTTAAAGTAGCATCAGGTTTAAGAATTTAAACTGATTTACAGGTATACTCACTCTGGGGATACGCAATGTCCAAGTTTCACAGACACAATGCCCATTTGGGACCTCTCTCAAAAAAAAAAAATCTTCGAATGAGATTAGAGTCAGGCTTTTAAGTGCATCATCTTCAGGTATTAGAACCAAGTGTATGTTCAATTAGACATGACAATGCTACAGTACTGATTCATCATTTCTGCTTCACGAAACGTAACAGCTGATTTTGTGCAAAATATTTACTTCCATTAACTTCTTTAAGTTATACCCAGAACATTACTACTTCCTTCAAATTAGAAGGCTTGAATAGTCAAAAAGTGGGGCACTTACTGAGAAATAAACATGGAAACAAGACATCACATTGCAGTACACATGACGAAGTATCAACTACCTTCACCGGAAGTCCTTCCTTTTTCTTCCTGCAGTTCTGTGCCTTATTCAGCACCCTGAAACATGACTGAAACATGAGTATGGCAATTTCAAGTCCTTCAAAAGACAAGCATGATCATCTCCAGTTTACAGAAAAACCCTTTCACGTAATAGGTAAAAGATATGAGCACGCAGCTACAGCCTGTATCATACTGCATATCAACAAAAGGACCAGTTTAGGTATCACGTTGAAAGTTTAAGTATTTCATACTTTCTGAATGCTCGACTTTATAATGTTCATATTCTAAGGATCAGCCTGATATCTGCAAATCAGACTGAGAGTATTGAGGAATTACTTATTTTTTCAGGGATTAGCAGTGAAGTTACTCAGCCTATGTAACACAGGAAGTGAGAGTAAGTAAATATTGGGGTTTTTCTGACCTTAAAATTATCACTCAAAAACACTGCTTCCTATTCGTTGAACATTCTCTGTGGGTCTACTTGTCATATTTCAGGAACAGTATAAGAAAAATTAGAGACTGTCCAGTTTAAAAAAGGTTACATTATCAGAAATACTTGACAAAGCAAAATTTCGCCAGATATTCCAAAGTAAATCATTGTCATAGTTAGGCCCAGCTGGCAACAAAGAACTACACGGCCACTTGCTCACTCCTTCCCCCCGCCCTGGTGGGATGGGGAGGAGAATTGGAAGAAACAGGCAAAACTCATGGGTTCGGATAAAGGCAGTTTAACAGAACAGCAGAGGAAGAGAAAAAATAATTAGAATAATACTGATTAAAAGAATATACAAAGCTAGGGATACACTGTGAGATTTTCTCAACAGCTATACAGCGAGCACAACATCACATGTTATGAAATACCCCCTTTGGCTAGTTTGGATAAGCCATCCCAGCTGTGCCCCTCCCAGCTCCCTGTGAAAATTAACTCTATCCCAGCCAAAAGGAGGACAATCACATACGGCCCAAGCACATACAAATGAAAAAGAACAAAACAAATCAAAAGGAACAAAACTACTTAAAACACCCCACATCTTTATTATTATGAAACTGTAGTTTCATACAATCTAATAAAAAAAAAAAAAAAAGAAAAAACTAAGCAAAAAAAAACCCCACAAAAAACAACAAAAGTTATTGCAGAATTGTTACAGCCATAAACAGGGTTAGGATGTATTTGGTATCACTGAAATGACTGCCAGACAACACAGTCACACGTTCCACGTGCTCAGCTCCTCTCTGCCAGCCGACTTCTCTTTTGTGAATTCTGCATTACTGTCACATCTAAAGGTTTCAAGCATTTTAGGGCTTGGGTCAAATTTCCTCTGAATCTGGCTGTATTATTCCTACAAGGACAAGATGTGAATGCTTTGACTGATAAAGCTAATTACTCATTCAGTTATTGCATCTATTTCAAACAAGTGTACCAGGAAGAAATTAATTCTTTAGGCAACTTCTGTAATTTATGCCAAGTACCCGTCTTCTCATCCCTCTGCAATGAGCTTCAATGCTCATCGTTCAGACCCAGCTTTTGACAACACACTCAAATTTAGCTCTTCCATGATGAATTATCTGCCAGGCACAATGTTTTCTGGAAGACTTTCTCCAGGATATTTCTGTTTTCCTCTTTCTTAGATATCCTGCACAATCAATAAAAGCAACAGGATTTAAAGGACCACGTTTCAAAGGCATCATCGCCTTTCCAAAGTGCGATGTCCACTCCTCCACTCCTACCTTCCCAGAGAGAAGAAAATCAGCAGCAGCAACTAAGAAAAATAAATACAGCAAAACCAAAGTTTAAAACCTCGCTTAGTGAAAGAAAAAAAAAGTAACATCACACTCATTCTGTATTACGAAAGTCCTGAAAAATACTCACACCTCAATGATAAGGACAAACCAATGTGAAATCCCAGAGAGAGCCCTCCTTACCCGTGACAGTCACCAGCTGGTGGTTTCTTCAGCAGTTCCCCAGAGAAAAGTGAGTTCATTGTTGCACCAGTGATATTCTATACTTTAGGTTCCACTTTTTCTCAGTTAGTAATACCCACCACTACAGTTCTATTCATAGAAAGTACAGCGAAAAAGATGGGAGACGAAATTCTCAGAAGAGGGTTAATGAATCTCAATTCATTGATGGAGGCGATGGTTGTGCTTACTGATCTGCAGGTTATTTTTTTTTTTAAACTTGAAGAGAAATAAGAAAACCAGAATGAGAGGAACTGAAGACAATAAAAGCTACAGGAAAAATCACAAGTATTTTTTGTCAGTTTTGTTTGCTGACTTTTTGTTGGGTTTTTTGTTTGTTTTTTAATTGCCTTCTTGATTTTCAGCAAGTAGCAAGGAAAATTACATTATAAACTACAAGTGAATTTTTCTTTAGTGCACTGGAAACAGATCATGTTTCCACAGAGGGTGATTGTTATTATAAAATAATGAATTTCACAATACACTTCAAAAACATGTCATTGTATCACCACCCATTTTTCAGAATTCTTTTTGATCACTAGTACTGGCATTGGAATTCGATTAAATAAAAAATTCACACAGCTTGTATGTCTGCTAGGGCTAGCATAAGCCAAGGAAAATAAATTTTTCAGCATCCCTGTGACCCTAAGGGTTTCTCCTGTGAAACTGAGCACAGGGTCAAAGCAAAGTACCTCTTGTCTGTTCTCAAAATGCATGGTCTCTGTCAAGACTGAGAACCCACTAATATTTCCATTACTTATGTTACATAGACCTTTCCTATTTTCTTTGTCAAAACTATTCTACTGTCTTCACTTCTAAATTTCAGATGAATTCCTCTTTTACTCATTCCATGAGATTTCCTGCGCATTTGAATACTTCCATTTACGTACACGTTTCTGTTTTTAAAATATATTCCCTTGTATTTAGGCAACTAATCCTTGTCGCATGGAACCACCTACCCCAGGTTCCATATCCAACTGGAGCCAAGAACAGACAGCTATGATCGTTATTAAACAGATACAGACTGATAGATACACAAACAGATAGAGGTCTCTAGAGAAAAAATGCAAAGTAATATACCTTCATCACCATTCCTTCTCTATATAGGAGAGTCCTAAAATATTAACTGGCTTCTTATGAGAATCTGCTCTCTTCTTAGATACTGTTTATCACTTGTTTTGCTCTTTTTAATTTTTCTTCTAATTCTACTATATCTTGAGGGGTGGGCAGAGGGGGAATGACAATATACACAATGTGCCCCACAGAAATATACAGGAACTCAATCATATCTTCTAATTTGTTTTCTGTTGTTTCCTAATAGCTGCTAACATATAATTTGACCTTTTAACAAACATCAAAGTTTACGTAAAGCAAGAATCTGCCAAGTAAGCCAAAAACCAAAGTCCTCTCCTATACCCTGATGTGCAGTAACAAGTGTGCACATCTGATATCACACATGCTGTATGCTGATACATCTTACCTTTCAAAAAAACATTAAAGAAAACTAAAACTTACTAAAATCTTCAAGCATACCTTATCCAACAGCACAATTTCAAAACCCCATAAAGAGTTAAGTCAGCCTGTCTCAATCCAACTATTTCAAGAATTCAGCAAGTTTCCATACTGAAACAATGTATTTCATAGTGTTTCTTAGATAGTTTGGCTCACTAGGACTCAAGAATCTGAGTCATGCTTTGTTTTGTCTGTTTGCCAAATCAAAGTGCTTATTTTGCATTAGGGAAAGGACAATAACAATTTTAAAAGGTGAAACTATAATTCGGTTCATCAAAAACAAGTTTTACACATGTATTTAAGTACATACAAAATTAAATAAGCTATCTATTTGCCTTGACTCCAGCTGTTTTGGTCAAAAAGACAGAGAACATGTAGTGAAGAAAAATAAAAACCAGTAATGAAAACTGAGTGAAACAGAAGACTAAGAAAGTACTCGACTCAGTCAACACTGATGAAGTGGGTAATTGTCCTTTTAAGAGACGAATACATGGGGGGAAGTAATTCAGGACTAAATCATCGTGTAATGCTCCTAAATTAGAAGCCAAACTGCAGTCTGGGAGAAGCAGCTACCTCTGACAACCATTTATGAGCAATGTATGATTACAGCAGCAAATCAAAGTTTGAAAAGTGCTCTTATAGGTAGAATGGAGGCAAATTATGTGAAGGTCTTGTTTCTCACAGCAGGCTTCATAGCCGGATAGCAACGGAAGCAAACATCAAAGAAGCAAGGAAGAGGCAGAACTCTGGCAAGACACAAAGTAGTACTCAGAGCTTCAGAAAGTTTATTTAGCTTTGGTGGAAGCCGTGCAAGATACGAACCGGCAACGTGGAGTACCAAGTTGAGACAGAGTTCTTTTTTGTCATAGCAGCATGGTGTTTAGATTTGCGACTGAAACAGCGTTGGTAACACACCAATGTTTTAGCTAATGCTGTGTTCGCAGTGTTCGCACACCATCTGTTAGTCCCAGAACTAACCCAAAACTAAAGCCGCCTCTGTTTCTCGCTCTGCTCTCCCAGCAAGTGGGCTAGAGGCAGGCAAGAGGACAGGAGGGGGGGAACAGCTAAACCAAATTGACCAAAGCGGTATTTCATGCCACATAACACCACGGTCAGCAGTGAAAAACAGGAGAGAGTCTTACCAAGGTGGCTGCTGCTCAGAGACTGGCTGGGCATCAGGCTGCTTTGTGGGAGGTGGTGAGTGATTGCCTTTGCATCACTTAGTTCTTCTTGCTTCCTTTTTTAGTTCACTTCTTGAACCATCTTTATCTTGACCCATGAGTTTTTCCTCGCTTTTGCTCTTCCTGTTCTCTCCCAAATCCTGTTGATGGGGAAATGAGGGCCCACACAGGAGTGAGCAAGCAGCTGGTGGAGGTTTAGTTGCTGGCTGAGGTCAACCCACCACACAGGCGCACCAGTAAAATGGCTACAGCTGTTAAACATTTGCTTCCAGACTTAAAATTACTGTTTACTTCTTTTTTGGCATTATCTAAGTCAACACTAAAGGCAAAATTAAAGTTCTTAGCATGTCCATATTTCGAAAGTGCAAGTCTAAGTATCTGTGTACTGCTATCAGTGCACACCATCAGCCTGTCCATTTCAAACATAGGTAATTATTGCATGCATAGGTACAATCTGCATTTTCTTCCTAACAGTATTTATGAATACAATTTATTTTGTTCAAACCTAAATCATGTGTTTCTTTAGAGTACAGAATGTATCTAAATTAAAATCTCTATAATCCCAAATCCAGCATACATTTAAAAGGAAGAGGAAACCACAAACTGAATTCTTCCTGTTTCAAATCTTTTTTTGATGTTACAGTGTTATCATATACAGGTTATTGTATCGCAACCTAATAACCTACACAGTCTTTACAGTCCCTTACACAAACTCAGGGAGCTGGGATGAGGAAAAAGACAATTGACAGATGAAGATGTCTTTGCCCTACAATCATTTGCCTTTATACTGATAGGTGAAAGAAGGAGGTAGGGATAGAGAGACCAAAAAAACCCAACCAACCAAAAATACCCAACACAACACCATAACCACACAGGTCCATTAGAGATGAAGAATACCTATGCTTACAGTTGAAAGAAAAAACAACCAGTCTATCACCACAAAGAAACTTTGAAACTGGAAGATGCAGTAGCTAGTTCCAGCATGCAAGCAGGAAGGGAGAAACTTGCTCCTAGTGAACTTTAGAAGTGTAAGATTCAAGTAATGAAGAGTATTTGATGCTTCCTTTAAAGATTCGTCACTGACAGGAGACCCACATAAGTTCTGCAGAACTCAAAGAAAGTCAAATGTGCTACTCAAGTATACAACAAGTAGTAGTTAACATCCGTGACTGAATTTTAATATTATCTCGCTCTTTACTATTAATGTAGCTTTATGGATTTAAATACATATACACATATACACAAACATAAAATGTAAATGTTTCTGCACTAGATGCTAAAAATATAACAACACAATATTATTAACCTAAAAACATGCACATGCTCGCTCAAAAGTGGCAAAGCTCTGGCACATGCCTACACATTCTGTTTTGCCATCACCGACTGCCAAATTATATCCTCTACTTTTTTCCTCTTTGTCTATGAGACAGCTCCATAGTATCAGCTTCAATTACCTCCACAGCAAACCTAAATGAGGTACAAATTCAAAATTCTTGAACACTACGTTCCAAAAATATATTTCACATTCTCATCCTCTGAATTACACTGGAATTACTTAAAATGATACACCGTCTTTTGTTTCATTTATTTAATGCTGCTCTTGAGAAAGAAAAAGAAAGCAGCAAAAGTACATAGAATACTAATTTTGTAACCATACAGGTGATCTGCACAATCTTAAAACTGTTTCTTGTCTCCTACTGGAAACCCGTGTGTCCCAAATTGGAAACAAGGCACCATTACAAAGTTTAAGACTTTTATCCACCATTATTCCACAACATTTCACAAACGCACTGTTTTGTACCATATGGCCATTGAGGGCCCATTATATCCGCTAAGGTTTTGTCAATGGCCTCATTATTTTAGATTCCTCTACAATAAATTTAATAGGCCATTTAACTATCCCATTTCTAGTTTATTAATTTTGAAATTTTTCTCCTTTCTTTATTGACTGTTCCCTATATTATCAGAAAATTTCACACTACTTTATGCTAATTTTTTGAAGATCAGTGATCTGTGAAGATGTGACACCAGTACAGAAGAGAAGAAACAATACTTTGCCAGTGTACGCTGCTTAAAAATGTAGAGCAGTGTATAAAACGACTCCAACTCAAAATCCTGAGACAAAATCAAAGAGTGAAATTTGCTCTTGAATACAATGGACAAAATCATGCCAGAATGTATTTCTAGAGAATCTCATTTGTCTTTCTAACCTGAATTGCTGCATAGGTCTCTCCTGTTCATTGTAGGAGCAATACACCATTTCACTCTAGTAAATTTGATGCCAAGAGAAAGTACAAAAGAGCCTACCTCATAAAAAAATGCCTAAATATACCAGCAAACTGTAAAGTCAGTCATGACTACCACAACCCATTTTTTTGTTTCTTTGGAAAGAGATTTACACACACAGAAAAAAGACAATTAGAGTACCACAACAGTACCTAATGAGAGCCATATTCAACACAACTGTCAAGGTCACCCTGAAAATATGCACCGTAATACTATACATTACTGAAGGCCAAAGATAGAATAGAATACATCAGAAGGACAGCAGGATAAGACATGAAGAGCTGTGGTACTGAGTTAACAAATTTTCTGGTAAAGTGTTCTATCCTTTGTCTTATCTGAAAAAGTGATGAAAACACAACCTTGCTAAAACTCCACCACCAATTTTTAAGTTCCTAATCTTAAAGCACTGCATCTAACAGACTAAAACAGTTGTTAACTGGAGGCAAAGGAAAAAAAATGCAGAACTGATTGTAGCTTAATCAGAATTGTTAGAACTGTTTTGTTGGTACACAACAAAACTCAAACAAGAAACGTGACAGCTAAGATTTCTTTAAGAATATCACTGACTTCCAAATAGCAGTAATCCCACAGCCAGTCATAACAGTTAAAAACCCCTTTAGAAAGAAGACTAATTCTGAAGTTTTCCAAAGTAGGAAAAGGGATAATCAAATTTTTGGGAAACCAAAAATAACTGATGAAGAGGAAAAAAAAAGGAGGAATATATGGTCAAACTTAAGGAAAGTAGGAGGAATCTTTAAAGTAATTTAAGCTCAAAATACAACCCTAAATATGTTTTTCCTTCATTACTGGATGGAAATGCTTGTTGATTTACTGTTGAAAATTCAAAATCTAAATTATTTGGACCAGAAGGTCAAGTCAGCTCCTCGTTAAATTCTATGGAACTATGGATTAGACATGGTTCCTGTAATTGAGTTACGTGGAGCATTGCTCTTAATTTGTATAAGATCTGCATGGGACAAGGTCTGGAATATGAAATAAAACCATTATCCCACCAATAGCACAGTAAATTGCACTCAAGGCTGCACCTACACCCATGAAAGGCAAAACAGAACATAAAAACGGGGAACAGCTATATCACACTACAGAAATACAGAAAGATACCATAACAATATGGATTTTCAGAAAATAAATTAATAACCAACTTGAGGAAGGATCTTTAAGTGCTTCTCTGTTTTTATCCACTGTTTTAGACGCCTGTTAATGACAACTATCAGACATAGGCTGCTCGGCTAGATGGACATCAAGAGCTGGACTTGTGTGATCTTCCCACACATATTTCATACAAGTAAGTTATTACTATGTCCGTATGACATTTATTTCTTGTAAGATGTTATTAGCATTAGGTTCCTGACCATATATAATTTTTATCTTTTCAGAATTTATATACTAAAATAAAAAAATACTATAGCCAAAACAAGAGCAAGTAAGGCATAAGGCAAGCCAATGCGTAGCTTAACATCTCTATAGCTGTGCATCACTGGCTTGCCTTCTGCAAGCAAACAGTGTGTGTTTCAAACAAGTTTCATACAAAGCCGTAAATCTTTGAATAGGAAGTACAATTCAATTCAATCAGGATAGCTATCCCCAAATATATTGAAAAAGGAAACTTTAAATTGGAGGATAGGGGGCACAATACAAACTTATTTATCTGTGATGGGGGCACCAGAACTAGGCACACTATTCTAACAGCAATCTTGACAAGGAAAACTAGATTGATAAAAGAGGGTAATTTTCATAGACAAGACAAAACAATAACCTGAGATTTCTAATTTGCTCCATACCACGGATACAATTTTGGTGCATAAGCAAAGCTTTTGATTGTTGGCTATTAAGTGCTTATGTAAACTCAGTAATTGGCTGATGAAGGTTACGAGCCGCACCAAATGCTTACCAACATTAGTTATTACTCAATGGTGTCCTCAAATCAGTCAGAATGTTTCAAGGAAAAGGCACTAAAGACTGTGTAGGGCTAACAATCTATTTGGTATTACTTTCAGAAGCACAAACGATACTCAGATTTCACACTTCAAATTAAAAACTGCTTCTCATTTGTTGCTTATCTTATGAAAAAGTTCACATTAGGACTGAGGTGGGATGCAGCTGCCTAAACACTGCATTATCTAGGAAATTCTACACATCTGCATGGGGCTGTTGTGTATGACACAATATTTAAGAGAAATCTGTACTCCTGGACTGGCAGATGGAAAGCAGACAATTTGCAGCATCTAAACTGAAACTAGATGTCTGTGCTTAGGTAACCTAGTTGTACTATATCTTAACTCTGGTAAACTGTCGTTTCCCTAACATACCTTTCCTTTAAAATATACATAAGCTAAACAGCTTTACACCATGAACGTGTCACCCCAAAAGCCATTTTCTTGATATCTTGAATAGTTATTATTTCACAGCCCTTCAATACCACATATATGTCACACACATCACCTACTCTTTAAAGCTTATTGTTTAATTATGAGAGCTGTTGGGGTCGATGTAATTTGAGAGTTAGCATGACCAGGCCGCTTAAGCAAAACAGTTCGCATAACTGAACAGGCCGCTGGAAAGGGCAGCTAAGAATAGCAATTGAGAAAGTTCTGATAGTGCACATGATGTGGGTTAGCAAAAACAAGATGTGTTCAAGGACGTGGAGGCTGTCTGTTGCTATTGGCATTAGTGCATAGTTACCAATCATAAGGGAATACGGGGTGCGTGAACAGCGCGTGATTTATGTCTGTAGCCTATCCGAATAAGTGTGATCACGTGTGCAGATATGAAATATGTATATAACCATGCAAGTGGAGCAATAAAGTGAACTGACTGTGCATTGCATCAATGTGTGAGAGTTGTTCCTGTCCCTGCATGGATGCTGAAGCTTGGCAGAGAGCAATAATGGAGAGAACTGAAACACAGGAAGTTGCATGCAATCTTATCAGAATCTACACATTACATATACATCTAATGTTTGACATATGGATGGAACATCTTGGTTCCAAACAACCTTACTCTTGCATAACTTAAAGAAAAATTGATCCCAACTCTGATAAATTTTTAGAAAATATTCCAGAGACATTTATATAATTACTTCAGATACTATTCTGCAGAAGGATCAAGCCCAGTTATGTTCTGTACTTATCTCGACCCACAAACCTTTCATCACATTTTGTCTCCCCTGTCCATCTGAGGAGGGGAGCGATAGATCAGCTTTAGTGGGCACCTGGCCTCCAGCCAGGGTCAAGCCACCATACTCCCAAAAAACTCCAGATTCAATTCAAACGTGGAAGAATTACAAAACAGACTGCTAATAGCCAGCATTGTAAAAAGCAACAGGCAACCTTGCATATGTGTGGGTTTGTCTATCAATGAAGTAATTAAGGGTTTTTTACTAGAAGACCTTAAACCTTAAATCCCCACAGTATTTACAAGATCAAGTAGACAAACTGGTGTATTTATAGAACAATCCACTTAAAAGACCTTAGAGAAGAGACACAAAAAGCTGAATGGGTGTAACTACAAATCTGATTGCATTAACCAGCAAAAGACAATTATGAAGTGGATGTAAACTCTTCTTCCGACAATAATTACTTCATTAAGTAAGGTGCAGTCTATAATTCACTAACTGCACATTACCAAAACAATAAAAAACCTTGAAAGTAAGACAGTTTGTTAAACAAACAAGCGAAATTACCTTCCAAAAAATGCTGTATCACATAGTTATATATACAATGTATGTTTGTTCATAATGATAGAAGAGTAAGTTGGTTATGATTATCTGAAAATACCAGTTTTTTATAAGAACTCTACCACAGAGAGAAAACATGCATTCTGAGACGCTACGTTTCAAGTCGTCAACGCTGTATCTGAGGCAGTTCTGACTTAAGACAAACTAGTCATAACAAATACAATTATTGAAAAGCCATTTTTTCTTTCCAATGTTCCATCCTTCAGCTGTCACTTACTTATGCAGAGGCAACAAGAACTTCTATGTGGAACAGAAAAGGCAGAAAAAGGAAAGCCATATATATCACTTTTTTCTGATGCATCGGGAAATTTCTCTGTTGATGTGTGAACAGAACATTTTTGGGGAACTCACTAATTCAGTTGCTAGGTTATGAATCACCTTCCTTACAGCTGTTCACTATACTCTTCATGAAACACTAGTAATTCACTAACCAAATACATGAAGTTCCCATCTTTGTGATTACCTTCCAAAATACCTTTCCTCTCTAGGAGTAATTTGGAGTAGGTATTCCTACATCTGTTCAGGAACAATGTGAACAGGTAGGCCAAGTCTGTTTGAGGGAAAAGAAGGGAGAGGTAAAAGAAGTGTGTATCACTAACACAGATGGGAGCTCAAACAGGACAGGAGTTGGTAGTAATGCCACGAAAACAACAATTTCTAAATGAATTCTAAAATATATTTCAATATTGTCAGGAAAGAATCCTGTGTGATACCACAGGTATGCCTCCTTCAGTTGTACATGCCAAAACCACCACTTCATTTTAAAAAAACAGTAATACAATAGGACTAAATATTTTTTCCTTAAAAATGCCAAATTTGTATTGAAGGCATTATAAAATTATCTCCCACACTACTATAATAAAGTTATGAAAATTAATGCAGACTGTTGCTAAAATTGTAACATAGTCAATTCTTTTCTATCATGCAAGGCTGCATGCTCTGGGGGATTTCATGGCAATTTAGTAGAAATTCTGAAAGAATGCTGACAAAAATTCCTATTAAAATAAGATGCTCAAAGTTTAAAAAAATAAGTGCCTATATTGAACACAGAGTATTTTCATGTGCTCATCTGCTTTGAAAAAAGAAAAGGAACAAAATATACATTGTTGTACATTACAGTATGTCTCATCTTTACAGCAATTTGCCAAAATAACAAGCCAGGTTTTCGACTCTTCTCATGCTTACTGTGTTTTAATTTAAAAGGAAAAGAGAAGTCAGACTGTCATAAATAGCAGCCATTGAGGGTTACTGCACATCAGTAACCTGGAAGGATTTGCTTCCACTTCCTACTTACTTGGGAGCATTTACTAGTTTTTTTTCCACTTTGGGGTCTTTTGTTATGGTTTTTGTTGTTGTTAGTTTTGTTTTTTAACATCAGACTGGATCAGAACCTACAAATAGAAGTCAGTTAATTCGGGATTATCCTCAGGTGAATCTCCTTCAAATCCAACCAAATTTTGTTCTGAGATAAACTGCTGTTGAAACACAAAAAAAAAAACCATTGAATGTTATCAGATAAGTCTTTAAGCCGTTTGATCCACCATAGAGATGAGAGACAAACAAGTATGTTACAGAAGTCTGGAAAACAAAAGGTAGGGAAGTGCCACTACGTAGAAATTGTTTCTGAAAAGCTTACATTTTCAAGAAAAAAAATTCCCTTCATCCACCTTTCTAGCTTCCAACCTCACCTACTGAAAACTGGAGCCACCAACAAAAGAGAAGTCATTCTGCTCATGGGCTCTTCTTTCCCTTAAGAACAGTCATAGTCACACTTTCTCACTTACATGTGGTTTCACAGACACACTTTCTCTAGAGCTGTTGAGTGGAATAAATGTAGGTGAATAATCAGTATTTTTAACAGAGTAACTAAATCCTGAATAACACCACCGGATGTTTTGATTTCCACCTTATAAGCTGCACTGCAATTTCTAAAAAAAAATCTGCCATTATGATCACTTTTTCTGCGCTTGCTGACTTCATGGGCTTCCTCCTCTTTTATAGATTTTTGAGAGATTATTCCTTCCTTCAGCATGGAATGGTACTGCTCCAGAACAGCATCCAACCTCTGAAGTCACTGGATAAAAAGGAAATGCAAACAAACTGGGTCTGAAATAGCCTTAGAATCAATTCTGTATGTATGAGAACATATGATTTTTCTTTATGAAACAAATGTGAAGCTTGTCATTTTTCTAAGAGAGTTTCTAGTCTTTTGTTTTTCTTGGATTTTTTAATGACTCGGGGACACACCTCCACACAACGACATGTTCACCTTGCCTACTCACTCTTTCAAAAGAAAAGCTTTGTGAAGTGTAATGGGTGTGGTCAAGATGTTGTGGGAAATATATCAAACTACCACTAAGGAAACAGGTCCTTTACTATAATTCATTTCAGTAGGTACGTGTATACAGATGTGGAAGTTCAAAGTCTCCCTTTACCAGACAGAACATAATTTTTTTACAACATACTGTCTACAAAACACATCCACTTAAAAGCTGTCAAATACTTAGTTTACTCTGTCAGGATCATTTTCGAACTGTTAAGCGGTCTCATTACAAAATGAGCAATTCTACTAAGTGAACCCAATCCAAAATTTCTACAAGGTCATATATGAATCCCAAAGAACAAATACAAGAGATATATTTAGAAATGCCAACAAAGAATGACAGATAAATTTTATTATAAACATACCGGCCACGTAAAGCACTGTCTTGCAAAGAGAGCAAAAATTCACATGAAGGTTAATAAAACCAAAATTTCTGCTAATCAAATTTACTCAATACAGAACCTGTCAAAGCATTTCTTTCTATCCTGCAATACCTCATCTACCTTCACAGTGGTTTGATTCAGGCCATATTGAAGTTTTGATCAAATAAACTTAACCACGGCCAAGAAGCCTAAATTCAAACAGAAACATAACAAATTATAGCTTGGTATTGATAAACACTGGGCAGAAAGTGCATTCACCCACACTGTAAAATCAGCGTGCACACTGGCACCACATTAAGTCACTGTAACTTTCTACTGCAACAAGAAATGCATTTCATTACATATATTATTTGATCTGACAGCCGTAAGACTATGTCAAACAGGAAAGACATTCTTTAAAGAAAAGCCAAATTAAAATATATCTATCATTACACAATGACAGAAGATAATCATAATTTAAGCTACTAAATTTAGTGACTATAATCAATTCCCTTCTTGCTAAACAGTTAAAAGGTTAGTTCAGAGTGGATTTTTTATTTATTCTTTATATATTATAATTTCGCACGTAATTTGTTAAAGAAATACATTCTGTCTCTATTTCTACTGACCCAAAAATATACAAACATTGAGCTGTGTCATCCTTCACAAGTAAATTGAGAACCAATTCAGTATATGCCTCAGTGTCCTGGTTTTGGCTGGGACAGAGTTAATTTTCCTCCCAGCAGCTGCTGTGTTTTGGATGTAGTATGTGAAAAATGTTGATAATGCTGATGTTTTCAGTTGTTGCTATGAAATCAAGGACTTTCTCCAGTCTCCCACGTTCAACTAACAAGCAGGTGTGCAGGAGCTGAGAGGAAGCACAGCCAGGCAGATAGCCTAAGCTGGCCAGTGGAAATGCTCCATAGCCTAAATGTCATGCTCAGTTTATGAATCGGGGTTGGCTGGGGGGTAGGAAGCTGTCTCCGGGAGTCCAAATCCCCTCTTGTCTGGGAGTTCAAACTTTTTCAGGAATTTAGTGAAATTCGTGATTTCCAGGTTCTATGATTCCTATTCGGGAACTGACGGGTGGTGAGAAAAATCGTATTGTATTTAGTTTGTTTTGCATATTCATTATTATCATTGTTACTATCATTATTATTAGTAGTATTTCCTTTGTTGTCTTATTAAACTGTCATTATCTCAACCCATTCGCCTCCCCTTTCGTCCATTTCTCCTCCCTATTCTGCTGGCAGCGAAGGGGAGGGGTGAGCAAGTGGCTGTCAGTGCTTAGTTGACAGCTGCTGAGTTAAACCACAACAGTCAGCCAAAACTTTCCTAAAATTTTGTCTAGTAACTGGTTTGATTTAAAGGGAATGTAAACAAAAAAATTCTACTCATGTGTAAAAGGAAACTCCCGGAACTATTTTGACTTACAGAACACCAAAATTTCGCCTTGTTTCAAACATACAGGAACTCCCCCTTGAATCCCAGTGTTTGCAGTATCAGAGAAAGGGACTTCAGCATAGTTTATTCCAATCTTACGTGGCTAATAACTTCCTGTTGTATACAGAATAGTCTCTCTGATAGCCTCATACTGATTAATGCTCCTTCAGATAGTGAGGAGAACCAAAAGACTCACAGACTATCATCTGCTTACAGATGCCAGTAAAAACCACTCAACAGCAAGATGTATAACTAGCTTTTTCATGTTTTCTGATTCCTACTGAACAGTTACTTGCTGTTTCAGAGTTGGTCTTTCAAGTTACTGTTGCCACACAATGAGCCAAGACAATACGACCTCTTCAGTAAAAAAGAATATTTTCTTAAAAAAAAAAATTACAATTACTCCAGACAAAAAGTAAATTATATTGACATGAACAACTGTAGCTGATTTTCAAGAACATACACAAGAGGGGAGCATGTACGTTTAGTTTGCCCTCTGGTGGACAATTTCAACCTTGGCTATGTTTAGAGGAGAGAAAAAGAACACACACTGGGATCAGTATAACTAAAAGGCAATAAGTATGTTACAATTACTCTTTCAGTTCTTCATCTAACCCCTCATATATGTTTTAGCACACAATCATAGCTCTTAACTTCGTATTTCTCCTACAGTTTCTGGCTACTTATGTTTGAGTCTCTACCAAACCACTGGTACAGATCTAGACTTTAGCCAGATTTAAGATATTTTGAAAACTGAAAGAATGTAACTCCTTGAATCTCCTGAAAAAAGGAAAAGACGCAGAAGGAGGCAAAACAGTTTTGGAGAACAGAAATAACAGGCTGATTTATGCCACAAGACTTCAGCAAATCAGAGGATAAAAACAGAGAACTCCAGAGAAAATTACTGGACTTTCTCAAAAGCACTTGTGAAATGGTCTGTATAGATAAATGACAACTACTACTCAAAAGCAGACTGTTGTCACTATACACCTCCAAGCATACAGAATTTGATTCAGAAGAGCATTTGGGAACGTTTCTTGGTAGAGTTTGATGAAGAAACTCATAGCAGGGCAGAACAAACATGAAATCAACAGTGGCTACTGAATTGCTGAATGAGAAGAGAAGCCCTTTCATCTCTGTAGGGGACCAGGTCTGACTGTGCTGAATAGAAACACCACACTAAAAATCTCACAATATTTAGTTCTAGATAGATACTTAATCAGATACAAAGATTATTTCAGAGTACACGATTCTCCGTGATTCTGAACAGCAACACATCAAGTTGGCCAGCATGCAACAGCACACCAAGTTGTTTAAAAAAAAAAAAAAAATTCCTTTCCATTCTCTTCGCCCCTAATTGCAACAGTCTGAAAAAAAATCTATGCATCAACTGTATACTTCTTATCAAATCCAGGACTACTGCCACCGTTTTTTTGAAACGAATTTGCTTGGTAGATTCTCAAAGGAGCTTGCTTTCGCACAAAGAGTTTCAAGCACAGGAAAATTAAAAAGGACTCAAAACTTCAAGAGTTGGCAAATAAAGCCTGTATTTTCAGCAAACGACACTGACACTAACAGTTTATCCCGATGCAGATTCCAGGCAATCCTGCAGCCCCATTATTACCATGTCCAACAAAAGTATTCTGATTGCAAACATTCAATAGGCTGCCAATTCTGCCTCACACCCTAAATAAATGCAGAGGCAGCTGCCTGAGCTTTTGGAAGGACCAAAAAAGCAAGCTGATGATGTCTGTTACCCTTTAATGACTGCCCACCAGCTAAAGCAACAATTCCAAATATTTGCTTGTTGTATTCTGGATAATATAGCCAAGGAAGGGGACTTTTATGTGCAACTAAGTGGGGAAAAAAAACCCCAAATTTCCAGTGACTTATGCATAATAAGAGATATTATTGCACCTGAGCCAACTACTTAGTTTAAAACAGCCTGCAATGAGCACAGTGCCAAAATTACAAAGTCTTTCTGAATACATTTTATAAATGAATTGGGGAATAGTGTATGGAACAATGAAATAATTATCTTCCTTAGTTGCAGTCATTTTAACTATACTGGAGATAAGTAGCATCTTTTGCCTTATATCACTTTTGTCAAATACTCAATTATTTTGATTTGTATAGTAAAGGAGTTTATGGAGGAAAGAACTGATGTGATGCTGATAAAGTCTGTAACATTATTTGCTGCTCTGAAGTGCCTTTGTATCATTTTCAAATGACAGCATTATGCCTTTGTGGCTTTTGCATTTCTGTCTTAAGTAGTTTTGATATTTGAGTATATAGTGGAGTAAACGGACAGCCTTTTGTCACAGAACAGATTTTTGGATACATAAGTTACACAAAGCCTTCCTTTTCCAGGCATATCTTTATTAGAAGCAAACAAGATGGCAAGCCAGACACTTGCCAGCAATATAAGCTACCAAAAAGAGGAGAAAAAAAACACCTAAATGTCTGCGTAGCTTCTCTTCACTCAGTTCTGTACTATAAAGACCTAACTGGTTATCAGTGGAGAAGCCATTTTACTAGTCCTGATTCAACATTTCTTTACCAGTGACATTAATTCTGGAATCAGAATAACTTGGGGTTTTTTTAAACTACCTTCTGAAATTCTCCATACATTTCTCTCCCTTCAGGAGAAATTCAGCATTGTTTTCCTTCCTTTCTATAGGACTTTGTGACATTCTTCCAAAAAAACAAAACAAAACACATTTTCTTCTTGAACAGATACACACTTTTCAAGAAAAACACACCCAACACATAGTCAAAAGCAATATTTTGTTTAGAATTCAGATTCATCTACGATAACCTAGAATAAGAAACAGGCCACTGACATGAGACACAAAAGTAGTACTGGAGTTCATCTTTACAATACTGATTTTACTTTAATGATGAGGGCAATTTCCTATAAATTTACTAAAAACAGATAGAACGCTGATAAGCATGCCATGTATTTAGTTCGGAAATTTTTGAAGTTTCTTTTTTCCCCATAAAATTTCTCCACAGTGTTGTAAAACAGTATAAAATTAAATTACAACCTCAGGGTCAGAGCACTCTTAATTCTATTATCTAAAAATAAATACAATAAATTCACCAACAAACAAAGCTACTAATGCCAGCAAGCTCTTACTTCATATGGTAGGTCACTGTGTGTACATCAGGATTATTTTCATACCATAAATCTCAGTACAATTAAATGCAACTATAAATAAGAAAATGTGTGTGTTACCTCCTTAATCATCAGACTTCTAATTCATCTCGGTAAAATTGAAGATGTTTCTTGTTTCTAGATTTTAAATGCCTTTGTTCTTCACAAGAAGAAGAAATAAAACATCTACCACCGAATGGTAACACCTCTGTGTGACAAAAACAGTACAGAGCTTGCCAAAAACTAGAGAAGCCATCTTTCGGCTACCCCAATACAGGTGAAGTCACAAGTCTAAGGCCTGAGGGTGCATTCAATTTGACTAAACAGGAGTCAGACTTAAGAGTAAAATTACTTTGCAATAAAACTACTTTGCCATATCACATCAGAATAATGTTTACGCACAAGAACTGTTTTCCTGTTAGGGTGGATTAACTATTCTCTATAAGAACAACTGTAACTTTAATTATTTTAAAATACTACTATGAAACTGCACTGGAGGTTTTAAACAAAATACAATTTCTGAAAGAAATACCCCACACAAATACCACATTTTTTTCCAGTTTCACTGGAGAAAATAGGAAGATGGGACTAATGCTACTTATATCCTCCTCCATGCTTGTTCACAAGTGATGTTCCAAGAGCACCAAACAACAAACTGGAAAGATTACCAGCTTTAACTGATCCTCATATAGACTGAGGGATCAGGATCTGGAATCAATGTCCTATACCAGCAAGACACTAAGATTTTCTTCCAGCGTACAAGTTATCCTTTGCTTTCAAATGCAAATGATGTGCGTGCATAATGATGATCATGTCATCATTATCTTAATTCCTCTGCGCAACAGACCAGCATTTTTAATTCTCAAGAATTTTTAAAAGCTTTACTCTATTCAAAACTAGCACTTATTCCCAGCTGCTCAAAATTTCTTTGCTCGCTTTACTCCATTAAATAATGCTTCCTTTTAAAATACTCTAAAAGTCATTTGAGTGCATTACATAGCCCATTCATATAAAACAGTCTGCTTCTGATTCCTCTTTCCAGAATGTTTTCCTGAGTATATCCTGTGGCCCAAAATCACTTTAATATTATAAGCTGAATATTTTTTTACTAGCTAGAAAAACAAATTCAATCAGTGAATGTTTTTAAAAGAACAACTTGCAAACACCTACTGACAGAGAGCAGCCCCTTCTCTTTAGGCTGAAGGAGCAAGAATGCCTTTAGTCAGGATGTTTCAGGTGTCAATGAACCACCAAAATCCTTTCTTAGCTTGATGCCCCCAACCCCCCTTCTAAAACAGAGTCCATTAGGTAAGATCCTATAGTCAGAATATTTTTACTTTGAACTCTCGTTGACTCTCAGGCTAAGGGTATATAGTACAAGAAAAAAAATGTTTATAGTGAAAAATGTTTCATTACAGAAAGCCTGCTGAAAATAGTAATCACATACATTTTGTCAATGTTTTCAGCATTTTGGGGTGAAGTCCCAAGCTTTTATCTCTGCACAGGTAATTTAGTACATTGCACAATTCTCTTTTTTTACTTCAGGCTCAAAAAACAAACACTTACAGTGCAAAGCTTACAGGTCTCAATTTTTCTTTGCATGTACAGTAACAACTTCAGAAATACTATATAATGCATCACTAGATAACCAGCGCACGACGTTTAGTATACACAAAGCTCTTTTGTTTGCTTGGTTTCTTGTTTTCAAATTTTTCCCCTTTTTGCTGAACACTTTTTCCTATGCATGGATATATCCACATATTATACTTCACATTTGTGTAATTTTCACTATTTATGAAGTTGGGTTTTTTAGAATACTGACCTCATCTGCTTTCAGTTCCCTTTTTTCTACACAATTTACTACTGATCCTTTGATTTGTTACTCTGATCAGCAGCTTTTGAATGTTCTCCCTAAAACTACAAAAAATAAATGGATGTGGTGAGCTGAGTGACAGAAGAGAAATTCACAGCTATATAGCTACACTTCCTTAAACTGTATCATATGCAAGAATGTTCCTTCTGCATGTCCCTGAATAAAGCAACACCTGCTCTGCAGACTGCAGCAGTACTACAAAAACAGAATTCTTGGTAAAATACATACGCCTACACCTACCTCAGAGAAAGTACTGTACCATATCGCACGCGGGGCAGTGAAAAAGTGTGTTATGAGACATTCATATCCACTGAGTGCATTAATCAGCACTTTGTCTTCAAGGTCCAGCCCACAGCGCATCGAAGTATTTTAGAGATTTCCAAGAATTTCAGGTCATGCTCTTTATCAGTCCTCCACCATACAGAAAGTACACTGCAATATTCCACGTTTAAACAAGCTAATCTGGAAAGCAGCCACTTTCATGAAAATAAAATGAGAAATTATTAAAGCATATAATGTATCTTCTCTACCATAGGTGTGGTCATAAAAGGTTATCTACTGTTCATAAAATGGTATCTATTCAGGAACAATTTTACTGACATTACAGGATAGAAAAGAAATAAAAATCCTGAGAAGTCCTCGCCGGGAATAACTTTGAAAGTCTATCTTATTCTCAAGGAATAACCTTAAAGCTGATTGGAAGTGGAAGAATGTTGAGACAAAATAACTAATTTTTATGCTTCAGCAGATGTATGGAATAACAGGTTTAGAGAAAGGTCATCTAGCTACGTAATAACTATACATATCAGGGCTAATTGTTTACATTTTTTTAGCAGTATAATGCTTCACTGAAAAAGCTAAAATAGTCTACACATAAAGCAACCCTTTAACATGTAGGTTCTATACTTTATTCTACTACTGACTGAATTTACAGAAGAAAAAAGAATTGTTCTTCCATCCACTTGTACAAAACACCTATAACTTGGCTCTTAGTCTAATACAAATGAATTGTATCTAATTTTAGTCATTTAAAAACTAGCTGTTTCGCCTTCACGGACGTCTGCTAGAAATACAACACAACAGAGAGGAAACACTCTAGAAGGAGTGTGTGGAAGCTAACTTCGCAACACAGCTGGCAAGTGAGCCTACCAGGGGAGGTGCCTCGCTGGACCTGCTGTTTGCAAAGAGAAGGACTGAAGAGAGATGTGGTGGTTGGAGGCCACCTTGGGCTTAGCAACCATCTTGACTCTTGGTGAAGGAAGGATGGGGGTCAGCTAAGCCACTACCATGGACTTCTGGAGGGCAGACTTTGCCCTGTTCAGGACACTGGTTGAGAGAGTCCCTTGGGACACAGTCCTGAAGGGCAAAGAGGTCCAGGAAGGCTGTCCAGACCCCTCTGCTTGAGGGTAGGAAGGCTCTGCAGAGGGATGTGGACAGACTGGATCCATGGGCCGAGGCCAACTGTATGAGGTTCAACAAGGCCAAGTGCCGGGCCCTGCACTTGGGTCACAACAACCCCATGCAATGCTACAGGCTTGGGGAGGAGTGGCTGGAAAGCTGTCTGGAGGAAAAGGACCTGGGGGTGCTGGTTGACAGCTGGCTGAAAATGAGCCGGCAGTGCACCCAGGTGGCCAAGAAGGCCAACGGCATCCTGGCTTGTATCAGGAATAGTGTGGCCAGCAGGAGTAGGGAGGTGCTTGTCCCCCTGTACTGGGCATTGGTGAGGCCGCACCTAGAGTATTGTGTTCAGTTTTGGGCCCCTCACTACAAGAAGGACATAGAGGTGCTGGAGCATGTCCAGAGAAGGGCAACGAGGCTGGTGAGGGGTCTGGAGAACACGTCTTATCAGGAGCAGCTGAAGGAAATGGGGCTATTTAGTCTGGAGAAGAGGAGGCTGAGGGGGGACACCTTCTTGCTCTCTACAGCTACCTGAAAGGCAGTTGTAACGAGGCAGGTGTTGGTCTCTTCTCCTAAGTAACTAGCAATGGGACAAGAGGAAGTGGCCTCAAGTTGCATCAGGGGAGGTTTAGCTTTGAAATTAGGAAAAATGTCTTCACTGAAGGAGTGGTCAAGCATTTGAATAGGCTGCCTGGGGAAGTGGTGGAGTCCCCATCCCTGAAGGTATTCAAAAATCGTGTAGACGTGGCACTTCAGGACATGGTTTAGTAGGGATGGTGGTGACGGGTGGACAGTTGGACTTGATACCATCTCAGAGGTCTTTTCCAACCTTAATGATTCTATGATTTGCACAGAGCATCTAGGACAACTAGCCTTCCTGACAGAAAAAGGTGGCCACTCTGAAAGGGTGACACATCACACAAAATTACAACAAAAAAAACTGTTTAAAGCAGACATCTGTCTCCACTTACTATAGAGGAAGTCTGCAGAAAATGAGCTCATGCTAAGCTTCTAAACTGTTACAGTCAGGCAAGGTGAGTGGCAGCTGTACCTTCTGAATATCTCAGTTTCACTTGCCAGTAGTTCCTCGGTTAAGTAAAGAAACCCTGATTGTCACAAGACACACAAACTATGTAGTGCTTTACCTAGGATAACGAACAAGTTTTCTTTGTTTCGCAAAATTTACCCAAAGATAACTTTTCCAAATGGGGGTGCGTGAGCTCTCCTTTTTTTCCCTTCCAGATGCAACATTGCGGCATTTTAAATCCATGTAATAGTTTTAGGCTGTAACAATAAGCAACTCAAAAAAAAAAAACACCCCAATACATTGCCATCACAGTTAATTCAACCTCCATCAAAATTAGCTTTCTACAACTTAGTAAAAATCGTTTGTTTACCTTTGTTGTTCTTTCCCAAAACAAAAATTTTGAAGTGTTTTTAATGCTGATATTCTTCTAGGCAAAAGGAATCAGTATCTCCACTTATAATATTGCAATATCTAATTTACATTCTCCACTACTCCTAAGGAAAAACAATTTACATGTCTAGCCTCAAGCCTTGGTGAAAATAACATTCATAATTTGGAAGACTTAAAGAAGAGAAATAGCAGAAATGTAATGACAGAAATTAGGTAAGGGAAACAAGGGGAAAGACATTTCTGATTGTTTAAGGAACTGTGGTAAGTGTCCTGGCATTGAACAGCCATCCTAGTCCAATATGGAAGTCATATTCTAATTATGTTTCTTGACCAGTAATAATTTTAACCGAAAAATTCATGCATAAAGATATATGAACTGTATAAAGCAGGTCTGTCCTTAAGGTTTTTCCACTACTAGCTACCTAATTACCAGGGTGATAGATGTATCTAGCCATGAACGGCACAATACTCTGACAACCTCGAGAAATAGCATTCTTGTAATCAAAACTTTTCATGACCTGGTTCTTTTAGTTTTTTCATGTTCTAAGAATTTGTAACCCAAAGGCAAAGATGGATTTTGTGGAGCTTAGAAGGAAGGATGATGGGCTGCAGAACATACCAGCTTTTTTTTTCACTTATATTTCTACTACCAAAACTGTTCTGAAATAAAAATTAAAATCTCCTCTTGCCCTATCACAGGACACTTTTTTCCCCCCTAGCACAGAGAAATGCAATTAAGTTTCCAGGTGCCTGACATTTGGATTAAACTAAGATTCCTCCACAAAGACTACTTTCCTAGCTACGAAGAAAGGCAACAAACACTAGAAGTGCAGTAACTACCTACAGTGAAACTGATCCTGAGCAATCCTACCTAGAATTACTCAGCACTGGAAAATTTCACACATAACATATTTCTGCCAACTGTTGCCATATGTGATCAAGTAAATGACAAGAAAAAACTCAGCACAGAAGAGATGGGGAGGCAAACAGAAAAAAAATACAAAAGCAACAAACACAGCAATATTGGTCAAATCCTTCCCTAGCAAATTTCATATCTTCGTATAGCAGAAGCAAGTCAAATATTTACTATTTGCAGCTGCAATAATGTGCGCAGTTATCAGACCAGAATACCAGGGTCAGTGATGTGCCAGTACAGAGAACAGACCTTGCACACACCACACCTTCTGATTTAAGGCAGAGATGGTTACAGCCAGTCAGCAAAACCAACACGGTCATCTACAGAGCTTGAAGGCTTTTCATTCCTCTAATAATAATGTTAGCAACATACGCCTGCCTGGACCGTATTCTTAATAATTAGGATGGAGGGAAAAAGAAACTTACATAAGGTTTTAAAAGGATTGTACAGGGGAGAAAAATGGAGAAATATCTCTTGAAAAAGAAACCCAGGCACTTGGGAAGCAGAATTTGTACTGATAGCACATTTACCCTTTTAATCAAGTGTAGTATCCATTAAGCTCACTCTTCTTTTAAACAGCTCTTGCTTTTAATTACAACTCAAATTTGTAGAAAAGGGATGACCTTTCAGGAGACGGAAACTTTTGCAAAATTTCTCCCTCTGCAACTGTCACACATAATCAAAGCTGAAAGGTTTAAAAGATAAATGTCTTACTAATTCCTCCATTTCCAGATAGCCTCACAATGAAAAACAGAGAATAGAGTCTATCGCAAAGGAAACATAGTTAATAAAGTAGAAAAGTTATTGTTATGTTACCTAGTAACTCCTATGCTAATATCAATTCTGTCAAGACTATTATAAACACACATAAAGAGTCTTAAGCTTGTCTTAAAGCTGTCATGGAACAGTGATAACAATATCCAATATCAATCATGTGTTTTCCCACATGAGTATGATTTTTTTTTCAGTACTTTGGGGTCGAGCTTCTAATCTGTCCTCACAGGAAAAGGGAAGATGCAATAGCCTAAAGTAAATTAAACTACACCTCTAAAAGGTATTTGAATACACATCTTTGTTTCCAAAGGCTGGTTTATCTTTGAGAACCTTGCAGCAACACATCCACAGGAAGAGACTTCTCTCATTTTGCTGCTACACAAGCAAATTACTTAAATACTATGTGTATACATAGCAAAGGACATAAACATCTCAAACACTGCTTTCACTCAGTTTGTTTGAAAATTTCTCCTCTTTTTTGTCAGAAACAGTCAAGGAAAAATCCATCTCTCCCACTCTTAAATTTTCAGTGTGTATGCTCTTTTATTTACCTCTCTCAAATCAATTCTTCTCTTTGCTCTTATTCCTTTAGGTAAGAGCTGAGCTTAACCATGGCTGAAAAAAATGCCTAAAGAATTTCCCCCATAAATTAAGGGCTTTCTCCTTCTCTCACTCCTACTGCAGCTGCTACAGCAACAGAAATCAATATGTACTCTGAAAAATGAAAAAATTGTCACTTCTAAGTCTCAGGGGTCCTGCATTGAGTCTCATCTGAAGTATCAGAAATGCTGTAGCAGTATAGTTGGTTTATAGATAGTATTTGTAAACAGAGCCACTGATCTCCATGGGGTCTTTCTCTGGTACTCATTAAGCATTTGGACAGCTCTGAGGTACTACTGAAAGAGAAAGCAAAATTTCTGAAATGTCCCAAATACGTTTTTTTAAAAAATAGTCCTTTTTCTTCTTCATTTGTATTAATATTTATTTACCAAGTCAGGACATTAGGCACACCAACAAACTGAAATCTTTTTCAAGTTTTGGTTTAACATTTAATAAGCTAAATACATTTTGAACCTTTTTGATAAGAGCAGTGATTTTCAATTGCCTCCAAATCACCACACATCAGCAATCTACTTTTACAATGTCACCACTGAATATTTTTGTGTTTCAAAAAGCAACAGTAATACAGGCCCAGCTAGCCACAATATGTAGATTTTTTTCAGTGGCTGTTGTTCAAAAATAACTAACTGCTGTGTACAAGTAAGCCAGCTAACTGTTCTGCATTAACTTTTCAACTGGAGTTAGTAAAAATTAGTTTTATATCAAACTACTCCATATAAAGGCACTGAAGTACTTTGTTGTATAACCATACATTTTCTTCAAAGTACCACAGAGATATATCCAAATCATCTCTGCACACCAAATTCGAACACCAAAATTAATAAAAGTGTGAGCATATATTGCTTTTTGTAGGCTTTGCTCAGAAACAGTAAAAAATTGCTTGCTTAATGCCCTGCATTACTAGAGCTATACTATTTTTATATTATTATTATTATTATATCCATATCCTCACTGACTACACATCTCTTGAGAACATTTTGCCATGTGGATGCACCTTAAGTCTCTCCAAAGGGAGATATGAGAAGAAGCAGCTAAAGCATTGTAGTTTGCTCTCCAACCGTACTTATTGTACACTAACGTTCGCATACATGGATCAGTTGTACATAGCCATTTTGCAATCAAGATTCAATTCAGCACATTATTCGTGACTTCAGCAAAATATTACCAGAATCAGTAGCTTGTATCACTCTTCAAGATAAAACTCAAAAGACTTATTTCCATCACTGACAGGAAAAAATGCTTGTTAGAAATTAATACTCCACAAGAATGACTGATGCCCTGCTGACGAATACTTTTTTGAGCAAATGACAACGAATTGTAGTAATCTTCCATTTTAACTTGGGGAGGAAAGTAATATTAAGCTTCTCTCTACTCTCACTAAAACTGAGATGGCAAGGATGACGTACTGTCTATTTATCACAAACTGATTTAAGCCTTTCTAACCTTCCCAACTTAAATCAAAAACTTCTATATGAAACCAAAGGTTTAATTGTACACGACAAATTTAACAAGTCTATATTTTCGCAACAGTCCTTTTAAAATAAAGTTATGACAACTTAAAATGGAAAATTTTAACTGCAAAATTAAAAAAAAAAAAATAAAAAAGCTTTTAATCTTCCTAAAATCTTAATCTATCCCATACAATATAAGGCAAGGCATCCAATAAAAAGAACCTAGAACATCCTTTCCTCAAGCTTAGCTCTGTAATTAGAATTAAAGAAAAAGTAAAATGAGCATCTAGTCTCATCTGTTTTTTCTTGCAGTCTAAAAAAAAGAGAAGAATATTAACATCTCAATCCTCTAGTTAATAGTCAAAGGACTTCTATGCCAAAAAAATCCACCATGTGCACACACACAAAAAAAATCTGCTCCTGCTGCAAAGTCACATATTTGCCCTGCTGCTTTGCCCTCCTAAATAAATCTAAAACTCGTAATACTGACTTTAAAAATCCAGCTATAAAGTAATTACCATACTGTTACTATCATTTCTGACATCAGTGAAAGTATCCTTCTAGTGGTTATGCTGTATATTTATCAACATTTTATTTTGCTGTTTCCCCTAAAGAACCCCTCAGCTTCCTTTGTTCCATTAGTTATCTAATAAAGCAACAGGAAAGTAATCACAAGACACAACAATATGAAAAACGTGGTAGCAGAGCAATAAAAACAAATAGAAAAGTAAACAAAAATGTAAAGCATGTGAAATTACTCCTTAAATGCAAATATTAAGCGTACTTTGTCCCTTTAATTAGACTATGTATGCTAAAGATTATTCACCAAACAACCAAATGGATTAATATTAACTTAATGACCAGAAAAACTAATTACATGCAACAGGTTGTTTCTTTTTTGGTTGTTTTGTTGTTTGGTCTTTTTTTCTTTAAAATACAAGAACTATATATGCCTCTACATATAGAGAGTCACCCAGATCCACCAAGAAGTACAACGCCTTTTGTGAAATCATACTGCAGTATCATGTCGTATGCTTTCACACTAAACCAGTGATACAGGGGCAGCGAGGGGAGAATACATACTGACAGAAACAACCAAGAAACACACAGACTACAAACAAATTTTAGCACTGCTAAACAATTCTAAGAACTGGGAGTGCATAATACCACTGCATTGTAAATAGCAATATATCACGTCCAGTTTTCATTCAAGAGTTTTCAACATGTACGTTACAGTATTTTTTCCAATAGTCTGATAGCTTACTTCATTTTCAGTCCTAGGTCAGAGCTCTACCTTGAATTCACCACAACCCATGAGAACCTTTCACACATAAACAGTGTATCTCGTGATTTTTTTTCCAGATAGTGTTGTGTAACACTTAATACTACAAGTCTTTGAGCATGCAACTTTTCATACCAAGTTTCTCCAATAAATGTCATTTTGTTTCCTACAAAAAAAATCTTAATGAAGATGAATTGGCTGTTTACCATTTCAAATATTTCAGGGCAAATCATCAGTTCTGACGAAAATAATTTCACAAAAAAAAGTCCAAACTGCTTTTTTTTTTTCTTTAATAATAAAAAACTATACAGAAATCTCACTGGATTAGGTTATTTTCCATCTAAAACGCAACTGCTTTCTACATGTGTTCAATTCAAAGATACCTGCATTTTCTGCTGAATTCATCAATAGTCCTACAGAACCTGAAACAATTTGTTACCAACACAAAACTTTCCCAGGGAAATCAAAAAACAACAGAATCACAGAATGGTAGGGGTTGGAAAGGACGTCTGTGGATCATCTCATCCAACCCTCCCCTGCCGAAGCAGGGTCACTTACAGCAGGCTGCACAGGACCTCGTCCAGGCAGGTTTTGAGTATCTCCGGAGAAGGAGATTCCACAACCTCCTTGGGCAGCCTGTTCCAGTGCTCCATCACCCTCAGAGTGAAGAAGTTCTTCCTCATGTTCAGATGGAACTTCCTATGCTTCAGTTTGTGCCCGTTGCCCCTTGTCCTGTCACTGGGCACCACTGAAAAGAGTCTGGCCCCATCCTCTTGACACCAATCCTTAAGATATTCACAGGCATTTATGAGGTCCCCTCTCAGCCTTCTCTTCTTCAAGCTAAACAAGCCTAGCTCCCTCAGTCTTTCCTCACAGCAGAGATGCTCCAGACCCTCATCATCCTCATAGCCCTCCCGCTGGACTCTCTCCAGTAGCTCCTCATGTTTCTTGAACCGGGGAGCCCAGAACTAGACACAGTACTCCAGATCGGGCCTCACTAGCACAGAGTAGAGGGGGAGGAGAACCTCCCTAAATCTGCTGGCCACACTCTTCTTAATGCAGCCCAGGATCCCATTGGCCTTCTTGGCAACAAGGGCACACTGCTGGCTCATGGTCAACTTGTGGTCCACCAGCACTCTCAAGTGCCTCTCTGTAGAGCCGCTTCCCAGCGGGTCAGCCCTGAGCCTATACTGGTGCATGGAGTTATTCCTCCCCAGGTGCAGAACCCTGCACTTGGTCGTGTTTGAACTTCATCAGGTTCCTCTCCACCCAACTCTCCAGCCTGCTCAGGTCACACTGAATGGCAGCACAGCCTTCCGGTGTACCAGACACCCCTCCCAGTTTTCTGTCATCAGGAAATTTGCTGATGGTACACTCTGTCCCTTCATCCAGGTCATTGATGAAGAAGCTGAACAAGACTGGGCCCTGTACAGACCACTGGGGAATCCCTCTAGTTACAGGCCTCCAACTAGACTGTGCGCTGCTGATGACAACCCTCTGAGCTCTGCCATTCAGCCAGTTCTCAATCCACCTCATTGTCCACTCACCTAGCCCCAACTTCCTGAGCTCCCCTATGAGGATGTCATGGGAGACAGTGTCAAAAGCCTTGCTGAAGTCGACAAACACAAATCTAGTTCAGAACAGCGTCTTCAGAGTAGCAGCTCTAGCTGTAATGAAAGCACAAAACCTATGAGATTTGGCTGCTCAAGGAAACCTGGCCCACAGTTCATGACATTCATATTACACTTCATATAGTAAGTGCTCCCCTAGGATATAAAAACTTGAGGTCATGCCCTTGATTTCTGTTGTACTTGATTAGTTACTGCTCATTCTTCAAGTAAGTTACTGTGAAAGATCTACAACGAAAACACATTTACAGAAGAACAAGTAGGTTTACAAATAAGACAAGTTTCTAAAATCCATGTCCTGCAAGCCAGGGTACAAAATAAAGTGATAATTTGTGTATTACAGAAATGTTTAACTTTAAAAGAGGTAAGTCATAGGCAGGGGTGGGTGGAGTGTGTCCAGACATAAAGGAAGTCTCAGAATTTTCAAGCACAGAGAAGTACATTTCAACTAAGGGATACATAGTTGAAGTTGCTGAAACTGAGTGACATCTTAAATTTAAACACAATATTCCTCTCAGCTTTAGTGTTAAACATAAAAATTTCAAAGCTGTTCCAAGTAAGATAAACTACATCAACTACTGAAAAGACTTTGGGTTTCTTGACGTGTATTCCTCTGGAGTAAAGTTTAAAATACTGAAAAGAATAGTGATTATTCAGGATAGTTATACCTGCAAATAACTGTCTAGAAATTAATCTTCAGGTTTCTACACGCTTGATCTGATATTAACTGGCACTAGAATTTATTTTCTCCTGCACAGCAGATCCCTTCACAACTTCTATGTTTTGGATACTTCTATCGCATAGTAATGAGAAACTTAATTTAGAAAGTTTGCAAGTTTCACTGATCCACAAAAGCAGCAATATTAACATTTTCTAAAAAAAAGAACCAATAAATTTTGGTCACCACATTTCAAGTAGTTTGGCAGTTTTTCCTTTTCTTGTGTCTAAAATGTGAATTTGATTGTCAAAGAAAATGGTGCTACAAGAATCTTTCCAAAGTAGTAGTTTTACTGTCTGAAGTGTCAAAGTAATCTTCTTGTATCAAGATTGTTTTACACATCAAAAAATACTATGCATACCTCCCAAGCAGTGCAGAAAAACCTAAGTCACTGCAGAATCATGATAAAAACTTAGTTCTGAATATTGGTGTTGGTTTCATTAAATTTAACATCTAATTTCCCATGCAACTCATGTAGAAGGACAAAAATCGTTGTTTTTCAATAGAGAAACACCTGTTAAAAGTCAAAAGAAATGCCAACATTTCTTTTAAAGGCTAGTAAAAAGAAGCTGATCTCAGAAAAGTGGATTTAAAAATCATGTAAATCGCATCACAACAGTAGCATAATTGGACAGGTAGAGCAATATATCCATTTCTTCTCCCACCAAAATATAATGGCACAACTTGTTGGACCACCTCAGAATTAATGCCTGCAACTTTTGTTTTCTTTCTCTTCTAAAATTAACAGAGACAGAGATTTGTGTTTTGCTATTTAAGAAATTTATAAAACACGAAATATGAATAATCCAACCAATTTTGTCAAATTTTTAATATTTAAAGGAATGTAAGGCATAGAATATTTCAGTCTCCACATTATTTCTTTCTGAACATAACTTCTTAAGTCATTACATGTTCCAGAGAGGTCTACTAACCACCAAAGTAAGGTGTACACTTTCAATCTAAATTTTAAAAAATGGGATTTTAGTCAAGATAGAAAAAAAAAGTTTCAAAACTTTATATACCTTACTTTAAATGGTAGTGGCACCAAAACCCATTTTCAGTAGCTAGTAAATTACATAACAAAAGAACCCTTAGCTATAAGGAGAAAATACCTTCTAAACCCAGGGAAAAGCAGCAAAAACTTAAAACTACCAAAAGGAAAGTTAAAAGTTTCATCCCTGGCAGCCTATGCAATATTACCTTCATTCCTGCTTCCAATTTCAGGTTTTGAAAATGAAGTTTTATCGAAAATTTTAGCAGAACAACAAAGCCCCTAGTAACACTTTGGCAAGTCTTTCTCCAACAGTATATACAATGATTCACTGAAATTCTCATACAACTTTTTCACTTGAAGAAAGTATCCATAACTTTTATACCAAACTCTATACCTAAAGCGAAAAAACTCAACAACTGCATCTACAAAAAAAACCTATTGGAATGAACAGCAGAAAAAGAAACTAGCCAGACAGGAATGATCTTAATACATACTAAAGAGTCTCACTTAACTGAAACATAGCAAGTGATTTCAAAGGAAATCTACTCACCAGGCTTACACCAACCACAGGCCTAAACTCTTTGCTGGATAAAGCACAGAGCACTCAGGACATGAGAAATTCAAATTTATCATCCAGAAACATCTGCAATCCCAGCAGCGAGTAACTAAGCATGACTACACTGTCAATTTGGTTCAGCTCGGAAACCCAGCATCAGAACCCTTCTAAGATTGATGTCAATCGTACTGATCAATGGCACTGGACTAAAAATGAATCTTTACATTTAAATGCTGTATTAACAGACCAGTCTACTACACGATCTCATCATCCGTAGTTAAGGATGCAATAAACTTGCGTGTTCAAACATTAATGATCATTGTGAAAACTAAGACTTGGCACTCAGTCATACTTTCATCACATTACTAGGAGATTTTAAGGAAATAAGCACATTATTTTTCTAGTGTAGCAAAAGACAGACTCCTACAAATAAACTAGGAATCTGATATAGATGAAAGAATCAGATAAATTCCATTTCTCCAAATAAGCACATATAGTAGGTTGTCTAGCTAGGGTAGCTAGACACTGTTATGGGTTTGCGTGGCAAGGTTTTGGTAGCGGGGGGCTATAGGGGTGGCTTCTGTGAGAAGCTGCCCCCATGTCTGATAAAGCCAGTGCCAGCTGGCTCTAAGACAGACCCACCGCTGCCCAAGGCTGAGCCAATCAGCGATGGTGGTAGCGCCTCTGTGATAACAGATTTAAGAAAGGGAAGAAAAAAACTGCAGTGAGATGGCAGTCAGGAGAGAGGAGTGAGACGATGCGAGAGAAACAACTCTGCAGACAGCAAGGTCAGTGAGGAAGGAGAGGGAGGAGGTGCTCCAGGTGCCGGAGCAGAGAGTCTTCCCTTGCAGCTCATTATGAAGACCATGGTGAGGCAGGCTGTCCCCCTGCAGCCCATGGAGGTCCAGAGCCAGGGGATGCCTGAAGGAGGCTGTGACCCTGTGGGAAGCCCGCGCCAGAGTAGGCTGCTGCCAGGACCTGAAGACCCATGGAGAGAGGAGCTTACACCGGAGCAGGTTTGCTGGCAGGGCTTGTGACCCCGTGGGAGACCCACAGTAGAGCAGCCTATTCCTGAAGGACTGCACCCCATGGCAAGGACCCACGCTGGGGCAGTTCATGAAGAGCTGCAGCCCGTGGGAAGGACTCATGTTGGAGAAGTTTGTGAAGAACTGTCTCCCATGAGAGGGACCTCACGCTGGAGCAGGGGCAGAGTGTGAGGAGTCTTCCCCCTGAGGGGGAAGGAGTGGCAGAGACAACGTGTGATGAACTGACAGTAACTCTCATTCCCCCTGTGCCGCTTGGTGGAAGGAGGAAGAGAAACGGGAGTGAGGTTGAGCCCGGGAAGAAGGGAGGGGTGGGGGGGAAGGTGTCTTAAGGTCTGGTTTTATTTCTCTTTGTCCTACTCTGATTTGATTGGTGATGACTTCAACTCCCTTTTCTCCCCAAGTTCAGTCTGTTTTGCCCATGACAGTAATTGGCAAGTGACCTCTCCCTGTCCTTATGTCGACCCTGGAGCCTTTCATCACATTTCCTCTCCTCTGCCCAGCTGAGGAGGGGGAGTGATAGAGCGGGTCTGGTGGGCACCTGGCATTTATCCAGGCCAAACCAAAACAGCAGCAAAGAGATAAAGACTCCGAGTACCCAGATGCCTTGGGATAAATATATCCTCACAAGTTGTGCTGTTCCAGTCTCACAACAAGAAATCATGAAACATTACTCTGTTCTTTTCATATGATCATAAAATCATGATTTTTTTTTTCTTTTAGAACCCTCTAAGGTATTCTTAAGCTTTCTCCTTTGAGTGCTGATTTAATCACTGTGTGTAGGAAACAAAATAGAGAGGAAAAAACAAACTGAATAGGGACATCAAATTAGGAGAGAAACAGTAAATCAAGAACAACGTCCACTAATTCTTTCATGTTCATGCTACCTATTTTATCTTTAAAGCAAAGTTTTTGGGGTGGGGTAATACTATTTCTTATTTAACAAATAAAATTCTTAGAGTATTCTGTTGTTCCATGAGATTTCACATATTTTCTTAAACTTTTTTTAAAACCTAACACATAGTCTTCGAAGAAGATTTCAGGATTCTCTCCTGTCCTAGAAGTCTACTTGGCAGCAGAGACACTAGCCAGTCAATTACAACTACCTGTTCCTAACAGCTCAAGCCAAAAATCATTCAGAGCAGCAATGCACAGCTAAAATACAGTATCAGGTCCTTAACTAATTTTATGCTGTTGGAGAGAAGCCCTTAACCGCCTCTTAATCGCATATAACTGGATCATTTCTTAAACCCTTCCCCCAGTGAACAAACTACACTGTCTTCAGGATGTTTTCCCTGCCATATTGCCCTGGTTTGTAACAGAAATTAAGGAAATCATAACCCCTAAATGAAAAAACACAAAAATACAACAGCGTTTTGAAAAGCAGAAAGTGTTACCTAAGAGTCAAATTCCACAAATACACACAGAAATAAAACAGATTTTTGTTATATGTATTTAACTTAACTAAGCACACCATTTACTCAAATCCTTCAAGAAACTTAAAACTTGCAAGAGGCAAGAAGGAAGACTTTTAGATTCATACAGTCTACTGTCAGAAAGGACAAAAATATTCCAACTCTAAACTCTCACTCAAAGGTTAAATCTCAAACAGAATTATAAAAAAAATCTTCCAAATTCAGGGTGTAAGTCATGATGAGATCTGGAATTCTGAACTGAATCGATACTCAAGTTTTGTCACACTAGATAAGTATTTCTGTTTCTGATGCAATGCAATTATACTGGGCAGCTTTCTACTAATCTACATTCAAAGAGGGCAGGGAGTTACATGTTTACTAACACTATCCTCCAAAGGTTCAACAGTTGGTGCTGTTGACCTTCGGTTTCAGAGTTTGTAGTCTCATGCATGTAGTCTCATGCATTTAACTGACTGAAGCAGAACGGATCTTGAATATCTAGATCCAGGCTGAAAGGGGCTCTTTCTTCACCCCTGTTTTTCCAGCTCCTTCATACCAGATACATAAAATAATTTCAACTGGTTTAAAGAAGCCGTAAAATTACTGGTTCTTGTCTGGAGTCTCTCAGCAAGGACACTGCCCTTGAAATGTTTATGGGAATGACCAGGGACTTAAACCTGGTGTAAAGGCTGGATAGGGACATTTATCAGCGTGACCACCAAAAAAGAAATCTCTCAAAGAATGTGCATGCTGCAAGTCCCTACAGTTGACATAACAGCAATACAATTTTGATTTTCATTTCATTGTCCCCTCGTTACTGATTTTCTACTGAACTTTGTCAAAGGAAAATGATGTAAAATATTTTGCTTTAGAGAAAACATTTAAACATATACAAAACATAATCTGTGTGTTGCCTAGGCAGAGAAGTAATGAATAGCTTAACAGCTTTCCTAATAAAGATGAGGAAAAATACAAATGTTGGAAACATGAAGTGACCCAGTTACCTTGTAAGAAAACAAAGTCGAGACAGCTGTAACAGAACTTCAGAACTCTTAAGCAAGTGAAGTAAGCAGGATATACCTTAGTAAGAACAGAGAACAAACTACTTAACTTGAATTATACCATGATATATTTTATATAAACCAGATTTTGACTTGCTTTAGATCCTTGGTTTCTTGGTACACTGCAGTTTGCTCATGTGAGCTTTCTGACACAAAAAGAAACACCATATACTTGTCAAATTAAGATAAAGCACTGCCTACAGATTTGCACCTTACTTTGGACATCTAAGAATTACTATACTAGATAATCTATGTACTCCAGCATCAGATCTTGTGGGGGGGAGGAATATCCAGTTTCAGTTAAAAGAAACAAATACTAGGTAAATCCATTCCAGTGCTTAGCTTTGCTATAAACTCCTATAATTTCCCACAGAATTAAGCCATGCAGCAGATGCTTTAATACCTCTCACAAAATTGGTTATTCAGCTTTAGTTTTTAATAGTATTATTATCTATACAAATGGCCTTTCTGATACAGGATGAAAATCTTGCGTCGGTAATACTGTCTTGCTATGCACTGCACAGCTTTTTCATGCTTGTCCGATTTTCTTCTTTTCTACTTAATAATTGCCACCCTCCCATTTAATTGAATCTCTGCACTGTTTTGCACAGTGCAACATGGGATTCAGCTAGAGGGGAAAGCAGAGTGCATCATACAATATGCAATTCATTGTAGGAGCCTGGCATGTAAGGCAGCACAGAGGCACCTACCTACAACTCCGTGAAGCAATGCAGCAAATGAATCAGTCACAGACTATAAATACACAAATAGAAACCCTCTCAGATGAATTAGCCAGAATGAAATACTTTGATTCAGGTCAGTGAAACTGAAAGATTGTTTTCAACTCTTACCTCACAAATTGGGGTGGGGGGTGGGGAAGGGAGCAGAATAAAAAACAAGTAACAACTTATTCAGGAAAATACTTCATTTACAACAAGAAATAAGATCCCCAATCAAATCTACTAGCTGAAGGAAATAAAGAAACAATGTTTTCATTGTGCTCCAAGAAATAGCACAACGTATAATTAAGAATTCCCTTATACATAATACAGCAAAATGAAGAAAAAAAAAGTAAAAAAAAAACCACACAACGCTCTTGATATGTATTCTACTTTAGACCACTTGATGGGATTTTCTAATGAAAAGAATTATCATTGCACGGATGACTTAGATTGTTCTCCAGTTCAAGTTTGCTTTCTTTCCATTTTTCAAAGACGTAAAACATATTCAGAAGTCTGTTTTGTAGACTTAATGTTCAAATAATGATTTTTAATAAACAAACTGGCATAATAAAAGACTTGCTCCACCTCTCTCAAACATCAGTTAACATATTCTCAGTGACACTGATTAGACAAGGAAAGACTCCACATAAACTGGATTTAGATCCTGTCTAATACAATTTTATCCTAGCTAAATCCACAATGAAGGTTTGATAATGACAGAAAAAAATTTACTTCAACAGAAGCGCTTCACTTGTTTCAAATACTGTATTTTTAAGCAGCTTTGCAGGAATTCTTATAACAATTCAGGCATTACAGGGTTAGTTGACTACATACATTGAGGTTTTTTAAATTTTGTGATAGTAATTAATTCACCATTATGAAGATTCTTTTTCTTTTTTTTTCCCCCCTCTTTTTTTCTCCCCCTCTTTTTTTCTTCAATCAAGCACTTCTCTTGATAAATGCCAAGCATAAAATGGTAAATCACAATGTCTTTTGTTTCATCCCTATGCTTGATTACTCTTGGCAGGTTTTTTGGACTAATGAGCAAGCTGTTTGGCTAAAGCCACCTAAGTTAAGCAACTGAAAAATTCACTTGTCAGATCTGAATCATCTATTTGATTTTCACACTTAATTTTGTTTTATTGCAGTATAAGTAAATGATGAACATTCGTATATTTTAAGTCAGTTGTATAAATAATGTATATCATTCTACAGATATAGAAATTTTAGCTTCAACCAGTACATTTATTCAGTAAAAAAAATTTCTTTCTGATAAAACCAAGCAAGAGTAAGATCTGTGTATGGGGGAATTACGCATGTGCAAATTTAAAAAAACCTTTATCTGCATTACAATAAAGATTAAAAAGCAAAAATATCTGTGGAAAAACAATATCATACATATACTATCAATAAGCTGAACTTTTTATTATTATTGTTTGACAGTAACTTGCAAGATTTCAAGAAAAAAGTTTCCTAACAGTCATGCTGTTTTATAGTCCAACTACAGTCCAAATGGGCTGGAAAGTCATAGTCCAACTCTATGTAAAAAAATTCTAAAGATTCCCTTACTTTCAAACTACAGGAATGTTAGTTTGACAAGAAAGATTTTTTTAAAACATAAGCCATGTAAGATATTATCACATTTTACAACAAGACGAGCACTGTTAGATTCTAACTTCAGTTTTGCTTCACAGAATAATTTTACAAATTTTATAATAAAATTTTTGATACCTTCTCCTATCTTTCTTGGGGAAACCGGAACTCAACACAAACATTTTCTTAAAAATCTCTAGACGTTTGTAGTCATACTCACCTTGTTCTTATGTGATATTTAAAGGCATGTAAACAATTAGGTATTTCTTCCAGCCAATGAACTAAAACTATTGTAGACAACTGCCTCACATATTTGAGATATGGATTCAGAATTATTATTTTATTCTGCACACCACAAACACTGTTAAATCCACATCACTCTCAGTATATACCCAAAAATTATTTCCAATCCATGGGCTATCAAATTCTGATGGTAAGGCAAGATCTGCAGACATGATGAGGCTGGACCTATGAAATACTTCTAACATTCTGTGAGGTATTTTGCTGCCCAGCATGAGGGATGGACAGAGTAAAAATCTCTTTAAATTGTTATTGATCTGAAATACTAGTTCACCTGTCCATATGTGTGTGCATGCATTCACACTTGCACGTGGCATGCATCCATATTCATTATAAAAAACACAGGAGCTGAACTTGTCAACATGCTGAACATTAAATGCTTCATAACACTAATACTTTAAAGCCTTATGGGGAAAAATGTTACTCATATCTTCAACTTACAGAAGCTATGCTACAATCCAAGTCAAGATAACTTGAGAGGAAAAAAAGTGAGAGTTTCATATGCCCTAAGAAACTCTTATTTTAATGCAGAAAAGGAAAAAAAAGAGGAATTGTAAACATTCAGCGCATGTAAAAAGTAAGTAAAGACAGAAAGGTATGGTAGCCTTTGTCCGAACCAGGCACAGCGGTCCCTGAAGACTAAGGCCATGCGGAATCCAGTTCACAAATACATACTCAGTCCTAGTGAAGACCACTGAAATGTTTTGAGGTTTTATATGTCTACATTAGTGTAACTCGCAGTACAAAACTACATAGTTAAGTCTACTTCTGCATATCCCTCCTTCTCCATCTTTATGAGACTACACTTGCAGATCTCAGAGCAAAATCCCATGACTCACCACCACGTTACACTTAACTTTGTTCAGGTGTTACTTACAGTAACTCCAGTGAAGCTTTGGCCATACATGCCTGCATTCATTGAGAGGATATTTTCTTTTGAGGAGTCCATGAACAGAACATCACAGGTGGAACCAACTCTCCGTTTTCCCAAGAAAACTGAGTCTTTTTTTTTTTTTACACTAGTGTAAAGAAATTCTGTCCATTCATGTCCTCAGTACCAGAGTTCACCAAAACAGGACCTTGTAACTGCCTACCAAATATTCCTCAGTAAAGTTAAATATATTCAACTTTAAAATAAAACAAGCACATGGATGAAGAATTAAACAATAGTTTAGGAGAAAAATGGTAGATTTATTAAGATTTAGAAAAACAGATATGCACTTGGTGTGCTTTAATCCAGTTCACCTAAGAAATACTGCACACTATTTGCAGTACACTGAGCAATATGATCGCCCTTTGCTGGCTTTGGAGTGTACGAACCTACCGAGCTCTTTGCGTTCACGCTTTTTGTTCCTGGGTCTTGGAAACAAGACTGCCTACCTAATGCTTAGTATGTTTAAACACTTAACACTCTGGATTAAGACAATGAATATATAGAATCATAGAATAGTTTGGGTTGGAAGAGACCTTTAGAGGTCATCTAGTCCAACCCCCCTGCAGTAAGCATGGACATCTACTCAATCACGTTGCTCAGAGCTCCGTCCAACTTGACCTTGAATGTTTCCAGAGATGGGGCATCTACCACAGAATGGTCAGGGTTGGAAGGGACCTCTGTGGGTCATCTAGTCCAACCCTCCTGCCGAGCAGGATCACCTACAGCAGGCTGCACAGGACTGTGTCCAGGCAGGTCTTGAATATCTCCAGAGAAGGAGACTCCACAACCTCCCTGGACAGTCTGTTCCAGTGCTCCGTCACCCTCAGAGGGAAGAAGTTCTTCCTTATGTTCAGACGGAACTTCCTGTGCCTCAGTTTGTGCCCATTGCCCCTTGTCCTGTCACTGGGCACCACTGAAAAGAGCTTGGCCCCATCCTCCTGACATCCACCCTTCAGATATTTATAAGCATTTATTAGGTCCCCTCGCAGCCTTCTCTTCTTCAGGCTGAACAAGCCCAGTTCCCTCAGCCTCTCCTCGTAGGAGAGATGTTCCAGTCCCCTCACCATCCTTGTAGCCCTCCACCAGACTCTCTCCAGTAGCTCTTCATCTTTCTTGAACTGGGGAGCCCAGAACTGGACACAGTACTCCAGATGAGGCCTCACTAGGGCAGTGTGGAGGGGAAGGAGAACCTCCCTCGTCCTGCTGGCCACACTCTTCTTGATGCACCCAGGATCCCACTGGCACCCCTCTGGGCAACCTGTTGCAATGTTTCACCGTCCTCATGGTAAAAACTTTCTTCAGTATATCTCATCTAAATCTACCCTTTTTTAGTTTAAAGCCATTACCCGTTGTCCTGTCGCAACAGGCCCTGCTAAAATGCATGTCCCCATCTTTCCTATGGGCCTCCTTTAAGTACTGGAAGGCTGCAATAAGGTCTCCTTGGAGCCTTCTCTCCTCCAGGCTGAACAGCCCCAACTCTCTCAGCCTTTCCTCACAGGAGAGGTGCTCCAGCCCTTGGATCATCTTTGTGGCCCTCCTCTGGCCCTGCTCCAACAGGTCCATGTCTTTGCCATGCAGAGGGCTCCAGAGCTGGACACAGCACTCCAGGTGTGGTCTCACCAGAGTGGAGCAGAGGGGCAGAATCACCTCCCTCGACCTGACGACCACACTTCTCTTGATGTAGGCCAGCACATGGTTGGCCTTCTGGGCTGCAAGTGCACATTGTTGGCTCATGTTCAGTTTTTCATCCACCAGTACCCCCAAGTCCTTCTCAGCAGGACTGCTCTCAATCCCTCCCTTCATCCCCAGCCTGCATTGATACCAGTACTTGCCCCGACCCAGGTGCAGGACCTTGCACTTGGCCTTGTTGAACCTCATAAGGGTCACACAGGCCTACTTTTCAAGCTTGTCCAGGTCCCTCTGGATGGCAACCCATCCTTCTGGTGTGTCAACCACACCACTCAGCTCGGTGTCATCTGCAAACCTGCTGAGGGTGCACTCGATCCCGCTGTCTAGGTCATTCATGAAGATATTAAACAGTACTGGTCCTGATATCCATCTGGACATTAAGCCGTTCACCACTACCTTCTGAGTGCAACCATCCAACCAATTCTTCATCCATCAAACAGTCCACCCATCAATTCCATATCTCTCCAGTTTAGGGAGATGATGTTGTGGGGGATTGTGTCAAAGGCCTTACAGAGGTCCAGACAGACAACATCTGTACCTCTTCCCATGTCCACTGATCTAGTCACTCCATCACAGCAAGCCGCTAGGTTGGTGTGGCAGGACCTGCCCTAGGTGAAGCCATGCTGGCTGTCTCAAATCACCTCCCTGTCCTCCATATGCCTTTCATAGCTTCTAGGAGGATCTGCTCCATGATCTTCCCAGGCACAGAGGTGAGGCTGACAGGCTGGGAGTTCCCAGGGTCCTCCTTCCTACCCTTTTTAAAAATGGACACAATATTTCCCTTCTTCCAGTCACCAGGGACTTTACCTGACTGCCATGACCTTTCAAATACCATGGAGAGTGGCTTGGCAACGACATAAGCCAATTCCCCCAGGACTCTGGGATGCATCTCATCAGGTGCCACAGATTTATGTATGTTCAGGTTCCGCAGGTGGTCACGAACCTGATCTTCCCTTACAGTGGGACTTTGCTCCCCTAGTCCCTGTCTTGTGGTCCACCCACTCAAGGTGTGGAAAGAGGGGCTGCCAGTGAAGACTGAGGCAAAAAAGCCGTTGAGTACCTCAGCCTCCTCCTTGTCCATTACCAGTTTGCCAGTCTTTCTCATCAGGGGTGGTATACTTCCTTTGACCTTCCTTTTCTGGTTGATATACCTGTAGAAGCCCTTATTATTATTAGCATCCCTTACCAAATTCAGCTCCAGCTGCACCTTGGCCTTCCTGACCCCATACCTGCAAAACTAGGCAGCATCCCTATACTCTTCATAGGATACCTGTCCCTGCTTCCACTGCCTGTGCATTTCCTTCTTCCCTTTTAGTCTGACCAGCAGGTCTCAACTCAGCCATGCCAGTCTCTTCCCTTCCTTTCCTGATTTCTTGCACCTATGGATCGAGAGCTCTTGTGCTCTATGGAAAGCATCCTGGTATGGAAAACCTTCCTAAAGTTTAGGGTCCTGACTTTACTCTTCATCTGACCCATATCCCTTAGGACTGCAAACTCCACCAACGTGTGATCGCTGCGGCCCAGGCTGCCTCCAACCCTCATGCCACCAATTAGCTCGCTCACGTTGGTGACCAACAGGTCCAGCACCACATGCCCTCTGGTAGGGCTGTTTATTACCTGGCTTCAGAAGTCATCCTCAATACATGCCAGGAGTCTCCCAGATTGCCTACAGCTCACCGTGCTGCTTTTTCAGCAGATAGTATATCTCGGTGAATATATTCATGGAAATTCAGAAGACATTTCTCCATCTCCCTTAGGATTTGAATTGGCTTGTATTACAACACTATTTGTGATTTTTCAAATAAAAGTAATTGGCCACAGACAATACACACAAGTAAATGCTATGAAGGTGGCAGCACAGAATTCCTTTCAAACAGCAAATTAGTATGAGAAAAATTAATCAAGCACCACTCCTAGTCATTGTCATATTTGGGCCAAAGCAGGAAACAATCCCAGATCAGATTAGTATGAACTTAAATGGTATTATTCCTTATTCTGCCACACACCAGCATAAATTTGCTGCCTAGATAATCTGGGAATATTGCAGCTAATTCATTCCCTCATACAGCAGGCATTACAGATCAAATATTTATCTTAATCTGCATAAGCACCACACAGAACAGCCTCCTGAAACACCTCTGCCCAACTAGAATCTTTGCTTTTAATACAATCTATCAGGATAAAAGTTAATGACCCACTATACACAGGCAAGCATATTATCAAATCCAACTGTCTATTTTGGCCCTAACTTTATGAATACAAAGAGTTCCCAGAGTTTCACGTGGGTTTCCTACATCTGACCAAACTGGTTAACTTCCTTTTCTGCAAAAGGCTGGAAGGGCCCTTTATAAAAATGGATTCCTGGCACTGCTGCTTTCCATACCATCCAATTGATTCTGCTTATAAGAATCATTGTTTGGGTTTTCTGCTAAAGCGATGTTTCAGTCACCAACACAACAAACAGTAAATCCTTAAAGATACATGCATCATTAAATACATATCCCACAGTCTTCATATTAATAACCTCCCTCTATTTTAATAAATTGCTGTTAAAATACAAGTAGTTTACCATACTTGGAAGCATACACTGAGGAGCAAGTTCTGTACTTCTCATTGCTTTTATTTTTTAACAAGTGGAATGCATTTCATCATCAATGCAAGCTCAAAAATGTCAAAGGAGTTTGTTTTCAGCTGTATACAGGCCTCAGTGTAAATGCACTACATAAAAATTATTTGATGACTTGCAGACTACTTCAGAGAGATGCTCAACAAGCTGAGAACTGACAGTCTCCTTTGAGCCAATGATCACACATCACTTGAGGAAAAAAAAAAGCAGTTCATAGAATTTTCTGCCGAAAAATGTCAAGCAACTGGATAGCCTTTAATAACAACATATTAAGATAATACTCTCTGGAAGTGGCAAAATACCAAAAAGTTTGGATGATTTATGTCTTTCAAACCCATTCTCTTATTGTGTTCTCTTAAAGCAGTCACTTGTGAAACTAAAAGAGCAGTGAAATCACATCCTCATTCTAATGTGAAAGCTTTGTCATGGGTTAGAATTTCATACCGGCTCACCTTGTGTCCTGTCCAAGGTTGCCACTTTACACTGCACCACCTTTCTTAGGTAAATCATTAATCCCTACAGGAATTTTCTCTACTGTAATCTATCAGTGTAAAATGAGGTGAGATAGGAAAGCAAAAGTGAAAAATCATTAAAAAAAATCTAACAAATAACTAAAGATCACTCGCATCAGGTAAGCAAGCACAGTGAAGCTTTGAACACTGGTATTACCAGCCACAAACTTCTCTTTCAGAAATCAAATGTCAAGAAATATCAAAATTACAGGAACTTCTAATACGATGCAGTATTTTAGCATTTACTACCATTGCCTCCATCATACCTGTTTTTAAGGCAAACAAGGCAGATTTTTAGCACTAAGCATAGCAAAAGTGACACTTAACATCAGATGCAGGAAAAGCAGCTGTTCATCTGTGGCTGCTAATACATTCAAATACATCAGATTAAGACAAATCAATGTCACAGCTTCTAAAAAGGTCTATATTACAAAAACATCCACAAAGCAAACCCAAAGCTATTTCACTAACAAGTATTTTTCATGTACTCATAGGAAAAAGACAGAAACCCCTTGGTTAGAATAAAAGTTTCCTTATGCTTGAAAACTTAGGAGTTGCTCCAAAGCTAGGTACCAAAAAAATAAACAACTGTTCAACAATTTCCTTACTTCATTCAGCTTATCTTGAGAGGTGGGGGTGTGGATGACAACACATGACATAGGACAGACATGACACACAACTATTTAAACTTAACTGCCTATATAAAGGAAAGAGTTACACTTGAAAGCTGGCCAAGGCTTGCAAACATATTAAACCAAGCTATTATTTCTCCTTTCTGCAGCTAGTTACTTGAAATGCTTCAATGATTATGAAGTAATAGAGATAGAGAAGATGAAAAAAAAGAACTGATAGTGTTAGAAAACAGATATCCTAATTCCACTTCTATTCCATTGTTTTCTACATTTAGCTTCCCCTTATAACTCTTGCTCCAGACATCTTTCTGACTGTAAAATCAAGTCAGCCTATGCAGTTTCTGTTACTGTTACCATCTATTAGTGTATTACAAAGCTATTTATACTACACTATAGTAAGCACAGATGGTTAGAGTCAATCCCAATAAGATTTAATGGCAAGACAAGAGAAGACTGGGTATCTATATCCCCTAAACAACCTACAGCAAATAAAACTAAGATTATTCTTCAGTGAAAGGAGATAAAGATAAGATGAAACAATGTTATCAGCTTTTCTTTAGATTATGAGGGCAATCTAAGGAAAAGCACATTACAGTTTACTTAACTCCAAAACGTTAGCTATATAAAGAGCTTCCAAGCTAATACCTTCCAAGAGACAGTTAAGAGTTCAATGTTAACAATAGTTTGAGATTAGCAGACTCTGCCTTTGCAAACAAAAAAATACTTGCCACTAGAAACAAGCAGCAAAAACAGACCAGAGGAAAAGTAATCAGGTGAAAGAAAAAAGGAATCCATACCTGAGAACAAACTAAAAACACATATAAAAACCAGAAGCCTTTTTCTACAATACAGAAGAAATTAAAAATTAAGATTTCCGTTACTCCTTCCCACTGTAATTTGCCATGTTCAATTCAGAATTCCTGAACAATTTTAAATAGCTTGTTAAATCTCCTCAAATAATTAAAATTAATGCAAATTCCTAACATTTTCCTGTCTTTCACATTTTAAAAACAGTGGTGAAGTCTTACTTTATTAGCTTCATTTCAAAGGTAGTAATTATAGGCGTAGGGACAAAAATACTCATTCCTTCTGTCAGATCTCCTAGGTTTCAAAATTTTCCCTCCATCATGTTAATAAAATTAAGATCACACAAAATAAGTCATGAAAAAAGGAGAAAGACTGATACCACTTTAGAATAGCCGACAGCAAGTTTCAAGTAACAAACTGGCATGTGGAAAGCAGATTCACTGCCCTAACTGAAAAAGTAACTTTAACTTATTGGTGAGATTTTGCTTTAACTCAGGTCTAGGACAACATAATGGAGTTGTTCATCTTTTCTGTTTTGCAATTCTATTTTTTCCTGATGTCATAATCATAACTTTCTTTCAAAACATATGTATGCAGCAAAAGAGCTGCCCTTATATATTTACTCTGAATTGTAAAAGGTATAGGACAAATAAGCCTATTGGACCTATTTTCACGGCTAATGAGTTAACATTAGTGACGGAAGACTGATGAGTACTGCACTATCTAATCCTGAATACTGACTTCCTCTAAAGTACAATAATCATCCTCCATAAACTAGGAAGGATTCTAGCCCAATGCAAAAAACCTGCTGAACAGAAGTCCTACTCCTCTTCAAATCACATTATTGGTAGTCCACTGTGGAAACATGAAAACCTTCCAAATATGTACTCGGTGATCATACAATAAAGTGCAAAAACCTTGTGATGAATCTTTTCTAAAGCAGCCTTTGGCTTTCTTCGTTGGACACAGATGCAGTTGTGTGGATGTACAGTTGGGCAGAGACGTTCTGCTCACAAAAATAAAGACACACCAGGTGTATAGTTGGTGGGGAGCCTAGTTGGGTGGCGGTGCTTGTTTTTGAGAACCCTTAAACCTCCAAATAGACAAAAAAATAACGAATGCTGGCAATTACTGAATTGGTATGGAGACCTAGTACTTGATTCATCTCCTTTCCAAACACAGACGTTTAGATCTCACAAATGTTGAAAAAACAGAGGAGAGCCAACATGAGCTGCCAAAACTTGCCAAACATTTCAGAAGGCAATACATCTGATGGTCAATGTAAGAACACTTCATAGTAAAGCAAAGTGAAAGGGAGTATTACCAGCGCAAACTTCCTCTTCATATCTGGTAAGTTTTAAGGTCTGTCAATTGAATTTTGTTCTACCTTTGATAACTGTATTAACGTGGTAGGATGATAGCAAAGCTCTGGTACGATGCAACTGATCACTTTCATCAACTGATCATATTCTTTCACAACAATACTATGCCATAGTTGAGTTGTGTGAAGTCTGCTTATATACTACACATCTGTCACTAAAAAGTTCCTGATGCATCTTTAATTTGCAAATACAGGAATTGCTTAAATTATGATCTCTTTGAAAAGAAAAAGTAGAAAATCACTAACAAGCAAGTTAGATCATTAATAACTCTCCTTAAGCAGCAAGTAAAATTTACTATATAAAATATATTTATTATACCGTGCTTTTAAAGAACACAAATGGACAGGATGCTGTTTGCAAATATCAATGACTAAAATGAGCTAGTCCAAAGAATTTGCGTCAAGGAATTTTACTGAAATAAAAACTGAAATTTCTGAAAGGCTTTCAGATAGTGATACAACAGACAGTTACGGCTGTGTAAAATTTTGTCAGACTGGCTGTAAAGACCACATAAAAAGACAAAGTGATTACAAACAACAAAGCCATTATGTTTGTTCTAGTATTAAAAATAATACCATTATTTGGAATCAACTCATAAAGAGAATAAAGAATTATTCCTATATTTTGCTTTTCTCCCCAAATTTACAGCATTACAAGTAACGAACGTTTGACAGATAAAACTTAGGATGCTCTCAGTAGGAGAGTATAAATGTAACTCCATTACCCGATCACATTTTTTTAAAAGGAATCATCTTCATTTTAGACAAACTGCAGTTTATATATACCTTTTTATCAAATGTTTGGAGCAACCACCATAGACAAGACCATTAGCACAGCACGCGATAAATATAACAAAATACGAATGAAGAAGATTCCCCTAACTTGGCATCTGCTGAAGAACCTCAGTTCCCAAGCAAGAAATAAATACAGGATATGTACACTTGGGCTAGGACATCCCCATCGTGACACCACTGGCCACTGAAGTAGCCTAACCAGGCAGCCTGAAAAACCTTAATAAACACTGAGACTTATTTTAGTGACAGACAGAAGAGCTGCAGCTACTCAGCAACTGGACTGTAGCAGCACTAAGACTGGATTAAAAACTCTTCCTCCCCAGCCACCACAGGCAAAAAAGAAACATATCCTTGTATATAATCCAAAACATTTGACTCACACGTACAAGTTGAGGGAGTTGATATCTGACGTATGAAGAATACACTTCTTTTCCCCTTCCCTCCACCTTTAAGATGGAAAGTCTCCTATTTAAAAAAGAGCCCATTCTCAATTTTTGTACAAGAAAAAGATGCAGGAAGATTGCCTCTAATATGCGCTTAGCTTCCCACTGTTTCACATTAAGGCACAGTTCTTGCCAAGACCTATTTCATTATTTTCAACAGATTTGTCAGAATAATCAAGATCCTTCCAGAGAACGGAAAAGTCAGTAACGGTTTTGCATGTACAAAGTACCAAAATGATCTCGGCTAATATTATCATGTTAATAACCTCTACTGACAAATCTGACATTTTAGAGGATGTTAAGAGAGCTAGGCTTGGGGGTTTGGGGTTTGTTTTGTTTTCTTTTTTAAATAAAAGATTATATCCTGGTTTATTAGGTTTTGTAAGGGTTCCCTTTCTAAATTACTGTGTTCTTTCTCACTGTGATCTAAAACCCTAAGAAACTGAGCCAATGAGCCAGAAGTCAGGGTCATTATCTTCCACTCTAATCAGTCCTGTCAGTTAAGTCTTAAGTTAAGCCTTTAAATATTTCTTTTCACACCAGAATTCCATCTCACCCGTACATCTGCATGGTATTTAAAGCCCACAAACAATACTTTACTCTCTGACCAGAGAATTAAATTACAAACACAGGCCTTCCATACCTTTATTTTAACTCTGCAAGACAGTTACCCTTACATATGTTTAAAATGCAGTTGTGCTGTTCCTTAACCAGAGGCAACACCTGAATCACTAATTAAACTCCTAATCACAATTTCAAAACCAATAAATTACAGTCATACAAGTAAATTTACCAATTATATAAAACTGTAGGATGTTGATAAGTTTTATTAACTTCTCCACCATGTTATATTTAAGGATGACAATTGATCAGTGCTTCTTATAAGTACGGTATTTTTTTAACTCATTCTTTTGTGGCTAGATTAACTCATAATTTTTAATTTTTTACAATTATATCCTATGAATTACTGAAAATCATCCATGCTATAACAGGTGAGCCTTGTGAAGTGTTAGGACCATCCATAAATGTTCCAGACCAAGTAGCAATCAATAGGCTATAAGCATTCCACACAAGAAATAAAAGCATACTCCTCACTGAACTACCAGTCTTATAAAACTTCAACAGTGAAAAAAAATTAGTAAGACAACATATTTGTAAATTGCCTCAGAAGAATCAGTATGCAGTAATTCCTCAAAGCAGTCACTCTTAAAACCCTTGGGGACACCTACTTGTCACAGAATAAATTATCTGGCTAATATCCAATATTACAGTATATGTCAGTGGGCACCCAGGAGACAGGCATTAGAGAGCACTTAGCTTCTTCAGCCTTGCAGGGTAGTCCTTACATAAATGATTTTGCCCAATTACAAAGCATAACTGATGGACTTATTTCAGAATTTTCTAGCAGCAGCCTTTCATCGCAAAACACTTCAATAGCACTGCATTTTTTTTCAAAATCACAGGTCCCAAAGTACAGTACACTGAACAGGTTTTTTTCACATGAACATCAGTTTTTTAGATATTCAAAGCAAACAAAAATATCTCTATACTAATCTGAGCGTTCTCATACACTAAAATTATGCTGTTTCATAGAAAATATTGGGGAAATAACTTCTCCCATAACTCCAACAGTAGCTCTTCTCCCATAGTTACTTAGCATAAACGGCCAAGTTTGCATCCCACATGCAACATATATATACAAAGCTAGAAAATACATGCAGCACAAGTACACTACAGCTCTCAGAAAAATAAGAGACTTCTCGGAGACATTTACTTCAGTTTGCTATAGCAAACCACCGGCACCGGCAAGCTGCAGCACAAGCAACCTGTTGACTCCGAAGTTGCAAACCGAACCAACGCTTTCCACCAAACCAAAGAACGCCCGTAAGCAATACAGTAAAGCTAAACGGAAAATGATTTTGCATGCTTGGAATTCGGGTTTTTTAAAAGCCACACCAAACACGCAGGATATGGGAAGATCCAGGGAAGGGGTTTTCACCGACAGAAACGTGAAGGACTTCTGAAAACTGGTTGGGTTTTACTCAACTCGCAACAAGCAGGGAACGAACGAAGCGGGAAAGTGCAGCGCTGGGGAGGGAGGACGGGAGCCCCCTCACCGCAGCAGGTTTCGTAACGGGCGAGGTTCGGGTCACGCCGGCTCCGGCGCCGGCGTTCGAAGGCGCCGCGGAGGGACCCTGCGCACAGCTCACCGCCCTCCTCAGCGGGCTTCCCGGCCGCCATCCGCGCTCCCACACACCCCAACGAAGCCCCCCGGCCTGTGCGCGCAGCCCCGTCTCCCCCAGCCCCCCCCCCCCCCCGGCTCGGCGCTCCGGACAGCGGCAAGGTGAGAGGGGGGAGCGGGGCCCAACGGCCGCAGCGCGCGCCCCCACCTCAGCCCTCCGCCTCGCTCCGGCGGCGGGGCGGGAAACGGGGAGGAGGGAGGGGGAACGCGACTCCCTCTCCGCCGCCTCCTAAGGGCTGGCGACCCGCGGGGCGGGAAGCGGCTCCCGCCGCCCGGCCCGCCGGAGGTGCGGGGCTGGGCGCCCGGCACGGCCCGGGGCACAGCGGGCGGTCCTCGCCGCTCAGCGGCGGCAGCGCACCGGCAGCTGCCCGGCGGGACCTCCCTCCTCCTCGACCGGGCGCCGCCGGGAATCGAAATAAAATAAAAATGAGAATTCGGGGAGACAGGGAGGAAAGCTGGGGCCGCAGCCCAGCCCTGGCTGCCCGAGGGACGTCCGCAGCCAAGGGAAGGCAGCCGCCGGGCTGCCGGGGAAGCGGGGCGGGGGCGGCCGGCGGGGTGGAAGGGTCGAACTTACGTCTCGGAATTTGTTCCAGTGCCCGACCTCCTTGTCGTACTGGGAGATGGTGGTGAGCCATTGTTTATCGTCCAGAAAATTGCCGCTGTCCGGTCTGCCCCCGGCCGCCGCCGCCAGCGCCGGGCTGCACCAGGCTGCCGCGCACACGCACACGAAGGCTGCTACCTTCAGCATCTGGGCGAGAGGAGACACGGGGGGGGGGGGGTTACCCACACCGGAGCCGAACCCCAGCCGGGGGGGGATCCGGCGGGAGCACCGGGACAGCCGCCCGGGCGCGGGGGGGACGGGGAGGCTGCCCAGCCCCTCACCTTGCTGCGAGCCCCGCGACCGCGCTGCTCGCTGCGGCCCGGAGAGGCGGCCCCGCTCCCTCCCCGCACGCGCTGCCGTCTGCCCGCCGCCGGCCGCCCCGCGCGCCGCCCGCCGCTCGCCCCGCCCCGCCCCCGCCTCGCTCCGCGCGACGCCGCGCCGGGGGCTCGCGCTCTGCGGGCGGGCGGGGCCTTCCCCGCGGAGCCCTCGTCCCGAGTCGAGGGGCGCGGGGCCGGGGCCCTCCGGCCGCCTCCGCCGCCCCCCTCAGGGCGCCGCGGGAGCCGCGCTGTGCCGCCGGCGCCTCCGGGCCCGAGGCTGGGGGCCGATGGAACTCCTCCGCGGCGGCGTTCGCACCTCGGGCCCCGAGTTAGTGCTGCGAAAACCCCGAGGCGGGTCCAGTCTTTGAACTCGCGGTGATGTCAAGATAACGCGTCCTGTGCCTCAGGGGAAAAGAGGCGGGCAGGCTCCCGCATCGCCGCTGGCTGCGAGCTGGGCACGGGCCGGCATCCTCACGCCGCCTCCCTTACTCCCTTCTGTAAGAATCGTGCATGCTTCGCCCTCCTTTTGCCTTTTGAACAGCAGCTGTACGTTAACTCAAAGACTTCACATCTGGTTTCTGTCCCGAATTAGTTAAATTTAATTTAGAAATGAGCAAGACGCATAAATAGTCCAATTACCTTTCCAGGGTACTGGCTCCATGTTTCATTTCGAATTCCACCTGCCACCCTCTTGACCTAATCCATGGCATTCCGTAAGGTTCGCCGCATCCCCCGGACCTGCGCAACACCCTGCTGCTCAGGCTGGTCTCGGCTGCGCCTCGCAAGGTGTTGGTGGCGGGAGGGCGACAGGGACCGCCGGGCCGGGCTCTGCGGCGAGAGAAGAGGAGAGGGGTTCCACGTCCGCCATGCTCCTGGCGGCTCCACGGCGGGGGCACTGCGGGCCGTGGCTGAGCCCAGCGGCAAAGCCGGTGGGGCCTCTGCAAGAGCATAGCTGAGAAAGGGCAGAAAATGCTGTGTGGAGGGAGGAGGTGGGAACAAAAAGAGTAAGAAACAAAAGGGAACGCCAAGGTCGGAGAGAGAAAAGGAGGAGATGGAGATGCTCCATGGCAGAGCACTGCAGCCCCCAGAAGACCCGTGCTGGAGCGAATGGACACTCCTAAAGACACCGTGGTGAGCCCACTCTGGGGCACGTTTTTCTGGAGCACTGCAGCCCATGGAGGAGTCCTGCCAGAGCAGAGGAAAAGCATGAGAAGGAAGGACCGGTGAAGAGAAACTGTGACATACCGACTGTACTCTCCCTGCCCAATTCCCCCTGTGCTGGTCAGGGAGAGGAGTCTGGAATGAAGCTGAGTCTGAGAAAGGAGGGAGAAAAGGTGGTGTTTTAATGCATGTCTTCTTGTTTCCCACTACCCAAATTATTAGCAATTATATTTTTATTTTAATCGACAATAAATCAATCTTCTCCAAGTCAAGTCTGTTTTAGCTGCAACAGTAATTAGTGAGCAATATCCCTGCTTTTATCTTAACCCACAAGCTTTCTCATTGCTGTTCTTCCTGTTTGCTGCTGCTGTCCTACTGGTGGGGGGGCTGCGAGCAGCTGGGTGCAAGTCTGGCTGCTAGCCAAGGCTGACCCACCTCAAGGTTGCCATGTTAAGAGAACACAACGCTCCTAGTGTAGTATCTGAAAGCATTGTCCATGGTGAAAATGGAGAGTAACTTTCAGACTTCGAACTAGGGCCAAGTCCATCAAGAGATTTTCAGATCTGGTAAGCAGAAAAATGCCACTTGATGCAGAGAGGTGAACATGAGATTGTGACTGATCTTTGCAAGTTTCGAGTTTGGTCATAAGCTGTAACTGCACACAGATAGTAAAGTATGCATTAAGTCCACTAACCTGCATCTTATACTGCATAATACATGCCATTTTCTTCCTAAGCCTGTATCCCTAAAATCAATGAGAATCTTGTCACTAGCCTGACAGATATCGAGGATGATTGCCAGATTAGGATTTATGTACCTGACTGAAAATGCTACCTATCCAGAATGATATTCTGTAATAAATGAATCATAAAATTCAAAGCAAAGGGCCAGAGGGACTGCACAGAGGCTAAATAAGAATCAATAAAACAGTCATGTTATTCTCAGGGCAGGTTATAGAGCCAGTCCCTTATACAATCACTCTCTGACAATCCAGTTTGTGTTTGTCAGTCTTAATGTTAATTTCCTACAAATTGCTTTGCCCTTTGGCAAAGACATTACTCTCTAAAGCTAATGTTTGTTGGGTTTTTTTTTTAAGAATCACTTATTTAAACTTTTTTAAAAGCATCCTAATTCCAAAATTTGTAGTTTCACTTGCCTAGCAATTAAGGTAATCTGTTTTGGTTTTGCTTCATCTGTGTTTCACATTTTCATCCAGATAACATTGTTCAGAACTTTAATTTACGGTGTATCTTTCCATACTTAGAGAAGAGGAATAAAAGTGGCTGGGATTTGCATTCAGTAAAATTCCTGCAAAAAGGGAGCTCTGGTATGGTTTGGATTTTACAAAAGTTTCACTGCAATTTGTCTAAAAAGTGGTCTTCCACACCTATAACTGGAGTTTCTACTGACAACACATACTAAATGATCAATTATATGTAATTTTGCCTGAACCAGGCTATTTGAAGCCTTTAATAATTCTAAATGTATTCCTTATAATTTTAAGCACTCTGATCTCCACATAATTGGTTGAAGAGCCTCATTCTGATCAAGGACTTTACTCAAGTTGGTAATTCCATTTATTCAAGCACACAAAAAATGATACTTGATTGAAATGGCATTTTTGAAGATACAAAACTAAGTTTTCTTTTTTTCCTCAATAATTTCACTGCTCTTCAAAAATTAAATTTATGTATCTTGAGAATTATTCTTTCCTTTATTTTAAATGTACATACATTTCTCACAGAAAATACATCTGTGTTGTTACATACTGATATGCCTAAAAATAGCATCTTGAAGATGTGACAGGGAATTCAGTACTGCAGTAGTGATGAGAGAATAACACTAATGGTAACAGGTACATAATTTTAAACTGAAAGTTTAGAAACTCTGACTAATAGCTCTTTTCATCATTGTCCAGTTAAGAAACATTGTTATTATTGATAATAAATTATCTTTCTTCTCCATTTCAAAATATGATATATTTTCCAAGTTTTTAGTAATACAGATTTTTCAAATATGAAGACTTACTAGTTTAAAATCAAATCTATTCAGGTTGCTTTACCTCTGACTAGCTGATGGAGCCTACAGCGAGATGATAGCAAAGAAGATGATGTAGCTGGTAATACACTTGTATAAGGTTACAAGATTGTCATAAACAATATGGATGTTGCATAAGGAAAAGGATGGAGAGATGAAAAAAAGAGGGAGTATACATATAAACAAGTATTATGTATACACATCTGTATGTTACATGAAAGGGTGTTGGAATTATGTAATAGATGTACCAAGAAATATATTGGAAGAGAAGTTTGTATGTGTAGGTTAATGATGAAACAGAAGGGACGTGCTGAGAAATTACTAGGAAATACAAAGAAGTTACTGTCCTGAACTCTGTGTCTCAAAAGTGCTTTAACCACTTCCTGCGAATGAATAATGTGTTCGTTTAAGGCACTAAAGCATGGAGCTAAGCTCATTCAAATATAACAACACGGCCCTTGCACTTAAAATAATTTTTAAGAATTATGCTGAGGGGAATCCCAAGGGCACATTGAACTATCCCATTGTCCACAAGCAACTATCAATTCAAGCAATTGAACTATCCCATTGTCCAGATACACCTTGTCACTCCTAGCAGATGTTGATCTGAATCTATTTTTAGACTGCAGAGTCACCATCAGTGGAGTCTCTGTCAGTCTCTCCACACGAATCTATGTCAGCGACTTTTATTAGTCCAACTTCAGAAAGAGGTTTCCAGTACCGGAAAAAAAGTTTTTCGTGTTGCAGTTTAACCTTAGAACATTCTATGGTGAATCTCATTCACCAAAAACATGAAGAAAAAATTACTATCTTCCTCTGTTCAGCAGTCTCATCTATATTGTAAACTATTGTAAACTATTGTAACTCCATTCCGTATATCCTCGCTGTGATGTTTATTACCATATTTCTACCCTACTCTTTTAGTCTTACACAATGATTTCGAGACCTCTGATCACTTTCTCTATTATCCTGTTGAATCTTTCAAATTCAGCTGCTTTTTCATCGTCAGTTCCTAGAACACTAGAATACCTTGTTTATGCCTTCCCACTGTTAAACAGAGCAGAAGGATTACTTCATAAACAGAAATTATTTTGGCTTGATATGATTTGTTGTGTCAAATACCTGCTGACTACTATGCATCTTTTTAGTATCTTCCAGACATTTAGAAACAGTGTACTGAATTAGCTGTATTTTCTACAAATTGACAGTAGGACAACAGGAGTTTAATTTTCTGACCCTTTTTCAACCCACTCTTTTGAAAGTAACTTTTTTTTAAAAAACCCTTTTAGTTTGCTTTTTTACAGTCATCTCGTACCCCACTTGTTCTCCACTGTTTCTCAAAAGCAGCTACTAACAATTCCAAGATCCTTTCAAACGATTTTGTAAATATTCAGGGGAAGAGTTCATAAGATGATTAAAACAATAAAATTCTTATAAAAATTACAAAGTGGAGTTGTTAGAGTTTTTACAAAGTCTTACGTAAGCTTTTTCTTTTTTCTTGTCACTGCTGCGATAGCTGATCTAACCACCTACATGCCATTGACATTTTGTATATAGGTTTTAAGTGATTGTCTTTTCCATTTCTCTGCTTACTAAATTCTTCCTCCACAAAGAGCACTTCCCTTTCTTTTACCCTCTTTATACTAACGCAAACTACGTTCGTAATGATTTCTCATGAACTTTGATGTCTTTTGCTAGCTGCATCTCAGCTTCCCCTTGGCTTTTGGTACTTGTGTCTTGAACTGCTTTGAAATATTCAACTCTCATAATCTTCCTTGACTTTCATCTTCTACTTCAGGCAGCTGCAGACCTCAAGATTTAATAAATTTGGTCTTCTATCACTTTTCCTACTCTTTTGCTGTTATTGCAATTTAATCCTTCATATTTATCCTGTGGAGTAAATGCTCCAAGGTGCTTATAGTTCTCATTCTTCATGAATATGATTAGATTCCTAAACATCTGTGCCTCTCTGCTGGCACAACTACTGTTAAAAAGCCAAAAAACACAAAGATCCAGAGAGCACAGAACATCAGGTGATCAGCATTAACCACAAATCCATCTGTGCTTATTGACAGCTTGTATACCCTTCCGAATAAGGTATTGATGAATGGGCTTGTCCAAGATCAGGAGTAGAAGACCATCTCAAGACAGGTCTGAGCAAAGTCCTCACAAGGTTAGAACTGAAAAAGAGAACATCTTACAGATGTGACATCTCTGCCTGCCATCTCATCTAATCTTTCTGCCATTCTATATAGGCCCAACCACTACAGCAGATGCAACAGAAGTTTATGTAGATAAATCCTGGAAGTCAAGCCTTCAAAAATAGGAGAATTTCATGGGGTTTGAGTTCTTCATCCAAAGCTTTTAAACACAGAAGGATCTAGCTTTTGATGTAATACAGGCTTCAGAACTTTAACTTCCACACCAACCTCAGTGGCTCTTGTTTGACCTAGCCTATTCAAGAAAAATACATTGTCTAGGTATGAAATCTTAATTTTTCACCTTGACTGCTGCATATTTTCAGTTGTTGTTGTCATCAAAGTTAAGGTTATATCTCTAGGAAAGCAAGCAATGAAATTTTGTATTTCCTAATGTTCAAAAATTCAAAACTCTGTTCATATCCAGTGAACGATTTAAACTGTGTGTTAAAATATAGAACACAATGATACGCAGTGTCTTGATGCCAAGGACAATCTTCTATGTCTGCATGTCAAACCTTTTAGATGCAGTTTAATCGTTGTAAACTGAAAACTCTTCTCATCTGACTCAATAGTTCTGTAAATAATCAGAATCTTTTCCTACCCAGGAGCTTCTTCTGGCACACATCACAGCTTCCAGAAAAAGGCAAACATCTCCCTCTGCCCTAGTCCCAGACACACCCTTTTGAGACAAACATTTTATGCAGTAGATATTCTGTGTACAAAACAGTCATAACATCGTAAGATGGATGGACCCTTTAACTGAAGTCACGTTAATGCCTGTTAAAACCTTAATGTGTTATTCACAATCTCCTTGAAAAAACGCCTTCTTTCAGCTTCCATAGCTGAGGTTGGATTTTCAGACTTGACTCCATTTAAGCACCAAAAGATGTTGGGTAGTCAGTAGAGCTTTGTGTGTTGGATGGTCACCTGTTTCAATGATCTGATACCACAAAATCTCAATAGAAGCAATTCAGAAGGTGGTTAGGACATAGACACCCTTTGCGAGCTTTGACCTCTCTAAATTTCTTCCTTGTTAATAAGATAAGAACATTTGTGACCTCAGGTTCCCTTATCAGCAGAGTGGACTCAAGTGCCACTATATTCCCCTGATTCTATTCTGTTACATATTATTTAAGGCATACTTTGGGAATTCATATTTTCAGCTTTAGCGAACTTTGTCGTTAGGAGTGTACATATTACAAGCTATATGATGTTTTTCTTCAGTTGTGGGATTTTGTTCCTTCAGCTCCCAAGAGGAGGAAAACTGTTTACTTCGCAATTTTCTATAATTAAGGATCCTAGAAGTTTAAGGAGTGGGTGAGCAGTTCTCTAATTCATACCCCTTATACTTTCTGTATAGGTCTGGAAAGACCTGTACAGGACTGGAGAAAGGCCAATGTCATTCCAGTCTTCAAAAAGGGCAAGAAGGAGGACCCAGGGAACTACAGGCCGGTCAGCCTCACCTCCATCCCGGGAAAGGTGATGGAGCAGCTTATCCTGGAGGCCATCGTGAAGCAAGTGGAAGAAAAGAAGGTTATCAGGAGTAGTCAGCATGGATTCACCAAGGGGAAATCATGCCTGACCAATCTGATAGCTTTCTACGATGGCATGACTGGCTGGGTAGATGAAGGGAGAGCCGTGGATGTTGTCTACCTGGACTTCAGCAAGGCTTTTGACAGGGTCTCCCATAATATCCTCCTAGGGAAGCTCAGGAAGTATGGGCTGGATGAGTGGTCGGTGAAGTGGATTGAGAACTGGCTGAATGGCAGAACTCAGAGGGTTGTCATCAGCGGCGCTGAGTCTAGTTGGAGGCTGGTAACTAGTGGTGTCCCTCAGGGGTCAGTACTGGGCCCAGCCTTCTTTAACTTCTTCATCAACGACCTGGATGAAGAGTTAGAATGTACCCTCAGCAAGTTTGCTGACGACACCAAACTGGGAGGTGTGGTAGATACACCAGAGGGCTGTGCTGCCATTCAGCATGATCTCAACAGGCTGGAAAGTTGGGCAGAGAGGAACCTGATGAGGTTCAACAAAGGCAAATGCAGGGTCCTGCACCTGGGGAGGAACAACCCCATGCACCAGTACAGGCTTGGGGCGGACCTGCTGGAGAGCAGCTCTGCGGAGAGGGACCTGGGTGTCCTGGTGGACGACAGGTTAACCATGAGCCAGCAGTGTGCCCTGGCTGCCAAGAAGGCCAATGGCATTCTGTGGTGCATTAGGAGGAGCGTGGCCAGTAGGTCGAGGGAGGTTCTCCTTCCCCTCTACACTGCCCTAGTGAGGCCTCATCTGGAGTACTGTGTCCAGTTCTGGGCTCCCCAGTTCAAGAAAGATGAAGAGCTACTGGAGAGAGTCCAGCGGAGGGCAACAAGGATGGTGAGGGGACTGGAACATCTCTCCTACGAGGAGAGGCTGAGGGAGCTGGGCTTGTTCAGCCTGAAGAGGAGAAGGCTGCGAGGGGACCTAATATATACTTACAAATATCTGAAGGGTGGGTGTCAGGAGGATGGGGCCAAGCTCTTTTCAGTAGTGCCCAGCGACAGGACAAGGGGCAATGGGCAGAAACTGAAGCACAGGAAGTTCCATCTGAACGTGAGGAAGAACTTCTTCCCTCTGAGGGTGACGGAGCACTGGAACAGGCTGTCCAGGGAGGTTGTGGAGTCTCCTTCTCTGGAGATATTCAAGACCCGCCTGGACAAGGTCCTCTACAGCCTACTGTAGGTAACCCTGCTTCGGCGGGAGGGCTGGACTAGATGAGCCACAGAGGTCCCTTCCAACCCCTACCATTCTGTGATTCTGTGATTCTGTTTTCCAAAGTATATGACTGGAGAAGGTCTTCCACACATAATTTTCATTCTCCAGCAAAAATGAGGAATAAGGATAAGGAAAGAGAATTAGCTAATACTGTGGATGAAACTATGATGTGAAAAGTATAGTGTTGTTGGGTGACCTTATTTCATTATGAATTTTTCAGGTCTGAAAGGAGTTATAAGAATCGTTTTGCAAATCCACTTGTGTAACTTACCTGAGCAAGTGTTTCTAGTACAGACAAAGCTAGAGGGTGAAGTATGTAATGAAACTGTTTTGTACAAATCCCATCCCAGACAGTTTCTGTGCAGGTTAGGTCTGCATTCTTCTGAATAAGGATAAAAGTAACATGAAAAAAATTCATGCTACATATCAGCAGAAAAACTTTTTTTTTATTTTCTCTCTGAAAGAAGCTCTCCTGTTTTTGCTTACTATAGAGATCACTAGTGTCTCTTAAGAAATGTCTCTTCATCATACAGTTTGAAAAATCCATGAATCATTCTAATCATTGCGACTCATTGAACAGGTAGGGGGTCCTCTTTGATTCTTCATTTACCCTTTTTCCTCCCTCCTGATAGCTCTGCGCAACTGGAGATTTTTCCCCATTGTAGCCGCCTCGTCTTAGTAAAGTTCTTTTGGCATGCTAATTAATCTCCTTTCTAATGTTTACTCTCCCTGACCACAAGCCATTGTCTGCTTTTACATCTTATTTTGAGGAGACGGGGTCCTTAAAATTCTTGAATGTCTTTCTTAACAGTAGCTTTAGCCTGTACATAATGTGGCAAACAAGTTATTTGATGACAAATACAATTGTAACGTTAAGACATTTTTCATTTTTTTCAGCATTCTACATGACTCTGCTTTCTTTTTTTTTGTGTGCAAAACTGAGGTCATTTTTTTCAGTTTTACCAAAATACTGATGAAAACGGCAAAGTTTACTCAAATAACTAAACCACATTTTAATCAAATTTATCAAATGCAGAAATATTCTGCTTTACATCAGTCCATGTCTTAGGCTTTTTTGAAATCTTATTTATTGAGAGATGAATGCTTTCCTGTAATGTGTTTTATGCATGATATCCAAAGCACTGGATATGATACAAGCTATTTGTTTATAAACTGGACACTGCTATCTATCAACCTATATCTTCTGAATATAACACATTATGACACACTTCTAATGTATTCATTAACGTATGATTGAGACTGTTGCAGAGGATTTCAAAAAAATCTAAAGAATTCCAATAATGTTTAAAAATGTTCATAATGAAGTGTCATTTATGAAAAAAGTTGTTCTTTCTCAAAATATTTTATGTGAGAAATGAAAGAAAATAGGCATATGTTTTTGGAGAGCAAAGACGGCTAACTACGAAGTACTAACAGTTACTAATTTGGCCTAATCTTGTGTTTCTGAAAGATGGAAATCTTTCTGAATTCAGACAGCGTAACTGTTCAAGGGAACCAAAGTCTTCACAAAAGCAAAAGCTAAGCTGATCAAACATAAGCACCATCTTGGCCCTTTCTTTTGTCAGCAACTGGACAAAGGCCTTCTGCCCTACAAGTATCCTGTATCTTACAGTGATGACAGGTTGGCCTGCAATTCTGTATTGACTAACTGTAAGCTGATGAATTAACCTACTAAATTAGCTAGCCACAGGGATGTAATTTTTAGAGTTTGGTTGAATCAACCATGGATCATACACCTAAAATAACTCTTTACCTTGATGTAAACCTGGAGGACTGCACATATTCAACAGAGTTTTGCTATGAAATTCAGAGAGAATTGGGGAGTATCTGTATGAAGATTTATTGATACAACCATAATTAAAAAGTAAATGATGACTTTGTGTAGTTATCATGTTAGATTTTGGAGCAAAGTGTTAGCGTTAAAGGAATCTGTATTGCAACACAAGAGGAATGTTACTCACTTTTACAGTCAGATCACAAACCACATCTGTTCTTTGGCTCTGTTTCTATACCTGCATAAGACATTTCAGGATTACATGGTTTTACTTTATTGGCATATTTTTCTTCTTCAAAACCACGTCTTCTTTTGGAGCCAAGTCAATTTCTAATCAAATACTTAATTTGACAAGAGTACGCATTTGTGCCCATTACAATAATTTGTTTTGGGCCTGTAGGCACTATTACACATGCTTCATGCCTTACCTTGTTATCAAATCATTCAGAGGCAAGAGGAGGCTACACAGTTATGTACAATTTCTTTACAAATAACGTTGATATGCGGTCTAGGTCTTTGAAGCTATCTTTTTGTAATAAACTTGTGTTGCAATCATCAAACTTTCTGTAGAATTGAAAAGTAAATTAATCATAAATCTTGAAAAAAAGAAGGTAGGATTTTTTAGGTTATAAGTCAGAAGACGCTCTGCACATTGCTATCCAATTTGAAAATATGAAAATATGAAATTTGCTGCAGGACAAAACATTTCAATGACAAATTGCTTCACAGGCCCTTTTTACAGAAATTTCATGTATTAAAGACACCTATACCTTTCTCATCTCTGTCACTTGCTGTGTTTCAAAATCGCTTCCTTTCAATCCATTTTCTTTTCTATGATTTTCAGACTACAAATACCTAGTTTCTCTTTTACTTATTCCTTTCCACGTTTTTCTTCTCTCCTTCATCCTGTCATTTTTTTCAGTTGACTGCTTTGGCTGTATTTTTAACTTTATAAATAATCGCATATGTGGTCTATTTCAGAAGTGGAAAATTGATGTGGAACAAGAAGAACACAACATAAACAACACTGCTGTAGAGTACAGTTGGCCTTCCAGATTACTGGGGTTGATGAAGCTACTGGGAGTAGATTGGTACGTATTTATAATTATAAATTATTGCAATGTCCAGCCAAATGTCTCTATACTGAGCTGGTCATTTGCTCATTTTGAATTGGCAGCAGTGTTTCACAATTGGCAGCTTGTTTAATCGGGACATCTAGGAACTAAATATTTTGCAATATGATCATTCTTATTACCATTTTAATTTTTTCAGCACCTTTGATACATCAAAAATCAGAAACAAGGCTCTAAAGAAAAAGAAAAAAAAAAAAGAGGACAGAAAATAAACTTAAGGAACTGAGGAAAGGAACTCCAGTTGCTATATTTCAAAGACTAAATTCCTCGGAGTCCCAGTCTCTGTGGGCCAGATGTGTGTCTAAACCTCAAAGGAGACCATGATGAATTGTAGAAGGTGTAGTTTTGCCTTAGAGCCTGGTCAGAGACCTGGAAATTTCTAACCATCTGGATTCTTAGGTAGACCATAGGAGAGAACAGGAACACAATGAGTTTAGACAATAAAGAAATAATTTAGAGATACCAGAAGGTGCAGTTTGACAGACTCAAATTCTGAATATTCAGATTAAATTAAATTAAAATTAACATTTCAATTCAGGGCAACCAAAACACTGAAACTAAAAAGACAGTTTTGAAGTTTGGATTCTACAGAAAGTTTTAGGACATTGACTTTCCATCTAGATTTGACGTGAAATGAAATGTGAAAGGAATGAAAGTTTTTTTACATATAGCGAGGAGTCTGGAAAGCAGTTTCTAAATCTGTTGGAAGCTTACATGCCCTTTACATAATGATAATTTTCCTTTAGGGTGACCTGGCTCAAAGAGCACAAGATGCCACTAGAAGAATTAACATAAATCCAATCTTAACTCTAAATCCCCCCTGAGATGGCAGTTTTTCCACATTCTTAGCAAACCATTTCTTCCTAACATAGACCCAGACTGTATCCAATAGCTGTGCATATACAGGTTTGGAACAAATGTTTTTTAGATGTGTATTTTTAAAGGGTAGATTGAAGATGTTGGTGTGTAAAGAAGTGACTGCAGTTTTAAAGTTTATACAAGACTATGTGCAAAAGAATTTCATTAGTAAATTATATTACTTCAGTTCTGCTTCAGTTTTCAGAGTCCTTGAAAACAAATCCTGCCTTTAACAAAAAATGCATAGCCATGGATGGAAAGTTGCAGGGGGGAGGAGAGGGGCAGAAAAAGACTTTGCTCAACATGTTGTTTGCCCCTCCACACATGCTGATGAGCACAGACCTCTAAAGTCTGTAATTTATTCAGAGTTTAATCCAAATGGGTTTGGCCAGATTAGTGAGATCACAGGTTTATAATTTCTCCTGAAGTTTTGTGGTCTAGATTGGGAACGACATGTTTTTCTACAGCATGTTTTGGTATGGCATGGTACCTTTACAGACAGCAGTGAAGATGCTGGCATCAAGACTGATGGTAACCCACTGAGCTACAGTCTAGATTCAGCAGCTGGAACCCCACCAGTAGACCTCAGTTCCTCCAGAGATTCCTACAGAGTTCATCAGAAATACAGAAATTTGTTAACCTAGTTAATGAAGCTTCCTTCCTTCCTCCTTTCCTCTCTCTTCACATTCTTCCCATGCGGCTAGGCTGTATACTAGACCGTAAGTTGACCTTCAGTTAATAGCTCTTCAAACAGTCCTTGTTTAGATATTTTATTAGCTTAAAACACTAGGTGCCGAATAGTTTCCCAATTTATTAGAGTAAAATGGTAGTTTGTTAATATACAACATAGTACTTAGGATTTTTTTTAAGATTTTAAAGATCATGATTTTTCTATGTCACTATAATCAATTATTGTAATTTATCCTTTTATAGTATTAACATACATCACACCGTTCATAACTATACCAATTCATAAGAGTACAACAGCAAGTAACTGATTTCTCACTACTATGTGTTTTGGGCTTTTTTTTGTTTTGTTCTTTTTTTTCCCCTCTACTTCCATATATCATAGATTAAAATCAATAACCTAGAGTGTCTCTTCCAAGCTCTAGCATGCATGTCAAGGAGGCTGTTTGTGTTTCAGAGAAACCTCTTATACTCAGCGTAGTCTCTCCAAATACCAGAAATAAGTTATCCCTGAAATACAAGATAGAGCAAGAAGGCTGGTCCTTCCGGGATTCTTTACTTGCTTTCACAAGCGCAGCTTCGGACTTTATACAGGAGTTTAATTTTCACATGCCACTCTAATTCATACATTCAATAGCAAAAGGGAGAGTTTAGAACATAGGAGTTGGTAATTGCCAGCATCTTTGAGAATCCAAACTCCAAAATATCAACACCTTTGAAGGAGGGATTACATTGCATTCATTAAAGTATACAAATCCAGACAAATTCCAAGAAATCAATGTGCCACCTTTTCCAAAATACTGCACAGCATCTAGTGCTCATCAGAACTCTATGAAAGAATCACCTGTACCTAATAACAGGGTCTCTCTCAGAGACTCGGAGTTACAGAGTAGAAACAGTTTTAGCCACATGATAGAATGTGTCCTTTTGATCAAGGATGAGGAACAACCCCATTCTTCATCACTCCATAACGCTTTATATTGCTGACTGCATATCAGAGTCATAATGCTGGGGTGACTCAGTCCTTTCTTTTTGAGAGAGACTCACAACAAACAGCTACATTTTCACCTAAAGTGGTCCTGGAAGAGAGAGGGAATCATGCACCAAGAGCAGCTTGAAAACCAGCAGTGAGTGAATGACATGGAGCTTTCTGATTTTTGACATCAACCTGTAACTATTTCGGTAGTATGAAAAGTAGCTCCACAATTTTGGAACAGACGTTAGTTCTCAGACCAAAACGGAAGCTATGGTGATAGGTAATATTTTGACAGACACAGCACAGACATTTTTAGACAGTGTCATAGAAATGTGCGTATGAAATTTTCATCTTGATGCCTCCTCTTAGAAATTGTTCTGGAAATGGTGCATAGAATTAGACTGACAGAAACAAATTATAACTGCCACGCAGAACATTAAATGACTAGACTGCACTGATCGATACATCCCATGTCACGTTAAGTATGCCAGAAGTCTGCACTGATCGCTAAAGACTTGAAATTAAGTTTGAATCTGATTAACCCTGATCCTAGGCTGTGTATGCAGAGAATATGAAAAGACATGCAGCTATAGAACATGTAATTAATCCTTTTCTCTTAATAATGAACTTAGTATTTAAAATATTACTGTCCTTTCCATAACTTGTGCACTGTTTTTCCCAACCTGAAAAAACATGTGCATATTTGTTCTAATCCTTTATTATATTTAGAAATTAGTTTTATCAAGACGTTACAGCAAGCTAAACTAAAAAGTAAATGCTGAAATCAATGAGTTTTGACTTATAATACTGTTTCATGTTTTATACTGCCACAACTCCCCTTCTTTTTTTTTTTATTTGAATGGCTGATCTTTCCCTTAATTTCTCTAATCCTATTCAGATCCACTCACTTACAAACTGCTTTATACAGCTGGCAATAAAGTTGTTTTGCCCTGTTTACAGTGCCAATGTACTCACAGGGAATCAAATACATACTTGGGTTAAAGGTCTGAAGAATGCTAGTAGTTAACAATTTACATACACTTAACATTTAGAAAGCTTTTTTTTGTTGTTTAAGTAAAAGAGTATTAAATTATAAATTTCTTCAGAAGTATATGGATAATGAGTAGGGAAGTATTAACTAGTATTAAGTTAATGATTACAAACTAACGATGAAGATTAAGAACATGACAGTCTTATGAGAATATCTTTGAGTTCGAATCAGGAATAAGACATTTAATAATAATCTTCAGGAACTGACACAAATCAAAGAGAATACATTAAATATCCCAGTTCCTCAAGACAGTGTCAGCTTTTTAAAATGGAAACCAACATTTCTGTACTCATTTTTAAATTAAACTTAGTCAAAGATTCATAAATTCAAGGAATATGAAAAAAGGCTCATTACCAATATATTCTTAATTTTTAGCATTTACTTCTAGAAACATAGAAAACTCTTTAAATAGACCCGTGTGTATGTTCTTAACATCTCACTGAGAAAACCTTTTTATAGGAATATGCTGTTTGCGCCTTTTTCCTAATGTATTTAGGAGAGGAGTGCCCCCTAGTGATAACTGAAAATCACATTTATTTTTTTGAACATCAGTCAAGATGTGTTTTGGAGGTTCAAGACAAGTTACTACAATTCCTGTACTTTCACATTGTCCTGGCAATCATTTTTCCATTCCTTATTTGATTTTTAAATTAAAATATTTTATTTCACTTTTTAATGATGTATCTACATAAAATGGATATTGCTTGACAATGGGAGTGTTTCTGTTTGTTCCTTACACTAGAACTAGTTGTATCTATAAAAAGTCTTGATCCTGGAAACTTTGCTTGCAGATACTGGAACTCATGCCTTTACAGTTATCCAAAGCTTTGCTGGCACTCCAGTGTGATTACGCATGTCCTTTAGGACTGCTGTTCTTTGAGAAGCTAACGCAAGAACATCAGTAAGAGCCATGTGTCCTCATAGCAACATAGCAATCCTCATTTTAACATCAGTGGAAGTTATCTGTGTAGATCTGCCTTTAGAATCATTTGTATTTCCTCTCAGCATGTCATCTCCCTGCTACAGCACTGCAGCAAGAAAGCAAGTAGTGCTATCGCATTGCAGTAACACTATGCTAGGCACACAACTCCTATAGAGTAATGTGACATGTGCAGCTCATCTTCTTCTATGGGTGCTTGAAAAGCATCCGCAACAGTTCAATGGACACCAAGGAAATCTGTAAGCCTATCACAAATTAATAGATCTATGTACGTGTGCGTAGCAAAGTGGATTATTTGGCAAGGGGAAGGCCACCTCTTGTCGGTGGAGAAAACATGTGGGTCAATCAGACACTGCTACTGCTGTTGCTGGCAATTTCATGCAAGATGGGTGAAAATTTTTTACTACTGTTTCCTACAGATAAGATTTTGTGCAAAAGATTTAAGCAAAACCAAAATCATTGTTCATCATAAATCCACCTTCAGGGAAACAAAAGGAACATTCATGTACAGGTCACAATTCTGACATGGCGAAGGAGGTAAGATCAAAAGAAATGCTTCCTGGAGAAAATAGCCGAGCCCAGAGATGGAATGAGAAGTGCAACAAGATAGTATGTCATTTCTGGGCAGCAAACACAAATGCTGCAAGAATCACAAAACCTCCACATCTGTGGAAATGTTTACACTGAACTGCCTGGGAAGTATATTTCAAAGCAGCAAAGCCATCCACCCAAGTCAAGACAACAGTCACATCACTATCTCTGTCACTTAGAAAACAGTGCTAAAGTTCAGATATAGTAAAGGTTAAGCAGAAAAATCGCACTCAACTTTTTTAAAATATGAAACTTAATTATGACTGCTTTTTATAAGCTTTGAATGTTATCGTTGGTGTGTTCGGTTTTTGTTAAAATGTTCTAACATAGGTCTAATAACACGCTGCATCAGAGCCCCAATTTCAAATGGGGTTTTGCAGATCATTTACTATGTGTACTTGAGCCAACTACAGCAAAAAATTACAGTAATTACCCATTTCTGACTCTGCTAGAGCTGCATCACAATGTATGATGGATGCCTGGCACTCTAAGGCATTCATTTAAGTCTCCGTCAGCCAAGCACACCAAATGAAAGGCTTTTGTAACTTCTTCTGTCTAGCTGTTGAAGGAACAGCTTGCTTTCAAATTTTCCTTTCCCACTTTATTCTTTCCACTTAACATTTTTAATTTTTTTTTAAACAGTGTCATATTCCAGAACTGGGAAACAGCAGACATATTCCGTAAAAACAGTATTACTATCAGACATCTCCCAGCAATTCACTAGTACTCCCAAAGATGCTTTGTACACACAAACAGCATTAGGGAATGATGTGTTGAGGCTATCCATCAGCACAGTTCTGATATCTTGGGATGTGTTATCTCTTGTTTTCTGCACTGTTTAGAATCACCTTTCTGTAAGATTCAGCACCCCTAAATGCATAGCTATCATCCCTGTTGTAAACCACTTGTGCACTGACATGCATCAGTAGGGAGCTGCGTGTTTCCTTTATACTTTCAAAGTAGCTCTCGTATTTTAGTGTTTCCATGCTGAGAGTCTCAGAGGAGGCAAGCTCACTACCTGGAAGTTTTGCATATACACAGTTAATTATATTGTATCTATATCATAACACAGCCAAACGGTTTTTCAGAAATTTAGAAGCACCAGTTCACAGGGTGCAGAACTAGTTGCCAAGTGTCTGATAAATCCTGAAACACTTGTGTGTTTTGTTACCATCAAGTTGCTGATTTTCACAGTAACATGGAGTGTTCTAGTAGCTGAAATGCTATAAAACCCTGCATGTTTCTAGAACAGAGATGGGAACACTGTCAGCTGCACAGTGCTTACTTCTTCCTTCCTTCCTTCTCACCTACCTTTGAGAGAAGACTGGGAGCAAAGAGCAGCCTTGGAGGACCTTGGCATTTGGCGTCGGGGAAGGCCTAGATGATGTGGGATAAGATCATAAGAAATGGAACTGCAACTCCTTGGATTTGAGTGCCCTGAATTCTCCAAGTGAAGTGTTTCCACTCTACAAGCTAGGTGAACGTATGAGAGGCACAGGAGTATCCACCCATGTGCTGACAGAATTTCTCTTGAGGAGGACATTTTTAAGACGACAGATCAAATATAGCATCTAGATCAGCACATGCTGTTTTTACCTGTTTACAGGCAGAATGCCTCAGTATGGACATGGCTGCAAAAAGAGATTGTTTAGAACCTGGGAGATCTTTCCTGATTCCCATTTAGTTTTCCCTCGCTGAAGGAAGCAGTTTTTGACACAGATAATAGCAAGCTCGTACGTACTATGTTCTGTTGTACTGCATGTGTTTTTTAAGAAAAAAACTATGAACTTATCACAAGTAACAGTTCGTATAACATAAATTTTGCTTAAATGTGAAACGGCAGTCTGAAGCAATTTCTATTCATTCTCCTTGTATTAGCATTTTACTCTGTCCTTCAGGCTGCCAAAAGAGTATGAGACTTTTAAAAGTGTATCTTAATGGCAGGAAGAATGCTACCTGTTCATCAGTTTCGTTACACTAGATAAAGTCATATCTCTCCCAACAATTCAGTGACCTTATTATCAGGGTACACTTCTCCCAAGTGCCATTGGGCAGTGGTACGGTGCAAAAAGAGGCAATATGTCCTCCTCCCCCTCCATTCTTTTGCTGAAGAATAACACGCTGCACAGAGTCTCTAAGATTGTAATAAAACATACAAAATGTTCAAATGATTCTCAAGAAACAGCTCTTTCTTCAAAGCATTCACAAAATGCAAAGCATTTACTACAGGCATACAATTTATTTTTGCTACATATTCTAAATTTTGCCATTGGAGAAATAGATAACGTTTTCAAGAAGTTCTGTTTATAAAATAAACTCTGATTCTACAAATAAAATACTATTTATAAAGTATGTATTTTTAATCCTATATGTTTTTCTTTCTTGCCAGGAAAACACACCAAACAACCCCAATCCAAGAATTCAAATGAGCTATGCTAAATTTAACTTCTGCAGATTCTGGATGCAGTATTAAGTGTATAAATAACAAGCCCTATCCCCCTGGAACACGATACAGCTACTGGAAAGAGTCCATAACAGACTGAGCTGATCTTGTAGAAAGCCACTTGTAATGCAATCAGATTGAGTGGACCTGGGTTTCTCCACTGAGGCACAGCAAAGTGTTGGCCTCTTGTTGAACTTCTGTCCACAGCTATTGGTCTCAAGCAACTTCTGGAGGGTGAAAAAAAATACATCAGCACTACTAAGCTGCTTTTTGTCTCCTGGACAAGCTGTGCTGTATATATTCCACTCTGTTCCCCTCATCCCTTCGGTGTCCTACCTGATGCAGTCCTCATTGATTGAACTTTATGAACATTCCTTGCAAATGACCATCAACAAAACTGTACAGGGCATAGTCGTTTGTGAGCAAGAAGATCTTATCTCAGTCAGCTTTCTTAAAGTGAAAGTAGGTGAATTAAGGACTTTTGCAGAAATGTTCTTAAAGTGTGCTTGTACCAAAGTACTAGATCTTCAAAACTTTCTGTTAATCAAGAATTATGCTTTAACTGATGGTTCCAAATTTGACCTAGCAGACCTGAAGAACAGCAGATCTGCAGAAGTACTCATCCACTGCAGGAACATTTAGCCTTCTTCCCATTAGCCTTCCTGTAAGATCAATTTCAGCACCCAAAGATTTGGCCTTCAGCAGTTTCTTGCTGCCGACTGTCAAATAAGGTGTGCCACATCAAGATTTTAAAAAATGGGATAAAGATACCTCGCAAAATGATGTCAGCTTAGAGCAAGGCTACACTATTTTATTTTTAATGATCAGTCATCATGTCATCTTTCAACATTCTCCACTATTGGCTTGCTTACTTCTTCCTTCCTCTGAGAAACTCATTTTAAGATGAAGGAATTCCAATTCTACCATCCAATTAAGCAGGAATGATCTCTCCTTTCATAGACAGTCCCATGCATGTCATTGCTCGAGATAATGGAGTCATCTGTAAGGTAAGGATAACCTAAGGTATCTTCTTCAAGAGACAGCAGGGTAGAGATGGAAGAAGGGAAGTCTGAAAGTTGTCACTAGAAATAAGACATCTGATTCTGTCTTTTTCTTACTGTAGCTGGAAAAATTTTACGTAGTCAAATGGTGAGAGAGATTGAAACAGCATTACATTCTACAATGACTATTATTTAAATATAAAAATGGTTACCATTATTTAAATTTAAAGACAGTTTTCATTATCTGTGTCTTTCTGTACAGTGTTTGAGGATGGCTTAAACCTAGTATAAACATGGTTAACCTGCTTGATTTCCTAGTTTGGTTAAATTTCCTCCTTCAATGTCAGTAATTCATACTTTGAAACATGTTTTATCCCATAGCCAAAGTACAGATTTAGAAGTTTCAAATTTGTAACTCATTTTGAAGTCAATACTGTACATACAAAATATGCACATTATAAAAAAGGTGCTCAGGTTTTCCATATAACAGCAATGCTAATAAAATCCATGCTGCATGCTTTTCCCTGTCAAAATAGACTTTTTAAAAAAATCGTTTTGAGCATCAAATCAGTGGGATCTCACAAGACACAAGTTAATATTTTTCATTTTTTTCGTAACACCAGAACTCTTCTTAATCTTTTTTAATCTAGTATTTACATGTCTGTTTCACAGAGAATTTTATCACATGAGGTAAAACTACAAAAAGTCTAGCTTATGGTTGAGAACTAGGTATTATGTTTTCTTTTTTACACACCGTTAAACACAATGTATGGGAAAAGCTGGAAAATGTGATTATATGGTTTGGCCATTCATCCAACCTGTTATGTGAATAAAAGAGACTGCATGAACAATGCTAGGTCAGTTACACTTTCCGGGGTTGTTTTGTTGTTCCACTTCTATCGGGATGCTTATGGGAGCAGTTACTTTTGTAAGTACAGCAGCTGGAAAACTCAGAGTTTATTTATGTGGTAACAACCACCTTTTCACTGGAAATATTAGTTAGTTTGAAAACTCATATATATCTATTTTCTCCTTCAGCAATTTTTCACACACATGTAATTAAGATGGAGGTATGAAAGCAGATAATGTTGTTTTATTAGAATTAATATGGGGTGATATTAAAGTGGTATGGAATTAATATACAATGATATTTTGAAAGACAATTAGTAGGCAAGAGTAGCAGTAATTCAAATCTAAATCCTATTACTAAGGCTATTTAATTTCTGACTGAATAAGATAATTATTACTAAAGGATGGTTTCATGGCAATAGTTTTTTTGTGATTATTTCTTCTGGAAAGACTAGTTCGTTGCCCTATTTAGTGCTGGAAAAATGAATCAAATATTTCTGTAGTTTGTGGGCATATATTGATGGAAAATTCATGCACAAACTATCAGAATGGTATATTTTATTTTCACTTTTCTTTAGTTTCTTTAGAATCTAGGTTTTTAAATTAAAAATCCCTTACAAAATACTTCTAAAGAGTATGTTAATCTCCAAATGTGTATTAATCCTGGTGCAAGGCTCCACATTCTGTTATTTTATTTATTTAAAAATTTATTTTTAATTTTAAATTTTAATTTTAAAAAATTATTTATATTTAAAAATTCTTCTATTTTTTTCTTTTATGCCCTATTTTCTTATAATCCATATTATTTAATTTCCTTTTCTATCTTTTTATTTGAAGTTTTACACAGGCAGAAGCTGACAGTGGGCAACACGATACCCCTTCCTGGAGAGGTAGAGCAAGTGAAAGTCAGTCATGAGTTTCCATTCTCTGTCCACTGTGGAGACATCATCTCTCCTGTTCAAGCTATGACTTCTCATTGTGACTTTAGTGGGCATCATTTGGAAACTGATTAACTGCCCTTTAAAGGATATTCATTCAAGTCAGTTTGTTCAGTCGATGATTTAAATTACATTAAATACATTTATTTTGTATTCTGCTATTTAAGTCTTGCAACTTTTCAGTAATTTTACAACAGGTTAAAGTTGTGAAGCAACTTCCTACACTTAATATACTTTGTAAATCCCATGTTTTTTAAAAGTACACTTATGAGAAGCAAAACAGTTTTAATTTTCAATATGTGTTTTAGACTATTTTTTGGTAAAAATAGTTTAATGTTAACAAATTTTAATTTTTCCTTTAAAAAATTGTGGAAGAAATATCAGTCTCTAAATGGCAGTCTTTTCCACTGACTTCAATCATCTCTGGCTATGACCTTGCATTCATATAAAAGATATTTGTAAAACTACTGGAGTCGGTTCCAAAGTGAAATGTTTGTTTAGCATTAATTTCACTGGTACTTTTTCATAAGATATATGTCTTCTGGTACTTCATGTGTGTCTACATAACCAAAGAGACTTGTGAAAGCTAAAATATGAATTATTCTAGGATCCTATATCAACTCAGAAGAGGTAATGAAGGAGAAAGGCAGGACATAATCCAGTGTTAAAACTTATTTCAGTCATTAAAATGACAGAAACCCAATTAGAATAACAAAAAATCCAACCACCACCATAAAAGCAACTGAAAGGACTCCAAGCAGTCACAAGAACTACTGCAAAAAAGTGAATACTTTGCCAGTCTTAAGATATTATTTGTTAGCAAAGGTGAATCTATAAAATCCTACTGCAAGGGAATCATCAAAGTAAGCAGGAAATGCATTATTCAAAAGTCAAAAAGAAATAAACAGAAGGTTAATCAATACTTTTTCCTCTGAAATAGGCTCCTTGAAAAAGTTTATTGCATGTTGGGAATTGGAAGTTCCTAATGAAACATTCAGAATGTGCACAATGTCAAAGGAGGTAGACTTCCCTGCAACACCAAATCGGAGAGAGAAGTGAAAATATTTCTGTGTAAATGAACTCTTCAGATGAAAAATGGGACAGCTGCATAAAGAAATGGCACCACTTTGAAGAGAATCAGAAAATTATGAGAATGTTAAAAAAAAACTTCGGCATATTATGTCACAATGAGAGCGTACACTCTCAGATTTTTCACCCAAGTTGTGGGGGTTGTAGGTCAGATTTTAATTCATGCTGCTAGTTGAATATTTCGTTTTATTGTTATGCAGGTTGTAATGATATCCCGCAGTCCAATCAATTCTAGAATTGCTCTATGCCGTATTTCTTTCTGTAGCTGAATGGCCATTAGCTCAACTGAAAATGGATTTTTCAGAGCAGAGGCCGTGTATAGCAAACAACGAATACTGTTATCTGATGCACAACTGGAAAACTCATTTTGAGATAGTTCTTGGAATACCTGATGAGTAGGTTATGGTCCCTGAAAGTCTGAAGGAGAAAGCATATGGAATTTTTCACCAAGGCAAACAAACATTAAGTTTAGCCAAACAGAACAAACTAGCAGTTAGATCTGTAAATCACTCTGAATCGGTCCACTCAAGACGTGGAGGCAGGCTAGATGCAAAGCAATTTACTTTCCTTCCGGGAACTAGAAGGCAGCTAGGGAAATAACTATGATTTGCAGAGTAAATAGTCCCAACTTTCTCCATTCATAATAGAATTTAAGCTAACAATTTGATCCTAAAGGTTTTGTTTAATAAATAGTTGTGGAATGATGTTCTGTACAGGGATATTTATCACAAGGTTTAGAAACACAGTGCTGAGAAGAGATATTGTGTAGCACTTTCCAGTGTGGACAGCTACCTGGCTATGTGCACCATCTCTTTATAAGCTATGATATTCTGACTTTGTTTGCTTTCTTCCTTTTTACAGCTTATTTTTCTTTGCTTTAATTCCTTTCTTACAATAGAGCAATAAGAAGATAATAGCACATAGAGTGTTTAATATGATTTTATCTTTTATTTACTTCTTCTCTTTTTACTTTGTCTTTCTCTACTTGTGACTTCATTTCCTTGAGTTAAAAAATAAGAAACACTCCCAAGAGCGTAAAGGCAACATTTGACTCACATTTCTGATTTCCATACACTACTGTAAATCTAAGCAGAAGTAACTCCAACTGAATCAGTGAACCTACACGTACTTTAGACTGATCTATTTGAAAGATAAATCACATTTACTGTTCCATCTCATTCTGGTCCTAGCTCTCCTTTTTAAGTGCCTGGAACTACTAAATCCCTCTCTTAGCTCATGATCTAACAGCATCTAACACACAGCACAGACGATAAAGGTCTACAACAATAATTTACCCATACACAGTTAATATCTATGTTTTAAGCCAGTAAAACATCTTTTACTTACAAATCCTTGATGGAAGGCTGCACTGATGGGGAGGGGAAGGCTACTGTCAGGAAGCAAAAATATCTGTGTGTAATATGGTGACATTAAACTAGAAAAGACTATTCATAAGCTCAATAGCCAATTAGATACAGCTGCACAATTGATATTCCTCCCCAACAAAAAAACTATATATGAAAATGCTATAGCAGTGACATTGCTTGTGAAAGCTAATGTATTCTGTGTTTTTAAAAGTTCTTAATATATTGATATTTCTAAAATTAAATTCATATGGATTTTACCTGAAGTCTCTAACAGCTGTTCACTAACTTTATTAGATAGCTGTATACAAATGAAATTGTCTTGAGTTTCATGTTACATACACACCAGTCAATCAGGACTGAAAGTGAAAACCTGAAATTCAAAGTGAAAAAATTTTGACACTCATGTGGCTTATGTAGTTTGTTCTACCCATTTGACTGGGACATTAATTTCACAGGCTTTGCCCTTTAGTGTAATTTTTTGTCATTTTGTCTTTTTTTTATGATCTTTCCCATTTGAAAAGGGAATTCAGACTCCTCATTCGTTGAACAATTGAAACACTTTTTTTTTTTTTTTTTAATGACAAGCTTGACTATAGGAACCACAAGCAGGGCTGACATCTCAGCAAGAGCAGCGCAGGTCCTTCAAACACCTGGAACTGTTCCTGTGATGTGTTGAAACTTCCCTGTCCTGGTGCCTGATCTGATTCCTTGGTTGCTTGGTGTTTTCCTCCTCTCTCCATGGCAAATCTGGCTTTTTCTCTTCTCTGCTGCCCTTTGTGACTAACTGCTGTTAACTGAGCCTTTGTGCAGAAGAGAGCGTGGGTAAGGCATCAACGATCCTGTTCAGTCTTCTGCTCCGAGTAAGTCAGATCATTTCTCGCTATTGTGCACATTAGAAGGAGATAAGGGACTCTTGGATGATTTGAAGACAAGATACAGAAGTTTTTACTGTTGTTAGATGCTTCTGGGGGTGCCCAGGGAATCAGAGAAAAGAGGAAGAGGTTTAAAGTCCTCATGTATAACTGCATGATTCTTCAGGAAATGCCATACATATAATTAAAGGTTAATCTAAACGGAAAAAATGAGTGTTTTACCAATTAGACTATGCCATGATTAGGAAAAATACCAGATTTGAAACTTGAAGCTGGTGGCTTGCCTAGCCTCACTGACAACATGGCAGGAAGCCTTTTCCTTTCTTCTGTGCATCTAGAAGAAACTGAAAAGAACAAGAAGGATGTATGAACCTACACAAAATACCCGCTAGTTCACAGGGGTTACAACGATGTTGTCACCTGGGCCACTAGCCCTTAGCACTGATCAACATCAGAATTATGTCGAGAGTCCTGACAGTTCAGACTCCCTTTGCTGGAAAAGAAGACATCTAAGAAATTTGTCTGTAGCAAATAGCAACTGGTAGCTTCTAAAATAAAATTACATTGGATTACATTCAGTTCTGAATTTCTAAATTGTACAAGGATATTTGGACCTCTGGTTTTACTCTAAATAATTGTAAATTAAAGACATGAAAGGTTATCTATTAGATATGCAGACTACAAAGTTTCTTTAGCTAATATCTACCATCTCCCAAATGCTGGAGTAAAAACAAGTGCATACTCCTCTCTCACTCATCTTCATGCATACACACACCAAATACTGACCTTACACATCTCTTATGTGCTTGAAATGCTCATCTTGTTTTTATTTCCCCCCACTTTGTCTGAGGAAGGAGCTTAATACATTAATTCCATGGAGGCAAAATAAAAGTATCTGTTTTTATTTGTCAGATAAGTTAAAGAAACTCCACTGACCTTCATACACAAAACCAACTAGCATCAACTCTCCTCACTTTTCCAGCTTCCATACGCTAATCATTCACATCAAGCACTACTCTCCTCTTACCTACTTCAGCTCCTCAGGGATCACTTCATACATCATTCACTCCCATTTAGCAATATGTTATTCTCCAGAGAAAGACCCCTTCTCATTTAATCCAGTCCACCTATTAAAGAGTCTGGAAAACACTGTATAACCCTTGTGAAGGTTATACAGCGGAAAGACCTGCTGTTTAATGCAACACAATATCCTGAAGTACTAAAGCAAGTGAAAGGTAATAGGAGGAAGGAATATAAATGGATGGAGAAGACATGAAGCTCTCCCTTATCTACTTCCTGCAGGCATTAGGAAAGGAGAAAGATGGTCTTTCACTTTTTATTGCTGAATTTGGAAGACATGGTTCTAAATGAGCTGCTCTTGCTCCCTGTTGCTTTATGTAATTGATGGGGAAATTTTAATGGACTTACCGATGATGTCCCAAATTCATTTAGTCTCCTAGTGATCCAACTGAATGTATTTCCAAACTGTCGAGATAGCTTAAAAATCAATTTTGATATGTCTCTAAGCTCTAGCAGTGTTTGATGAGTTCTTGTTTGCTCTTCCAAACCAGTTTGGAAACAGGTAGGACAGCAACCTTTCTTCCAGTTAGGTAGGGAAGGAGAAATTTCACAGAATCACAGAATCACAGAATAGTAGGGTTGGAAGGGACCTCTGTGGGTCATCTAGTCCAACCCCCCCGCCGAAGCAGGGTCACCTACAGCAGGCTGCACAGGACCTTGTCCAGGCGGGTCTTGAATATCTCCAGAGAAGGAGACTCCACAACCTCCCTGGGCAGCCTGTTCCAGGGCTCCGTCACCCTCAGAGAGAAGAAGTTCTCCCTCATGTTCAGACGGAACTTCCTGTGCCTCAGTTTGTGCCCATTGCCCCTTGTCCTGTCACTGGGCACCACTGAAAAGAGCTTGGCCCCATCCTCCTGACACCCACCCTTCAGATATTTGTAGGCATTTATAAGGTCCCCTCGCAGCCTTCTCTTCTTCAGGCTGAACAAGCCCAGTTCCCTCAACCTCTCCTCGTAGTGGAGATGTTCCAGTCCCCTCACCATCCTTGTAGCCCTCCGCTGGACTCTCTCCAGTAGCTCTTCATCCTTCTTGAACTGGGGAGCCCAGAACTGGACACAGTACTCCAGATGAGGCCTCACCAGGGCAGTGTAGAGGGGAAGAAGAACCTCCCTTGTCCTGCTGGCCACACTCTTCTTGATGCACCCCAGGATCCCATTGGCCTTCTTGGCAGCCAGGGCACACTGCTGGCTCATAGTTAACCTGTCGTCCACCAGGACACCCAGGTCCCTCTCCGCAGAGCTGCTCTCCAGCAGGTCCACCCCAAGCCTGTACTGGTGCATGAGGTTGTTCCTCCCCAGGTGCAGGACCCTGCACTTGCTCTTGTTGAACCTCATCAGGTTCCTCTCTGCCCAGCTCTCCAGCCTATCCAGGTCACGCTGAATGGCAGCACAGCCTTCTGGTGTATCTACCACACCTCCCAGTTTGGTGTCGTCAGCAAACTTGCTGAGGGTACATTCTAACTCTTCATCCAGGTCGTTGATGAAGAAGTTAAACAAGACTGGGCCCAGTACTGACCCCTGAGGGACACCACTTGTCACCAGCCTCCAACTAGACTCAGCGCCGCTGATGACAACCCTCTGAGTTCTGCCATTCAGCCAGTTCTCTATCCACTTCACCGACCACTCATCCAGCCCACACTTCCTCAGCTTCCCCAGGAGGATATCATGGGAGACTGTGTCGAAAGCCTTGCTGAAGTCAAGGTAGATAACATCCACAGCTCTCCCTTCGTCTACCCAGCCAGTCATGTCATCGTAGAAAGCTATCAGATTGGTCAGGCATGATTTCCCCTTGGTGAATCCATGCTGACTACTCCTGATAACCTTCTTTTCTTCCACTTGCTTCATGATGGCCTCCAGGATAAGCTGCTCCATCACCTTTCCCGGGATGGAGGTGAGGCTGACCGGCCTGTAGTTCCCTGGGTCCTCCTTCTTGCCCTTTTTGAAGATTGGAGTGACATTGGCCTTTCTCCAGTCCTCGGGCACCTCTCCTGTCTTCCAGGACCTCTCAAAGATGATGGAGAGTGGCTCAGCAATGACATCCGCCAGCTCCCTCAGCACTCGTGGGTGCATTCCATCGGGGCCCATGGATTTGTGGACATCCAGATCGCTTAAGCAATCCCTCACACAGTCCTCCTCGACCAAGGGAAAGTCGTCCTCTCTGTAGGCTTCCTCTCTTACCTCCGGGGCCTGGGATTCCTGAGGGCCAGTCTTAGCACTGAAGACTGAAGCAAAGAAGGCATTCATTAGCTCTGCCTTCTCCGCATCCTCCGTCACCAGGACACCCGCCTCATTCAGCAGCGGCCCCACGTTGTCCCTAGCCTTCCTTTTGCTTCCTTTTTCTAATCAAAATGCTTTCGTTTATGGATTTCTTCTTCTTTATTTCCTGTAGCATCTGGCTAGCAGTAAGTACCACCCTTTAAAAAGCAAAGGGCAAGGTTCTGGGAGCAAATGACGTGTTCAGAAATCACATATATACTCTTCTCAATTTCTTTTCTCTTAGAAACTGTTATTACACCCTTGGTATCTACACCCAACATGGTGGCAGATGAACACTGCTAACAGTGTGGCAGCATCAGATGCATAACTTGCAGCTATGTAATGTGTCACCAACACTAGTAAAATGATGAAGGAAAAAACAATAATCACGTTACCTATGAAACTTGAAGTAAAAGTTACTGGTGCCTTGAATGCTGAATATAATTATGAAAAAAAGATCATAGAGCAATGTGGACATCTCTCTGCAAAAAGGGATCTTAAAGCAAAAATCAGTTCTTAGGAATCCAAAGAATAATAAAATATCAAAAGCTTAATATTTCTACCCTCTTCCTATGCACTTTTGCAGGACTTAAGGAGGTTTCACTTTGCCTTCACGTAAGACTACATTCTAATATACAGTCTCTAATATTGTGAAATGTATTGGTGATAAATCAGATTGCCTATAGTGTATAGCAGATACTGTTCTCTAGGTATATGCTACTCAAATCCAATAGCAAATCTGGCTCCATATAAATATTAAAAAAAAATTGAAAGATATCTTAGTCCAGATATTTCTAGTCCTATAACTGTAGCTGACTTTTTTTATGAATCACCTGACTAATACGCCACAGGTACTCACAGAGAGCAAAATTACAGAGCTGTCAAACTCTTCTGACGATCAGTAATATTACAGAGCTCTAAACTCTTAGATTACATCTCCAGAGGTCTTGCTACATGAAATTTCAGTATAAATAGCTGGTTTCTTCAAAATTATTTGCTGGATTCTTTAGGGATATATTATCATATCAGCTTGAAGTCATTGTATACTGCTTGAGACCTTCTCTCTGAAGGAGGAATCTTATTCTGTTTTTAGAAAATCCCTGTGAAATATAAACCAGGATGGGTTCCTATGGTCATACTAGCATTTAAATACACCAGTCATGAGAACTATTTTCATGTATAACTGCTCACATTTCATATCTGATAATAAAAATGAAAGTATAAAAAAAGATCCCATTCTGCATCTTCTGTGTTTTTATAATCTTGAACAAAACCAAGAGCTTATAGCAGAGTTTGGTAAGACTTAACCCACAAGCCACTTTTTTTTCCTTTACACATTAAAAGGTATTGAATACAAAGAATCTCCTGCCACGATTGTTACATTGCACTGTTGATAAGTTTCCTTGCTGAGCAAAGAAATCTATCAGGGTTGATGAAAAGTACGTAGTCATTATTCTGAACTGCATTTATCATCATCTTCATTTTAAACTTCCTAGTTTGCCGTGGCCTGTTTCCTTTAAAGCCTCCTGTTGCTGCTCATTTCCTCACTCTGCTGCAGAACTCCATTTCTGGGCAGGGAACATCGCAGTCATAAAAACCTCAAGAGACTGTTGAATCGCTGAGCTTCCCCTTTTGCAGAGCAAAATCCTGAAGTCAGTATGTATAAAGCAAAGCGGACAGAGTCTCTTAGTTCCTGGCCGCATGTACTATGCCTGTTATACATTGACCAAATTCAATGAGACAATTCCAGCACAAAACAATATTTTTCTTTGTATTTCCAAGAACACTATGACAAACAACTTATTGACTCTTCTCATATATTTAATTTGGATTGTACAATGAGAGTATTGCTTTGCAGAACACTGAGAAAAAACAAACCAAAACAAACAGCAACAACAAAAAAAAGCAGAGTGCAAACCCTCATCCTGACTGTGTTCTTTCAAAGGCTAGGTACGTCCCTGAGTAACGAATTTAAATTTACACATTCATCCTGTAATACATGTAGTTTTTAGACATATCTCAAGTGAACCAGCCACTCACTGTCACTAACCAAGATACTTCCAGTAAATAGCGATATCACAAGTTATCAAGATTCCATCAGAGGAGGATGGATCACAAAAACGTTCATTGGGAGGAGCTGGGATGCAAGTGAAGTCTCAGAGCTAGGTCACGGTGCCCAACCCCAGCCCAGACTCTAGCTGGGCTTTCTGTACAGTAACCAAGCACAGGAGCTCTCTGTGCTTCCCTCCAGCCAGGCTCACCCATCTGAAGTCTTGTCTCTAAAGGTCTAGCTTCATACAACTTATCAGTTTCTCCAAGCAATGTAATAAGAACGCATCTTGTTTGGTATGAAAATGCTAATTAAACATGTGAAAATGAAAAAATCTTGTGTTAATAACTTTGTCATTGATTAGCTGATTTTTACTGGTTGATTGGTTTTGTTGTGTCTGTGTTTTTTTTTTTGTTTGCTTTTAGAGCAATAGGCCAATACTGTTAAAAATAATTTGATTGCTGTTATTGTAAATCAGAATTTAAAACTGTGGTGGATTTTAGTATACAAGATCTGGCCCAGTATCAGACTTCATTTATATGGCTATCAATATGGAACAAATCTGATTTAGCGAATTAGCCCAGAGTTACACTAATGACAGAACTGAATCTCACCTTCCACAGCTGAAAGGTTCTTTTACACGCTACATTATCCTTGCTCCCAGCAGCATTGCCAGAAAAATCTTAAAATAGTTTCTAACTAAATCAAATTAAGTATATTATGCAACAGTTAACTATAATCACTTTTTTCCAACTTCTAATGCAGTGTTTTTATGGTTGAAGTCTCAGGTACATTTCCATCAACAGGAAGACACCAAGACATTTTAAAACCTTTGCATGTAATTGCCTTTCTATACCATTCCGCATGCTTTGCCTAAACAGTGTAATTTTTTTTTCCCTGATCTACTCGCAACTGCATAAAATGAAAGAAATTGTAAAACACGATTTCCCATATGAATTATCACATTTCTTGTGATTAAATTTTGGGTAGTTATAATGTTATCTGTTTCTTTTGACAACTACAATTATTGTTGGCATGTGCATCCAAATTGTATTTCATTCTCTGAAGCAGCTCATTACGATCGGTTGAAGTCTCTAGTAAAAGGAAGGCACAGAAGAAGTACTTTATAAATATTGACTTATTCTTAGTACCTGTCAGCAAAAATGCAAATGGCCACAAATCACAGCTGCAAAGGAAATGCAATAAAACCCAGAAACAGATAGTATATACACTGGCAAGGGTAAAGTGATTTCCAGACTCCCATATCCCTGCTCACGGCAGGAGGGTTGGAACCAGATGATCTTTAAGGTCCCTTCCAACCCAAACCATTCTATGATTCTATATGTCCGAACTGGAAACACTTAAATTAAACAAAACAAAGATGCTCCAGGCAGACATTTTGGTCCATAATTAACATTATATCTATACGCATTCTGTATGATTATAGGATACAGTATTTTATGTTAATGTTAGTTTTATGAGGTAGCTCAAAACCAACAGATTTAAGATGTTCTGTTCTGTTCCCTGCTTGACCTATGGTATGTTTGGCTTAATGCGTCTGAACACAGTAACATATCTGCATTGTCTTGTGTGGTCCAGGCTTTGATCGTGGTCAAATTGTAAGGACTAACCCACATCCATATTGTTTAAGTCATATTAACTGTGTCCATACTACGTATTATCTGATAGGACACCATAATTATTTTGTAGTGTTTTTTCCTTCAATACATACGTAGCTGCGGCATACAGTGTGCACTACGCTGGCATCCCTTCTACCTTGGGAAGCTAATGCATGTTTTATTTATGTGGCCACATCATATAGAAGTCAGCCTTTAAAAATTCTTTGTGACCTAAGGATGCAGCCTGATTTGTGATCCGAACCCTCCTGCTGTTGCTGCATGTCAAGAGGCAAAAACTTTGCAGGGGTGACACTGAGCAGTTAGCAAGTGGATCCTGCCCTCTTGGAGAACGTGTGCTCCTGGACCTTCAGAGGGCCTCCATACCAAATACCTTCCTTTTCTGAAGCCTGAGAAAGGCACTTACTGTTCCAGCAATAAGACTCGTAACAAGGAATAACATTTCTCAGAGGCCTTTGTGGAAGCAATTTCTTTTTAAATGCAGAACATGAGATGGTTTACCACTATAGTACCCCTGTGGTCACTACAATAGACAGTGTGTCGACAGATACGTAATATCCATTCACAGCTGCATTCCCTTCCTACAGAGTAAACAGATTTCTTGAATGTTTATTGTGATCACTGTCTGTCTCATTAGTTGCAGACTCTTAGTACAGTTTATATCAATTTCCCTGCTCTCAGCTCCACACATGCGCACTTTCCTAGGATCCCAGTTTTTCCATCCCTGTTGAGTCTCTGCTTGGCACATTTTGCACTTGTGTAGCTGATCAGTCAAAGCAAGCCAGAGGAAGGTAAATCCTGCAGAACAGTGTTCTCAAGTATATTCAATGGTTATTTCCATAGAAATCCCTGAATTAATTTATAATTCAAGTATCAAGTTGGTTCACTGTTTTGTTTCTCTTAAGTGGTGATTCTTTAAAAAAAACCACACTGATACAGAATTAAGTGGTTAATAGACATGTCATGTAAAAAAGAAAAATAATTCAAAATACTGCTTGATTCCTTTGCCTTCTGCCACTAGTTTTTTTCCCCTCCTGAACACAGAAACCAGCTTCATATACATTGCTGACACAAAACTATTTAAGTTTCTTCTTTCCAGAAATGGCGTTTTGTTACCGGACAGAAAATAAAATGGTTCAATTTTATATTTGTTTTATTCACAGCAGTTTCAGGCTTTTACTGTGGCCATCATAGCAGAAGCATAGTCATTAAAAACAGACCTCAGAGATTTTAATTAGTGAAGTCATTTGTGCTTTATCTGTAGGTCTAAGCCTTGATATGCAACTGTTACACAGATAGTAAACACCGGCTTGCCTTTTTACCTCCATGAAGACATTTAGAAAACACTGATTACTTGGGAAGAAAAAAAAATATCACACATACACTTCTCAGTGTATCTTACCCTTTCAAGTATATCAAAGGTTGACTGAAGGACAAACATCACATGGAACTAAAAATACCAGAATGCACATTTTATCAAATGGATAGCAAAAAGCAGTGCAGGAAGAGGGTCAGTGGTAATGGTGAAGAATAATAGTTGGTAGGAAATACAAGGAAGTTTTCTAGGTGTTCATTTTGCCTGTTAGATGAGTCACATGTACTGCTGTACATCTGCAGAACAGCAAGCAAGGTTTCATGAGACCTGTGAAAAATGCAGAGGTATTGTTTGGAAGAACTGCATCTCTGGAACATGGAGATATTTCTAGGGACCTCTACAAGAAGCCTCAATCCTCCTCCTAGGTAAGTCAGAAGGATTCCTACAATTGGCTTTAAAAGGGAGTGAGAGAGATCCTTTTGGTATGCTGATGAGGCAATGTGGAAAAAAGCTATCCTTCAACTTGTATGCCAAATGAGAAAAAAGTAAAGCAGGTAAAATTGATGTAAAGGAACACTTAGCTAAAGCACTGTCATTCAATGTAAACAGCCAGGAGTGTAAGTACCATCACAAGAAACAAAGCCGTTTTCCTTTAATATAAGTAGCTTTGAAATAATGTAAAATACTCTAAGGAAACGTGATCAAAATTTGACAGTGTAAAAGAAATCTAGCAAAGGAGAGTGCAAAAGGAATAGGAGATAACTGGAATTCATCCAGGCTGAAGCTAGCAGGAAACAGAGCAGCAGAGACCAATTTTATCAAGTAAGATTGAATAATCAAGAACAATAGAAGCAATGAGAATATTTTAAAAAATCGAATAGTCTGAAAAATGGAAAAGAATTTGAGGTCCCTAGGTGAATCAGGATCAAACCGAAGAGTAAGAAAGAGGCTGTTCCTCTGTTATAAGACAGGAGAAAAGGGAGATACATACACACAGAGCAATCTCACTACACTAGGATCTTTGATTATCGTTTGCATATCTAGTTCTCTAAAAAACAGTAAATTAACTGGATGTGGATATCTCACCTTTCAAGCAGCAATTCTGTCACGAGTCTGGATTAAGTGTTCTTGTAACTCTGTTTTAAGACCTACAGTCTTAGACTGTGTCCTCTGTACAGAATACATGTCTGTCTCTTGCTGTGCTTGTCAACATTGAAATATTTTCTTTAAAGATCCAAGGTAGCTTCCCCACCTTTATCCAGCCTGTGTTGGACCGCATGCCACAGGAAGCCTGGTTCGTGTCACATACTTGCTATTTGATCCATTTTATGTCTGAAAAAGATTACACTATGAGATCCCATGAAAAAATATTTGTTCAGCTTAACTAGGAAAGCTTTGATCTTATTTTTCCCATTATTTTGAGAACATAAAAGATAAAGCACTGTATGTTCGCTTATGTACATCTCCTTCCCTAGGAATAAAATCTTCTCCTAGTTTCCCTGAAGCACAAGTCTGGAGCTGTGTCATATCATTGTGCTTACTTTCTCAAAATTGCTTATTCTTCTTGCTTTGGCACTCAATTCAAAATAAATTAGGGATTTTATATCACTCTTGGATTTTGATGTAGACTGTAATAGCAGCAAGCAGCAGTACATTTTGACAGTTCTATAGAAGTCCTCCACTGGTTTCTTTTAATACATCCTGGGTATTTATTTAAGCAAAATAGCTAAATATCAGCCATATGTTTTTATTTATTAACAGTCCCTCAGGAGCACAAGCAATCAATGTCTGGATTTGGTGCATTTTCTAGTTTGCTTTCTAAAGTTTTGTTTTGTCTATTTCTATGTGTTTATTCTAGCAAGAGCATAGTCTAAGAAGAGGAGAAGCTTGCAAGTTTTGTGATTGTCCAAAGTCCCAGTTTGTTCAGTCCATGCTCTTAAGCACAGCCTTAAGAGTTTTCCAGTCATCAGAAATGAGACTTAATCCTGCATAGGAAGGTGCATCGTGCCAGTTTTCCAAAACAGACTTCACGCTGCAATTTTTGAAGACCTTTTTAGATATCTGCAGGCTCATGCTATGGAGTTCCCTCAGGATGAAGACAGGGATCTTGAACTTGCTTTGACATCCTCACACAAGCCTGAGAAATAGGGGGTCAAATATGTTCACGGCATCCTGTTTTGCTGATGAGATATTCTTTAGGATTCTGCATCAGTTCATGCCTCCTAAATGCAGAAACTTTTTGGAATCAAACCTGAAGATCTGCTCAACAGAAACTCCAGCTCAGAAATGACGAGAAGTACAGATAAACAAGAGCAGTGATAAATGCTTTCTTGCAAATACTCCCTATCACACAGCTCAGACATCAATTTCAGAAGGCAAACAATGCACGGAATATTAAATTTCAGTTCGGTAACAGAGTATTCTTAATCTTCTTTGATGCAGCACACTGTAAGGTGTAAAACAAAAGTGTGATTAATAAACAAGCTAAAAGCCTTTGTGGTTTTCCTTTGTTTTTCTTATCTAGAACTTCTATATTTCTTCAAGACAAACAATTCTTGTCAACATACATAAATAATTGGAATCACTAATAGATTTAGCTGCTTTCAGATCCTCCGCTAACATGGCATCTCTACTACTACAGCAGGAAAGTAAGAGCACACTTGGTGAACCTGTCATTGCTTAGCAGGAAATCAAAAAGAATTCCATTTACCAATAATATGCTACTAATGCATCATTCAAAATATGGTCATCCTTTTGACAATGGAGAGTTGCTGAAGAATGTAGGAAAAGCAGATCTTGCTGGAATTCAGTCCTGAATTTGTTGATTAAGTCTTTGTGTTGAAATGCAGGAAACTTCCTTGGGTTACATCCCTGAGGCAAATAGAGAGGACATTATCCATCCCAGGTGCCCAAGATGAGTTCTGCTGGGGTTGGAACTATGCATGACATTAACTATTCCATCAAGATTTACAACCCTTTATTAATTAAAAAAAAATATTAATTAGCCATAGAATCCTATTGCTTTCTGTACTATAAAAGTTAGCTATCGTCCTGTCTTGGTTAGATGACCAGCCAGCCCTAAAGATAAAACTACTAAAAATACAAATGGGGAATTGGAGACTGAGATAAAGAAATGGCAGATTTATTAAGCAATTACTATATATTTTCTGCCTTTAGATGAAGAAAGAAGATTGATGGACTGCTGCATACCATATTCCATGGTATAATGCAGTTAGCAATTGTAGTGTACAGATAGAAATGGAAATGGGTCTGAAAAGATTAGTCATATATTAAAATAGACAAAGTACAATGTCTAGCGATACATACCTAAGAGAGTGCAAGGAAATGAAGATGGAAATGAAGAAAGTTTTTTTTGTCATGCTAGTCAAAAGATTGAAAAATATTAGAACATTACAACTATTCAGAAAATAGCCATAGAAAAGACTCCAGTCACTTTACCCAGTCTGACACAAAACTATCACAACAACCTCTCAAATCACAGCCAGGAAAAAGCAGCCGTTTTTTTTGAGAATAAGCCTCCTAGCGCTGTCTGAAATACCACAACAGATGTGCATTTGCAATATACCTGACAGAGGAGTGCAAAAATCAGAACTCCTGTGCTATCATGGCATAGGCTAACCCACCCTGCTACTCAGGCAGGTTTTGGTGCATCCACTGATCTGCAGCCTGTGGCAACGAAACTTCTGGCTTCTGAAAGTCCTATGACTGCAGCGAGATGCATTCAAACCACAGTCTGGCTTAAAGCAAAAGCAGAACAAGGAAAGCTCTGTAGCTAGATTTTCTTTTGCCTTGAACCTTCAGTATTGATTTCTCCATGCTATTACTTTGACTGTCAAGTAAATGGAGGTTTGGGGCATTTAATAGTACGAGATCACACAGACTGTGAAGTAAATGGAGGTTTGGGGCATTTAATAGTACGAGATCACATCATCTATGTTAAGATTCGCTTTGTACAAAAAATACTACCACTCTCCCAAAAATGGCAGAAGATACAGTTTTAAGAAAGTGTTCTTAGAAGGATAATGTCATTTTCGCCATACCCAAACAGTCTCAATGTATGTAGAAAATAGCTGAGCACTCCTGAAGGAGGATGGACAAGTCAATTTAATATCAGCTTGCAGCACAGGCGATCTATGCCAAACACTTCACAGTAAGTAGGGGTCATGGAAAATATGTTTCGACAGAGATCCAACATGGATTTAAGAAATAAAGGTCATAACTAGCTTGCTGGAGATCTTTTAAGATCTTACCGTTGCAGCAGGCATGTGGAAATATCGTATACTTTGGTTTTTCAGAAGTAAAAGATAAGAGCATACCCTGAAGATCACCTAACAATAATTAATGCAAGAAGCAAGCGTACCAACGGTGCCCAGCACAAGTACACACCTGTGGGGTAGGAGCAGAGCTGAAGCAAACAGAAGCCAACGACTGGGTTGCAGGCTGAGCCACATGTCCTCATGAGGAAGCAAAGGAGTTGTTCTGCTGTTCTCCTGAACTCCATCAAGCAGGGAAAGCCAGATTCTCTGTATGTGAAGCAAAGGGCTTCTGCAACAGGCAGAGCATCACTTCTACTCCCAGATAGGGAAGTGAAGGATGAGCTGACATGAATCAAGAAGGGAGATGCAAGATACCTCATGAATAAGAATGATAGAATTTACTTCCGCTCTGATGTTAAGAAATAACTGACTGGTGATTCAGAGTCCCAATCTGATCCCTGCAGTGCGTCAGGGCTACGCACTGTCCTCCCAGGGCTCGATGAGTTGTCAGAGTTCTGAACAGAGCTGCACCAGACTTGCCAAAGTTGGGCTTATAGGATCAAATAAATTTCTCAGAGGGGGAAAAAAAAAAAACAAAATACAAAATCACAACACAGCTTGATGCTTGTGCTAGCATAGTTTTAGAAGTCCAATACTTTTAGTTCAAATGATTGTCAAAGTAGGGAAATTTGAATTTCAAAATGCATTGGAAAGGCCTAACATTTTGCATCACTTCAGATGAAACATTCTTGGATTTGTTTTAGCCTGTTAGAGAGTGGGGGACAACTGCTGGGCAAGAGACAGGGTCATGTGAGAAGCACACAGAGAGAAGACGATGTGAGCAAGATGGCATTGCCCAGTAAGCAGCAGAGTAAGTAGATTTTGGTAAGAAGACAATACGAATACGGAACAAATCGGGTAAGTGGTATCAGAATTTCCTGCAAGCTCATTTTCCTCTAGAAACCCTACCAAATAAAGTCAAGCTTTTCAAATAAATAACCTTGCACAAATGCACGAAAGTAAAATCTTCCAGCACCTTACTTTGTACTAGTTTTCCACATGCAGTGTTGTCTATCAGATCTTACATTGTTTCAGGAGTTAGAATACGCGTAGTGAATAAAGACAAGGGCTTTCATAAAGACAGAAGCTACTCCTATGAACAAGGGACTTAAATGGCATCAGGCAGAGCAGGATTCTGCTGCTGCATCTGATGGGACACATATGCGTAGCGCAATGCAGTACCATGCTGGCTCCACTGAGGCTACACAAAGCAGTTTCTTATAACCCAAAGCGGGAATGTAATAATAATGCAGGTCTGCAGGTCTCAGTATTTAAGCAAGCAGAGATACAACTGAACAGCAAGGTACTAATGTGAAATGTAATACATCTCTGATGTGATGTTAGAATAGTCATTGAAATTAAACTCCACAGTTAGTTACGAATGTATATTCTACTTATAAACACTCATCTTGAGACTGTGGAGTTTGAGACATAGAAGAGTCACAACTGTGTCTAAAGCTGACTAGAATAGTGAAGTGAATGAAGTTTGCAATACTAGCTACTGCAAAGGAAGCCAGAAGCTGCTCCCGTATTGATGCTGTTTGGTGTGCTGGGTCTGCTGTCTGGGAAATGGAACTAATGGAAAAATAACCCTTTTCTCAGTCTCATGAAAATTAGTTTAAACACTTGGATAGGATAATAAAGATTTACAGAAAAGCCTATGGGGAAAATAATTTTGTATTTGTAGTAGAGTTAGAACAATGAACAGTAGATAAAGTTGAGCGCCGTATACTGAGCACTAAGATTGAAAGATAGTAAATAACAGATGTGAGCATTGTACATTCTGCACATTGACCAAGCCAAGGGTCTGGTGGGGGTAAGCATGTGAGTATGCTAAGATTGTTGCAACTCACGTGCTCAAAATGGCAGTATTGAAACGATCCCAGCATTAATCAGTTCTGAGTATTTGACTTCGCAGTCCTAGTAATAACATTAAATTCTTTAAGAAAGCTCCAAGTTAGGCCTTAATGAATGCAGGGAAGCCAGTCTAGTTCCTCATATATTTTTCTGATACTCTCTTCCTCGTCCTCTACTCTTGCATTTGCTGAACGGGCAGAGATTTCCTCTCAAGTCCAAAATATGTAAATAATCCAAATGCATCATTACCACCTTCCAGACATACAAAGGTCTGAAAAAATGCATCACAGAGCCAATGCGTTAGCAGATCTCTGGCTGACAGGAAAGGAAAACGAAGCTTATACCAGGATAAGATAGATGCACAGCAGATCTTATTTCAGGGTCTCTTTTTTTCCTCATCTCCATCCAACTCCTGTGCAAAATTAAATAACTAAATCTACTGCTGTTCATGGTGATAACAGAACCCACCATTACTACTTTGCTCTCTGCCGCTCGCACCACTGCTCTGGGCTCCCCCTTCTAGTCAAAGCCATGAAGAAAGAGGGTCTGATGTTGTCAGATCCAGCTTCCACAGGGAATAGCCCTGGGGTGGTTTTACCACAACTGGTTGAAAAAGGAGTCACATTAGCACAACCACTACTCGTAGATGCTTGGGAACACGTTAAAAAGACAAATCAATTTCTATCAAACTTTCAGTCCAATAGATTCTTATTATGAACAGAGAAGGCAATTATATCATGACAATCAGCTGAGTTAATGACCATCACTCAGCTATAACGTCAGCCTGCCCTTACTCACTAACAGATAACACTGCTTTTACAATCAGCTTAATCACAAAAAAATTATAATCTCATCACCCATCAGTATCAGTTGTGCATGTGCTGGGGCAGACCTGCTGGAGAGCAGCTCTGTGGAGAGGGACCCCGGTGTCCTGGTGGACGACAGGTTGACCATGAGCCAGCAGTGTGCCCTGCCTGCCAAGAAGGCCAACGGTCTCCTGGGGTGCGTTAAGAGAAGTGTGCCCAGTAGGTCGAGGAAGGTTCTGTTCCCCCTCTACTCTGCCCTGGTGAGACCCCATCTGGAGTACTGTGTCCAGTTCTGGGCTCCCCAGCTCAAGAAAGATGAGGAGCTACTGGAGAGAGTCCAGCGGAGGACTACGAGGATGGTGAGGGGACTGGAACCTCTTTCCTAAGAGGAAAGGCTGAGGGCTTGTTTAGCCTGGAGAAGGCTGAGGGGGGAATCTTATAAATGCTTATAAATAACTTAAGGGTGGGTGTCAAGAAGATGGGGCCAAGCTCTTTTCAGTGGTGCCCAGTGACAGGACAAGGGGCAATGGGCAGAAACTGAAGCACAGGAAGTTCTCTGGAGCAGGCTGCCCAGAGAGTTTGTGGAGTCTCTTTCTCTGGAGATATTCAAAACCCACCTGGATGAGGTCCTGTGCAGCCTGCTCTAGGTGACCCTGCTTTGGCAGGGGGGTTGGACTAAATGATCCCCAGAGGTCCCTTCCATCCCTTACCAGTCTTTGATTCTATGGTGTCAGATCAGTTTGAGGAAATAATTAGTTTCTGTACTGGAATTCCCCGCATTAAGCATATTAGCACACATATACATAGTGTTCATTTAAACACAAGCCATGTAAAACCATAAACATATGGGAGCAGAACTGAAGTGTACAAGATCCAGAAATAATTGAGCAGCTTTATGTACCCAGATGTTTTCATTATGCTCCTGGCAACCCATCACAGAAAACAAATATTTTCTCTTTGTTATTTCATAGGAAGTTTACCAAAGAGAAACACACTAGCATGGTTTTCATTTTTTTTTTTCCAGGGGAAGTGTCCATATTATCTGCTAAACTTTATTTCAGGATATGAAATTTTTGTAGATTTGTGTGTGTGCTTTGTGTGAACATAGGCGAAGCTGCCTTTTAATGCTGCAGGATGCTGATGGTCTTTCCAGTCCTCTGTTTAAAAGCTTAAAATGATGCCTTAGCAAGTAAATAGCCTTTCAGCACACAAACATACTGTTTTGAGTCCTTAAATGTAGGATGTAGATGTGCTGTTAATGAACCTGTATTTATGCCGAAACACTTCCTATCTCACTGCAAAGTTAAAGAGATAAGGCATTTAAAAACACTGAAAAAAATCGAAGTTCAGGATCAAGTCCTTTGCTGGTTTAAATTAATGAAGCAGTGTAATTGATGTGAATGATTTTTCAGCTTTTTTTGATGAAGGAATAGGTTCCTGTACTGTGAACAGACAACTAAATAACAGGTTTAACACTATCTTTCCTTTTCTGGACCCTTTAGAAAGACTTCAGGGAGAACTAAAGGGCCCATAGACAGCAGTTTGTAAGCTGCTGTTGTAGCACCCTCCCTTTGTTCCTTCACCAGTACAAGCTAGAGAAGGCATCTGAAGCTTGTACCCTGAGGTGCTCGCTCCGAAAGGCGGCTCAGCTGTCTGACAGGGGAAAAAAAAAAAAAAAAAAGAGAATCTCTTACCTCCTACATAAAAATGTTACTGTACTTAAAAAAGATAAAATTCAAGGCTGTTATGTATAGCCAGAGTTTGAGCACATTAAAGGACTGATATGGCTTATGAGAGCTTCTCCAAGAGCACAGATATTCTTTGTAGGAAAGCACGTGGGCTCCACAATTAAGTAGGCTTATGGGGAAAAAAATATTATTAATATACTTGCTGGAAAAAAATCAAAAGCTGTGATAGAGATTTTTTAAAAAAAAAAAAGTGTTTGTCATTGGTCCATCTGGATAAAATTTTCAAACAATCCTTTCAACGTATCAACTCTAAACACTATTTCCAGGAGAGTTAGATCCAATATAGGATTTTAGCAGTGTTCAAGTTCTAGGTGAGGGGTTACTAGACCCATAATCCGATAGCCGTATCCATCCAGATCCCCATAGCAGTATCCTGTTATTTGGATGACTGCTCTGACTATGAGAATAAGATGTAAACAGCAAGCAACACCACCATCTCTTCATCTGCATCCTGTCACATACGGAGAAGGGCCACCACAGTCAACATTTGAGGGTCATCCCTAGAGCAGAAGTGCCAGGAAGTTCCTCTGAAGGACTTAAGCATCACTTGACCTAATTTCTAGATGATTGCAAAGCCTAGGTAAGAGTCAGCTGGTCAGACTGGGGCAGCTATGTGGGTACATCAAGCAAGAACATATGGAAATGCCAGATCACTTAAGGAGATAGTGTTCAATTTAGGCAATTTTAGGGGAAGGTGACTGCTCAATGGGGCTTTTTGAACAGAATTATGGGTTTGAAGTCTGTTTAAATTCCATTTTAATGTTCAATGTCCTTCTGTATGACTTGACAAGACTTTTAGATGCCTGTGTATTATTGAAAGTCAATGACAAGGAAGTCCTGAGTCAAACTACTTTTTTCTTTATTGTTCTTTCCATTAGTCAGTGTTATGTAATTATTTATGTCAAATACCAGAGAGATTTTTTTCAGCAGAGATCCAAGACTTCCATATCGACATTACACGAGTAAAAAATGCAATGTTACAGGAGTTTTATAATCCTAGTAGAAAGAGGAGTTAAGTATTCTTCTGGACCCTTGCAGTCATCCAACCTAAACGAGAACATTAAATTCTGTGATTAGTCTGCAACGTCCTTTACTTTTTCCCTGTGTACATAATTACTTTTTGAAAACAACAGAAGTGATTTTTTAAATTATTTTTTGCTACACATCTTTTGTTCATTATTATTTGGCTGTACTTAGGCAAAAAGGATTTGTAAATCACAATTGCTCTTTGAAGTACATCCAAGTTAATTACAGAAGCAACAATAGAAAAAGAACGTAATTCAAGTGATTTTTAACACACATGTTCCTTTTTTCTTTACAGAAACTTTCTTATTTTTATACTGAGGACATAATAGCAGTCCCTTTTCTCCTACAGACTTTACCTTAAATGGTATGTAAGTGTTGGTAGTACGAACTTGGGAATGCAAACCAAGATGTGCACCTAGCAACCAACAGTGCACAGAGTGACTCCTGTTCTGTGTGATCTGCTCCACTGGAGAGAGAAGCCACTTAAGACCTCTAGCCCTGGTATTGCTAACTGCAGGAGAGCAGGCCATTAAGTGTAGAGACCCTACATGTCCATATATATTTTTTTTTCTTCCTTACTCCAGTTCGCTACCTGGTGCGAACTGCAGATTTGAATTCTTAACTTTAAAGCAGAGGGAAACACTAAAACACACATTGTGATAAGTATGAAAAATTTTCTAGTTTTGCGGTCAATGGTACAGCTTTTGGAACAAAAGAAGAATTTTCAGATCCTCTTCCCAAAATGGAACCTACAACAGAAGGCAAACTTTCCTCTGCCATCCTCCACAGACTTTAGGAGTCGGCAAGCAAGAGGTTCAGCTGCAGCATCAGGAAATCAAAGAACTCGGCACAGTGAGTTTTTTAGCATGGTGCAGAAACAGAATGAGGTAGGGTCAGAAAAGCTTAGTAGATAAGAAAGAGTATATGGGCAGAGGGTAATAGGAAATGGAGAAAGACAAAGGGGCCAGGTGACTTACCCAATTCAGATATCTCAATTTGTGTCTGTCTGAACCCAGCCAGTGCATGCAGTTTACCACTCATTTTCCATTCCGCATGGAAAAGAGTTATCCTGCTTTTCCACTAGAAGTATTTCACAAACCATAAGCTCAATTGCCTCAGAATACAGACCCTTCTGGGGTGATGCCACCATCCTAATTAAACAGGAGGACATCCATGCAGAAGCAGCTTCCTTGGAGGTGCTTTTCCTCAGGAGCAACCTTCTACCAAACCCACACAAGCTGTATATAGGCTCATCAGGGCACACCAGCCCAACACATCTGCTACCCTGTTCTCAGGTCCTGAAACCTGACAGACATCAAAACCTCCTACATAGAATCACAGAATGTTAGGGGTTGGAAGGGACCTCTGTGGGTCATCTAGTCCAACCCCCCTGCTGAAGCAGGGTCACCTACAGCAGGCTGCACAGGACTGTGTCCAGGCAGGTCTTGAATATCTCCAGAGAAGGAGACTCCACAACTTCCCTGGGCAGCCTGTTCCAGGGCTCCGTCACCCTCAGAGGGAAGAAGTTCTTCCTCATGTTCAGACGGAACTTCCTGTGCTTCAGTTTGTGCCCATTGCCCCTTGTCCTGTCACTGGGCACCACTGAAAAGAGTTTGGCCCCATCCTCCTGACACCCACCCTTCAGATATTTGTAAGCATTTATTAGGTCCCCTCGCAGCCTTCTCTTCTTCAGGCTGAACAACCCCAGCTCCCTCAACCTCTCCTCCTAGGAGAGATGCTCCAGTCCCCTCACCATCGTCATAGCCCTCTGCTGGACTCTCTCCAGTAGCTCTTCATCTTTCTTGAACTGGGGAGCCCAGAACTGGACACAGTACTCCAGATGAGGCCTCACTAGGGCAGTGTAGAGGGGAAGGAGAACCTCCCTCGACCTGCTGGCCACACTCTTCTTAATGCACCCCAGGATCCCATTGGCTTTCTTGGCAGCCAGGGCACACTGCTGGCTCATGGTTAACCTGTCATCCACTAGGACACCCAGGTCCCTCTCCACAGAGCTGCTCTCCAGCAGGTCCGCCCCAAGCCTGTACTGATGCATGGGGTTGTTCCTCCCCAGGTGCAGGACCCTGCATTTGCCTTTGTTGAACCTCATCAGGTTCCCCTCTGCCCAACTTTCCAGCCTGTCCAGGTCACGCTGAATGGCAGCACAGCCTTCTGGTGTATCTACCACACTTCCCAGTTTGGTGTCATCATCAAACTTGCTGAGGGTACATAAGCATTAAGGTAAGCTAAGATGTCCGGTAGAGGCACGTATCTCCTTTCCAACAGCACTGTATTCAACTCGCCAATGCACAGCAAAAGCCTGAGCCTAACAACAGGAAAAATGAATGGAGGAGTTGTGTGTTCGCATTTGCGGCATGATCAGCACTGCCTTAGTCATTAAAACATATGTTCTTTGCTAATTTTGTTGTAGCTTGTATTGAGTAAACAGTACTAAGTACATACCTTTGCCCCTTATACCAATCAAAGTAAGAAGTAATCACAAATTAATATATTTTCAGGGAGAGGTGATCATGGGAAATGTATTTCTGCAGCACCAAAAAGGAGACAATAAAACAGCTAACATTTGTAAAGCACTCTGCGGAGATACAGGTCTAGGTAGGAAATCAAGATGGGTTGGACATACAGAAATATTTGGCAGATCCCTCACGTGTTTAAGTGGATGCTGGTGATGACCTGCAGAAAGGAACTACAACAGCAGGAAGTGCAGAAACAACCTCCACCAGCCTCCCATATGCTCCGCTTGTTGCACAGCTGAGGCTTCCTTCGCAGCGCAGAGGCAGCATCATAGACAAGTATAGCTGAGACATGAAGAGCAGTACATCCTCCACTAATGCATTAAGTATATCCTAAGGCTTAATGCACTCAATTTAGAGACTCTACAGGTGCTCCAGCACCTACCACAGCTGCCAGGAGACTGCAGAAATTGCCAGGCAGTTCTTCCACCCCAAACATGCTAGATCTCAAGGGAGGAGCTTCCATTTCTTCAGCCTCTATCACTTCTTTGAGCAAAGTCAAACTCTAGCTTGGAAATAAACTATTTCACTTTCCAATTGCAGGACACAATTTAGATGTGTGTCACCACTGAGAATAAATTACCTTAAAAAGCACCTGGAGGTCATTAGGTTTATCCTGTTCTTAATTGCTTATTTTTGTTCTATATCACCCATTTTTAAGCCTTTGTTTTATTTATTTCATTGAACAGATTTTTCTTTGCATCTGGTTGAATTTTTGCCAGCCTTGTACTCATTAGATAATCTATATTCTTTGATAATTTAAAGACCCTGAAACCAGAAAACAAAGTACTTTGCAACAGAGCAGGTTACCTTTCAATACTGTGTATCATGGTCACACATTCAAGTTCAAAGACTAGCAAGTCCAGTTAAGCATCTAATTATGTTGATCAATGCCCGTGTCCATTTAAATACACGTGTCCAGAGTGAGGTCACTTTCTGTGGTCTTTTATTTAGGTACACAATTATTGATTTTTTTTTTTAAAAAAACTTCATGACCATAAACTGCACATGATATTTCTTTCCACTTTCCTATTTTCTTAAGTACCTCTATTAATATTTCTGCTTTACCAAGTATCAGATATTGAGACTTTTTAAATGCAGAGTATAATTGAGTTCTCAGTTAAGGAAACAATAACCCAGGCAAATACGCAGTTCCAGATATATTTTAAAATTTTTATTTCTAAGTAACATGCATTATGTTTATAAATTACTGGTCTGATAAAAATTACTTCGCCAGTACACATTTACCTCTGTTTTCAGTCATTTTTAGCAAGCTCTTAGGCAGAAATGGATGACTAAGGCATGAGAAATTCCAAAACACATAGATGTATATAAATCAAGAAGAAAGCAAAACTACCACTGTTACATCTTAATTTTGTAAGAGGACAGCAAATTACAGCAAATAACTTTCATTATGATGAGATTTCTGTGGCAAATATTTATGTTGAGGACTTAGTTTGTTTTTTAAAATAGCGCTTTTATCTGAATATGAAGATAAGTCTTATTTCAAGAAGTGATATTTGTTGGATATAAACTTCAAAACAGAACTCTATTTTATTCATTTGAAAGTATAAAAATCTGATAACCAACACCATTCCTAAATACTTAGACCTCCTGAAGTGAGATATCTTATATATACGGGATAATGCTTGGTTATAAAATCTGCACTTCACTTACTACCTTTACTGCAGCTTAACAGTTTCAGAAGGCATCCATTCTGTATGTTTTACATGTAAAAATTAAATTTTATATCCCTCAAGCCAAAATATATGGACAATCCACACCATGGCTGATCTCTACTAAATTCCTCAGCAGTTTTATGGGTTCCTAATAGTTTAAATAAAAAGAAATAATTTAAATAAAGAGAAAGCCATGTATAGTTATAACCTCGCACGAATGATGTAATTTAATACTGCTAGCTCAACATAAGTCAGTTGCTTAGGAAGTATTTCATGGATTGTCACATGAAAAACTTAAGGATTCTTTAACCTGATAGAATTGCGTATTTTGTGGAGAAACTGTTTCACTATGGTCAACAGGTTCTGCTGGTGTGTAAGAAATACTGCTTCAAACCGTTGCTTGGCATAGTAATCCTCAGAGGAAAAGTCTACATCATCAAATTCCTACAAGAAACACGCACACATCTACATGTTGGATTCTACCCCTGTGGAATACCATCTGTAGGCTTTAGGTGATAATATGCAACAGGGCAACACACGAGAAACAAAGCTAGTGATTCATTTAAATAGAAATAGTTCAACACAGCCTTCTCTCATGACACATTAAATACGATAGGCAGAAGTGGCAGGGTGCTAATTACTCTGGTGATGTGATCCATTTTCTAAATAGTGCGAACATCAATAATTCATCAGAAGTGGCTGTTAAAAAATTTAATGTCTGACAATCCAGGCCTGGCAAATAGGAAGATAGGCTTTTGTGTCTACTAGTTGGCATTCAGAAGCTTTCTGTTCATTATAAAATATAAATGCATTGTTCCTACTTGAGGCGGTTTAGATTATGAAAGATGGCAGTTGCATAATGTGTCTAGTTTTGATTGTTTCAGGTAGGAAGGCAGAACCCAGCAGACAGAAATACAGATCTCATTTAATGTAAATGAGTTTTACAAATACATTTAATAAAGTCTGAATGGTTTCTGCTAATAGCAGCAGCCCAATTACAAGGAAGTGAGTATAGCTACATAAACATAAAAATATGGAGTAATCAGATGGTTCTGCTGGCTGAATACTGCACTTCCAGTTAAGAAAAATCCCCTGCTTATTCAGAAGAGCTTAATTTGGCTGTTAATGTTGGCATCAACATTTCATGAAGAGAGCATTAATGACTACAAAGTCAAAGTATATTGCAGAAATGGACTGGTAAAGCATCATCTTTGCATATGTGGATTTCTAGCTTTTGGATTTCTGCAGCTGTGCAGACAAATATAGTAAATGATAAAAGCCTTTCTGTTTAGCCTTGGCTGAGTGTAATTTGCAAATATGTATTGTTTGAATAGGAAAGGTTAAAAGGGTGTTGCTGTGTCTCCCAAAAAATTAGGACATAAGTACCTGTACAAACTACAGCGCCAAAGAAAAGCATTACAGCTCAGCTATTCAAAAGTATTTAAGCACTTAACTCCCATTCTGGCAAGTACATTCTCTCGAAATCAGTGACAATTAGGTGTTCAAACAAGAATTAGGTTCTCAAATAGCTTTGTGGATGTGGGCCTATGTCCCAGACTGAAACAGGTTAAAAGCTTCAATTAGAATATAAGTGGATCATAATCTAATAGTCCAACTACAAGAAAATGGGTTTAGGAATGCTATTTCTGTCCTTAACTGCTCAAACAAAATTTTAATGAAGGTCTTATAAAACAATCTCACCATACACAAACTGCTTAAACCCTCAAATCCTTGAATCATCAATATTTCAGTCCTTGTGACTTTTTTCACCGTAGACCAACAGAGCTTTGTGTTGTTTTCCAAGTCCCAAATGTAATCCTTCATTAAAATTTAGATTGATCCCTAAAGATACTTCACACATTCTTGCCTCAGAACTGATAATTGAATTTTATCAGTCATTTGAGTGAGATAGATGCTGAGGGTATGTTTGAACTATTTGCCACATACTGTGATGCACACTGCATTTTTGCTTTCTTGCTAAAATTTCTGTGACGTGAGCTGGAATTCTTGGTTTCTCCTAATTCAAAGTAATAGATTCCATCTTAACATCAGATAAACTCCTTTCAAGGGCAAGCTTCCGCTAAACAGAGTACACTGCATTAGCCCTGGACTAACTAGTACCTACAGATACCAGTGATCTTAAATGATTCTGGTTTACGCTTTTGAAAGGGAACATATTTTCTCCTATTTACTTACCCAGACCACTTCCAGGGTAGATCAAGCTCAAATTCAAGACATTGTACACATAGTCACATCTCAAATCTTTGGAGAAAGAGGAAATTATTTGTTTTTCTTAGAATGGGTCTCTACAAATTCAGAAATATTTTCTCAAAACTTAGCTCATAACAGCTTATGTTATGGGTGGTGGTGGGTGATGTTGTAACATGTATCCACTGTAAAGCCAAGATCTAAGTGGGCTGCATGCACATCAGGAAAATTATATCCATGAACTCTGCTGGAAGAACAGTTTTCAAAGAACTGTAAACTGGCAGAAAATCATGCCAGGCAAACTGTAGAAAATATCATTCCAAACTCCGCTTGTATACTGAAACAGAAGAAAGGCCGCAAAAAATCCCACTAAAATTAGTCTACTTAAATTATTCTAAGCAAACCATTCCCAAAAATCTTACAGTATATCTGAAATGTTGAAAGAAATTAGTCCCCACTATTTGTACAGAGATGATACTTTGCATGCACTCCTACTGGAAATGCCCAGCCCCTGTAATTAAAGGCTGACTTTAATGTTTTACCTTCTGTCCGGATCATTTAATGTTTATTAAATACAGTGGTTAATAGTTAACCAACTTTTATAATTGCTTTTCTCTGAAAAATATATCAAATTTATTTTTTTTTCTAGTCAATAAACCGATGACTGGGAAAAATAACGATACGTTTTCATGCTTTTAGATTTATTATTTATTTTTATTCTTGACAATTATGGGCATCCTCCCCAAATACTGTTTTGCTGATGGTCCAGTCGCTAAATTTTTGAGATTACTTTGAGAAGGCAAAATCTTTATGCCAATACAAAAAAAAGCATAGAAACTCCAGAGATTATCACCACTCTTCCCTAGGGAACCAATCACATTTGAATAAGAAATAAAAAGGATAAAAAAATAGCAAGAAGCAAGGGGAAAAAAATAACAAGGAACAAAGATATCCATTGAGCCATGTACTGTGACCCCATCACTTCTGACTACATAAGCAAGGTCATGAAAGGAGAGGTCACCTGAAAATTCTGGTAGTTCAGCATTTGGTATCTGTTGAGTGTTTACTTATGGCTTATCATGTTTTCAAAGCAAGACTAATGTCCCCAGATAGTGTTGGACACAAACTGGAGGCACAAACTTTTTCACTGAACAAAAACCTGCGAATTCCAACTGCAGCTGGTTTGAGAGCTGCGTTTCTTGGAAGAAGTCCAGTATTTCAGAAGTCAAAGATGAAAAACAATTAAAAGTGTAATTCAGTAGAAAAATAAAATTAAATTTCACAATAAAATTAATTATTCCATTATGACAGATTTGTACTGCATTTTATGTGGAATTATATTGATATGTCTGTATAATATTACCTGTGTCTAAATAAAACCAGATTTTAGTAAAGAATATTTCATTTTAAGAATGTTACATTTTTATTTTTTCCACTTGAAAAACTATATTGTTATAAGCTTATAATCTTAGCAATCCACTATTCTGAAAATTAGGAGTACCAAACTCTATTCTGCTCAGTATTTTATGGAAGACTTCTGTAAACACGGCTTCCCAGTCCAACTTAACCCTGAAAATGTTTTAGAAGACATTTGCTAGTTTGCATCAGCCCAGATCACCATCACCTAGTACACTTCCAGCTGCTTCCCTGAGGCTACTCTAGCACAGATTCCTTTTGCCTGTACTGCAGTCGTTACTTTGCACTGCTTACCAAAGTCTTAGCAACTTTTTCTTTAATATTTAATAAAGTTTTCTTTAATATTGTTCTTTTTCTCAGTTTTCAGATGAAATGCTGTGCCTGTTCAAAACGCTAGATATTTGGTGTTTTTTGAAGTATTCCTTTGTGTTATCACCTACTGAATATGAATACAGAATGTAACAGGTTAACTTTGAAGAAGTTCCTAGTGCCCAGTTTCCAACTACATCATTTGAAGACTTACATAAAGACTTACTACCTTTATTATTTTTTCCCTGCAGAAGTTAAAACATTTTCTGTGTAAATATCTGCCTTTTATTCCTCAGCAGGTGGTTAAAGCTTTGCTTTTGTGATAACTCTAAAGGTCATCTTTGTCAGGCAGCATTAAAAGAAATCATCTTTCACAGATGTTTGTTTCCATAGCAGACTACAGAAAAGCCATCAGAACATTACTGTGATTTTGTTACCTTTGGGGAGTGTTTATTATTTAGCTGTCATCATTAAAAATTCAAAGCAGCGGATTGGCAAGGCAAGCTTAAACAGGGTCCCCCCCACACACATATTTATGGCTAAACAATTGTGAAAATAGGCTTAAAAAAAGTGAAGAGAGGATAGGCTGCCCTTAGAAACAGCAACTTTAGTCACTAACAGCTGCAAATCTGATTTTAAAAAGCCACAGATTAGTGATTTTTATTCCAGAAACTTTACCCAACATAAACCTAGGTAATTATAACAAATGGCATAGAGGCAGTAATTTGAACAGCACATTAATCTGCAGAGCAACACTGAAATATGGGGATGACTAAGTCCTTTTTTTTTTTATACTTTAAAACAAGAATTCTTCATTGTGCACCATTAAGCCACCATCAAACTCCATGCATTAGAGTGATATCAGATAACATATGTAGTATGACCAAACCTTTTACTTTTGCTACAGAAATCCTGTAGATGTTAATTAGGGACTTCAGAGTCATTCCATTGGTTTGAAGCCAAGACCATGTTCAGGAGATAACACAGAATCCAACCTGCTATATCTCTCCTTTTTGCCAATACTCACAGCTGCTCAAAGAGGCTGAGAGGTGAGAGAACAAGAAGCTCAAAACCATTTTTCCATCATTGCCACATTTCCAGAAGGCACTCTACAGCCCAGTGCATGAGCTCCACATAAGGCACTTTTTAAATTTTTTTCCTCAAAACTGAATTTACAGTTATTTTCCTATATTCTACAAGTTTTTAGTAGTAGGAAGTTGTCCAGCGTGGCCAGTGAGAGATACTAGAAAGAGGGGAGTACCTGAAATCTTACCCTTTCCCAGGTTTAGACAGGGATTTACAGAACTTAGAGAGGGCCTCTATGTGAGATAAGGCTTGTCAGCACACATCTTTTGACGAAGGTATCTAACAGCATTCCTTACTAAGAAGGAAAGACAATAAAAGCAAGCAAGACAAAACACAGACCAAACAGTTCTATTCACCTACCTCACTGTTTTGTGTACAGTGGTTAAAGAATCCACAGAAAAACCAAGAAATCTGAATTGAACTAAAAGGACTGAAACCTGCTCCTAGGGTCCTCTACCCAAACCACCAGCTGTTCGATCATGAGGGTGCTCCTCCTACTGAAGCCATGATACAGCACAGGGAAAAGCTTAAGGCCTGTAAATTTAAATTAGTCATGCCTATTAACCAATTAACATTTAGTTAATTATTTCCAACCCACATCTTATTAAGTCTCTGGAGCTGAGTCTAGCTACCCAGATTCCCTCTGTCATCAAAGGAACAGAAACAGCACCTGCCTCTGCAAGGAACCACTCCCTGAGGGCCCCTCTCTGTATCACCATGGTGTATAGAGGGAGGAGAGAACAAGTTTTCCCTCAACTTAAACACCTCCAGTAGGTAGCTAAAGTTTGTAGGGATGAAACTGGGCTATAGGATCAGTAAGCATAGAGCAAGACAAAGTTACATTGGGTTGGCTGAGCCAACATCACCATTTGTCTCATTTAATCTGGAAATGTGCCTACATAGCAGGCTGAGTTACATCCCTTCCTGAGGAATTTGATGGTCAAAGTGGATGTCCCTGTAAGAAAATTCATTTATTCAGCCACCTAGTGAAAACTAGTGAATGACCTAATATATATGTGTATGACATAAATCTTCTGTTGACTATTTTTGTAATGCACCTGCCAGTCACGTACAGTATATTATGAAACTCAGACATCTCAAAAACAAATATCCATTCTTCATGTGAACAGGAAAGGACACCACCACAATCTCTATCTGCCTCGGAGTTTATCCAGAAACATGAAACCTATAAAACCTTCTTGCTGAAATTTGAGGACAGAATCAACGCACAGATCATTGACAAAGAAATGAAAGTATTTTGCATATTCAAAGGAGAAGTGTGATGTTTGAAGGCTTGAGGGTTTTTTGGTTCTGGTCAGTATATACTGTTAAAATCTTGCAGCTCCTAATTAGCAAATTCTCTTGCAGAGACAGGAAATGATCCCTCTTAGACTGTATAGAAGCGACAGAACATTAACATTTCTGTTCCAGATGGATACCCAGTGGTCAGCTTGATAGAAAATAAGGTGTCTTTTACAGACTCTATCATGTACTCTGTTTCCAAAATGTTGTTCCATTTTTCACACCATTACTGAATGCCCTAATATGTGCTTTTTCTCAATTCAGCAGTTGTGAGAGAAGCAGACACCAAATTATTCTGAAGGGCCCTAATTAATGCTGCTTTCCACCTGTGAAGTTTGGGTCCCCTTCCCCTTTCATTCTGCAGTCAGCTCTGCTGCAAGCTTGTGCAGAGATGCTCTGAAGTCAATCAGGTTTCATGCAGGTGTCCCAACAGGCAGCAACAATACATTACTTAACACGTGAACGGGTTTGTAGGTGCGTGAGGCAATGGTGTGTGGTGATGGTGTGGCTGAAGCCTTATACATGTTTAACATTAATGCCTCTCATAATAATTTATTATTCCCTCTCACTTCTAGGCTCTTGGCAACTTCACCTCAATTTGGAGACTGTTCATGGCTCCTATCATCCGCCAAGAGAAAGGCAGCGAAGGAGGTGCCACAGTTCACCTAGGATCAAGAATATCCTCTGAAGGTGCTTATTTTTCTCTCTGTTGTCTCCAGAGAAAAAAAAATTCCTAATGTAGACACCCTAGTCAAGTGCTTAACATTAGCTTGTGACAGTCAGCCACATCAATTATCCTCTTTGCTTTTCAAGTTGCTATGAACTATAAGCATATACATTTGCTGAGGGAGCAGTGGTTATATCTGACAGATTGCCCCAAAATTAAGAAAATTCCAAAGTAATGGGTCTATAGAGCACAGCTATTTTAGATAATTGTATTGTTTAATTTCAGTAATGGCATTTTTAAATGAATACTGGCACATCAGTTGAAAAGTATCTGTATTTTTCTGTTCCTTCTTCTGGCTGCCCATGTTGTTGTAGTCATTGTCTGGTAATAACAACAAACTACAGAGCACTGGAAAAACAAACTGTTATTGTCTGAGAAGTTTCAATAAGGGAAAACTCGCCCTTTGCTAGAAACACACTTAAAATTTCTGATATTGTGACTTTATTTATGAAATATGGAGAAGAGAATAACACAGTTAAAAACTACCTTGTTAACTCTGCTTTTATTGCTAAAAATCCTCCTAGAAAGTATTTCCAGACACATGAAGGATGAGAAAGTGATTGGGAATAGTCAGCATGGATTCAGGAAGGGGAAATCATGCTTGACTAACCTGTTAGTCTTCTACAATGAGAAGGCTACCTTAGTGGATGAGGGGAGAGCCATGGATGTTGTTTACCTCAACTTTAATAAGGCTTTGGACAGTATCTGCCATATGACCAGTGGCACAAGGTCCAGTTGGAGGCAAGTCATGAGTGCTGTAACCCAGCGCTCACTGCTGGGCCCAATACTCTTCAATATCTTCATTAATGACCTGGGTAATGGGATAGAAAGCATCCTCAGCAAGTCCACAGATGATACAAAACAGGGAGGAGCAGCTGATATGTCAGATAGCTGTTCCATCTTTCAGAGTGACCTGGACGTCAAAGACCTGCAGTTCAGCAAAGGGAAGTGCAAAGTCCTGCACCTGGAGAGGAACAACCCCAAGCACCAGTGCATGCTGGGGGCTGACCAGATAGAAAGTAGCTTTGCTGAGAAGGGCCTTAGGGTCCTGGGAGGCAGCAAGCTGACCATGAGCCAGCAATACACCCTTGAAGCAAAAATAGTCCAAGAGTATGCAGTCTGCATGAGGAAGACCATTGCCACCATGTGGAGGCAGGCAATCCTTCCTCTCTGCTCAGCGCTGATGATGCCACATCTGGAGTTCTCGGTCCAGTTCTGGGCTTCTCAGTACAAGCAAGACATGGACTTATTTGGGTGTGTCCAACACAGGGCTGAAAATGTGATTAAGAGACTGGAACATCTCTCATATGGACTGAGAGGGCTGGGACTGTTCAGCCTGGAGAAAACAAGACTCATGGGGGATCTCGTCAATGTGTACAAGTACCTAATGAGAGAAAATGAAGAAGAGGGAGCCAGACTCTTCTCGGTAATGCCCAGAGACAAGACATGAGGCAATGGGCACAAACTGAAACACATGAAACTCCGTCTGAAAATAAGAAAACACTTTTTTACTGTGAGAGTGGTGAAACACTTGCACAGGTTGCCCAGAGTGGTTGTGGAGTCTCCACTCATAGAGATATTCAAAACCCAGTTGGACACAACCCTGGACAGCCTTCTCTGGCTGACCCTGCTTGAGCAGGGATCATCTCAAGAGGTCCCTTCCAACCTAAATGATTCTGCATTTCTATGGAAAATTAGTCAAGAAATCTCTGACTACTTCTGTCATTACAGAAGCTATTCCTGCTAAGATACAAATCTTTTATTTCAAACATATAAAGAAAATGGAGTTCAGATATTAAATTTACTACAAATCTCCCTTGTGATTGCAGAAATGTTGTTTATTCACTTCATGTTCTTTAGTCCAGTTTTTATGTGTATAATTCTCTAATTATCTGGGGAGGAACAACCCCAAGCACCAGTACATGTTGGGGGCTGACCAGCTAGAAAGTAGCTTTGCTGAGAAGGGCTGAATATGCTTTTAACTAATTAAAATATATTCATAAAAATTTTTAAACTAACTATTCATGTCATAGGCAATTTTTTTTTACCTGAAAAGCCTGACTAAAACATGTATCTCTAGACAAAATTCAACAGACAAAAATGAAACACTCTCCAGGCAGGCACATGAGGTGGAGCAGGGAGACGGAATCAGCTGAGCGACAATAATTCAGACTAGCTAAGGATCTTCTGTCTTATCTTGAACAACTCAAAGTCTTCCTTTGTGGATATGTAGAGAAGAGCTAATACAGTTCATACAGGTAAAGAGGAAAAGGGTAAGGTAACAAAGTAAGCCAAATTCTATCACTAAATGGCAAAAAACATTACACGGAGCACCAAAACTCCCTGGAGCCAACAAATGCAGGGTCAGAATTGGGGCTTTTGCTAGTGTAGCTCGAAGGGGGAGAGGTAAAAATAGTGGGAATATACAGCTGATAAATGGGATAAATTCCCTTAAGTCAGAATGCATCTCTTAAGCTGTCTAGCAAAGCAGTTTATGAAAAACTTGCATTCGAAATATGAGACCTGTTGTCTCCAGACACTCTCCAAAAAACAAATAAGTTCTGTTACTTTATATTCTCGTGCTTGTAAGAGTCTGCTTAACCCATTCTCTACCAACTTCAATGTTGCATCTGGAATTCACAAAGTTTTTTATTCGTCTGTAGGGCTCCCTCTTTCTCTGCCTCAGTTTCTCATTTATTACATGGGAAAAATCACATTTTCAAACTTGACAGAAATGTTGCTACTACAATATATTAAAGGTTGAGGCTTTTAGATATTTTATTGATACAGACTGTAAATATAATAAGTAGTTCTATCATCTGTATTCATAAACACAGTAATGGAAATAATTGTACAATTATCTTTGAATTCCACTTTCAGGAAACCATGGTGGTATTTGTAATTTGTTTACTTTATTCCCACAGAAAAAATGGCCCCTGTAGTGCAAACTACAAGAAAATAAACTAAAATGCTGCCTTTCCTGTAGCAGTCTCATTTGTCTCCTGCCTGCTCATATGCTATATTTTTAAATTCCATTTTCCCTATTTGCATTCTTTTGAATTCATCTTTACCCTGCCAGGTTCTCCAGTTCCATTCTTTTATTTTTAAATAAATAATGGAAAATGAGATGATTTGGGGTTGGGGGGACTGGGAGATTCTGCCCACTAGCTGATATCATTGCTCTGTATAGCATGTGTTCTCAAAAATGTGGAAGCATGACTGAAGAACTTGAAAAAGTACTCCTAAAAAAAATTCTGCAAACCTAAAGCTGCAGCCATCTGGAGCAAGAGTGATGCCTGCCATGAACTTACATACCTCAGACTCTGAAAGGTTTTCAAGCTGAATGAATTCGCATCTGTCAGAGAAACAGGCAGACTTTCATGCAATGGAACGAAACATGGCAATTAGATGCAATAAAAATTGTAATTAGAGAGCCATGTCTAGTGTGCTCACAGTAATTTGGGATCATTTTTTTTCTGGTACAGACAGAAACGAAGGCCCAGTCTAGAATGGTGATAGATCTAATGTCTCCTGGTAGCTGCTCCTGGGGAGCTCATCCCTTCCCTGGGAATGGCTCTTCCTGGCATGACCCCATGCACGGCCAGCTGTTGTTGCTGCCAGAAAGCTATTTGTGTCTTTGAAGCCCAAGAGCAATTGTTTCGGGTTCTTGGCTGTATACCTTTATTAAATAAGTTTACCTGCTTTCTAGATTTCCAGCCTAGATTGCCTCTTAATATACAGGATATATAAAAAGCAAGATGCATGCTGTTTACGAATGCTGATACTCACTGGAAATCCGTGTCAGCCATGTACTCCACGCCTGCTGTGTTTGGTTGGGAGTACAGGCGGATGCTGCAGGCAGCGTAACTGAAACTTCAATCTAGGAGTCTGCACTGAGTTCCACAGGAGCAGAGGAAAGCTACCCAGTGCACACATATTCAGGATGCAGACAGATTTGCCATGGGAGAGGCAGTCGGGTGAGGGGGACTCCAGTCTCCCCCCAGCAGCATGAGCTGGTGTGCTGATCGCTCAGCAATGAGACAGGGGACCGGATGGCTGATGCTGTTATAGGGGCCACTAGACTCTGGCTCCATGCCCAAACATCCTCAGTGAAGAATTACATTATTTTTAGTATATTTTATCATGTATGATACTGCCTCTTTTTTCTCTTCCTGAGAATTGTGATTGGCTGCGTTAAATGTTTAGATTTAACATGTATATGGAAATGAATATAATATAAAATGGAAAGAGTAAAAAGCAGCTAAAAAGGCATATATTTTACATATTTTTTTTCACAGTAAGGAAAACTGATGTTTATTTATGCCGATCTAAAAGAAAGTAACAGGTAAACTATGCTTTCTTTAGAAGCTTTTAGAATTTATAACAATTGTGTTTCTAGAATTTAGCTATTTAATGAAGACGCCATTTAAACTATTTCAAAGAACCTGATCAAATTTATCTATCTGCAAGAGACCTAATATCTTTATGAAAGCTTTGGCTTTAGAGATATGAATGCCATTATAGAAGAGCACGGCGCAACGTTACTCATCTTGACAAGTTCAAGGCAATGATGGATGACTTCTGAGAGAAAAATCTGTCGCTATAGTTTGTGTAGTGCTAAAAGGAAGTGCCAATAAATAAGACGCTGAGTTCAGACAGCGGTGTTCAGAAACACTGTGGTATTGTTTGCATGTGTTATACAAAATCATTTTTAATAAATGTCGTCAAAGAAAACTAAGCTCATCAGCTGTCATAACAGAATGACATATATTGTGCACAAAGGTGTACTCTTGTAAATTTAAAACTGAGTCTTCAGTAGTAGAAAAGGCAGTAAATTAAAAGCAAACATCTCTTCTGAGTTCCCTTTTGTTCCCAGGCAGAGACAATTGCATGATAATACAACCAGGGTGCTATATAACAGCTCTAACAGTTTAGCAAAAAATCAGTTCATTAGCTGTAAGTTTAAATGGTTTTCTAAGTTTAACGAGCAAATTTCTGTCATCTGCTATTTTAGTTCTTTGACTAGGAAGACTAGGATTCTCTTGCAGAAGGCAAATCTGAGGGAACAGAGTTGGTACAAAAAGAATACTCTCTGACTAGGTTTTTTCCTCTTAACAGAAGACTGCCAGAATGGTCCACTGGCATGAGGAACGACGAGTGCCCTCAAGCTGAGTGGGAATACCAGTCAATGTCCTCTGAGCTTCTCCCCTAGCCTCCAAGCTGGGAAGTAAAATATGTTAGCTGAGAGTTGCTTAACTTGAATTTCAGATAGCTTGCTTCACTCTGCAGCTGGGATAGGCTATGAAGATACGTGTGAGCTGTTCCTGTAGCTTGGCTGACAGGCAGAACCTTGTCAGGCGGCAGTAACACACCCAAGATCTAACACAGGCTTGTACCCTGCGTCACGCACAGGTTGGCTTTTAGCTCATGTCTCCTGTCTGCTGCAGCCAGAGAGCCCAAACTTCAGCCCTGGCAAGTGCAAATTAGCCGATGACAATTGTGTCCTTTGGCTGGGGTCACAGACACTTACAGCTTACTTTGAAACCTGTGATTTTTTTCATTCAAGGATGATCTTGTACAATACTGTAAGTGGTTTATTCTTTTTAGTGAACACATAGCAAATTAACGAGTTCAGAATGGTTATTGTTTTATGAAAAATGCGTCTGAGTGCAGAGCTGTTATGCAACTGTCATCATGAAGAAGAGCAGGATTTTCAAAAGCATCTTTCAAAGCAACTCCATTAAGAACATGTGATGCTTTTAATCCATTAGCTCCTTACTTCTGATGTGAATTCCTGACTGCTTGAAGCTGGTGGCGGAAACTCCAGACACCTCAGGGAGGCCACAATTTCACTCCTGACATGAGTAAGCTTTTCCAGTTCTAATAACAATGCAAACATTTGCTACTTACATGCTGTATTTTTCTGCATTTCTCTCCTTGTGACATCACTAAGTTTAAAGAGATTGTTACACGGTGGATGTGGATTTTGCCTCTCTCTCTATTTTAAGAATATCATCTTTCAACCAAGCGTTTTGCTCATGGCAAAGAACCAAGTACCAATCTGAATTACGTATGTACAAGTGCAAAGAGAATGATCTCAGAGCTGAAAAAGATACTAAAAAGCTAAAAATGTACTGAAAAATATACTGACTTAATGATAAATATAATTCATCATAAATGGTGTTTTTTCAAAAGTCACAAATTGATTTACAACATGGGCCTAATAAGCAGACACCTCAAATCAAAGATAGTTATCAGATCACATTTAAAGTGTCTGAAAAACATATTTTAGAATGCAATGTCCAACTCACCATAATAAAGCCTCAGAATGATTCTTTTCACTGACATGCAGCTAAACCAGGGTACGATTCCAATGCTGCTTTGAGCAAGTCTCCCCAGGGGCATCAGTGAGATTGAGCTACAGCTATTCAGTTGTGTCCACTCACTGGCATTTTTGCACATTATCATTTTAAATAAGCCACAATATGTTGTGATCTTGAAAAATTGCTTTAAAATTGTTTGAGTTCAGTTGCATACACCCCCTTCTTCGGAATACTTCTCAACTCATCTGCTACTCGTCTCCCAAAAGCTATGGGTACCAGTGCCTTGTTGTTTCACTAAATTATAGAACGGGGATGGCTGGGGCGCAGCCATCTCAGGACTGTGCAAGACAAATTTGGAAATACACTTTCTGCATTGTTTTATTGAATATCACCGTATGCTCTTCTGATCCATGCTGATGGCCACAATAACTCCCACAAACATGTTAGGAAAAAAAAATGAACTATTACTTTGCTATTAGGAAAAAATTCACTAATGGGCATATATGGGTTTTCATATCTAGTTCATACAAATTTAAAGACCACAGTTTGTCTCCAGTGTAAGCAAGGGGATAATTTGGCCAAAGGCTATAAAACTCATGTACTAACAATAAAAATGTGACTATCAATATTAAGTCTTTGTTATGTTCCTGGAACATGGGGAATGTTGTATCAGCTGAACAGAAAACAAGCATCCGAAAGACCTAAAATTGCATGGGAAAAAAAATAATATTGCAGAAAAGGAATGTACATCTAAAAAGCTGTTTGAAAATACTCTACAGAGTTACTTTAAATGTATAATATGTATTTTTTTATTTATATAATAACCATATTCAAAATACAAGCGTGGTAAATGGTGCTCACATACTAAATTCGGGTACATAGAGCATCTGCATTCATTGAAGTCCTGTCTCAGTAAACCCTTACTCCTTGCTGCTGGCAATGAGTCTACTTGGTCTACAGCAGTCACCAGGAGATCCTTGCCTTGTCGACTCCACACAAAGTGGCCTGTGCAACAAATCAGGGATGCAAGCTGAGAGTCTTGAATCAAGTGCAGCAAGCCTTCCAAAACACAGTTTAAAGGTTGCAACAACCAGTAAAGTTCAGTGCCTCAAAGATGGGAGGTTATCTTACTCTGCTACCTTCATTCATCGTTGATGCACAACAGTCTAAATCAAAGCAAAGTACGTTTGTAAATTTTGAGTTTCATGAATGCAAAGTTACAAAGACTTACAAAGGCAGGTGTTTGAGAGGAAAGAAGATCAGACTACGTATTGCAGCACCAGATCCAGAGATATCCCTCTTCCCTTCTGTCTCCAGCAGACAAACTCCAGACATTCATGTTATAGAGGTAAAGAGCTGGTCCCAAAGCATAGCCAGCCTTTCAAGGGTGCATTTTATGGGGAATAAATGTTAGGACCATGAGGTTTTAACAGTCAACTCTTATCATTTTTTTGCCTCTTCTTAGTCCAAATGTCATCAGGAGGAAATTTGACCTTTGATTTCAGAAAATGATTGTGCTGACATTTCGCTAAACCCTAAGGAGAATCTCAGCCCATTTTGAAGATGAGTAGAATTTGTCACCTGCACAGGCAATAGTCTAGTCCTGAGATGGCCGTCATGTGAGATGCTACCAGATTTTTATTGAGATCAGACACGATGGTAACCAGAAAATTTGAGGTGATTATGGTCTTGGACATAATAATCCAAGGCCTTGTCTTTGAGATGTAGAATGACAGACATGTTTAAGCATAACTGTTGTTTTCAGTTGTTACAAAGACAGTGCTTCCCTGAGGAAGTGCACACACTGCAAAGTGAAAAAAGAGTTTTGTTTTATTTATTTAATTCAAATATAAGAAAAATATTATTTGGGGTGGAAGTTATATTGTATTTATTCAGATGCTTTTAATTAGAAAAAGAATACTCACTTCTTGGATTCTAACTCTTGTGTGCTTAATAAAGATCTCAATATATTAACCTAGAAAGCCTGTAGGCAGCTTGCACATTTTAATAACCCAGAAGCAGCTTCCTATGGAGTGTTACAGAGTGACACATCTCTGTATTTGATTATCCAGGAATTTATTATGTGCACTAGTCCTCCAAAATTTTTCAGACTAAAACTTATTGCAGCAGAGTTTAAGCTTCAGCAGATCTACAGATTGGACTCAGAAAATACCTCCATTCAAAGAAATATAAAAATAGAACGTATGACTAATTAGAAAAGATCACCTTTTGAAATACTTCCTTGGCTACTCAGCTAATTTCCATGACCCTTTTCCCTGTAGTTTAAGAGAATTGTATTATTGCTATTCCCCAGGGATTCCATTAAAATAGATTGATCTTGTCTTTCATACAACAAAAAGGAGGCCTGAGAAAGTAATTTTATATATTTTGTAACCAACTAATTTTTGCAATACTTTCAGTACTCCGCTTAATCTTTTCTGTATGACCATGAAAGAGAGAAGCATTGACAAGCTTTACACAGCACTATAGCTCAATGTACTTTCAGAAAACAGCTCTGTAACCGATGCTCAAATTTACCTACACATCCTAAGGAGATGAATGTGATCTGTAAGTAAAACCTGGTTGTTAAGAAGTTTTGCTTTAACCACAGCTCTGTTTTTGCTCTGCTGGCATTACCAGTTAATACCCTCTGATGAAAAAAAGAAACACGGTTAGCAATTACCCCTGTATCCATTTAAGCTGTCAGTTTTAACAGGCACCGCTCGTTGGACACCAGACACCCTAATCGGCCGCTGGTTCGTTTTCTAATGAAGCTGTCTGCGAATGTCTGAAAAGTGATGTCCTTGAGACTGGCAGCTTCAGAGTGAACAAGCGATTCCTACAAATTTTTTCTTAACTGGCATTGAGTTTGTTTTTCAAGGAATGAAATAGAATTACTGCACGATCTTTGGTGGTGGTTTATAGACATTCTGCTATATATTTGCCATTTCCTCAAACTAAAAAACTGGAAGCAAACCTTTATTTTTATTTTGTAATTTGTGTGCTTATCTCAAGATCAGGGCTATTTAGCTGTTCAACAACATTATGAACAACATTTTTAATAGGCTTTGCATAAGCTTCTCAATATATCATCAAGGAAATTCAAGAGGATGATTTATTGTATGTTTCGTGAAAAAAGAAGCAGAGCAAACTTCAAGTCCTCAGGAAGGCAGAGGATGCTTTTTAATTTAATGATTTATTTTTTTTTTTACAATAAAACTGTACAAGGATATTTTCATGGTTATTATAATTCTCATGTTCCTAAGTTACAATTCCATTTTATTGTAAAGTTGCTATTGCCAGAAATCCATTAAATAGCATTACTATGAACTCGTTCAGTACAGGGAATTTGTTACCTTTCATATTTGGAGAGACACACTAAAAGCTTCTGAAGCAAATAATAATGAATATTTTGTATTATTCTTATTGGTAGATTGTTGTTGGGCATTCTCAGTGGCTAAATAGGTCTTACTATGTCAACTGTTTTATAAAAATACCCTAGTAGGAAGAAGTTGCTGCAGTGGAAAGTTCAGTCAAAACAGAATGATTTGGAAAAGAAAAAATTAGATTCAGAAATTATCCTACATATATAAAGCATATTATTTGGTATCATCAGAATAAAGCACAGATAAAATGTGAGGAAAAAAGTATAGCAAAAAAAAAGTAACAAAATTATATCAATATCAATAGAAAATGCCATATGGACTAAGTAAGCTGAAGAGCTACCTCATAGTTTGTGTTAGCATCATGAAACGTGGCTGGATCAGCAGTTTTCTTCTTATAGATGTTTTCCTTTGACCTTATTAGCTGGGCTTTTACAAAGACACGGCTGTCAAATTCACAGCAAAAACCGAAAAAGTGTTGATCCTATCATATTATTCACTAGTGCAGCGTCTTCCTTTCTTTTTTTTTTTCCATGTCAGCACTATTTTATATCAGATTAGTCTTTTGGTATGATTTGTAGAACAACAAAAGGATTACTCCAGGGGGTAAAATCAATACAATAATGTAACTTAGCACGAGTACTTGTACTTAAAAAACTCATGCTTTTAATTCAATTTTGAGCTACAGAATACTGTTTTCCTCATTCCCAGCTGTCTTACAAGATTTCCTACGAGATTACAGAATTATTTCACGTGTATTTTTATTTTATTTAGTTTTCAGTAGTATTATCCATAGTCACTACACTGCTCCAAATACTCTGTCTTTACTTGAACTTACCAAAATGCACACTAACAATTGTTATTAATGGTAATTATAAAGTGAGGCGATCCACAAATCTCTAAAAGGTCTGTCATATTCTTGAAAGGATACTCAGATTTAGCATGTGTGTGTGTGTAGCCACTACTCAGCCTTCACTCACACATTTTAATGCTTTTTCCCTTTCTCTAGCAAATTTTACATCTCTATATTAGCATACTCATAGACTCTTTCCTAGTTATTGTCAGCAGTTGCTATAAATGGATACTTTTGAGTCATTATCCTCAACTTTTGAGTCATTATCCTCAACAGTGCTTCAGGGGGCACTTTTTAATCATGATGTTTGACGGTCTAAATTCACTTGTCCACGTCCAGTGCAGACATTTTGATTATGATTAAGTTTCCCAATCTTCTCTGATACATCCTCGAGGGATAATCACCCACGTGGAGTCAGTGAATAGGGCAGTGGAGACCCACACTGTTTGGTGGTGGTAGCTGGAGGGCAAGCAGGATGCTTTAGTATGTCTAAACTGTCACCAGATGCTAATGTTTACGGCAGCTGAATTTCACCTTTAGCAATGAAAGCAATGATGGAAGAACAAAGGAACTTGACCAGCTCACTCACCTTTAAATATGATCTTTTCCAAATGAGGTTAAGGAAGACAGAGTACTGAGTCCCTACTATCACAAATAGAAATCTTGGCTGTACATCTTTGGTAACAGCTGAGGGCAGGTAGGAAAGAGCCTGGGAGTTTCTAGAGGCAGATGTGTATTAAGGGCATGTAGAACACAGTGGGGAAAAAATCTAGTGTGATGCAGGGACTGTAACTGAATGCTATTAAGATAAGAGAAATTTAGAAATTATATTAGAAATATCTTCCTGAGAGCTATAAAAATTGTGTTATTGAATAGCTTTTCAAAAGCTGTCTTTCATTCCTTTTGCTTGAAACTCCTGACTAGACAGAACAAGGAAGATTTTTAACAAATGTGTTATGGAGAACACACCTGCACTAGAAGAACAGAGACCTCCCAACCCACTAGACCTTTTCCCATTTCTATGCACTATGTTCTATACAAGAACATCCACAGTCAGATTTTTTCCAACATCATACTTCATTAAAAACAGGACTCACTTTCACCTTCTGTTTAAATTGTCCTCTGAGTTTTGTTCACCATTATTAAGGTCAATGGGGTATATATAAGGCGATGCTACTTTCTGAGGCGTAAGAGCCAGGGGAGGAAAGCAACCAAAACACGTCCCATTTGTAAGGGATTTTGTACATTCTCCAGTATTCATGTGAAATGCTGATGAGGAAAATGGTATCTCACAGGACTGAACTGTTGGGTAGTCAGTATCTTCTTGACAGATAAACTGGCTCATTAACATACTCTCAAGACAAAGATGTCTGTATTCACAACTAGTAAATTACACAGTGCTGGGGCATATGATGGCCCATACTGTTTAATTCTTAACATCGTCCATCACAGAATTTAGCTTCTTTAGTGTAAAACTCTATCCAGCAATGCTCAGATGAGATAACGGCTCCCTCCTGGCACAGCAGGTAAAGGCACCTCGCCTTGGAGGAAAGGCAGTTTACTCATAAAGATGCAGGCTGTGGTGTACTGCTTCCCCTGAGCTACCTCTGTTAACTAACACATGTAGCCAACAGGATTAAAAGCACCTAAAGAGACACTGAAGTCATGCATCGGTGTTCTAATCCTCAGTAGTGACATTCTGGTATCTTCCACCTGAAATACTCTCAGATGATGGCCCTCTGTTCTGTCACCATAAGTGATTCACAGGCTTAAAGCATGAAGAGTTCATCCTTAGTAACAGTAAACCTTGGCTAACAAGGTTAAGACATTTAATTAGGGGAGACTATGATTTAGATATGCAAGAAAACTAACACTGAAAAGCAGAAGCTTATCTCTAATGCTAGTAATTTAGTTATAATTTCTTCTGCTGTGACCTTCCTGTGAAATGTTTCCAGTAGGTATTGTACCTTCACTAAGAGCATGACAATCACTCGACAGAAACATTCTTCTCTAGCAGAATTAAAGCAGGAACTAATTAGCATAAAAATCAATATATGAATCCTCCTCAATTATCATAAATAACTCAGGCAAGTCATGGATTCTGAAACACTCTTTTGGGTGTAGGTGAATATTTTTTTTGTTTAACATAGGTAAAAAACACTTTTGAGATTCCTTTTCTTACTTGTGTCACACTGTATTTGTCATAAACTCATAAATTACACTCTAATATTTATTATATTATATTATATAACATTTTATAAACACCAGTACTAAAAAGGAGAGGAAATTTTTTAGGGAAAATTTCAGAGAAAAATTGGCAGAATGAGCAAAGAACATTTCAGAAAAAAGAACATTTCAGAAATAAACAAAAATATTTTAGGAATGCAATGAGTATAAATTCATGTAAGTTGACATATTTACATGAATCTTGTGGCTGTTCTCTCAACTTCTGCTCAGGTTTTGGCCTGATACAACACTCACGCTAAGGCCTGATGTTTGCTAGGAGCAGCGCCGGATAAAGTTTGATTCACAGAGTGTGTTGTCCTGTAAATTTGAGAGGTCCAAATGAACAAATATTCAGTCAAAGTGAGCAAGAAATGGGTATGAGCATGGTGGTTAAGAATATATTGACAAATGTGAACAAATATTTCCAAGATGTAATTATATCAGGTCTTCATAATCCTCTAAAGTAGATGTTAACTGGGATTGTGTGTTACAACTGAATACTTTTGATGCTTCTGGGAATTATACCTATGCGTTTGGTCCATCTCAGGTGTTTGTGGTACCTATACTAAAGGCAACTTAACTCTGGCTGCAAGAACAAACAAAAATTGTGAACACTAACAAAAATTGTATTTTGTTGAATTTGTTCACATATTTAATCTTATATATTTATTTGTTTAACCAAATATAAGTAAGATAAAGATATTGTGCATCTAACTATATCCCACTTCGCATACTAAAGATTCACGGTAATGTGATCTGCTATATTTTGCCAGCTGTGAATTAGAAAGTCTTCTCTAAGTTTTTTAGAATTGAAAAGATTTAGTGACTACCTATTTTTTTCTTTATGTAAGCTCTCATAATGGTTAAAAGAAAATTTGCATCACAGAAGAAATTTGAGATCTTTTCAACATATATTAAACAAGTTTGTAAAACAATTAATAACAACCCATTAAAGAAATTATGTTATGTATGTAAACATGCATAAGCACCAGAAAAATATATTTTTTTTATCTGAAAACATTTTTTTTTTACAAGCGCACTGCAGTCTGCTGGCAAGGAGGAAAAGGAACTTATTCAGCTCTCCTTATAGAAAATCAATAGGAGTTTGCTGTGATATTAGAAATGCTTCTAGTCCAGTATTGCCCCTTCTGTTTTAACAGGAATCTGTATTAAAAAGTTTCATACCATGGCAATAACCTCCTCTATTAGAAAAAAATAAAGAGGCAATGCAAGTAGAAGGTTACAGATTAAGACAGATGTCCCTAGGAAGGCTTTGAATCATACTATTTAAACAAATATACTTCATTTGTGTAAATAACAGTAAAAGCATTAAAGTTCCACTTTCTTTCTCCCAGTTGTCTAGGGTGAAACATCTCAGAATCTCAGCCCTGTGAACTGATGGAATGGGACTGCCCTATTCAGAAGCTAGAGTGATGGCCTGAAAACAACTGTAAACACAGTAAATAATATAGCTTTTTTTAACAAACTTTATGCAGGTTTGAGTCTGAGACTTGAAGCTGACCCTACTCCAGAGTGTACATAAGCAAGTGGAACTGAGTACAACTGAAAGCAGAATCTGGCCTTCCACCATCTGAGTATTGTAACTTAATGGCTTCACAGTAATTTTCACAGCACATTACAGCATTATCAGAATTCATGCTAAACTTTGTATAGCAGTACTGAATTTCATGCTTTGGGGCTTATGCTATTATAAACCCAACATGGACGGATAACTAGCTTTGTGTACCAAGCCCTAATGCTTTCCTATGAAGCCTTGGTGGTGGCCCAGGCAATCGACTGGTTTATTTCCAATTTAGGTATTTACTTTTTCAAAAGTACCCTACCCAAATTAAAGTGCTTGATACAGTTTCAGCTGGAGTCTACCATTCAGTGTAGCCATGATTTAAAACTTGATTTAATCCAAAACTATGACATGCCACTTCTGTAGCAGCCAGCCTTTAAATGATGCAATATAATAAGAAAAGCACTTACTGTATAGCCAGGTAATTAACTATATGAATAACAGAGCAATTTTCCTGCTATAGTTTAATTTGTGAAAACATTTTAATCACCTTTAAGTTGGTAGCCCCCGTGCAAATTCTGTTCTTGTACTGTGAATTTTCAATTTCCTTTTCTTAATTTACATACTTTTTAATTGTGTCATCTAAATGCACATTTTTTTTCATTAAAAATGGCTTGAATAATGATGTAGGAATGATATTCTTCAGGGACTTTTTATTTTCTATTCTAGTCACCTGTGAATTATGTCTTCTTTAATACTTTAGCGAAGACCTGCTATTAGGAAGACCATAATAAATATGACTCGTTATCAGAATACAAATGGAAAATAAACCTATACTTCAAAAATTACTAGACCTCTGGGAGGAGTTAGACCTTGATTTATATTAGGTCCCTGAAGACTATAAGGCTGTGACAAACAGTTCTCATTACCTATACTCTGTCTACATTTTATCTATTGCGGACTTCGGGGCAGAGTTATACACTTACAATATGCTCATTACAAAACAAGATAGATAAAAGTCCAATAAAAATCTACACAGACTTATCCATATTCAAACAAGAGTTTGAAGGTTCAGACTTCTCATAAAAGTTGTCTTAAGTTCATTTACAACATTGCTGATAATGTTTTGGTTGGAAGACTATCACTGCAGACATCACTCGTGGCAAGCAGGCTCACTCCTAAGAACCTCCAATTCGGGGTGAAGCTGAATGAAACGACCAGGTCTAACAATTTTCTCACCTGAAAATATAAATTTAGCATAACTAGGGAAGTTTGCTATATTATGTCGGCATACCCAATTATTTTATTAATTTCTAGAAGAAAGTGTTTTAAAAGCTAGTGAATTCACTGCCCGTTATTGCTGGCAGCTAGGGCTTCCCTGGTTGGAGTAAACAAGCACGGTCAGCGATTGCAGGCACCTGCCTATCCTCTCCGGAGGAGCCCAGCGCCGACCAGTGACCATGGCCAGCACAGAGCTTCAGTTCAAGCAGGTATGTCACCTGAGAAACAGTGCTTCAACTGGGGACCAAGAACAGTGATCCATATGGAAAGATGTCGTGAAGACAAGCTGGGGATCAGGTACGGAGGGGCTTCACCAAAGGGATGATGTGAGCTCTGCTACATGGAGGTTTCAGCAGCTCCATCAGAAAACGACTCGAATGAGATAAAGGAACCTGGATTAGCAAAACAAGATCTAAACTGTAGAGCTCATAGGGGCAATTTATTCATTGTCTGAGACACCCCATATGTTTTCCTTGGGTGGAAGGAACTTCAGAGTAGGTTGTCATTCACCCCAAATGGTCACCTTTTTCTGAGGCACTCTCCCAGACTGTGAGGAGGCAGTGGTTTGAAAATGCTTGAATGTATTATGCTGGTCTAGGCAGACAGTATTTTATGCTGTTTCTACATCACAAGAGATTGCATTTTAGGGAAATTTTCCTGAGCCATATAATAAACTCTCTTTATATTTCTCTTTTTTCTTTTTTATTCTCTGCTGTTTTCTAACGTTTTACTATCCAATATAGGATAAGAATAGTAGAAAGGTAGAAATGGGGGGAAATCCTGCCAATTCTAAATCCAATAAGGTGCTGAGCACAGCTGAGCATGTGACTCGTATACTGCTTTTTAATTCAACATAAGGTGACAGTTGTTAATCTGACAGAAAGAAACCCCAAAACTCTAGGCAACCTCTGATTCAGGAGAATTTCCATGAGTTCTGTGTGCAGATCAAACAGAATGTATTTCAACGGAAAGGGCAAGAAATTAGGAGCTTTTTATGAAAGATTTTTAAGAAAAAAATACCCAAGCATTTTGTTATCACTCTCCCTTCCCTCTTTATCAAAAATCTGCATCCCAGCCTGTCCAGAAAACGCTTCCTACCCTCTAATCAGGTTTTTTCACTAGCTTTTTCAATAGAAATTCATTCTCATGGGACCATTTTGCTCTCACTGAGCTACATCTCAATCAGCAGACGATTCACTGAGTAGACTCGGTTTGAATTCTTGCTTCATCTAGTCACACTCAATTGAACATAGATGCTGGTGATCATTAAAGGCCATGCCTTTCTTCTGACAGTTTTGTGGAAAATGTCCAAAATCCACTCTGATTCAGTGTCTGAATTTCATAATCCCCTGAAATTAGAGGTGCGCACAGCGCAGTGAGATGACCTTCTTCTGTAGCTCTGACCCCAGTACATTCACACTTTGACATTCTCGTACTTACATCAGAAATAATCAGGAAAATATGACCAGCATAATAAATGTAATAGTAAAGGTTATAGCAAACACTGGATGTTCATAGAAAGTAGACATGGACCAGTTCCCTAGTTTGCTATGCTTCAAATATTAGAAAAGATATAGAGATTTCAGAACAATCTTTCCAAAATTATAACTTAGTGAATCCATTATATAATAAAAAGAGACAGCTGTTTCACAGCACCTATTTTGGAACTCCTAAATGCTATATATGTGCTGGGGCAAACATTTTGTGCCTGGAGGAAAGCAGAGAAGTTGCCTGTTGCTGCAGTTCTTTGGCATGGCTAGGAGGCCAGCAAAAGCCCATAAAACAGCTTTTCTTCCAACTTAATGAAGGACCAAGCAATCCTTAAAAAAACCCTAAAAAAACAAACACCACCCCCCCCCCAACAAATCCTGAAAATAACCAGAGAAAGTAAGAAACAAAGAAATCACCAGCCCTCCCTATGTAACTCTTCAAAAAACTCTCCAGCCTGTTTCCTAACTCCCCATTGTCTGCAACTGGGCTGGGGAGAAACAAGGTCAACATAGTAACTACATCTTCTCCCACCAGCTGCTGGAAGCTGGTTCCTGCATATACCCTGCCAATGGTTTATGCCGTAGCCAGAGGCCATGCCTATACGCTTGCACAAAGTTATTGGCTGTTGGTGTAAACAGGTGGGTTTTTTTACCATAGATTCCATGACTTATGAACGAAGACCTACAGACTTTAGGTGGAGTAATCCTACCAGGGCTACCTGTTATTATTCCTGGTAGCAGAAGAGACACAGGTGAAATGCATGGACCCACCAGGTCAGAAGCTGCTGTCTCCAAAATGGATGTAAGTAAATTTGATGAGTTTTCCCCTTTAAAGATGGTCCAATCCAAAATGAAAGCTATGTATGCTTGTATGGCTGGGACTTATTAATACACATATTTCCTTTGTGTCTTGGTACATTCTCAAATGCCTCAACCATTTCTTTCATCCATAACTTTAAACCAGCTTTAGACTGTTTCCATCAATGCAAAGAAAAGTATTGCTTTAAATGTATTAAAGTCATTATATAAAGCTCCAGGATATCCAAATCTCATCTCTAAAATGGATATTAAAAAAGTCAGGAGGGCTCAAAACTAACATTTACATGTAAAAAATACTCATACACTGCCTTCTGATCTCACTTTAAAAAAAATAGTATTAACTGAATCATGGTACAACAGAAGAAAGTTCCAAATGTCGTGGAAATTAAGTAAAATAAATTCTCTAAGAGAATGACAGAAGTTTATTGGAGCATGGTGGTTGTTGTGATGACGTTACAGAAGCAGCTAGGTATCCTTTATTCAGAAAAATGCAAGGGGAATAACAAAGCAGCAATTTCTGTTCATCCTAGTGATTCCAACAGAAGTAGTTCAGAGACATTAAAAATAGAATACATGCACTAGGTCATGTGTTCCATTTCCTTACCAGGCCAAGATATTTTGACTTACCTGCGAGTCACTTGGAAAAATCACATTTTTCGTGGTTAATATGCAAACTTGTTTAAATAGCTTTGAAGTAAAAGCAGTATCGAAGCACAAGGTAATAAATCTCATACCTTCATTATTCTGTTGTTCAGCTGATGAAGATTTTCTGCAAAGGCAGTTTATCGAGAAAGTGGTACATCAGCTCATGTTATGAATACTGGTTTTGCAATGCAGGAAACCTATTTATTTATTTATAAGTGACAGCTTAGATTCTGTCAGCTGCAGTGCTGACTTGCAGACACTGGGGCAAAAGCATGTCCTGGCAGAAAATCCTGCTTGCACAACCTATGGCCAGGACAGAAATCAGATTGAATCCAACCCTTACAGTGTCAGATCAGGTTGTAAAATTCACCTTTTTGGTAAAGACTTCTTGCAGAATCACTGCTCTTAAAACACATCCATGCACACACAGTTTTCTTCCTTTTGGCATTACAAGGATGAAGAAGAGTAAACACAGCATTTTGCTCTAGGTTTTTCTAATCTCTAAGGCTTTTACTGATGATTTTACCCTCAGGCACTGGTTACCAATCTTTAATGCAAACAGCCAAGCACACTACTAGGGCTTACCCTAGTGTACAGTGAGATAATAAGATGCCAGTTCACAGCGCATTACCCAGGAAAAGAGCCTCCTACATTACGCCTGCCCTGCTCCCTATTCACTAGTGGCTGTTAAGGGAGGTAAAATCTCAACAGCATAAACAAAATGTACACAAAACTGAAGTCATTAAATAAACTATTGTGTGTACTTTCAGACTGCATACACAACCATTATGGCAGACAGTGTATTTTCATACTTGTGGATGTTGGGCAGATATTTTAATTCGTAAGAAATAGAACTAATTAGGGGGAATTTACAGAAGTAAACAAGTAGATTATTAAATCTGCTTACGACAGTAGCTAATAATCCTCATATAGGTAATGCATCCAAATGGCATCACTGCAACTGCTTATAATTTGTTCCTCCATTTTTTTATGTACTCTTAATAACATTTACTTCCAGCAGTGCAAACAAACCTTCCAGATCCCACATCAACAACTATCATTCTGTGAACTAGGCAAAATAAAAAATGCATGAAGTCCTAAGATCACAGAATGAATTTTAATAAATAATATGCCAGTTTTGTTGTACGATTACAGGACATGGGAAGAATATTTATTATCCTTCCTATAATGCTCAAATGAGGTAATCTGTATAGACTGAAGACTGTGGAATTGTACAGAATATGTCATTTGTATCTGTAACTATTCACAGAACAGTATCATTTTTCCACAGATTATTTATACAGTACACAGAGAAGAATTTGAAGTGATTGAAGAGGCTGCCAAACACCACACTCTGCCTTCAGGATACAGATGATGCCTTTAAAATGGGTGAAAGTAATTAATCTTGAACTCTTCATGGGTGATATATAAGATAATATGCCTTAGCCTGACAGCGTTTTGAGAAGGCAGACAATTAAAAATTGAGCCATGACTTTCTTGGCAAGACCACACACACACAAAAACAAGACAAGAGAGTTTAATATACAGGTGCATGAGAATTTAAATGCCACTTGAAATGCAACTTGAAACTCAGTCTTCACTGCAAACGGTATAGGTAGCTACAGGGCAGCCAGGTTGAGTTTGACAGAACCCACAGCTTCAGGCCCTTGAACAAATATTTTACAGAAGGAAAAGGCTGCATTTTATTGTAGTATCACTTTCTAGCAGTAAATAATCTGCTGCTTTCTAACAGATACAACTTTCATGGCAAATTACTATTATATTCTTCTATTTTCTCAAAGAGCCATCAAGATGTATGCAGCTGATAAGGGAACAACAGTCATCTTTACTGTTTCATTTCACAGCTGTTCAATATATGTACACACCTATCATTACTTGCTCTTATTCCTTATACTGTCTAAAATTAGATGACAAACTTCCTAAAACAGAGTCTATCAACATAGCAGTCATGACCTTATCCTGAGAGAAACAGAGAATTTAAAGATCTCATGTTCAAGTAGTCCAAACTTAGAAGGAGCAGCATCCAGCCACAGAGCTCCAGCATGGAACACAGTAGAAACTACATTACCCTGCTTCCCAGATGAATTTTGCAGCTTGCACTGTACTTAGTGGCTAGATTGCTTCCTGTACCTGAGCTAAGAGGTTTCAAGTGATTGACAATAATCAAGATCTTTTGTCCTACAAAAGTACCTGGCAACCTTTGGAGTTGTGTGAGAAACAGATACCAATAACAATGGGTGAGATTTTGGGGGCGTGGGTTGCGCATACTGCTAGGTTCTCCAATCCTCTTTTAGGTACTGAACTCTTAGACATAATCAGGACATAACAAATTAACAATATAAGCATCTGACTTTTTCCAATTGTTTTGATTGAAAGACATGACATCTGAGGATATAAAAACCTATCTGCCAAAAATTTTGTTATAATATCCCTTATGGAATGAGGGGAGGGTAAGGCAGAGACAACATGGTTTAATAACCCAAGAAAGCAGGCTTGCTTAACCTAGCAATACAAAGAATTCACCTTTTTCAGGCGTTTTTTGTCACATTCCCCTAGCTTGCACTATTTTATGCTGTACATGACACAACTTGAAGCGCAATCAGAAGTAAGGTTGTATTTGCATTGACATTTGGAAGAAATATTTTCTCTGTTGCACATGATATCAAAACTGGTGCCTACCTCTTAGTTAACCCACTGGAAATCTGATTACTCAGAACTATCCAGATGACTGGTTGCAGGTAGCAGATATCTCTGTGGCTTACACATTTTTAATATAAGTCTATAATGGAAGTCTTCACCCTTGCTTATGTTACCAAAACTACCTTTTTCAACAGTTTGTTTAATTAAGGCTTCATTTCAAATGAAGCCATAAAACTAGCATAATACTTACTTGCACACTATAGAAAAAGTCTACTCCCACAAGACTTGTCTTTGGTTTCAAATCTGTCTTTTTTTAAAAAATCCAAATTTGTACCAGTATGACATCATATCCCCACTATCTCATTTTCAGCTGCTCAGCAAGAGAGTAAGTAGTAAGGACACATGCTGCTAAACCAGACAAAAATTTTTTATCATTCACAAATCTCCAGAGTTTCAGTACCACTCAGGTTAACATACTGCTCGTACAAATTATTTAACACTTGGCTGTCTGAAGGATTTACAAAGAAAGCAGACACCAGGTACTTCTCAAGGCAATTCACCAGCGTTGAATAAATCAGTTATTTCTGCAGTTCTCACTTGTTCCATTTTTTATACCTATTTATCTAGATACTGGGATCTATACGAGGTGTTTTTATCACCAATATTTCTGGGATGTAAAATGAGAATTAGGCAAGTATTTAATTCTGGAAATGGTTTCCACCTGCGGGAAAGCCATAGCCAGAAGGAGTGTGGGGACCCAGATGGAGGTCCCTCACAAGCACACAGGTGTCCAGGTCTCTGGCTGTAGGGAGTGCCTGAGCCTGGCACTTGTACTGGAGGACAGCAGAGACAACAGCTGTGTTCGTGCGACCAGGTACATGATCTGCTCAGCCTGGTGGCAGAGCTGAAGGAGGAAGTGGAGAGGTTAAGGAGCATCTGGGAGTGTGAGAGGGAGATCAGCTGGTGGAACCACACCCTGCCCTCCCTGAGGCCAAGGCAGCAGGAGGTGGGTCCACAAGAAGCAGATGACCCCCTACCCTCTTGCCACTGAGCAGAAAGAGGGGACCTAAGAGATGGGAGGGAATGGAAATGGCTCCCTGCTCGGGGTGGCAAGCAAATCCCCTCCCGGCCTCCCTCACCTCCCCAGCTGCCCTTAAGAAACAGATACAGGGCTCTGGAATGTGAGGGACTGGCCACAGAGGATATGGGTGAAGGTGAAGCTCCATCCAGGGGGTTGCCTAGGACGAGTCGGTCAACCCCACATATTATGACCGCCCCGGTTAATAAAAAAAGGAGGGTCATTGTCATAGGTGCTTCCCTTCTGAGGGGAACAGAGGGCCCGATCTGCCGACTGGACCCATCCCACAGGGAAGTCTGCTGCCTCCCTGGGGCCCGGGTTAGGGATGTTGCGAAGAAACTCCCTGGTCTGGTGCAGCCTTCTGATTACTACCCCCTCTTGGTAATGCAGGTTGGCGGGGACGAGATAGCAGAAAGAAATCCCAAGGGCATCAAAAGGGACTGCAGGGCAGTGGGGTGATTGGTTGAAGGATCAGGGGCACAGGTGGTGTTTTCCTCAGTCCCATCAGTGGCAGGGAACAGCACTGAAAGGGGCAGGAACACTCACCTGATTAACAGGTGGCTCAGAGACTGGTGCCATCAGTGGAATTTTGTTTTCTTTGATCATGGGGAGGTTTACACGGCACCGGGCCTGCTGGCGACAGATGGAGTCCAGCTCTCTCAAAGGGGAAAAAGAATTCTTGCCCATGAGCTGGCGGGGCTCATCAAGAGGGCTTTAAATTAGGTTCGAAGGGGGAAGGAGATATAACCCGGCTCACCAGGGATGAGCCCAGGCTTGGCATGCCAGTGTCGGGGGTGAGAGAGATAGCCCAGCTCAAGTGTGTCTGCACCAATGCACGTAGCACAGACAATAAACAGGAGCTGGAAGCCATTTTACAGCAGCACAGCTATGACTTGGTCACCATCACAGAAACGTGGTGGGATGACTCTCATGACTGGACTGCTGCAACGGATGGCTATAAACTCCTCAGAAGGAATAGGTGAGGAAAGAGAGGCGGTGGGGTGGCTCTGTATGTTAGGGACTGCTTTGACTGTATAGACCTCGACGATTGTGATGACAAGGTTGAATCCTTATGGGTAAAGATGAAGGGGAAACCCAACAAGGCAGACATCCTGCTTGGGGGTCTGTTGTAGACCACCCAACCAGGATGAAGAGGCTGGCAGAAGTCTCACAATTGCTAGCCCTTGTTCTCATGGGGGACTTTAACTTACTGGACATCTGCTGGAAATACAAGACAGTAGAGAGGAAACAGTCTAGGAGGTTCCTGGAGTGTGTGGAAGATAACTTCCTGACTCAGCTGGTAAGTGAGCTTACCGGGGGAGGTGCCTCACTAGACCTGCTGTTTACTAACAGAGAAGGACTGGTGGGAGACGTGGTGGTCGGAGTCTGTCTTGGGCGTAGCGACCATGAAATGATAGAGTCCACAGTTCAAAATGAAGTTAAGAGGGGGGCCAGCAAAACAACCACCATGGACTTTCGGAGGGCAGACTTTGGCTTGTTCAGGACACTGGTGGAGAGGGTACCTTGGGAGAGAGTGCTGAAGGGCAAAGGGTCCAGGCAGGCTGAACATTCTTCAAGGAGGAAGTCTTAAAGGTGCAGGAGCAGGCTGTCCCCATGTGCTGCAAGACGAACTGTTGGGGAAGACGACCCGCCTGGCTGAACAGGGAGCTCTTGCTGGGACTCAGGAAAAAAAGGAGGGTCTACCACCTATGGAAGAAAGGGCAGGTGACTTAAGAAGAGTACAGGGGTCTCGTTAGGTTGTGCAGAGAGGAAATTAGAAAGGCAAAAGCCCAGCTAGAACTCAGGCTGGCCACTGTTCTAAGGGACAACAAAAAATACGTTTACAAATACATCAACAATAAAAAGAGGGCCAAGGAGAGTCTTCATCCCTTATTGGATGCAAGGGGGAATATTGCAAACAAGGATGAGGAAAAGGCTGAGGTACTTAATGCCTACTTTGCCTCAGTCTTTAATAGTCAGACTGGTTATTCCTAGGATAGTCAGCCCCCAGTGCTGGAAGATAGGGAAGGAGAGTGGGACAAACCTCCCATAATCCAGGAGGAAGCAGTCAATGACCTGCCATGTCACCTGGACACATACAAGTCTATGGGGCCAGATGGGAGCAACCTGAGAGTGCTGAGGGAACTGGTGGAGGAGCTGGCCAAGCCACTCTCCATCATCTATCAGCAGTCCTGACTAACAGGGGAGCTCCCAGATGACTGGAGGATAGCCAATGTAACACCCACCTACATGAAGGGCCGGAAGGAGGATTCCGGGAATCACAGGCCTGTCAGCCTGACCTCGGTGCTGGGGAAGGTTATGGAGCCATTCCTCCTGAGTGTGCTCACCAGGCATGTGAAGAACAAGTGGGGGATCAGGCCCAGCCAGCATGGGTTCATGAAAGGCAAGTCCTGCTTGACCAACCTGACCTCCTTCTATGACCAGGGGACCTGCCTAGTGGATGAGGGAAAGGCTGTGTATGTTGTCTACATGGACTTTAGTAAGGCCTTTGACATTGTTCCCCACAGTATCCTCCTGGAGAAACTGGGTGCTCATGGTTTGGATGGGTGTACTCTTCACTGCATAAAGAACTGGCTGAATGGCCGAGCCCAGAGAGTTGTGGTGAATGGAGTTAAATCCAGCTGGAAGCCAGTCACAAGTGGTGTTCCCCAGGGCTCCGTTTTGGGTCCAGTCTTGTTTAACATCTTTATCAGTGATCTGGATGAGGGGATTGAGTGCTCCCTCAGCAAGTATGCAGATGACACCAAGTTGGGCAGGAGTGTTGATCTGCTTGAGGGTAGGAAGGCTCTGCAGAGGGATCTGGACAGACTGGATCCATGGGCCGAGGCCAGCTGTATGAGGTTCAACAAGGCCAAATGCCGGGTCCTGCACTTCCATCACAACAACCCCATGCAACGCTACAGGCTTGGGGAGGAGTGGCTGGAAAGCTGTCCAGAGGAAAAGGACCTGGCGGTGTTGGTTGACAACCGGCTGAACATGAGCCAGCAGTGTGCTCAAGTGACCAAGAAGGCCAACGGCATCCTGGCTTGTATCAGGAATAGTGTGGCCAGCAGGAGTAGGGAAGTGATCGTGTCCCTGTACTCGGCATTGGTGAGGCCGCACCTGGAGTATTGTTTTCAGTTTTGGGCCCCTCACTACAGGAAGGACATTGAGGTGCTGGAGCCTGTCCAGAGAAGGGCAACGAGGCTGGTGAGGGGGTCTAGAGCACAAGTCTTATGAGGAGCGACTGAGGGAACTGGGGCTGTTTAGACTGCAGAAGAGGAGGCTTTTCGTAAGATATATGTCTTCTGGTACTCCATGTGTGTCTACATAACCAAAGAGACTTGTGAAAGCTAAAATATGAATTATTCTAGGATCCTATATCAACTCAGAAGAGGTAATGAAGGAGAAAGGCAGGACGTAATCCAGAGTTAAAACTTATTTCAGGCATTAAAATGACAGAAACCCAATTAGAATAACAAAAGTACCAGTGAAATTAATGCTAAACAAACATTTCACTTTGGAACCGACTCCAGTAGTTTTACAAATATCTTTTATAGGAATGCAAGGTCATAGCCAGAGATGATTGAAGTCAGTGGAAAAGACTGCCATTTAGAGACTGATATTTCTTCCACAATTTTTTAAAGGAAAAATTAAAATTTGTTAACATTAAACTATTTTTACCAAAAAATAGTCTAAAACACATATCGAAAATTAAAAGGATATAAAATCAGAAATGGGACTGGATCAGGAGTAGTAGCCTGTAGCTGTAAAGGGCTCAGGCTGTAAAAAGTTTAGGGGAGAGAGGCAGAAAGAAAGAAAGAAGGATCTGAAGTCACCAGGCTGTGATTTAATGTCCTCATATAAGAACAAGCATATGATCTCTCATGCTTGTGAATTATGAGGAAGGGGTTCATTCCTGTCGGGTTTTGTGATTTTCTTTAGCCAGATAATTCTTGAGTTACACGCATGAAAGTATGCTAGTATTTTTGGAATATGATCGGCCATTATTTCTCTAAGACTTTTTACAATAGCAGAAACACTTTCCCTATCTCTAAACTTACATGTTCTAGGAAGGCTTTTGTCTTTCTCAGAGCTGCATCACATAATTACTCTGTAATTAACTGTGTCTCAGTCTTTATCACATATCTTCAATTTACAGTAGACTTCTTATTAGCAGTTCTTAAATACCTGACCTTGTACAGAACACTTCATTCCATTTCTATTAATGCTGTTTTAAAGTCACTCTGATCTTCCTATGTATTATTCTCGTCTTCCTTTGAATTCTCAGTGTATCTCAGCTTTGACTGATTACCAGATTTTTCTATCAGGCCCGTGACATTTCAGTAGTACTTTATTATTTCACATTGTTTAGGATGATATGGACTACTGGGGAGCAGTGGAAAGAACAGGTGAATGCAGGATAGGAGGTTGGTGAGAAACACTGATTTCGCTGACCACCGTAAACTTAGGCATAAAGAGAAACAGCTGGAATGCCACTGCTGTAGATGAGCTCTGAATTCACATCATCTCATTTTCAGCACTAAATGAAATCTATTATTACTTCTTATACTATCCATGATTTTCAAATGAAGTAACTTTCAAACATGATTCAGCCCACTGAAGATCTCAAACATAAGAACACGACTTTCTCTTTCTAATTTAGGCTCCGAATTCAACTATGACAGCCAGGTGCCCACACTTAAATGGAATAACTCTGAACTTTCATGTCTAGTTTCTAAATAATACAAATCAACTTAATGCAAACTTTGCTCCACACAGTTTGAAAACACAAAAATGAAAAAGCAATTTTGATATACTCATTGCCACGTTGGAATTTCTTCTATGGATTCTTCTATGGATTTCTTTTTAGCAGATTTAGCCCTTTTCATTTGGAAGTGAACATCCATGAAATCGACAATAAAATAGTAAGATACCTTGTATTTGTGTGTGTGTGTGTGTGTGTAGCACCACGTCAAACAATACGTACAAATCCCATATGTGTATTGTGTATACACAATAGAAACAATGGAATTTGTTATCATGGTACTTTACATACAAATCCCTTCCTGGTCACAGATTAGGACTCTTCTCTCTTGGTTTGGGTTAATGTTCTTCAAATCAATCTTAATCAGTACCATTTTATCTACAGTAGCATATATTTTCTCTTAAAAGGATGATTTTGGATCTGACTTGATTTATCACCTCTCTTGGGTCCAAATGCATATGTGATATATGTATAAGCAAAAGTCAGTGGGTGAGTGGAATGGGCTTTTTGGCCCTTTCTCAATGAATTACCTTAAAAAAATCCCTGCCTCTGTCGATACGGGGCTTTATAAATAACACAAGTCCAAATGTGCTTGAGATAAAAGTTCTGTGGATCTGGTCCCAGGCACCTGCACAGACATCCCTATCTGCTGCTCTCAACTCTTCAGTGGTAGACAGAATCGTTTCATTTCAGGATCACAAGACTTTCTGTTTCTTTGGCAGACCCTGGAGGGAAGCATCAGCCCCGTCTGTAAGTCACGACACTCTGCTGCCACATGCAATTATGAGGTCTTAAAGGGAACATTCAGACTGTGGTGAAGAATGAAACAGGCAGTATATGGTTCATTTCGTTAAACCACCCAAACAGGTACCAACAGGTACAACGTGGAATATTGCAACCCAAATTCTATTGCTGGTCTACATTCTCCTTTTGGATCATAAATGCTTTTATAAACTTTCTAAGATTGAGTAGGCTCTTAAGGAATGGAAGGTGATGTGAGGCTTTAGAATCTGAGCAGGACCTCTGGGAGAAAATGCACTCTTAAAATTTGTAGGGGTACAAGAGAGACACACATCACCTCGCAGCAAAGTGACGGTGGAAGAGAACAGAACTGTCTGTTGCAAGACAGCCAGGGAGAAGCGCAGTGGGAGCTGGATACTCTTCATATCAAGGGAGTCAGATACTGACTGGCAGAGCCTTCAGGGTGATACAGCATGACAGCATTTACTTGCAACCACAGAAAGGAGAGATTTGCCTTTCTGAGAACCAGTCCCCTGCTCCTTCAAGCAGATATGCAGCCTGGAAGGCTGTAGGCATCTCCTGTTGAACCGGAGTTTCTGTTTCTCCATCTGCATTTGTCAGATACTATTCCTGCAGTGCATCTGTTTTTTCAAGGCCAGTTCGGCATTGTTCAACACATATATATTTCCATGTTATGCATCTGTCTGTGTAAAAGAGATGAACAACATCCTTCAAGAAAAAGCTTAAAGCAGAATCTCCTAGGCAATGGATTTGAATAAAAAATATAGTATTTTCCCTTCATGAGAAAATGAAAGCAACCACTCTTCCACAGAACACTTAATGAGCAAAAGGGAACACATACCAGATACTTTGCCTGCTTTATTGGCTCTGCTTTTCTATGAATGGCAGAAGATATAAATATTATTGTTAGCCTTAGGGCTCTCTTCAAAATTGCTTGTCTGTATCAACTCATATTGTGAAAAAGTGTCAGTAGCTGTGTTAAACCACTGCAGGCTGAAACTGAAAAATGGCACAATAATTTTTCCAACCAGTGCATGCAAGATCAAAGCTGTTAAGAGGGGATGACAGGTGGCATAAACGTCCCAAGGCCCTGACTCACTAGAGACGTAACAGCATCCACTATAACTCTAATAAAAACAGTCCCAGTAAAAACATGGTAAAAAGCAGCAAGTAGCCTGCTATATCTTTGACCTCGGGGTCATTCCACCAACAGATCGTCTGGCAGCCCAGTGAGAAAAGTGTAATTGTATTTTATTCCCACACACAAGGCTAAAAGTGTCAGATATTAAAATATCAGAAGAAGGTTTTAAAAGACATATCTATTTTGTTTGCAACAATAAAATCGATGCCAAAGGACAATCTCTTTGTGGATATCCATCTTCAAAGAAATTGCACAGTTTTACATGACTCCAGTTTTGTTCTGTGAAATGGCAATTCTGTTACTGTTCTGGTGTTGAGGCTTGTAGCTCTTACTTCATTTAAAATAATTTACTTTAGTTATAGTTAGTAGGTAATGAAGACTTTAATGCATAATCTATTAGAGATGACTAATAATATTTTGTAGCTGGCTATAATGTGTCAAAACTAGACTTCTAGTAAACCATATTAATAATTGTAATTTAAAAATTGAAAAGAACTATACTTAGTCTCTGAAGAAAACTACTAAAATAAATGAAATAATGGGTTTTATCCCTATATTCTGTTATGTGAGTTTTTTTTCACTTTTTTTGTTACACACCTCTAACGATACTTGAATGAAACCATCCAACCTAACAGTTTTTATTAAATTTGGACTACTTGAAGCATCCTGAAATACATATCAAAGTAGATAGACTAGTGGTGGTTAGGGGTCTAGTTTGGAAAGCAACAGAATTGTGATAGAAATTAACAGAAAAAAGAATGTCATGCATCAGCACTACACAGACTAGATTCAAGTGTTAGTTCTTCAGGCTGGAGGAAAAAACTCTTTTCCAACACGGTACACAAAATGTAGCAGTATTCACTGTGATAATAACCTGCAGGCCTTAGGAAGCACACAAAAAGTGCAAGAACAAAAAAAAAGTTCACAAAGGAAAAAACAAGGCTAAAGCATTATTTATAGGGATGTGCTTGGGCCCTTAACCTGTAAATAAATCATACTGAGGTTTTTCATGTGAATGAAGCCTCAGATTTATTCCTCCAGAGAAAGACATGAAAGTCTGCACTGCTTTGTGAAGCAGACCTGGTACAGGAGTAGCTTAGAGGCTGAGTAGGGTTCATTTGAATGTTATTTAAGCACCAGCTCTGCAGAGTTTAAAGTGATCTGACATCAGCCTGCGGAGAGCTCCAAACCGCAGCCCAGCTAAGCTTTGAGGAAAAGATATAAGCAGAGCTGCGGGAGAAAGGGCTGTGCTCTGCAGGGAACACGGGCATGTGCTCCCAAACCAGGCTGTGAAATCCTACTTGTTCGTAACAGGAAGGTAAAGTGGCCACTGATTAATGGGCATTTTCGGACACTCACGGTATACAGTAAATGGTTACCCGTTGTTTTAGAAGTAGCACTGAGTGTTACCCAACTCACTGATACTACACAACTTCGAGTACTACTCATTGTGTATGAGCAGCTGGGCACCCTGTTTTGGGTCAAGTCATTTTGCACCACGCTACAGCTTAGGTTTACGGCTATGCTGTGCTTATCCCAGCCAAGGAGATCCTCTTCTGAGTCACAGCAAAAAGCTCGTGCCAGGGCTGCTGTCACCCATGCAGCCCTGCAAGGGCAGAGACGCAGCCAGGGCAAAGACTCTTGCTGGCATCACGCAGCCGGCATGCACCGCTCTGGCCCTGCTCCTGGCTGTGAGGTGAGCCTTGCACAGGGCTGCCAGGGGACACCGTGCTGCTAAGCAGGCAGACCAGTAACCCCAAGTCTGCACAGAGCAGTCTGGGTGTGTAATTACCCAGGCATCTTTCCTGCATAAATTTCAGCACCAGTGTGCTCAGCACAAGGACTTCACCTAATCATGTGCTCTTTATACTGTGGTTAAATAGGCAAATTGGTTGTATTACTCAAACACACAACTGTTTTATAAACTCAAAATCCTCCAGCTATTCCACATCATAGTTTTGAATGGGCACATAAAATTTTCTGACTCCTAAGTGAGAACGGTGAAGAGAATGTTTGCATGAGCCGCTATCAAAAAGAAAGAAAGAAAAGACAGTTCCCAGACATTCCCCAGTCTAATCATAAAATACGTTTTGGAAATCCTAAAGTTGACTGAATAAAACAGCAAGCCTCAACCACTGCACGTACACTAAAGCAGCTCTAAGCCTCAGCATAAGAACAGTTACTGTATTCAAGCTGAATTGACAAACACTTCCAGTGCCTTAAAACGGATGTCTCTGTCTTGTGTTGCTAACTGCTTCATAATCCCAAGCAGCAAAAGAAAGGACAAGACTAAAAATCAGAGCCAAAAAGGGAGATATTACTCTGTCAATTTCAGTTTACAGTCTTTATTTAATTTCCAGTCATACTCATTTTTTTTCTAGCAAACAAACAAACAAACATGAGTATTTCCATGGAAGAGACATTGCTCTTCTTTCTCCTTTCCTTTCACAGTTATTATGAAGTTAAAAGAACAGACAAGGATAGGACACGAATCTCCTTAAATGAACAATCGTTAGGGATTGTCAACGTGATAGTTCATGTAAGGCAAGGAGTACTCGCCCCCAGAATAATTTGTTGGTAGAAAGACAGTGTGTCACTACAGAAGCACATAGTGCCTAACATTTGAAGAGAAGCACATCAGAAATTTTAAAAATAAATCAGATATACCGTGTGTTTTACAGCCGTAAGGATTGCTACTGTAATCCTAAAAAGTGGTGTGAGAACATGCCCTACCTGCTGTGTACGAGATGTGCTGATCAGGTTTCTCAAGAGCAGATGTAACTTCAGTATTTGATTTCTAAGAATTCTCTGTTCATCACAGAGATTACTATAATTTTCTCTCTTTTGAGAAATGTGATTATTTTTCTGCTTTCCACCCTTTTATGTAATACTGCTACTTGCCCTGTATCAAATGTCTCCTTGAAAAGGTGAATGCTAATGTCAAAGAATTTACATAAAGGAAAAACAAAGCAATTCTTTTCTAATTGTTGGCATAGAGCAATTTGCCTTTTGAAGCAGTAAAATTCATTGGTGACAATATTGTTACAACACATTTAAAGTAGTAAAGCATTGATCCTACAGGGACGCATAATTAGCTCTCCAGAAATGCATGCAGGGGGACTTGAAAAAAGTTATTGTAAACTGACTTCAGTTATAAGCAAGTTGTATTGCTATTTCTACTACACGTATATTATGCATAGAGTTGCCCAGATATGAGGGCACACACATAGATGGAAAAAATGAGAAAGGCATGAGCTACAATTATTTTTTCCTTAATAAGTATTTTGTTTAATAGGCATTTCCATTATTACGGTTCCTGAAGGGACTTTCAAGAGAGTGCTGAGAGGTGCAGCCTTGCCTGTTGGTTACAGGCAGTGCGGCTCGGCAATCCCTCCTGCTTCATGGCCTGCAGTCTGGGTGCCCAGACCTGACAGTGGCAAAGGAGAGGACAGGAGAGCACAGCAGCCACAGCCCAGGGGTGACGGAGCAGGCAAGCGGGATGGAGCAGGGAGCAGCCGCCATGATGCTGGCAGAGGGAAGAGGAGCAGGCTCATGAGACAGCAGAGGGAGAGGGGAGCTGCACGCATCCTGCGCTCCCGGCTGTGTTAGCAGCGTGTCAGGGGAGGAGGCGAGGCTAACACTGCCCATGCGGAGTGTTTCAAGGAGAAGGAACAAAGAGGAAGGCAAGATCTAATTTTTTGTTTAAAAATCAGGACTTAAGCTGGATGACGCAGTGCTTCTGTAACACTAATGACAGCTCAGATCAAAGAAGCTGAAAAACTGATGGGCCTTCACCACGATATCAAGTAGCAGTTGGAGCCCTTACAGAGCAATGTCTGTGGGTTTGGGAAAGCATCCTGCCAAGCAGCAAGGAGGGGTTCCCGAAGTCCCTGGAACAGCGACGTGCTGGCAGAGCACAGGCTGCTGCGGTCCCGCAGGCAGGGGGGCAGGTGGGGCAGCCCGGCTCTGGAGGGGCTCCGGGGGACATGCACACAGAGAGGGGCCCACAGAGCCCATGCGCACCAGGGACGGACCCACGCACCACGCACGGGGGACGCGATGGGACGCCAGCACTCTGGGGAGCTGCCAGCAGATGACAAGGAGCTATTTCATCATATGGAAAGGTTATGGGTTCCCCCATGTGTCAGTTAGAATGGAAAACAATGATACAAAGTCAAGCTGTTTTGACATCAAGCCTTTAAAGAAAACCAATGCTAGTACAGCTATGTTAACACTTTGGTATTAATGATGCTGTCAATGCAGAACTGACATAAATGTAAACATGTGACCAGTGCAGATTTGGACATCCTAGTGTGAAGGGCAGCGCTGACTACAGCAGCATCTCATCTGCTGATTTTCGCATTAAAGGAATGCTTCCTCATGTCTGAGTTCCTACTGAAGTAAAACCGTGGCTCTTTCCATTACAAGCACCCATGAGCAAACCAAAATAATGTGTGTTGGATAGGTCCTGTCCAGTTTCATTATACTCTGACAACTGACACAGCTTTCCTGTGATGTATTCATGATTAATAATTTATAATTAATTCATAATTAATTGTTCTATTACTTTTCTTAATTTTAAGCAATCACTGTGACAAAACTGCCTAATTGAAATCAGCAACGGAATAAGATTCAAGATTCTTTGGCAGAAAGCGTGGATTAATATGAAAAAATGTTCTGAATTGCCATACTTGAACATTAGGGAAAGCTGGTTAATTACCGTAAGTCATTATGACACAGGCTGAAGTATAAACAGAAGTGGGTTGAATCTTAAGATCATCGATATGCCCAGGAAGCCTGGTAACTAGACTTGTCATCTATATAAATGATACTCTGCGAGATCTCTAACCAAAGCTGGCAGCACATCAGAGAGGAGATGTAAGACTGAATGAAAAGAAGAAGAAGAAAAAAAAAAAGAGTAGAAATAACTCACAGCTGTCATGTCTGTTTCCCCAGACAGACATTTTTATCTCCAAATCTAGCTAAAAATCCTGGGAAGGGAAAAGCATCACAATCACCACAAACTCACTAGAGTCAGTGAAGGGTTATGACCCACCAGCTCATACCAGTGTTTGTTTCGCTACTACAAACATTGAGACCGCTATAAGTGTAACTATTTCTGTTCTTGATTATTCACCTGCAAAACTTCAAAACTTAGCCTTGTCCTACACAAAAAATAGGGAAGAAATTGTAGTTTATCATACCTATTTACAATGATGACAGTGGCAAACAACCCAAGATAATCAAAGAAGGCAAGTTCGAGCAAAGGAGTTTGCTTATGGTTTGCATAAGAGCATTTATATTGGTGAAACAGTTGGGAAACTGGATGGAGATACTTGTAAGAAGAAATCTGGGCACAAAGTGGGTGATCACTGTTGTCAATTGGATTAAAATGGCTGTAAGGTATATGAAGCATTATGGGAAGAAAGGGAAGACAATGCTAAGTCATGACACAGAATCATAGACTCATAGAATCATTAAGGTTGGAAAAGACCTCTAAGATCAAGTCCAACTGTGAACCCATCACCACCATGCCTTCTAAACCATGTCTTGAAGTGCCACATCTACACGTTTTTTGAACACCTCCAGGGACGGTGACTCCACCACTTTCCTGGGCATCCCGTTCCAACGCTTCACAACTCTTTCAGTAAAGAAATTTCTCCTAATATCCAATCTGAACCTCCTCACTTTTCCTCTTGTCCTATCGCTAGTTACTTGTGAGAATAGACTAACACCCACCTTACTACAACCACCTTTCAAGTAGTTGTAGAGAGTGATAAAATTTCAGAGAATAATTCTAAAGTAAAATTGCCCACTAAATGGGCTTTGAGGCTGGGAAAAAAATTACTCTTACATCTGAGAACTAAAAAGTTATTTGGAATGAATCAAGACCACTTTATTTTGTCCTTACCATCATTATTTCAGTGTTTAATAAGCAACTCTTGCTTTGTGTCTGCAGACATCGTTGAACTAACTCCAGCATGTGAGCTGCCCTAAAGTCAATGAAATTAATCACAACTCACATGCTTACAGAAAAACATGAGCTTAAACTTTGCTGTCTTCTGAACCGCTTTGATGGATTTGATTTTGTACAAAGTGGGTGAATTTACGCTAACACAACATATTCCTGCAGCACGTACTTACAAAAAGCATTTATTGAAATCTGTATGACAAGTCAGATAAGTGCAGACACTTCAAAGAAGGAGCAGAGTATGTCTAGGTCTGCAATTTTTTTAACTATCCTCTTAAAAAAATAATCTTAAAGACACATTACAATACATTATTAAATGAGCACGCTCTGCACAGATGATAGCAATTTCTGTTCACACAAAGCTTTCCACTTTCATTTATTAACTTATTACATACCACACATCAAACTTTAAAGCTATCACATAGTCTCAGGCCAAAGAGGTGCTTTCCCAGACTAATTTGTCTGGTTATTTATTCTTTATCGACCATCAGGATAGCCAATTACTTCCTTCAGGCCTAATGCTAGTCCTTACAGCTCACAGTCTCTATTGCTAAGGTTACTACAGTATCATTTGGAGATATGAGACAGTATTTTCAGAGATCTCGAGCAATCCTCGTTGCTGCAAGCATTCAAATTTTATCTCAGACAACAGCAGCATCCTTTGCTTCCCTCCTCTCCTCCTCAAGATAGGCCAAGTAGCTGGGACCACATGTGAGACTCCCTCGCATCCCATTGCTAGAGAAGTGCCCTGTCAGTCTGGTGTTGGGGAACTCCCTCCCTCCTCACCCTGAGCAAGGTTTCACTGAGATTGAAGTACTCCTCAAGTTATCCTTTTCTGACAAAAAAAAAAGCCACAGCACTGGAAAAATCACTGGTTTGCTCCATTGCCACTGAAGATGCGGACAAACCAGCTTGCCTGAAGTGAGAGGCTTTCACAGTTACACAGTAGCTACCAGTCAGAAAACACAGCATTACTGGCGCATTTATTGAGTAATTTAAACTTATTTCTGCCTTTAAATTAAAGCTGCAGATAAACATAATGTTTCACACGTTGCTTGAGAGAGTAGTGTGGGAATTAGAGGCTTAATGTCATTATCACACTGAGCGCCTTTCTCTGCCCCACTTGTGAATACAGATATATAGATGCTTTTGGCAGTTTACGAGGAGACGGCGCAAAATTGATTCTGAGGAACTTCATCATGCACTGAATGCTGTTGCCTCTGGAGCCTTTTTAATGTCAGGATCAGATGCTTTTCAAAACTTAATAGATTTAATATGGTCTCCCCTTCCCTGACCAATTTGCATCTTTGAAGTTTCATGCAATTAAATTTCACCTAACTTCTTACACGTCAATGACGATGAGTTATGAACTGCAGAATCAGGAGGCATGGATTAAAAAAAAATAATAAATGCCTTGAGACCAGCATCAGTATGTGAAGGAGTATACATCTTAGATAGTTCCATCATTCTTCTCCTGGTGGCAAGCAGGATTTTCAGAGAAAAATTGCTAGTGGATAATAAATGCGATGCCTGGTGGTCCTACAACAACACTGCATTATAATACCAAGAGCAATTAAGGTCACCTTGATATAAAATTGATATTACTGGGATGGAGAAAGGAAAGTAAAAGCAACACTGAATGACGCATAGATTTGAGGAATACAGTTATACAGAAGGGCCAATGACACTAGGCCTCTTCTCTTTAAAAATGGAGAGACAAGATAAATGAGATACAGAAAACTGTGAAGACTTTAGAAAATTTAAGCATGATGTCAGGTACCTAGTTCACACAATATGACCAAGAGAGGTGTTCATTTAATGAATCCCTGTCTTGACGCGATTCAGTAACAAGGTACGCAAAGTCGTGACAAAAATGCAGCAGTGTACTATGACAGTTAAACTGTAGTTTAATACCTGAATGCCCACTCTAAATCTTTGCTTGGAGAATGTCAATAAGAAGCAGCAAAACAAAAACCAAATCCGATAAGCATTTCCTTGACAACAGTGAACGCTGTTAATTTTTGGGTTTATGTGAAAGAAACTCTCTGTTAATCATGCAGCTATGGAATAATGATGAAGCTAATCAGAAGCTGAGCTTGGAAGAAAAAATATTGTTGAGGAAGCTGATAAGTGCAAACAAATACAATGCACCAAATTAAATGACACCAGTCATTTAATTTAATCACTACCTTCTTATCAACACACAGCCCAGCGCAGTGAATGGAAGTAGGACAGTATGAAATCCAAACACCACTGCTGCCCCATCCAAAACTAAGATATTAACCCAGCAGGCGCTGGGGCCGGCCAGGACCTGGAGCATGAGGGGACTCAGGCTTGGAGAGCTGCTGCTCCCACACCGTAGCCATGCACGTTGAAGCACTGCCTGAGCAGCACAGGCAGCTTCGACACAGTAGAGGAGTGGAAAGAAGGGAGGGCGAAGCTGCCTGGAAAAGGAGACACTACTGGAGAAGCTGACATTGCAAAGAGCTCCCTGGAAAACCTCTGCCTCATTTTTCTCCTATCCAAAATGAGTCTCACATCCTTTCTGCATCCTGCTGCCTATGCTAACTTGGAGCTATTTACCACCAAGAGAAACAGAGTATAAAATAAGAATTTTTCTTTAGATTCACTCTCTGTCAAGTAATGACTGTAAAGTTAGAACAAGGCAGAAGAGAAACATATATATAAAAGCTTCACATCCTGGAATTTTCTGTCTCCTCTAGGATTTATGATTATGCTGTAATTCCAGCATTTACTTGATCAGGATGCCATGGGATGAGAGCAGCTGCAATATGATACAGTGTCATAATCTAAATGAATGAAAAATTAATAGATAAAAATATACATCTCCATCTGAATGCATAAGCTATATAGTCAGGCAAACTTTTTCATTTAGAAATAACATGGTACATATGCTTGTCCATAGATTGGATTATTATTATAAACTCTGTAGAATTCAAGGAGATGTTTAATTTCTTTACTACTTTTTTTCTCTTTTTTTTTTTCTAGGGGTGTGGGGCATGATAAGCTGTCTTGATGATGTCAAGTTTATTCAGGATTTTTAAGATCCATGGTAAGAAAAGTGAATTTTATGTTCAGGGAAGGCATTCCAAAGTGTCTGTTGTGCTGTGAGAGTGGCTAGCTGCTCCTAGGCTTGGATTATTTGTGCAGTCCATGTAAGCCCTGAAATAAAAACAGGATGTAAAAGAAGAGAGAAAAAGGTTCATGCTTTGTTATTATATCAAATGGCCAACAGGGTACTGTTAATCTGGAAAAGAGTTGATGAAGCATTTTATATCAGGATGGTTCCTTTGAGATAACAGTTCTCACAGCAGGTTCAGTCTTCAATGTTAAAAAATCATCACTGTACTACAGACTTGAAAATAGAAGAAGAATACCCTAACACGTGTGTGTATAAAACTGATTATATACGGCAGCAGACAATGAACAGCGCAGAATGGACTATATTCTGCCATACTGGCAACATGGATCAGACAATTTTCATTTTAGAAGTTCTGGCATGATGAATTAAAAACCCGAGGATTATTGTTTCTCTAGTGTTGTTATGAGTTCTCAATGCAAGAATCTAACAATGTCATTATTTTTTTTAATTTAATCTAACAATCTTAAATTTATTTCTTAAGAAGGAGTTTTCCTTGCTGCTGCCTAGGCCAATTTGGGAGTGGAGTTTTTTCCATACCTCTGTCTCAGCAGACTGGTAAGCGAGGAGCTGAGCATGATTGCAGGAGATGCCTGCATCCAGTCCACAAACACACCTATGCAGCAGGAAACCTAGTGGCATTTAGGCAAGCTGCCAAATTTAAATACCTAGAGAGCTTCACCCATCAGTGATTTACTGATGATTCATTACCTTACCCTAAAATCCCTTCTTCTGATGTGTCAGGCTGAAAGTTTTTCAATCAGCTTTTCATTTTTTTGTATTGTCAGGAAAAGGTTGCCCTCCTCTCTCTGCAATCCACTCCTGCCAGCAACTGGTGGACTGTGAATAACTTTGAGGCGTAATTGAGAAAAGAATGCACTTCATGTGTTTTACACTATGTTAATATAATTCTGTTTGAACTGCTGTCAGGCCATGTCCCATAGCCTTAGCAATTTGTCCTTCAGAGCCTGTGTCAGATTTTTCACCTCCCTGAACCTGTGAGTTCCCTGAAGAAGGAATGAGAGGAAGTGCTGCTTCACCTCTGCTTGCAAAGTACCTCTTTGATTTCATGCGTGACTGGCTGGAATGCACAGCGCAATGCACGCCTTACAGAAGAGTTACATTGTGCTTCTGCATGCAAATTTTACATTTTTCACCTTTCTCTTTTTGTTACTTCCTAAAATGCAAAGTAAGAGTTCTTTAGATGGCAAGCACGTGGATTCTCTTTTTGTAGGGCACACAACAGTAATAACACTAACATCTTATCCGTCTATTTCTCTGCCATTTGAAAATTTCAAGCTGTTCTCTATCTATTCCTCACAGTGTGGTTTACAGACCTTTGTCTCTGAGAATCTCCTAGTGATTTAGTATATCCAGCCATGCAGCCCCCTGTGAGATCAGGAAGCATCACAATTATTTTACAAATGTGAAGTTGCATCAGAGAGAGATTATGGGCTAAAACTATACAAGTGCCTAGGTATCCTACACAGTGCATGGAAAAAGACAGGCTTTCGAAGCGGGATACACTAAATAGCTAGCCATCAGATTACATTTTCAGCTACTTAACTATGAGAAAATGTTGAAGACCTTCACCCTCACATGTAGGTCCCCTAGCATGCACAGTTCAAAACCCCTTCTAGAAAACTGGTGCCTTTGAAGTTTCACAGTAACACTGTAGAGATACTCCTGTCATTTAAAAATAGCAGGGTTGTGCTATCTGGTGAAATATCACTTCTTTTGTTGTGTCCTGCCATCTAAAAAACAGTGGAGGGAAGAGGTGAAATTGCAGTTCTGAGAAAAGACACCAATACAAATCTGATCTTACCAAGTCTACCAAGACTGCAACAGCACTCCTGTAGAGACCTTTGTATCTAGACTTGTCAAATATAGGTTAGATTAAATTAGCATCTAACAGCTATAGAGTTGGAGAGGCAACCATCAACATAACCAGGCCTTCTTTACCTTTGACTATAGACCAAGAATTTCCTATCAGTTTGTGGATGAGTTTGGCGTTTGCAGTGAGTAGGGGCACATAAAAAGAGTATTCTATGGACCCTACCTACTATTTGGTTCCTCTCGTTGTGGAAAGCCTGGCTGAATGATTTGGGCTTTCTCAGCCGATTCTTTGTTAGCAGACCTATGTCAAGTCACAAAAACAGCCAGTAAAGTTAGAAACCCAGTAAAGTTGAGAACTCAGTTTAAGTCACCTCAATTAGTACTTCTACTACTGTACCTTCCCTTCTCTTTAACAATATAATTAAATATTTAAAGTGATTAAGTCAGCCACACCTTTTTAATTAAGAGATTACAGTTATTTTGGGGGGACATTTACAGGAAAGATCATAGGGTTAATTAAATTTGCTTACTTTGTATGTAAACTTGACAAAAGGGATTTATTTTAATTTCTTGTTACAGCTCTGCTGAAAGTGCACAGGTTTTGCACCACTCTAAAGTCTGAGTTCTAAAAACTGCTGGAAAATGATGAATTTGAAAAGACTGTGCCAGTGTTTCTTGCAAGTGCTGTAAGACAGGTCAGATATAGTAGAAGAGCTGGTAACTCTGTCAACCCCATATTTCAGCTCTTGCTGCAGTGATGTTTCAGACACTGTACTGTTAAAACACATGACTTTTCCAAATCTCAAATATTGGTCTTCCCATTCCATTTCCAGATGATACAGAATTGGCAAGATACCTCAGATGGTTGTGTTGCCAGTTAGAGAGACCTTGACAGGCTGGAGTAATGGGCTGACAGGAACCTCATGCAGTTCAACAGAAAGAAATGCAAAGCCCTGTACCTCAGGGGTAACCCCATGCAGCAGTACATGCTGGGAGCTGGCCAGGTGGAAATCACCTAAGCAGAAAATGCCCTGAGGTCAGTTCCACTTAAATATAGGAAAAAACTTATTGCTTTGTGGGTCATCAAACACTGGAACATGTTGCCCAGTGAGGTGGTTGTGTCTCCATCCTTGCAGATATTCAAAACATGACTAGAGATGGTCCTGAGCAACCTGCTGTAGGTGACTCTGGTCTTAGCAAGATGGCTGGACTAGACAATCTCCAAAAGTTGCTTCCAGGCTCACCTATTCTGTGGCACACAGTTTGGAAGCTCAACAAGAACTGCATTTGAGGCTTTAATGTAGTTCTGAATTCTGTTCAAATGAGCAGCAGATTCTTGTTCTCCTGGACACTATGTGCAAGCTTAGGTGAGTAAAGAGCAAAATTAAAAGATAAATCACTCAGCTGCTTTAGAATTACGTAAAAATGAGTTACCCAGACAAAAGGGTAAAGTGAGTTGTAGTTAAATATAAAATCTCAAAGCTCAGAGAATGTACTCAGACGAGTTCTTCATCTTCTATAATACCAACAAATAGCATGTGATGTATGTTTGCAAAGTATTTGTTCTTTTTGCCCATTTCTCCTTCAGAAAATTTGAATACATTCACTATATATTCATTGCTGTAGGCGTACACCTCATTTATCCATAACTGATCAAGGTCTATTTCTGACATACTCAAAACATTGATGTGATGCTTCTGTTCAAACATTGAGCTGTTTTATAAATTCACATTCTTATTATCTTCATCCAGACCTTTCAAATATTAGCCTTCAGAAATGATCCAGCGGTTAAAGCAATACTGACAACTGTTATCTTTCCACACTTTCTGGGCAGAGAAACTCTTTGCTGAACTCGCTGCTTCTGAAGCTGGAGGTGAAAGTCAAAAAGGAGTCAATGGTTTTGAACTTCTCTGCTCTGTTTGTAATGGTCATTAGGTCCTTGTAAGCTGAAGAAGAGGAAATCCATATTCTTGATGCTGTAAAGAGAAGGGAGGTTTTCTTGGTCTGAACTGGGAAACAAAGTGCATGCTAAAAATGATCAGACATAGAACAGCAGGAAAGTTTTAGGCAGTTCAGCATACTTCAAGTAACAAATAAAAACTTAGTTGTTAACAGTACTTATTACACATTTCTAGAAGCATAACAAGCATAACACTTCTTATGCTAAGATGGGTCTTCATAACTCTTGAGCTTCACCACTTTTTAAAATTTTGGTTAACAAAGCACTGCAGTGAAACTTTCCAAAAGCTACCTCAGCTGGCTGCCATGTCACTTGGCCATGGTATTTTGACAGGGCACAACGGGAAGGAGAAGCACATGCCTGCAGTGGCAGCCAGTGTCACTGGCTCTCACAAATCCTTTGCTCCATTGCTCCTGAGGAGCTGCTCTCAGATGGCCTCAGCTCCTCGGAGGAGGAGCTTCCTAGGTGTGGAGTATCTTTCATCAGAAATAAGCTGTGTCACTATGCAGAATAGTCTCAAGAGCGTATCTTAATGCAGAAGAATGTTTGTAAAGAAACTCATATTATTTTTCAACTCACATCACTGCTTTGTGTGATTTTTTTTCCCTGGCAACCCATTTGAGGAGTGAGGAAAGTGACTATATCAGAGATACTTCTCATGGGATTGGGCGAACAGCAACACAGTTTGTACACCTCAAGGCATTTCTCTCCAAGTCACAGTAACTCTGTGTCAGGAGAGAAATATTTTTGCTTATGCAGTAATTCTGGGTAGAGTCAACTGGAATGAAAAATAACATAAACCTGAATCTTCTGGCCAAATTTACTCCCACTTGTTGTATTGGTTTTGAGCTGACAAGGTATTTAGTTGAGAATATGAGAATGGAACTGGACAGCACGTTCAACTTCATGGGACAGCTTCCGCATCAGCTACAAACACATAAAGTGAGGCGCCTTCTAGAGTGTCCTTAAATTAAATGCATTTAATTCCCTACTTGTCCCTACTTAATTAAACATATTTTTCATATAATTCCCAGAGCTGCTTTCATTTCTAAACCAAGAAATACTTTTGCTGTCTCCAAGCATCTGGCCTTGATGGCATTAATTTGCAGGACACAAACAACAGACCATGCCACTGAGAAGTAAGAATGTTAATAAAGCACTTCAGCAATGAATTTTATTTTTCGATCTTCCATCAACACAGGAAAAAACCCAAACTGTAGTCTAAGTAACTTTTTGGAAAAGATATCATATCTTAATTTACATATCACTATGGAGGAAAGTGAGTCAAACCCCTCTGTGAATATCATTGACTTGTAACTGGTATACCTGAAAGGTTTTATTTACTGTTGGGTTTACGTCCATTCTATGAATATTTGTAGTCTGCAGGAGAGATATAAAATTACCATTTACTCACCACTCTTATAGCTGGTAGTAAGTGCACTGTTTCGTATAAGGTAATTTTGGGAATAATATTTGGTAACTACTTGGAGACAGAGTAAGAAAAATAGCAATTTAGCATATACAAGTATGCACAAGCTGCTACACAAGCAGCTTAAATCAGTTTAGTTTTACTTAGGTGACTAGGATGTTAGGCAACAGGAAAAAATCAGACATCTTAGAGACAGCTGTGTCTGTGAGGCAGAACACTTTCCACAGGGAAAAATCAGGCAAAAGAGATTGTTCACAAAGTAGCCTATACTTGCGAGTCTAAGATCATTTGGATTAAAAGGGTAACATATCTGATTACCTCATATAGATTAAGATCACTGTGTCGTTATAGAAGACAGTAAAATCAGGAATCAGCACCGGGATGCTGTCCCCCAGTGCTGGGTATGCATCCATACAGCCGTTTCTATCTGCAGTCTCCAAATGGTCCTTTAAACACGGATTAAATACAGATTTTCTGCCCTAACAATTTCACTACTCATTAATGGTCTTCCAAATAATCTTAACTATTGTATTTTTAAAATTATTGTTTATTTGTTTTCATTCTTATTTGTATGTTCACCAACTGCATATATTATATATTCATACATTATATGGTTTTTCTCTGCCACATCTGAATTGCTTTTTTTCAGTTACTCATGTTATAGACTGTTTAACTTTCCAAGTAAAATTATTTCTTATTTATTGTTGTGACAATCTCATCTATTTGTGTTCATTTGTACTCCCCCATTTTCCATCTAATGTCTAGTAATCTACAGAGAACTATAGATTTGTGGCTCTATATTAATAAAGCTTATTTATAGATCAGTTCTATTCCCAACACCTACTACAAATTACTCAAAACTAGATAGCAATGGAAAGTGCCTTGACGCGTTCCCTTCACCAACAGTTCCGTCTCCAAGACTCCTTCAGTCTTTAGTGTTCAGAGGCCAGAATCAAATAGATTTTTTTTTAACGGTGACAGGAGAAAGGCATCTCTCTCTAAACAGTGTTACAAAACCCTTGCCCACCCAACATAATCATTTATCTTCCTTTCAAATGTCAACTCCCTCTCATACTGACACATGGAGCACTGAAGCTTCCAAAAGAAAAAAAAAAAAAAATTATTAGAAATACAGTTGCTGGGCCTAATCTCATTCCCTAGGGGAAAAAAAAAAAGAAAAAAATCCTATGGCAGATTTTAGCAGAAAAGGTTAAAATTTGATAAGCTTATTAAGTGCTGAAAGCATTCCGAGATAAAATGAAATGAGAAAATCAGTTGTGGGAGAGAAAACCAACTCTCATTTTAAGCATGTTTTCCTCACCCCCTCAGCTAGTGAGTGCCCTTGCCAGGCTCTTCAGAAAAAAATTCCAAGCAGTATGTTTGATTAATTAAGATCACATCACAGCACCCCCTGTCAAAGAAGCATTGTGCTCTTTTGTTTGTAGAACACCTTATCTTCACGAATGCACTGGCTGGAAGAAGTGTCTTGAGAGTGTGCGGGACAGAGAGATGCTAATTCCAGAAATAAGAGCATGCTAGAAACTTGATAGCATAGGTATCAAGTCACTTGTGGTTATTAAGTGGCTCAAAATGAAGCTTCAGTTGTGTCAGAGGCTGGCATATATAAATTTGATACACAGATTCATAGATTTTAGGGCTGGAAAGGACTACTTGTCTGGTGTTATTTAGTTGGACCTGCTGTGGATCAGAGCTCTCCCTGCAGTGGGACTTACAGTTTGTGCTCAGGTGAAGGACGTCTTCCAGGAAGGCATCCTGTCTTAATCTGAGGACTTCAAGAGATAGAAAATAATCTCTTCCCAAGAAAACTTGTACCAAAGATTAATAATCCCTAGCATTAAAAAACAAGGGATGCATATCACCAATTTAAATTTTCTGTCTTCCAGCCATGAGTTTACATCATACGTTTTGCCAAGTTTGTTAAAAAGCTTCTCAGTCCATAATAATCTTCTTAAAGATTCTTATTCACAATAATCAAGCTTTTAAAACAAACAAAAAAAACCCCACCACTTCACAGATCCAGATGGCTATGTCTCTTGCTCTAAGATATCTTTTCAAATCAGCTTCATAATTTATGATTGCATATTTATAATCCTTTGAAACTGTGGATACTAGAACTGTATGGGATATTCTGGTCACATAACTGTAAATAAATCCATACCTATTTGCAAAATGATCTCTTATCCTACAGAATCACATCAAGGAGCCCATCCATCCTTTTTGCTATCACACCACGCAGGGAACTCTCATGCAGCTGCATGCCCACACTGCACACTTTGCTGGCAGATATTACTTTGGACTATATCCAGCCTCCTGTCTCAGACTGGATGCTCTGCAAAACAATCTAAAGGATAAAGGGATGACTGGGAAACTGCATGCTCCTCATCTGAACTAAGGTATCAACACAGGCACTCTGTGAAACCTAGGTGGTTTTAAAGTCACTGCTTTCACAGACAGAGTCTCTAAGCTGGTGGATACAAGCTGAATTCCTTGTCCTTAAATATACAATCTGTATTTGGTCCCAGTAAAATACCCAGTCACAAATTCACGTTAACCACCTGCTGCTTTTAATTATTGTTTCTGTCATTTTTGTGTCTTTCATGAGTTTCATCTGTAATCACTTTAGAATTCCTTTTTTGATTATTGATGCAAAACATGCACAGCATCAGAGTGAGTACTCATTCTGCCAGGATCCTACTTTAAATATGTCAGAGAAAGGAGAACACGCTACATCTTGTACTTCAATTGCAACAGCTTTTAGGCTGAGTGACCTCTCATTAGAAAGGCGCTGCAGCTTGGTTGGTCTGACTGGCTCCGTCCAGCAGGACGCTGGAACAGCCTTGAGGGATCTCAGTGTGGTGTGACAGAGAAGAAGGGGTGACAGGATCATCAGGGAGTTAATTATAACCATCTCAATATAAGCAAATCTTGAGTCGCCTCAAGACAGAACCATTATATTTCATCTGGCAGTGGACTCTGAGGGATTTGTCACTGAGGAGCAATGGCAAACCTCTGCTTTGGCCTTTTTCTCTCAGGCTCCCACATGACAGAGCAGGGAAAAAGAGAGTGACAGAAGGACCCACATAGCTGAGGAACAGGTGTTGTAAAAAATGTCTTTGCTGTGGAATAAAACTCAGCAAGGCAAAGAATTTCTCATCCTTACTTCACATTTGCATTATGAAGGACCTTTAAAGGAATAGATAATATATTCAGATAAGCAAACACATTCATTGTTTCAAAGAATGAAAGAATGGCTAATTTGCCTTCACATTTTATGAAATACCAGATTTCTGCTAGCGACTCCAAGCCCTTTGACAAATAAAGGTAGGAGTGTCATGTTCAAATTATTTCTACAGATATTTACAGGTTTGACCTTAACCTACAAATATCAGGTGTGGGGTGTATTTCCCATGAGCCGTGTAGTCAGTTAAGTACTGCATCCCTCCCGTAAGACTCAACCCGCATGCCTTTCCACTCAGAATCAAAGGCTTTTCTGCCACCCAGACCATCTGCCAGGCTCTGTCAGCAGGAACAAAGGGCTGTGATCAACTGAAAGGAGCACCAGGCAAGAGGCAATGTGTGCAAACTGCTGCTTCTGTGAGAAGGCAGCGGCAGCACGATGAAACAGTGGCAGCTGAAACAGGAGTTCAAAGCAAGGGGTTGCATGAATGCCAGTGGTACCAGAATGCTTTTCTACAAGACAAGCAGTCGAGCATCATTCTTAAAACGTAAGGCACAGCATAGACTCAAACCCCACCAAAAGTATCTGGGATCACTGGGTTCTTTCCTGTACTTTTCCAACATACAGAAGATATTAATTTATTTTATATATCATTCTCCATTTTCTCACACAAGTACTTCTGTGTTACATGGGGTCACCTTGCTAAGATATGTTCCTCATCAAAGAGGAAGTTTTTAAGGAAGTGGTGCTTAGAAAAGACAGAAAATAATTTATGCTGACAAACTACAGTGGAAGTTTACAAGCTCTGAAAAAGGTAGTACCTTCTAAAACTGCTTCTCACCTTATCAGCAGGCAAGCAAACAATCTGAAGCACAGATCAGTTCATCCCACCGCCTCTGCTGGGGAGGAAAAGTAAGGACTCTAAATATTTTGCACTAGGTGAAATAGCATGAACTTGTTATGTCATGGCCCAAGACTAAGACTGTAATGTAAAATAGCAACTCCTAACTTCTCTTTTCTTAGTATTTATTTTTCTGCTGTTATCTGACCATTGTGACAATAGGTTATCAAAATATATTGGTCAAATTCTCTGTCAGAGGTGGGCTATAAAAATCAGCCGTCCTGGTAAGCGCTCGTATTTAGAATTGAACCCCAGAATAGACTTACATGGTATGGCCAGATTTGTCCATAATTCCATTTTATTTAAAATTAAAGTTAGTTCAATTGTTTATGAATGTAGTCTGAAAGCAGGCAGGAGTATTCCCAACAAACCCTATAGAAAGCAAGCATGCGTAGTTCTGGTTCGCATGGCCTCCTGTTTAACAGGGGGCATGGATCTGAAACATCGTTCTTCTTTTCTCCCTCCTATTTGATACCTTTGATTCAAATCTTCATGGTTTCTGTAGCTTGTGAATTATTGCTTTTCCTTTATTTAAAATAATAAAGTTGGTTTATCAGGTAAAAGCAGATGCTAAAACTAGATTCTCTAATTATCACATAAAATGGTTCCATACATATGTATGACTTTATCAGGTACTGAATATTTATCCCCCCAGCCACAATGCCTACACATTACAAATTTATGACTGCACAGTATCTACTGTGCAGCCTCCTTCCAGCAGTCTCAAATGGGCAAATCTCACTTAACTCTCCTGGGGTCATAATGTTTTTTGGATTTATTTTGGTTTTACTACCTTCAGTTTGTATAACCACAACTGATTATGCCATTGTGGTGCCCACAAAAAATACATATGTATTAATATCCACCAAATTTCAGGTTCTGCTGCCAAGGACCTGTGTATGTCATGAGGTTAATAAACACCCACATTAAAACTATTAAACAGATATGTGATGCTTCCAAATCAAATGGAGACATTTTCCAGGTGACCTTGAGATAGCATCTCATGAATTTCCCATGATGATGGTCTGAGATTAAATCCCTACAGCATCCTATCTGAATCTTTCTGTCATGGGATAAGTATAGGATCATTTATGTTTCAGTGAACGTAAAAATAGCTTTGTCACTCCTTACTGAAAGGAAAAACTTCACTATATGAAGCTATGTAAATGCGTAAACCAACCTGGTCACTGCATAAAGAACTGAAAGTGTGGTATGCACATACTTTCTCACTTTATCATAATCACAAAGTACAGTACACTTATAATACAGAACAGTTCATGTTTCTGTTACCATGTTTTTATATGGCATACTGCCCTTGCTAGCACACAGCATGTATGAGGTTACTGAAAAATCAGACATCAAAACTACAAGTCAGAAAATTGCTTAAGTAGGAGTCTGATGGGGCAAGATAAAAACATTTAGGTAAAGTACCTGATACTGGCATCCTGCCCTCAACATCTCCGCAGACAGACTGCCTCTCAATCCAAACCAAGACCAAGGGTCTTCTGACCATTTCTGCCCTGTATCACAGCTGGATAACTTGTTCTGAGAATAGTGACTCTAATAAAGCCCAATTTCCTGTAGCTTTGTACCCTTTGATCCTTTAGTACTTACCTTCAGCTTCCTTTTTCCCTCCCACTACCTCCTTGTATCACTTCAGTGAGAAAGAATCACCATATTCTGCAGCTGAGGGCTGTAAATCTGCTAATTAAGTAGCTGACACATCTGTGCTATTAGCAAGCTGGCTACAACCAAACAACATCTAATGGCTGAATTTTGTGTGCCTTCCTTTTGTGGCAATGCTTCTGTTTCCATTTATTACCAGTAGCTTCAGTTTCACCAAATCAATATTCAGCTGAAATTCTCTTGGAAGTGAGATTGTGTGTGTTTCTGCTTCAATATTTCACCTGCACAGGTCCACCTGAAGAAGGTACAGGAGCTGGGCTTTGGGCGTCCCCAAAACATTTAGTACAAAACAAGGGAAGACAGGCTGTACATTTGTTAAACTGTTCAGCCACAATTTTAATGCATCCTTTTGACTGAACAGTTTCCCATCTGTAAAATGGGAAAATATCACATCCTTTACTTTACAAAACATTGTATAAATAAATTAATTTTTTGTGAAAAGGACAGACCAGTGATAGAATAAGTAAGAAATTCCCGCTTTTGTCTTCAAAGCATAGTTTGAACAATGTCTAATAAATCAGGAAAGGGTCATACAGAGAACTATAAGATGAGCAGTTGATCACTAAATGAGCGCCACGTATTTGTGTTCTTGTAAGCCAGGAGGCTTTGGAAAAATAATACATGAGCAAACAATTAAAGAGTAAATTATGTTAATATAGAGTATTCATTTCCTGTTCCTAACAGAAACATTTTCCACCTCATTTCAATGAAGGCTGGCAAAATCTGAAAACAGGCAAGCAAAACTGGCAGGCAATAGCTAGCCTCAGCCACCAGAGAGAAACAAAGGTAAATCATTAACGCTTGCAGCCACCTTCAGAATTTTTTTAATGCATTCATTCTCACTTGGCACTATGGACCACGAGCTGTCTTTCCCACTGCAAAGAAAAGGTGAGTCATACTGAGAGTGAAAAACTCACTCAAAGATGAATGACAGTTTTCTATCCCTACACTCTGGTTGCAAAAAACCCCTCAGTTAATCAAATATACACAAAAGCTTTCACAAAGGGTCTTCTTTGCATAGTATCAATTCTTCTGAAGCACTGCATTTATTTCTCTAGAACTGTATATCAGTGAGCAAAAAGTAAAAGTTAGCTCATCTTTAAAGTTCCTAGGAATATGTTAAAAATACAACCATGTAGCCAGTCATTTCTCTGTCTCAAAGCTTTCAGTTATTCTCCTTTAGTCTGCAAGACAGTATTCCAGATTTTCTAAATCTGGATTTTTCAGTAGTGGATTCAAGATTTTCCCTTCAGAAAATTAAAAGGCCATTCTGGTCCAAAGAGTGTTTGTTGATTCTCACATGTTATCCTAATCTCTGTTCAAAATCCATTGTCTTGCATTATGTTACAGAAGAGAAGTCCTTGGCTTTCCTTCAAGAATGTAACATATCAGCTTTTGGAAGATTCTCAGAGTGATTATGCATGCATAATTAATTGTGCAGAGTGAGATCATCAGACCTACAGAGATCATCCATCCTACGGTATTCCCCTGCTCCTCACTGGCATGAACAAGGCATCTTTTTGAATTGAACAAGGCAACTCTGTGAATGAACTCAGCATCCTTCTGCAGTCTACCTTCTTCAAAATGCCAAACCACCTGCTTTCCTAGATTTCTTAACTGTATTCAGCAAAGTGAAATGTGACATTTTTGCAGTGCATTAGATATTATGAAAAGGCAATTACAATAGCCTTTTTAATTATTCAGGACACAAGCACTCTTGAATGGCGATATAGAGCAAGAAGTGTTCCAGCTGAGAACTCTTCTGTGAATTGACAGTATTCTAAAACTGGAGGAAAAAAATGGCAAACCCAGTTGTTTTCATACTTACACAATGGGTATTGATGGCTTTTTCCTCTTTATTAAATCTGAAGTGTCTGGTCTCCCTTTTTTGGTTTTAAAGGAGAATGGTCAAATGACAGAAAATATATGACTGTCCCACCACCAGATCCATGAAATTCTTTTTAATTTCACATGGCTATTCCTATCCTGCAGTACAAAACAGGGTGCAGGTAAAGAGAAGAAAGTTTGTTCATATTTGAATAACAGAACTTTAAAAATCAAAGCAAAATTCAGAGACTGACCTTTTGTTGCTGAATGTCAAAGTTATTTGCTCAATCAAAGCTGATACATAAATGTCTTCTTCATAATATGACAGTAATAAACAAACAAATATAATAAATTATACTAGTATTGTCTTATTATCAGTCCATAATAATAGTCATTTTACTCAAGGTAGTATGGCACTGCTCTAAAAACGTATTCAGTGTAAAAAGGGAGAAGACTTGTTTCAGTCAATGGGTGCTTGATCTTTTCTCAGAAAGACAGCTTGGGAAGCTTACTGTTTTCGTTTTATGCATAATAACCTGCTATCAGAGCATGCAGAAAGTCAGGGACTTGCATCCAACTCTCATCTTGCCTCAAACCTACAGATGCAGGAGAAATATAACTGCAAGACGAATCCTCCTCAAAGCTGAACACTAGTTTTCAGAAAGATAGATCTTCAGAGCCACAGAAAATAAGACAGATTTGACCCTCTACCCAACAAGGCATCTTCTGAGGAGTATACTCTGTTCCGCTGACTGCATATTTTTCAATACAGAGTCATTTCATAAAATACATAATGACACAATGGTTAGGGTGACAGTTAGGAAGAGCTTTACGATCTGCACACCCTATCATGATGCTGATATTGGGAACTTCATAACACATGAAACTGCACCATTGTGTCAGGAGCCTTTTAAAATTCTACAGTAATAAATTTCTTATTCATGTACATAACCCAGTGTTTTGATTATTAATGGCAATGTTAATATGTTAATAACTAAAGCTGAGTTATGAAATATACATGTTGGTACATGAAGATATCATTAAAACCAATTCACTTATAATTTGTCATATAATTTGCGACTGTATTTTGTACCAGCTTTTGGCAGAGTAATTAAAGAACAATCAAGCCTTTCTCGCTAATTAACATTGTCAGTACGTCTGTATGATATGTAAAATGTGATAATGAGTTGAGAACTTTCAGCATTTGGGATGACTTGTGTTTTTTCTCTCTCCTGGAAGGAATTTAATAAAGAAACATCTGGAAGAGGAGGCATCATTATATTTAGTGGAAATCAAAGAATGATAGTGAATGGAACATGAGGTTAGAAATCAGGAGGCATTAATTTGTCTTCCTCATTATTCTCTATTAAGTGAATCCATGCTATCAAATAAAAATTATTATTTTGAGCATTGATGTAAAATTTTTCATTCCAGTTTGAAATGATGAACTCTGAACATCTGTATTTACTTCTCAGCTCCAACACATTTATGGCAATAGTCTGGCTTTTCAGGTCTTTTTAACTCAATTTGGACTGAAACCCCAGAGAGTAGTTAATATGTGTTAAGTATCTTTAATCAGGACATTTGGGAACTTTCCAGTAAAAGATTTTTTTTTTTCCATACAATTAAGATATATCAGCAATGGCCTTTTGACGGGAACATGAAGTTTTGGCAAACTTTTGCTACGTCACACGCAGGCTTCCATCAGAGACTATCTTAAGTTTTTATCGCTCTGCCATGCACTGTCCAGGTTCCCAAATTAGGTCTGTTATTTTAAAATGACTTCAGGAGGCAAACTAATCCATTCTTGGGGATTTACAGGCTTTCAGGTTACCTCCTTCCAAAGAGGGCCAGATCAAGGGAAGCGAATACCATTTGGGATCCCAAGACTGCCAACACCTTAAAGACTTTCTGTGCAGTCTGTCCTTGGGTTTCTGGCTGTCTGGCCTAGTATCAGAAGTCTATGTCCAGAGTGTTTCAACTCTAAGCAAAACTTGGCTTCCAGCTTTACAGAAGCTGACCAACAGAAGTATTTGAGGTTTACCAAACCCTCAAGATCAGAGCTCCAAGTCATGAACTCCTTCAATAAAAGAAGTAAGCAAGCTATTCAGGAAAAGAACAGAGAGAGTTTGGGATACCCAACAGTTAAACTTAAGAAGATTATCATTATAAATGTGATATCATACTGATATCTTAATTTCCTTTAAAAGCAGGTAATTTAAGTACTTTATTTTTTCATCAAGCTCTCTCTAGTAAGTAGCCCCTACCGAAAAGTCCCTATTCCAAAGCTGACATGTCACATCCAGACCTTATGCTCTGCTGTGTGAACCATAACTAGACTGCCCAAAGTATGTATCTATGCAAAAGGGATGTTCAAGAGAAACAGGTCTGGCTCCAAGAAAATGGATAACTCAGGGCACCTTTGTGGCAATGTAGAAGATTGTACTAAACTATGTCAGACAGATCAAAAATAATAATAAAAAACCAGTGGTCAAGAAACAAGCCCAGAAGGATAAGCTTGAAAACACACAGACTGAGCGTGAAGGGACAGTAGAATTTTGAATGTCTACCTGTTGGCAAAATGTCTTCCCTTCAGGAATGAACAAATGTGAAAAATGCCTCTAGCAGCCTCCTATGTTCTGGCACCTTTTATTTCCATTTCCAGTGCAAAGAAAAGTGCAAACAGTGTTCTTTCGTGACATGACCAGAGGGTGAATGCTGCCATGTTGGAAAGGAGAAATCTGAAACCCATGATCCCTCTTCCCTACAGTGTCTGAAAACTAAAATGACACTGAATATATGCATCTCATCTAGCGGAACAAACCATCTCTCCACTATCACCTCACACTTTTGGGAGCTATTGCATTTCAGAGCTTTTTTTTTTTAAAAAAAAACGACTTGTGTGTGAGTGGTGAAACTCAAAATACAAAGTGCAACACTTTGGGCTTGAGTATAGCACACAGATAACACAGGTCTATAATTTTAATGGCAGTGCACTGTGGCAGCGTAAATAATATAATGAGTCTCAAAACAACTAGCAATTTGCCATTATGAAGGCAGCTTTATTCTCTAAATTCTTTCCTTTTATTATATTTAGCTATGAGAAAAGGTTTCATGTTCTTCTTCACACATTCTTTCCTGTGGTTTGCATTATTATTTTCTAAATGTCTAATGCTTTATTTACTCTATTTTATAGCCCAGAGGCCTTTTTGCAGTTTCTTCTTTCAATGTACTTTGCAGACAAGTCACTAGGATACATCTATGGGGTTTTTTTCCTGCCAATTAACACTGATTGTACTACCTTTGAAGATAAACAACTTTTTCTAAACATTTAAATCATATTATGTATCACAGAATCACAGAATCACAGAATGTTAAGGGTTGGAAGGGACCTCTGTGGGTCATCTAGTCCAACCCTCCTGCTGAAGCAGGGTCACCTACAGCAGGCTGCACAGGACCTTGTCCAGGCGGGTCTTGAATATCTCCAGAGAAGGAGACTCCACAACCTCCCTGGGCAGCCTGTTCCAGGGCTCCGTCACCCTCAGAGGGAAGAAGTTCTTCCTCATGTTCAGACGGAACTTCCTGTGCTTCAGTTTGTGCCCATTGCCCCTTGTCCTGTCACTGGGCACCACTGAAAAGAGCTTGGCCCCATCCTCCTGACACCCACCCTTCAGATATTTATAAGCATTTATTAGGTCCCCTAGCAGCCTTCTCTTCTTCAGGCTGAACAAGCCCAGCTCCCTCAGCCTCTCCTCGTAGGGGAGATGTTCCAGTCCCCTCATCATCCTCGTAGCCCTCCGCTGGACTCTCTCCAGAAGCTCTTCATCTTTCTTGAACTGGGGAGCCCAGAACTGGACACAGTACTCCAGATGAGGCCTCACTAGGGCAGTGTAGAGGGGAAGGAGAACCTCCCTCGACCTGCTGGCCACACTCTTCTTGATGCACCCCAGGATTCCATTGGCTTTCTTGGCAGCCAGGGCACACTGCTGGCTCATGGTTAACCTGTCGTCCACCAGGACACCCAGGTCCCTCTCCGCAGAGCTGCTCTCCAGCAGGTCCACCCCAAGCCTGTACTGGTTCATGGGGTTGTTCCTCCCCAGGTGCAGGACCCTGCATTTGCCCTTGTTGAACCTCACCAGGTTCCTCTCTGCCCAGCTTTCCAGCCTATCTAGGTCACGCTGAATGGCAGCACAGCCTTCCGGTGTGTCTACCACACCTCCCAGTTTGGTGTCATCAGCAAACTTGCTGAGGGTACATTCTAACTCTTCATCCAGGTTGTTGATGAAGAAGTTAAACAAGGCTGGGCCCAGTACTGACCCCTGGGGGACACCACTTGTTACCGGCCTCCAACTAGACTCAGCGCTGCTGATGACAACCCTCTGAGTTCTGCCATTCAGCCAGTTCTCAATCCACTTCACCGACCACTCATCCAGCCCACACTTCCTCAGCTTCCCTAGGAGGATATCATGGGAGACTGTGTCGAAAGCCTTGCTGAAGTCCAGGTAGACAACATCCACGGCTCTCCCTTCATCTACCCAGCCAGTCATGTCATCGTAGAAAGCTATTAGATTGGTCAGGCATGATTTCCCCTTGGTGAATCCATGCTGACTACTCCTGATAATCTTCTTTTCTTCCACTTGCACATATTCTGTACCACAGACACAAACAGCCGTAAAACCAGATAATCAAAAATTTCTCCAACAGGGTTAAAATTTTCCTTAGCTGAGAAGGGTATGCTCTGACATTTTTTTTTATATTTGGATTGCACATGCAGCCTAATTTGGGTAACTGAGTTATAGCAGTAATTATATCTTTCTAACAACTACCAGGCTCTGAAATCCTGTAAAAGATAAATAGATGTATAAGTAGTGTATCTCCTGAAGCAACATCCTAGAATTTGTAGTATCTAAATTAAACCTATGGGACATTTTAGGGTTTTAGTGCATGGAATTTTTTGTTGCTCCTTTTCCAAAGGAAAATATTGAGTATTCTTCTCTTGAGAAGATGAACATCTAACCAACAAACTAAATGACAAATGGATGTTACAACAGTATCAGAGCAAGTCCTGCTAAAATTACTGTGTAAAGGTAGTCACAAATTATCTCTCAAAGTGGCAGGTAAGTCTCAGTGTAGGATTTACCGCCAATTCGCTAAACTCAGAAGTGTTTCTTAGGGGGTAGTGTTGAGAACTGCACTGCATTTCCATATTCAGAAAGCTTCTGTTGCAAGCTTAAAACACCAAATATCTACAACTAAAAAAAAAAAAGACTTTATGGCAAGTGAAGTTGGTGTAACTTGGAAACTCTTGAGTATCTTCAGTCCAGCATGTCTTGACTGCTGGGTATCGTACATACTTTGCAACGAATAGTTCTTGTCATACTGTGGTCTCTTATTTCACGATGTCAGGTATCTGAAACTCTGTCACAAAAAGCAATATAGATCTTTCTATCCCCTGTGCTAGAATACCCAGACTGTTAAAAGCAAAAGAAACCCTGACAATTGGCCATACTACAATACTGAATAATAGGTAAATATGAGTCACACTTTTCCTTAGACAGCCAGAGGACTGTGAGAGGGAGTAATGGTTCACTCCACTGCTACTATGCACAGTTAGATGAGGACCTTGTGAAAGTGCTGGAAATTGCAGCTGAAGAAGGGCACAGTTTTGTTTTTGTAGGAGTAGTTCTTCCACCCAAGTTTTAGGCAGATAGGACCAAATTTGCATGGCTTTCAAAACTTTGATTATGTCAAAATAAACACCTAGTATAGAAATTTTTTTAATTCCTGAATTTTTGTTAATTTTAAAATAAACTGAGAATGCGAGAAAGGAGTAGGATGCAATGTGGAAAGTACTGACATATTTTTGGAGATGAAGGATAGTATCTAGTGAATGAGGCAACCATCCAAAGAAGTTTGAGGCTGGATAATGTGCAGGGAATGAGAAATGAAACTTCATACAGAACAGATTACATATAAAGAAATGAGCAGATGTCTTCACAAATGCATGTTATCTAACCTTCAGTTTAAGCAAGGCAAGGGTCTTTTTACAAACCAAAGCAAGTAGCTAAGCCATTACAGGTAAACATCAGTGTCAATTCAATTTAGATCACTGACGACACCTCTAACTATAGCTTTGCTTCACTGTGACACATAGAGAGGAAAACCAGCTTGCAGAGGCAATGTCCTCTTGGGGAATCCTTTTCATACTGCTAATCTGCTTTAAAAATTAATTTGGACTTAAATTGTTTGTGTCCCATGTCCCATTTGTAGACATCCTTGTGACATCCTATTTGACACTATAGCAATTTTCCTTACAATTCTACTTTCATTTCCATTCAGGTTTCTGAAGGACTTTTATCTACTAGATGGGTAGCATCCCCTTTGTCCCAAGGTGCAAATACTGTAAAAGCCACCAAAAAAGCAGCAACTCTTACCTGCCAGTCAAAAACCTGGTGTCAGGATCAGTAGTTATTCATTTGCAAGGTCTAAATTTGATTTCCAAGAGCGCCTATAAGCGTTTATTGTCTCCCTGGAAAATATATTAAAGCCTTGAAAAAATGTGTTGTTTATCTATCAAAAACTGCAACTTGACAAATTTGAAATCTGAATGTACTTCTTTTTATAGCTGGATGACAAGATAAACTGAACTTTTCCCTGTAACTAATATATACAAACGCAAGCACTGAAAAGGAGCACTTAAAACAGAAAAATAACAAATCTCTATGAAATCTACCACCCTAAAAAGGAATGGCACTGATTTTGTTCTGTCTACATTCCACAAGAAGAGTAAATGCCTGAATAGATACTGCTGAATCCCTTGCTTTAAACAAACATAGCAAAACATATAAACACTCTAAGGTTTGCTTTGTCATTACTTAAAAGTCAGATACATAGGCAATTTAATTCTGTCAGTTAAAGCAGTGTGCAGTTTCACGTATAAAAAGAATAATTTAGAGCATATATTTTTGTCAAATCACTTTCTCGTTGTGTCAGAAATGTCTCTGAAAGCCAAAGGTAAGCCCATATTATTCTACTCAAGTTTCTTTAAGATGATTAGATGGTCAAATATTACCTACTTAAATGAGATAATGACTATGAGATTAATCTAAGGTGAGGCAATATACCATAGATCAGAAAGCAAAGGGCTGTGAGATGATTGCATGTTGCAGAGCAATAAAATCAAGAGGAAAAATGTACCACGAGAGGCTTGCCAATGGGAGAAAAAGTTAAATTAGAGATAATTTAATGAAATATTTATTACCAACTGCAAGATATTGCTTTTGCATTTTCCCAGATGAGGCTCCTTTGAAAGGTGCATTGATTAAACCATGTGCATTATCGTACTCCTGTTCATAACAAACTCAAATGGCTTATCAAAGTTTTTATATAATTATAAAGTCTCTATATATTTTCATAGTTATGATACACTCTTGAATGTGTTTTATTTATAAATGTGACGATTTAGTGCCTTACATGCAAAAAATGACACTAAGGAAAGGAAAAGATACGAATGCGTACTGACAACATTTACAACAGAGCTTAGTTTAGTACCAATAAAGCACTTGGTAAGTACTATTTTATGTGTATTTTGTGTGTAGTAAGAGTTATATTGACTCAGTTGCTGGTGTAACTGCATCTTATTTTAGCAAAGTGCATGTTTACGTTCCGAGGATCCCCACAGACTCTTTTCCGCCATAGAGACAGCTTCTGACACTCTTTCTAGTTATGTACTTACATGAACACAGGTGGATTTGCTGAGGACGTGAGAAGGTCACAGTTGTATTAAGACCCTCATCACTTCAGTATCTAAGCATCACACAAGGTGAACGCATCTCTGCTCACAGGACCTTCACGCTGCTCTGCAGCATTCAAGTGCGACCTGAAACACAATAAGGCAAATAAATGCCTCTTTCAGATTTGCATTGCTGCTATGCATTTATGCTTTTAGGAATAATACCAATAAGGGATGTAGTGGAATCCATAAATTATTTTGTACCTGGTGCAAAAAACCCCTCTGTGTTTAAGATGGAGAACTTCAAAATGTGGTATAATCTGAGCTGTGCTCAGAATAGGTTCTCAGTAAACTAAGAAAATCAGTAAGTTATTCTAAAACATTGCTTCACTTCAAGTCTTAGATGCCTGACTTCGGTATGCAGGTCAGGGCATACATCCACTTATGATTACAGCTCACTCTTCTGTACAAATAGGTAAGAGTAAGCTTTTTTCCTAACCCAGAGCATGATGATGCCTGTCTGCTAGGCAGCACACTGGTGACTAAGAGACCCTGCTTTACGACCAGCACATGACTCTGCAAACCAGCTGTTACACAAGCGGAGGGAGAGGGGAGCCCTGGGATTGCTCATCTATTTATATCAAACACAAATCAGAATCCAAATGCTCCTTCTTTAGGCAGGCAGGCTATAGATGTACATTTACTTTTGCTTGCTCTTTCTGGTAAGATTTTCTGATTAGGCAGCCCAATGTGTGGGAGTTCCTAGAATTCAGTTTTGGATCCAGGTATCTGAAGTCTAAAGAAGTCCTACTTAAAGGCTTTTCAGTTCTTCTTTTCAGGTCTGGCTGCCTAAATATTTAACTTTTTCTTGTCCTCATTGACTTGGCAAAGAATACAATAAAAATTCAGAGTGAACTCAGAGATACAGGTAGTGCTTCCTGCATCTTGGCCTTGTCTTTAACACATGGTGATTTTCCTGTTTTTACGTTGAACTCTGACAATCCTGAGTCTTGAGTAGAGATTTTTTTTTTTTATTAACTATTGTACAGCACAATTAAGGTTAGTATAATGAAGTACTTGCTGGCAAAATGAAGAACAGTTTGTGGCCTGGTTTTATAAACAGCCACAAAGGGTGGTCTCAGGCTAGAAGACTGTTGTTGATCTAAAATAACAGTATTCCATTAACAAAGCATTAAATAAAAAGAACTGATGTTTAGTCAACTGATATTCCTGCATAAATCACCAGTAACTAACAATAAATATTGGCCTGGGAATCTTTCAGAGTAAATCCCTGAAGAAATATTACCCAGAACAGTGATTTCTACTAATGAATAGCAATAAAAAAATTAGGACTTCTCATGAGGCAGTGAAGACACAGTGCTTTAATCACTTTCACCTGTGACACAGCACTACAAATTCCCTGGAGTTGCTTGCATTTAAAGTGATATGTAACCTGCTGATGGGTATGAATCCGTGCTCTTTCACGTACTAGTACTATTTCTGCAGTCATGTTGTTTATCCTAAAATCTGATCATATTGGGCATTGAACAAACTTGAAATCTGTGTACAGGACAGTATGTAGAGAAAGACAGAACTGGAAAAAACAGGCTTCTACTAGGCTCAGCCTAACACGTAGTGGAAAGAATGAGGAAGGTGTGGGGAGACATGCAGATGCTTATGCGAAATCTTCAGAAAGCTCCTCCAAAGTGGGAAAGCAGTACAGAAAAACCATGACAGTGCTTGTTTGAAAATTTGGCAAGTGGATGATGGCCAAGTGATGTAAAGAGAACTTGTCCTACACAAAACAAGAGAAAACAAGTAGAACTAGGACACTAAGAGCTGCAGAATTTAAAGTAATCAACTTCTGTTTGAGTTAACAAAGAACCAGAAAAGGGCATTGGAAGAGAGGTCAGAGGCTTGGAGGAGAGCAAACAAAACCTAGTTGAAGGTTTGAGTCCAGGCCTATAGCAGAATTCTTCATGAATCACAGAATCACAGATTGGTAGGGGTTGGAAGGGACCTCTGTGGATCATCTAGTCCAACCCCCCTGCCGAATTCATGAATATTGCTGCGACAAAAACACATTTGCCAAGACTGAAGAAAAGCCATGAGTGATTAGGTCCAGGAGCCTTTAAACTTTATGGATATCTTGGAGAGGACAGAACTTATGGTACAACTCTGCCATATTTTTCAAGAAGACAAGAATGATTCATGCTGGTCATTAATGAGGCACAAGCTAGAGAATACTTCAGCGAACTGGATGTAGAAATCCATGGGCCCTGATAGGATGCTCCCAGGACTGCTGAGGACATTGATGTCATTGCAAAGCCACTCTTGATTATCTTTGAGTGATCAAGGCAATTGGCAGAGATGCTTGAGGATTGGAGGACTTCTGTCTTCAAAAGGGCAAGAAGGAGGACACAGAGAACTACAGGCTGGTAACCTCACCTTGATCCCTGGGAATGACATGGAGCAACTGATCCTGGAATGCATTTCTAGTCACTTGAAGGATGAGGAAGTTGTCAGGAGCAGTCAGCAAGGATTCATCAAGGAGATGTCATGCTTGATCAACCTGATAAACTTCTATGATGAAATGAATGGCTTGGTAGATGAAGGGAGAGCAGTGGATATTGTCTTCCTAGACTTCAGTAAAGCTTTTTTGACAGTGTGTCCCATAAAATCCTCAAGCAATAGCCCTGCTTGAGCAGAGGGGGTGGACCAGATAACCTCCAGAGGTCCCTTTCCACCTCAACCACTCTGTGATTCTGTGAAGTCAAAAGACTTTAATGAAGAACGGGGTATATCATCTGAGGCATAGCACTACACACCTGCTAAGACATGGCCACCTTTGATTCAGATAAAACACAGCTGTCTGCAAAATACTGCATAGGTGACACAAAGCATAACCTTAGTCTCAAAAATCTACCGTACATATGCCTATATTTGAAAAGTGTCATTTGGTAGCATAATGAAGTATAGTAAATACAATTTTTTTTTAAACCGAAGGCACATTTTTCTGCCTTTGTTTTTCTTCTTTTTCTATCACATTTAGAAGTGTGTTCCTTGAAAAGATTACTAAAATTAAACGGAATTCATTGCATTCTGAGAGGTCTATAAGACAATATAATGATTAAATGAAACCTCAGTGCTAATTACCTCCCGAATGCATTCTGCTACATACCATGTTTCATCAGGTTTGAAAGGCCTTAGTCTAGAATGCTGAATGCCATTTTTAAAGGTGAAAGTTTAATTTAATCCATTTGTAAGTTCGTTTATCCAGCCTACACTCACAACTGTGCTAATTAATACACCAAGGCAAAAAAAATGGTTTTTGTGTCCCCCACAAATGTCTGAGCTAAAGAAAAATTTTCTCAGCACCAGCAAGAACAAAAAGATCTATTAATTTTGTTCTACAATATCTAAAATCGTTTTAAAAAATTATTCAGGTCTAACAAAAAACATATTTTATAATTACTTTTGCTGAAGATGTATGGTATTTCTAAACAGCTCAAAAGTTCCAACAAATTCTAATAACTACATATTTTCTTGCATCTTAACATTTTTTCCCACAACTCTACTACCTTACTGGCATTTCAGGGCATTAATCAAAAAATTTTCTCATTGACAATGTCTGTCATGCTTTCTTGTTCCTCTTGTGCTGTTGTCTCATTCTTTGCATGATCTTGAAAGACGTCGGATGAGCTCAAATGTAGGATCAAAATCTGCATTCATTTACAGAACATAATTTTATTATATTTCTACTGCATCGTGAATGACTGCAGAGCAGTGAAACTAGGTTAGAGATGAAACTTTATTTGGGTTAGTAAAACAGTCATTGGCTTTTGGTTCTTTGTTCAGAGAAGAATATAAATCCAAGATTCTTTACAAAGATGAGAATAAGAGAAAACTATTACAATTTGTGAAGTATCATTGAATGATGGGACTGAAACATAGATTTATAATATGATTGTGTTAACAGCTGGGGTTCAGTGATCTGGATCCGTGTCTTGCTGATCTTCAGACTCCCCACCTCTCTGCTATTTCTTAGATGCAAATACAGTCTTCCAAAAGCTATGTTTCATAGATAACATACTATCTGTGCTATTTTATGTGCCACAGGGTTGCACTTTACTGTAAAACTTGCACTTAGCTGTAAAGGGTTAACAGATGTCTAATAGATGTTACATGGCACAGAGCCCAGCAGGTGAACAGCAGTGACTCTGAGTGCTGATATCCTCTAGTGCTGGACTCACAACAATTTACAATACAACCCATTCCTGTCCATAATATGTTCACAGTAATTTTTTTTACTAAGGCTCGTTATCTGTTGACCAACATCCTTTTTTTTTCCAGACTCAGGATGTGGTAATTTAGGTATAAGCATCTGTTTTCTCTCTTCTGAAATATACTCGTATCTGTATACCTTTTGCTTCTTCTGCTGGAGAGATTTCATTCAATTTCTCAGGTATTATTTCTCTTTCCTCTGGTGTTTCTCACTGTATAAGGCTGGCACAGCTGGCAGAAAAGTCTTGAGCAGTATTTGGCTTGGAATATTTGTCAAATTCATATAGGCTGGTTCCTGGGTTTATGTTAGTGCAGCAGTATCTGTCAGTACAGACTGAACAGGTCAGACAAGAACAATTCAGCTTCCTGACATTTACAGGAATATTGGTAGGCAATGTGGCAAAACAGAAGTATCTACCTATTCTCACTCAGCTAGTGGGTATAAGCAAGAGGATGAGAAAGAGCCAGAGCACAGGTTCCACCATGGTATTCTTACTGGTAGAATGTGCAGAGGCATATATAAGGACATTACAAGATTAAGAGGAAAAGTTACAATTCAGTTACAAAAGTTACAATTCATAGTTGAGACACGATGTCTCCTGGGGTCTACCACGTCTCACAGATTTTGCTTGTTAAATGTGACCTCTTACTCATGTCCATGTTTAAAATTTGAATCTATTCCTAAATACCCTGTATTTGTTCTTGTATGCCTGGTATTTTAACCTTTGACTTAAATCCAGGTGTTGTTTGATATGGGTGACCAAATGGGATCTCTGATCAGAGCCAAATCTACCTCCTTGTATTTGTAAATTCCTTTGCCTCCCACTTACTGACAGAAGAATTACATCAGGATCAGGAGACTACTGCTCACTCCATAATCATCCAGGAGACTACTGCAAGCTGGTTCTTCTTATATGCCATGGCACCCTCAGGCTGGAAGGATGACACATTATCACACCTCGCTCTTAAGTGGTGACAGTGCAATCCCACAGCAGGACAACACTCCATCACTCAGATTTTGAGTGGTATCAGTGGAACCGCTGCCTTCCCACAGCCAACCGTTCCAGGGGAACCCTTCTAGAACAGCTAGACTGGTCATCTCAGGACTGATTTAACTCTTGGTTTTAGCCTCTTCCAAGCAAGGTGTATAATACCAAGACTAGGAGCGAAGACAGAGACATTATTACCATCCATTCCCAAACTGAATAGTTGAGAATTTTTGATGATCTGACCATCGGCATTCGGGAAAAGCACCAAAGAGGTGGTCCCATGTAATGCCCAGTACGTAGCTAAGTAGCGTACACAAGGCAAAGTCCTCGTACACTTCAGGGCCACCACTCAACGCCATTTCAGCCAGCCCAGGCCTTTCTCTATCTATCCTCACCCTCAGTCAGTGCCTGTATCAACAGTACTTACTGCTGCTGGGTGACCAGCACCAAGACATTGTTGTTGGGCCATAGTCATATGTTAGTATTCCTGTTGTAATTCTCACACAATGGCACAGCTGTGCTTGGGAAAGCTGAGCAGACCTCCCATAACTTTCAGCACAGAAGCGATGCGTTATCACACTTTGGGCTAATGTAGCAATGTAAAAAGACAACCTTTTCTAGTCAGGGCCGTCCTGTCCCAGACCAGACACTTGCCCACAGGCACTGCTATTGCTTGCTGTTGTTGACACATACTGGTATTTCTCAGTTTATGAGGCCTTCTTTGCAATTAACAGCTTTGGGAGACATCGTCTTTTTTTGCCTCAGTGACCCTGCATGTGACCTCCTTAGGAACCCAATCTACTCACAGACTGGATTTTTTGAGACAGCTTTCTTCCCTTCCCAGTCTTCTGCCAGTACTGTATTCTGCAGATGGGTCCCTTTACAGCTTTACATTCCTAATTGCTGCTGGAGTAATTTCTTCCCTGTTATACGGGGATTATAGACCCATCACTCCACGAAATGGTAATTTTACTGTAGACCGTATTAATCTACTTTGCTTATGAAGATGTCAAGATCTATAACATCTATTATTTTTCTCTCTTTTACTAGACCAATTACTGTGTCAAAGAAGAAAATCAGACAGATTTTTCAAAGACAAATCAATGCTGGCTTTTATTGATTTTCCAGATATTTGTAAGTTGCTTAATAATTTGTTCAAGTGTCTTTTAAACTAACAAGGCAAAGAAGATTGGTTCATAATTTCCAGAGACCTCTAACATTCCCTCCATCTGTCCCCCAAAATCAGAGAGAAGTTTTACATCACAGCTGCTTTAGTTTTCTAGGATCTCACGTATTCTCCAATAGCTCCCCAAAATAATTATTAGAAGTTTTGGCAAGTTCCTTAAGTACTCCAGAGCTAATTTCATTAGGCTTTGCTAACTTGAAGTCAAATTATCTCCCTGTTGGAGCCTAGGTTTCCTCCTTATTGAAATGATCATGCTAATCTACAGGTCACAATTAGCCTTTTTTAATGTATGCGAACAGATGCAAAAAAAATCATTAAATACTACAGCCTTTCTTCTGCATTTTGCTTTTCATTCTCTTTAACTAATAGGGTATTCTCCCTATAGTTGTGTAGATTCTTTTCTTGCCTTTCACATTTCTTAATAGCTGTAATCTATACATTCCCTACTTCCACAGGCTATGCCTTTATATTCGCTCCTTAGTTATACATTATTTTTTATTTAATGGTTTTATTGTTTGTATATAAATTACTAATCCAGCTGAAGATATCATAGGACATATTTAGATATTGTTTTCAGCTTAATGGAAAGATTAATTCCTCAAGAAGACGAGCAAAATTTTCAAATCTGTCCTTAGACCACATTGGCTTCTACTACTACCCCATATCCTTGTGTGTTAATACCCTCCAGGGAGAGGGCCCATGATGAGAATTAGTACGTAAACACTTCTTTATCTACACTGAAACAGTTAATGTTTGGAAACTGTTTGATATTATTAATTTTTTTAATATTTTTTTAATAATTACTCAGCATTCCTGAGCTGCTTTCTGATCTCCATTAATAGTTACTCCCCAGAGATCCTGCACAACAATTCCTTAAATAATTCATACATTCTATTGTCCTTATTCCTTATTTCCTTCCTTGTGAAGACTGAGGTGTTTCTAAGAGGTGGTTTTGGAAAAAGAAAACGTTAAGAAACTTTCACCCCAGCTTATACCTATACCTCAGATACCCAGTTCTAAAGCACCATATTGCATCCTTCAGACACTTTGCAGTGTCTGTGTTTCTCTAAACAGCAATTAGCTGTTTAGAGAAAAAAAACAAACAACACAGCAGTGCAGTAAATGTTTGTTGTAGAGACCGATGTAGCAGTAGAAGCATTCTAACGATACCTTCAAACTGTTGGAGACCAACTTCTAACAAAAAGGAATTTTCCACCATTACAGAGGATCCTTCAGGCAGTCTTACCCATCTATCCATTACTGTCTGTGAAGACCATTACCCCGTTAGGATGCAATAAAAAAGACAAAATTAAATATTTCCATTAAAGAAATTGTGCAATTACATATTGTAAAGTGCTGTTTGCATTCTTATTTACATTGATATACATTGTCTGGTTTAAAGTGTTTCTTTTGGGTTCCTTTCCACATTATAAATACCTAAAATCTCCTTCACCATAGTTTCATATTATGCTGCAGGATGGGTGAGCGTTGCAACTCACATGGTTTTAAACAGGTTTGTCTGCATAAGAATTTTTTCCCTTCCTTGTCTCAAAGCTTTTTATTACTGAAATCTCTGTAAATTTTAACAAAATAATAATTTAATCTTACATTTTACTCTAAGAAATAGCTTGGAACTGTTTTTTCTGGTGTTTGTGGGTTTGTTTTGGTGAAATCTACAACTTCAACAGGCATTACAGATTTGGGGGCTTTGTTTACTGGCAAGTTTTAGTAGATGATATTTTTTTAAATAAAAGTTTGCTGTTATAGGATCAAGTGAAGTTCCTTAGTAGAAACATATCTTTACGATCAATAAATGTATCTGGGATAGTCTTAACATGATAAAAGACATCTTTTAAGAACTGTATGCTTTCAGGTACATCTACTTAGAACAATTCCTGCATTGTAGCAGTTGAAAACTTCGATAATTAGAAGCGCATCTTGTTTTGGCACAGCATCAATGAGTGCCTTTCGTTGGCTACAGAACAATTTTATCATCCTTGGCCGCGGAAGTTGTTGCATTGCCTTGATTAATGCTACTGAAGGTAGCTTTGAGGAACACAGAAGTAATTTGGTGCTGATTGGATTTTGAGTGGAACTACAGATGGAACTTTTTTCAGCATAAATACTGTTTCTTTTTAACATTCTTTCCTTAGTTGTCACATAAAACTAAGCCACAGTTGTGGTGAGCAAAGGACTTTAGACTGTTTTGTTAAGACTTCAGAATGTCTTCTGTTGGAACTACTGAAACAATAAAAATTTCAGAGAAGACAGTAGTGTAGTTACCTGGTTAGGACTGCCTAGAAAAAAAATTCTATATTTCTGTATCGGTATTTTTTATGGCAAAACCTTGTACTCTGGTTAACATCTTCAGTATCAAATAATCACAGTTTGTAGGTAATTTAGGTGCTATAATTGTTGTGTTAGTAGGCATCTTCACTAATCATACTATTGAGAAAATCTAAAGTAAGCTTTGACAGTATTACTTCCAGCACAGACACAGATGGCTGAAGACACGAACACACCACCATAGTTTAAGAAAAGTTCCAAAGTCTTGACGGTGTGCAGCCTACAGGTATCGTTTTTTTTTGTTTAGGTGGCAAAATACAGTACAGTCAGCCCCAGAAAGCACACTTCTCTTTGGGATGGTTTCAAAAAAATCCTCAGGACAGATCTCTTTTTAGCTTTCACTCACTTGAGCAGAAAAACTAAAACAGAAGGTATATCAATCGTCTCCAGCTAGACCATGCTAGTCTACAAAGAAAGGAGAAAGTAAAGAATAAGCAGTGAGCAGAAATATACTAATATGGTAAAGCCATAAATATTTGAGAAATCTATCTCTGTTATCTTTTTTTTTACTACTTGTTTCTGTACAAAAAGCTCTCTACTATTTTGGAACTTCTCAAGCAAGCAGAACCCCAGCACACCTCAGTATTCAAACTGACTATGCAGCTTTGCTGTCTGCACTAAGCTGTATCTCCTCTCATGGACCCATCAAGCTGGCAGAGGAGTATGTGAGGATATTAAGTTAGCCATTATTCCAGATGAACTAACATATTACATGGCTCATAAAGTGCTTCTGAAGAAAGAACAAAAAAGAATCATAAATGTGTTGTCAATATCATAGCATATATCTGAATCTTTTCACATACAGAAACATTTTCTGCTCTGAGAATTTGGTCCTAAAATGCGTATGATACTGCCGTCATAATCCACCAATAGGTTGGTGCTAGAATCTCCAGCTGCTTTTAACATCATTTCTCCTCTGTTAAAGTGCAGAACCGTGCTCGTTACACAGCCTTAGTAGTTTGAGACTTTTGGTTTAAGGAAGAAAAGATGGAGGAATAAGGATGACGTGACCATGTAAACCGTCAGCTTAAAGTCTCATTCCTGACTCCCCTGATTCAGACTTTCCTGAATGCATGAGGCAGCTAGCTTTTGCTGAACTGACGACTCTAACTGGAAGAAACCAGGCCGTCGGCTGTGCCTAGGCGGTTGCGGGGAGCCAGCCGCGAGGTGCTGGGCGCGCAGTCTGCGCTAGTGGCGCGCGGGGTTACGCAGCTGGGTTCCCTGGCAGAGCTCCCCGAGCGCTGATCGCCAAGCCTCTCATTCACACCGACACTCCTCTGGAAAGCTGCCTGGTTGTGTTTCGGAGGGCTGCTGCTTTTATGAGATGTCAGCAGACTGCAAGATTGGTCCTGACTATAAATCTAACTGAAATATTTCCATACTCATGATTAAATATATCTATAAATGCCTTTTTTCACAGGGTTATAAAGCCCTATACATTGCAGGACTAAGCCCCAATCCCAGCATATTGGTTTTCAAACACATTTTACACATCCTGAAGAATTCAATAATAATATGCTATGCTAGTGACACCAGATATATATCATTCATTATTTCTCTTTCAACCTTATTTCATAAAAACACTTTTATGAAACTCATCCTTCTAATCCCACAGCTACAAGTCACATTTAATGTCTTCACTGTTGTGAAATAGAACAAAAATGGTTTATGATCTGAAGAAATACTAGTTTTATAAAAGTTATACCGGGATATTTCTTAACAAATTTGCTTCTAAAGGTCCAATGAAATGAATCAAGTACCCACATTCTTGCCAATGATTTCAATGAGTATATTTACAACTACTCAGTATAAAGATAGAGTAGCTCCTTAACTTCAGCCTATGAAAGTTACATCTTTATCTAGCACTTATTACTGTAATAAAGTACTAATTTAATTTAATTGGCAGTGCTGGTAGGATGACTTCATAGTGCAATTCTTCAAGGCACAAACAAAGCATTTAAAAATTTTTTTTTAATTTTCTTGTTTAAAATGGATAGCATTTCAGACCAACGCACACAAAGTTCTGAGATCAAAAGTAGCAGTAAACTTAGTCTTTATGTTTTAATTCCAGTCTGTCCGGTATCCCAAAACTACATGACAGCCAGTTTGCTATACGATAACTGTAAAACAGATAACATAATTCTTTTTAATCCACCAGTGAAGAGCCTACATGCACTGTGAATAAATAACTTCCATGTTCTCTAAGCCCACAGAGAAACATGAGCTAATTCATTAACCATGTGAGTTAATAAACATAGTGTCTCCACTGGCTGTGAAGATGAGGAACACACACCATTCACAGACCAATTTTTGTATATATATAAAATTAAGATCAGCTCAAAACTGCATGAAAGAAGATTTTTTTACAGGAAAATGAAAGTAGCTCATTGTTTTATGTATAGTAACTAATGATCATACATAGAGATGACCATATTTTGCATAAAACTTCATTTCAGTATAATGGTAAATAATGTCACAAATCTATGTATCAAAAATGTGTAACTATCAAAAGGGTCATTCATATTTTTTAAATAGGAAACTTTTCCATTGTATCAGTTTGGAAAACATAATAAATAGTTTTGCAGTTTTTAAAACCATTTTTGTGGTTTTCATTCTAATTCATTTTAACAAAGACCACCATAGCTTGCTTTGTAAATATTGTAATATGAAATGCATAAAACCCTAAAAGCATAAAACATCAGAATAGGTTTTTATGTTGTTGTTTTTCTTAAAGACCATGTTTTCTAGTTAAATGGCACATTTATAAGTGAGTGAACATTTAGCCATCTTAGTCCATTTGCATTCTGTTGAGATAAGTTATCAGTAGTTCAGTAATTGAATTTCTTTCTAATTCATACGGAGTCTGCCTGCAGGGGACACATTAACTGCTAGGCCCAAAATTACATAAACTTTACAACACTCTGCCAGAAATCAAATAACAGAAAGTCAAAACAAACACACACACCCCAGAGCTTTGACACAACTGCATTTTAAATTGTTTTCAGGGTGGGGGAGGGGTGCTAGTGGCAAGTTTATTATTGAGATTCAACTTACCCGGTTTACCAAACTAAACTAAACTGCTAAATGCTGTTTAAAATCTCTATGAGCATCAGTATAGACATGATGCTGACAGTATCTTAAATCAGAGGTAATTATTCTGTAGACCAGCACAACACAACTACTTTAACGGTGCGATGGGTCTGGAATACCACCCTTTCTGCTGCCGTTAGCTTGCCTAAGGGCCAATAAAAGGGAGTCATCAAACATCTTGCGTGGGGAATGGATATACGGAATCATAGAATCATAGAAAGTTTTGGATCAGAAGGGACCCCTAGAGGTCATCTAGTCCAACCCCCCCGCAGCGAGCAGGGACACCACTAACTAGATCAGGTTGCTCAGAGCCCTGTCCAACCTGGTCTTGAATGTTTCCAGGGATGGGGCCTCCACTCTCTGGGCAACCCGTTCCAGTGTTTCACCACCCTCATTGTAAAGGATTTTTTGCTTATATCCAGCCTAAACCTACCCTATTTCAGTTTAAAACCATTACCCCTCGTCCTGTCACTGCTGTCTCTACTAAAAAGATTGTCCCCATCTTTCCTATAGGCTCCCTTTAAGTACTGAAATGCTGCAATCAGGTCTCCCCGCAGCCTTCTCTTCTCCAGGCTGAACAAGCCCAACTCTCTTAGCCTGTCCTCATAGGAGAGGTGCTCCAGCCCTCGGATCATTTTTGTAGCCCTCCTTTGGACCTGCTCCAACAGTTCCATGTCCTTCTTGTGCTGAGGGCTCCAGAGCTGAACGCAGTACTCCAGGTGAGGTCTCACCAGAGCAGAGGGCCAGAATCACCTCTCTCGACCTGCTGGCCACGCTTCTCCTGATGCAGCCCAGGACACGGTTGGCCCTCTGGGCTGCCAGCGCACATTACTGGCTCATGTCCAGCCTTTCGTCTGTCAGTACTCCCAAGTCCCTCTCAGCAGGGCTGCTCTCGATCCTTTCATCCCCCAGCCTGTATTGATACCGGGGATTACCCCGACCCAGGTGTAGGACCTTGCACTTAGCCATGTTGAACCTCATGAGGTTCACACAGGCCCACCTCTCCAGCTTGTCCAGGTCCCTCTGGATGGCATCCCGTCCTTCTGGTGTCTCAACCGTACCACTCAGCTTGGTGTCATCTGCAAACTTGCTGAGGGTACACTCGATGTCGCTGTCCATGTCATTGATGAATATATCGAACAGCACCAGTCCCAGTACGGACCCCTGAGGGACTCCACTCGTCACTGGTCTCCATCCAGACATTGAGCCGTTGAACACTACCCTTTGGCTGCGACCATCCAACCAGTTCCTTATCCACCGAACAGTCCACCCATCAAGTCCATGGCTCTCCAATTTAGAGAAGGATGCTGTGGGTGACCGTGTCAACGGCTTTACAAAAATCCAGACAGATGACATCCATTGTTTTTCCCTTGTCCACTCTTGTTGTTACACCATCATAGAAAGCCACAAGGTTGGTCAGGCAGGACTTGTCATTGGTGAAGCCATGCTGGCTGTCTCGAATCACCTCCCTGGCCTCCATGTGCCTTAGCATATCTTCTAGGAGGATCTGTTCCACGATCTTCCCAGGCACAGAGGTGAGGCTGACAGGTCAGTAGTTCCCAGAGTCTTCCTTTCTACCCTTTTTGAAAAGGGGCACAACGTTTCCCTACACAGACACAACTCCACAGAAAACACAGATTTCTACAGTACTACAGCCTAAGGCCACTGCTTCTTAAGTGTAGCTATGTAAAACAGCTTAGGTAGATAAGAAATTATGGACAAATTGTGTCAGGCTTTCAGCTCTATTGAACTGTGTTTGCATGCCTCTCACCAGCGCGATTATATCAGTTAATGCTATTTGTGGATCCTGCCTTTTGAGCAAACCACCAGTGGAATTGTAAAAGAAATATGAACGCAGCTCCTCCTGCTCTCCTCCACTCCATGCCCACACCCAGGACTCGGTCAGCAGCGCACTGCACCAGGCAGACGCAGTAATGTTAACAGGGACACCCAAAAGCTGCTACTTCCAGCTTAATTGTGCGGCCATCACTTCTCCTCGCACTACAAAGGATTCAACCAACTTTATTCCTCCACTGATCTCAATTCAGCTTGTTTGACACTGGGCACAAGATGTCAGTGCTGCTGATTTCAAACCCATGGTAATGTATATGAAAGGTCGTTGTCTGTGACGGTGATGATACTCGGATGGCATCCAACAGTATACAAAGCTGACTTGGACCCATGCTGTGATTGGGTGGGTAACTCCCGATGGCTTATTGCTGGTATTTCCGGGGCTTTTTTTAAGATTTAGTGACAAAATATCACATTTAGGTTCACCGACCTAGAAGTGGGAGTGACTACTCAGAAAATTTAGAAGCTACATTAATGAAAGTGTTCTCCAACCCGAAGAGTCAGAAGAGAAAGGAGAGGGGTTGTTTCCTGGCTTTGATAGCTCCTTCAAACCCACTGAGCCTCAGAAAGCAGGGGTGGAGAGACTGTGACCTTAACACATCTCGAAGATGAAATTTGACTGGACCTGATAAGTACTTTCACAGCAATAAGCTTTATTGCTTCCAGTAGAAGAGAGCAGCTATGCTTATATATATGGTATTGTCAGCATTGAAATGTTGCGGATCAGAGATGTGATACGTCACATGAGGACCACATCATGACCATCTGTCAACTTCAGTTTGTCTCATTAGCAGTTGTCTGTTGAGAAATACCAGACTCCCACTCCTACTATTCTCTGAAAATCCCTGGCTGAGGTATCTGGAAGTCATTCTCAGCCTGAGCTGCTGATGAATCACGCCGTGGTGCAGACAGTGTACACACCCGTGCATCACCTCCAAAAGGGCTTAGGGATTTAAGCCTTGGGTCTTTTAATAAAAGCTTCTTTCTCCCTACTTCCTCTGCCACCCCAAGCATTTTTGTCACATATAACAAAAGCAAGTTTCTTTATCGCTTGTAACAGAAGTATCAAAAAGTTTTGTCTTTGCAAGAGCCCTAATGTATGTCACTTGTTTTTCTTTTTTTAATCTCAGTAAATATTTGGAAGTGGGAATGTGAGTGAACTGGTTCTTTACTTTCTTCTAATAAAAATAGATGGTAAGCACAGATTTTTTTAGATGTCTAATGCTGGCTTTCCTAACGGGTTGCTAGTGCCTATCCTTGCAACACCTCCAACAAACACTATTCAACGGGCAAATCACAGATTCAGAGAGAAAAACTGCAAAGGAAAGCACTGCAACAGTAATGAACATAATGCAGTAAAGAAAAATGCTTTTGAAACTTAAAGTGTGTGGTTCCTGTGAACACCTTTCCTAAAATGTAAATTTCTGTTGTTTTTCCACGTCTGTTGAAAAACAGAGCTGGAGAATGCTGAACTGCAAGTTTCTAAGACAACAGTGTTATCTGTCCCTGAACCTAGACTGAAAACAAATGCTCCTCCAGAATGATATTTCCGTAGCCTCTACAGAGTAAACAGGCTGATCCATTGACCCTTCTGCAATATTTTAACAATGTATTTGATTTTTATGGTTTAATTTCTCCAGCTCACTGTAACCCAACCTAAACAGTACATTAAGAAATGAAAGATGAAGGGTACCCTTTAGAGTAGCAAAGGTTGTATAATAGTCACAGTACTAATAATTATAGAAGCAGAAATGTGAGATAAATGTGAGTTGGTGTAAGGGATAAGGAAGCCTACAGAGATACAACAAGTCAGTAAACCAAATTAAAGCTGTTAACCAGATATTGATAAGCTGGTTTGACAGTTATTGTTGAGGGATTTTGGGTGAAGAATCACTGAACAAGTTGCTGTATGTGAGACTGGGAAAATGAAGCTTGTGTTTTTTTATTGCCAGTGATACAAATTCAGCTGTTTACAATTGATAAATTATACTGATTTGTTCTTTATATTTCCCTTAGAGGCAAAGTCCATAACTCAGACTGATTCATTTCAAAGAATGGATTCTGCATGACTACAAAGGACCCTAATTTTTTTTAGACTGATGGCCTGAGCATTACTCATTAGACTTGTTTGCTTGGTGTGGCTTTGTTTATCACATCGCTTGAATTACCATTCAATTACATTGCCGCTAATATATCGTATCTAGCAGGTTACAGGTCCATTTGAAATAATTACTCACCTATTTCTAGCCTTGCTATTTTCCTCTGAATTCATTCAAAAAAGAGACTGGGACAGGGGGAGAGAAAGAGAGATCACAATTTCAGGTCAGTTGTTTAGTCTGAATAAAGTTGGAGACTAAGTGACCTGGATCAAGATGACAGTAACTTGAATATCAGTACTGATTGTCTTCTTGTTTACACTGACAAAACCAATAAAAACTGCAAATATGGCAAGAGAAAAGCTTGAACCTCTTGATTTTGTAAAGGATTTGAGAATATTTCTGGGGAAGTTAGAGGACAGGGATTGACTTAAGGAGCAACGGGAACCAGGCATAATGGGAACCAGGCATAACATGACCCGTAAGAAAGTGTATCTGGCAAAGATTCTCAGATCATGCTGGGTGGGAAACTATTAATATGACAGATGACTATACACTATATGTACATTTTTTGTGGTTTGAAGCTTACCTAAGCCAGGGATTCTCAGTACTGTGGTCTGTTACCCGAAACAGAACTACATGCATACTACAGCTTTGCAGGAAGTTACATAGAAAGGTCTTTCCAGTTTGAAATATCCGCGTAATTCTATGGTCGACATTATACAGCACAACACAAATTGGGAAAATTATGCAGCTGGCAGGCTTTGGCTTGGAAGGCATTCATGAATTATTAGAAAAGGACACAAGGAAAAAGCAAAGCACTGACCTCATCAGTACAAAAGGTCCCAATGAGGAAATGTAAGACAACACAAAAGACATATTTTGTGCAGAAGTTGAAAATAGGCTCTTCTGAATTTAAGTTCTCAAAAACATGCCATAGAAGTTGCCTGTATGGACTTTAGTGATGACAGAGGAAAGGAAGATGTATGGAAATGAACAACAGACAGTGAATGCTTTCATATTGTAACTATCAACAGTAAAATTAGATTAATTAATTTCATCTTCTGTGTAGACTCTGTGAAGAGCACTATGCATTTTCATAACAACATAAACAGGCATAGTTGAATATTTACATCCAAGTTCACCAGTTAGCTTAGCTATACTCTTATTAGTTTAAGACACATGACTAATGTCGAAAATTATCACACTGTCAGAATCTAAGGAGACTTAATTACGGTTAGGATTACTATCCTGTAAGAGCAACAGTATGTGTGCATGTCTCTGTAAGTCCTGTTATATTGTAGAAGAGAGAGAAACAGGCAAACCAAAGATAGAATATAGAATTTCTGAGGAATTCAAAAACTAATCAGAAACAACAGTAATTAGCAATAGATTTGAAAGCATAGAAGATTGTTCTTCAGTGCTTAGGGAGAAAGTTAATACCAAGTGGAGATGATCAGAGACATAACAAAGGTGAGATAAGCTCAATAACTCAGAGTATAAACAACTAGACATCAATTTGGAAGAAATCCAAAACCTCATCTCAGTACTCACGATCCAAAAACCAGGTATTCACATTTTTTTTCAGGGAATTACTAAAAGAGGGAGAAATAAACAGAGTAAAAATATTGTTACAAATGACTTTCACTATGTTAGAGCTTCAGAAAAATTCCTGAAAGTTGTGACAGGAGAAAGTTCTACAGCTGTGTTTGAGAAAGTGGAGAAAAGTGAAATGTAACCATAGTGAAGTGTCCCATCTCTTTATATTCTATGGAGTTCCAACCTTTCACTTTTTAAAGACTTAGTCCTTGCTCAGCTAGTTGGGGAGAATATCAGTTGTATTCCATGCAGAAAGCCTGTCCGGGATCAAGTGTTCCCAGTTCCACAATTACCTGGGAGAAGATGGGAAGATATGTAAAGCATATTTTCCCAAGACTTTAAAAAAAAGCTTATGATAACAGGCTGTAAGGTAGTCTCCAGGTTGAAGTGACAGAATTTTAAACCATAGTAAAATTACTAGGAACATCTGTATGTCAACATAGAAGAAAAACTCTTCCACTTCCCCTTTAAGTAATTTTGAATTAAGCACAGTGTCTGTGCTTTTCTTGCTACATCCTCACATGGATATGGAAAACTATTGCTATCAGGTTGTTAAGTAGTTACAATACTAAAAAGTCTTGATTTCTGGTAACTATTTGATATGAGAAGAAAGAAACTAATGGATATAAATACATTTTTACTTGCTTTGTAAGTAATAAAAGTTACTTTCTCTGAAGATTATTTTTTATCTGCAACACCTGAGAAAATCTAACTTCAGTTATAAAATGTCATTCTGTTTTATGCTGGCATGAGAATGGGGAAGTAATTAAAATGGAAGAAAAGCACCTGAAATGGTTACAAATGATGAAATATTCAGAAGAATTTTGTAGTCAAAAAGAATTATATGTGGACAAGAAAGGCATATTACAAATGCAAGTGAGAGAATTTCAGTAACATGGCCATGTACTTAAGATACTAGACAGATAAAGGAAAGACTCATTTTATAAAAAACATGACCTAATAGTTCTGTATATGAACTGGTATAAACAACAGGAAAATCATATTAAAATAAATTAAGGCAAGTTAGCCACAGTATTTTCTGCTAAGATTACCAACCTGCATCTCTTACGAAATGACAGTCCTCTAGATAGTGACGTTACACCTTCATTAAGACATTTCCCTGGTCATTAAAACAAACTAATTTCACTAAAAAAATACTAAAATAAACTGAAAATATCATCCAGCATCAAAAAACATATTGTAACCAAGGTTCTTTCTTTGTAAGTAACATTACCATTATTAGACAGATATTAACAGCATGTAGTCAAGGTAGTGATACATGCATACACATCTAAGAAATCGTTTCTGTGTCAAGCGAACTGCCAGTGACCCTAAAATAAGCTGGTGTGTAGAGTGAGTAGTTGCAGCATGACAGCAGAAGCCTCGGAAGCACAATGCACAAGCACGGGTTGAAACCAGCGGGGCTAGGACTGTGAACACATGCAGCTGCTTACTGATCAATCTGAATGCGAGCTGCGAAGGCACAGATTTTAGAGCACACCAGAAGCCATGCCCAAGGCTTATCTATGCTGATGAAGTCATTAGCAGGCTCTCAGAAGGGTGTGTATCCTGAGCAAGCATGAGAGAAAACAGGAGTCTCCAGCTGAAGGGGACTTTATGATTTGAAGAATGGTGAAGGAAATCAGGAATTTTCTCTGAAATCCTTTGTCAGCAACTGTCCAGGGATCAGATAACTTCATCACATCTCGAACTGTGTATCAGTCTGTGAAAGCAGCCCATAACTGATCATCTGCAGGTCTGCAGCAAAACTCGCTGCTTGTGCTGGCTCCGTACTTCAGAATCCAGTATCCAGAGCCAATCACTCTGCTAATCTATCCAGTACTCTACATATGCAAGTGTTGTCTTATTATCATCAAAGCGAATTGCATTTTCACATTTGGTCTAAGGTCTTGCTGATTGTGTTTGACTTGTCTGGTCCCCTGCCTTTGAGGACTGGCTGTTAAATGTGGTTGCAACAGTCAGGCTGTAATTTTTCTTTCTATTTTTCAGATGCCAGCTTTCAGTGCTCCAGTAAACTGAAGGTGTTGCAAGACTGAAAAGTCCAACCTGCTATTTCACTGGAAATAAGAAATTACTGTATAACACTGTTTGATAAAAATTGTATGACGATGATATAGGAGTAGTTTCCAACACTAATATTGAAGCGTGTATTGCATTATAAACTCAACTATACCTTCTTCTTAAAACTCTAATTAAAAAGATTATTTCTGCATCAGATATTGCCTCCTTGAACTGTGACAGCAAAATTTATTTTACCCGCATTTAAAGTGATTTGGAAAAGCTGTTTTTGATACAAAGGCCTCAAGAAAAGGTGCTGCTCGTCTTGTTCAAAATTCCTCTAAAACTTTTCTGACCTGGTCTATCTCAAAAGCAGCTTATCTTCGTAACTGGAAATGAAGGTTATCTGAAAAATGTGTTTAGCATACAGGGCCGTTCTTCAGAAGGAAAGTTTGTGTAAGAAGTTATTTACTAGTAAGCCAGAAATGTCAGAATAAAGTATCAGACACCAACATAGCATTTCAGTATTTCAACTTCCAGATTCAAAGAAAAAAGGCAATGTGTGCAGAGCTATGCCTCAGCTCTCCCTGTGAGCTATATCTAATCCCTCTGGCATTTTAGAAAGCTGATTTATTTGATTACCTAGCTTACGTACACGTTTCACACCAGGAGATGCTTGCTCATTATGATCCCATTAAGACAGGCACTCAGGCGCTCTAGTAAAGTACCCCTTAAAATGGCATTTATTGGAGCTAACATTATAAAGAAAAAGAGGATAGTATAGATAATCCTACGTCCATCCACACACTGAAAACTCTGAGCTGAGCAGCACTGAGCAGATCTCCAAGCAGGGCACAGCGTGCTGTGCAGATCCCATCCATGGAAAGGCAACCTCATTTTGGTCTTTTGAGCTTTTACAGGATTTTCATAAGAGAAAAATATTCTAGTTGTCATTTCTACTGTCAAACAAAAAGCGTTTCATGTGATAACTTGGTGCTGCACTTTTAGATAAAGGCAAAGACACGCAGGTGGCGCAATGGCCGGCACTGGTTGGGAGCTGCCTGCAGACTGTCCATCCTGCGGCCAAGGGCCAGACACAGCACGCCTCTGGCTGGGGGGCCACGCCGGGCGTGCAGCACAGCACAGCGCAGGGCTGCACCTACACCGGCCCACTGTTGCGGGCATCACTAACTCCTCAACGCCCGACGGTCTCCCAGTCAGGATCACAGCAACACAAATTATTAGTTTTGAATGAGAATAGAAAGGAGAAACAGCCTTTCTGAACATGTGGTCTTCACTGGCTTGACCACAGACAGACAACTAGTCCTTGAAAAGTCCAAGTCTGGAAAACCAGTTCCATGATTTCCATTTTACAAGACTATAGCAGAAATAATTTTTTTTGCACTTACTCGAGCAACAGAGTTGTTTGACATTTGAGTAAATTGATGTATTCACAGGTATGTAAAAAAATACAAAAATCTTGGTTCTAGAAAGCAAGCCCTGGAGTGCTTAGATTACCATTTTTTACCGCGTTATCTTACTCGAGTTCATTCATGCTTAGCTAACAGAACTTAAATAGAAACACAGAGTATATACTGGGCATGTACCAGCAGAATATTACTCTTTCCATTTATTGCAATGCTCTCTAGTAATTAAAAAAAAAGACTTTTAAAAGCAGTTTTACTATAGCCTTATACTCAGTTCACATGAAAATTCATCTTCAGGTTTGTTTTTTGTGATATGTTAATCTACTTTGGAAAGTGGGGGGTTTGAGGTTCTGGTTTGGTTTTCTCTGTTTATTAAGTCACAAAATACTGAATAATCCTCCATACACTGACAGGGCTCAGATCATGGACTTAAGAGAGGCACTCTATCTGTGCGACATTGACATGAAAAGTGTCTTCGTGATTTTCTGGCTGAAACATATCTGTGGTAGTGAGACTTTATACAGCTCTACGGTTTATGAATTACTGCACTGTTTCCATGGATACTTACAGGCACAAGTAGCATCATTAAAGTTAAAGTTGAAATTCCCCAACAATACCACAACTAGACATTTTCATACGCAGCCAGCAGACCTTTTAAGAACATGACGCAATCTGCTGATCTCCGACATGGCAGAGCAGTTCTGACTGGCGCTGAACAGGGTGACCCTTCAAAGCTGTTAAGGGTATAAATATCTCAGACTTGCCTCTATTCCTGCTTCCCAACAGAAGCTATTCACAAATGAGAAGGGTGTCCCATGTGTATAAGTGTGTGTGGGAAGGGAGCTGGTTTTCTCTTCCAGCTGCCAGTCCCGCACACCCACCCTACGCTCTGTCAGCTAGCTTTTACCTCTTCCAGTGCCTACTGCCTGCCCACATTTTGCAGTCAGCCACATGCACACAAAGCCTATTGTGATACCCAAATACTTGTGTTGTCAGCAGTGAGCTTTCCCGAAGGAAAGAGGCTGGAGCACAATAAAGAATCCCGACTGCACTTTAATGCAACACCGATCTGGCCTGAAAAATATGAAGCGTAACTGTTGCAACTGAAACAATGGATGCTTAAGAGGATGATTGAGAAAATGCTGGATAATAGACTAAAGAGCAATATGTGTATTATCCAGCAGTTCCAGAAAGGAACCACACAAAGACAGCAGTCATACCATACAATAAGGATGTGCATGATGGAAAACTGTATCTATTTATATAGCATTTAGACGTGTCTCACATGAACTAAATGCCAAAGTGCTGCTAGCATCAGAGCCTGAATATCTGTTTGTCTTTTGGCTAAATCAACTAACAAGTCAATAAAAGCATAAAAGTTTCATGGCAGAAGACAACCTATAGAAAATAAATGATACAACACATCAGGGCCTATTAAATTTAACTGATGAAAGATGCATAGGCACAAGGAACCCATGGGCTCATTTCTTTGAGCTTTCTCTGTCGGAGAGCTAGACCTTACCAAAGGTTCTTTTGCCACTGGTATGTAGTGTTTTGCTTTTGTTTACCATTATTGCCTGAACAAAGGTGTCTATATGTAAAATTAAATCTTGAGTTGTAGTCCCTACAATACCCAGGTATAATTAAAAATTCAGAGAGTGACAAGATCTGTTTAGAGCAATGTGACACATTCCAGAGGAAATTATAGAATATTTTTCAAAAGAAAGCTGTACAGGAAAATGTTGTGGGTTTTTATTTTTTTAAATCAGGATTTCTTCTTTGAGTTTGTTTCTTTTTGTTCTCTTCCTTATCAACCAAGCTTGATAATGACTCCAAATCTCTGATTGGACTGTCAACAAGGCAAATATTTCTCTTCACTGATGACTTGACACATCAGCCTTTCATTCTGTTTTTTCAAGTCTCTTTAAAGTGAAAGCAGACTGGGTCCCTTTTCTCTGAGCATGAGGTAATGCTTTAGGAGCAGTCTTCAGACACTTACCCCTGCTAGGTCAGACATTCATCAAACTGCCTCGCTATATTGACTGCCGTAGCACCATACTGACCTACCTGAACCACATACATGGTCTCACTGCATCGCTGGAGAGAAGTATATAAACTGCATTCTCCAAGGGGTCAGTTGAAGGTGTAATACTAAAAAAATTGTTTGATTTGTGCTCTTCCAGCAAGCACACGACTGATGTCCTGCCTGACAGTGCTGTGACCGTCATCTTTCATGCGCAGCGGTATGTCACCTCCCTAAAACTAACAGAACTGGCTAACTTGACAGGACAAGACATGGTCAAAGACGTGCCTCTGGCACCCTGGAATAAATAAGACCTGGCTGACTCCTATGCAGCATTTGAGAGAAGTAAAGTGTCTTTCCCTTGAGAAAGGTATCAGTAAAAAGAGTCTTTGGGGAAAAAAATCAACAATACCACGCTGTCTAACACTATTCTTCCCTTTCTTAATAAGAGATTAAATTTTAATTATCTCTTCTAGCGTACAATCTCCACAGTATTTCCTGTAACCTCTAACGGAATTTTAAATAGGTTTCTTTCCCTTCTAGGCTTTTTTTTTTTTTTTTCCTTGCACTGGTATTTTGTCACTTTTTGAGATCCTTTGTATCCTGAGCAAAAGTCTGATCAAGTATCTGTTGAATGTCTCCTCCCTCCCACAAACCAGCATTGCAGTTGCTCCGTTCTCAGGTGTTTTCAATACTCCACAAGTTATCAGTTATAAATTAAAAGAAAAGCAATTGTAAAGTGAGTTAGTACAAAAAAAAGGACTGGATACACAGCTGGAAGCTCTGAGAACACTTTTTTCTGTCTCATTCAAACTTCTGTTATTTTCTGAAAGCTCTGAAAAATCAAATTTGAAAAGAAATAGTACCAGAATCAATTATAGATTAATTTTATGTGAAATGCCATTGGCATGTATTTGCATTGTTAATTTGTTATATAATACTTATGTCACCAGTATCATGACTTAGTAGCATGAGTTGAAGACGATTTCACCTGAGGATGTAGATTGATCCATTGATTTTTGCCCAAAGATATTACATTTCTAGATACTCTGTCTCTTTGTGTGCATCTGTACATGAGAGCTGTTGAAGGCTTTGTTTGCTGAGAGTTACAAATACAGAAAACTAGATGTTCTCCTGCATGACTGGTTGTTTTGCTACTGGCTTTAAGAGACTGTCAGTCACAAGGAATAAGTCTTACAGTCAGATGACTGTAAAAAGCTAAGTTTCCCTGTTCCTCCTTTTAACAAAGTGCGAACAGTACGTGATGTAAGATAAAATGAAATCTCTCAGTAAAAGAAACTGCAAAACGGAGATTGTATTACCTCCTGAAATGGAGGTAAATGAATAAACAACACTCAGCAGCCTCACAGGTGGTAGGATTATTCTGCTTGTTACCAAGTATCTTCCAGTCACTGCTAGGATCGCAGTGGATCATACAATCTCGCCTTCGGGTCAGTCCCATCTGGAGGATCCCCATTCCAACAGGAACTACCTGTATGCAGCTCTCGTAAACATACAGACAGATTTCAAAGCACCAAAATGTTGAATGAGGACTAAGATTTTCAGGGGATCATGTGTAGATTTGGATCCTCTGTAGATCTGAAGTACAATGTAGATTCAAGTGCCTATTTAGAGTTTAAGAAAATCCCACCCTGCATACTGAAGGGAGCCTTCTAGGAGGCCTTTCAACAGCCTTGACCATGATATCGCTCTCCCCATCAGGGTTCATGCAAAACAAAGCATGTGCCAGTGTCAGCTCTCAGAAGTTTAAAGGAACTGTAATTAATAGCATTAAAGCTTCCATGACTTTAATAATTCAGAAAGACTGAATGTTTACACTGTTACAATGTTTATACCAGCTTTGTTGTAATCATGACATCTGTAAATAATAATCAGACACTGAGTTTAGACCTGAATATAGCATCATATTTATTTGCAACTTAACTATGTAATTATATTCTAATATAAATATAATATTCAAGTATCCTCTAATTTAGATAATCTTTATATACTTGGTAAAGTGATGACACATGCATAAAATCCTCTCCACAAAACCACCGGTTTAGGTTGCACCAAGGATCAAGCCTTCTCAACTACAGACATTCCAAACCCAGATTTCTCTCCTTTTTCCAAACTTCGTCTTAGAGGTCAGCCTTCTGCTTCAGCTAAATTGAATGTTTTTCCACTGCTATCAGCAGCATCATTTTTCCAGTCATTAGCAATGGGTGCAAGAAAATGTTCCATATATTCTTATTCCTTTAGAATATGATGTTTCCAAGGTAACTGTACCCGGGAGATCTACTAATAGCAAAAAGTGGAAAATAACGTAACTTCTATTTTAAAATTACTTTTCTAAAGGGAAGAGGAATTGCATTCCCATAAACTTTTTCCATTGTAACTCTGTCAGTCTTTTTAACAAAATCAAAGAATTAAAAATTTAATGCTGAGGCTTTATATATAATTGTATTGGAAACAGATAGAGGGGATGTATGGGGATGTACTGTATTATAGTGTTAAGTGCTAGCTTTAAAGAAAGAAATTGGGTAAAACTTAGTTATGTTTTATGGATGGTCAAAATGTTTCAGATAAAACAATATCCGGCACAAACATTTGTTCAACTGTCAAACCAAACCAGTACACACACTTTTTAAACAAAGGTTAGGTTTTAATTGTTGTTAGAAATGGCTTTAAAAGTCCTAGAGAATATTTCAGTAAAACACTGAAAACTAAGCCGGAAAATAAAAGATGAATTAGAACACTATCACTCAGCCTTATGAAAGTTTGTGTTAGTCTGCCTCGTGAAAGCTGAAGACCATCACGTTGGCCAAGATTTCCAGCAGGGTTAACTCTCCTGTGATAACTAAAGGTGCATACAAACTAAACAGCTACAAATGCAATTACTTATGCAAACATTTACTCAAATACGTTAGGGAAACATGACTTTTTATGCATACAATCACATGCTTATCTTATACTACAAATCTTTAAATACAGCCAACTGCAAATTCTTAGGTTTCGGTAAAATGAGAAAAGCTCTCAGATTAGAGGGTTTTGGGGCATCCATGCTAATAAGCAGTTTAACTCAATGGTACATAAAATGATCACATATTTTAGTAAACTACTAACAGAGAAGTAAAATAGACAAAGCATGCACTGCAACATAAATGGGTTTTTAATAGCTTCTACGACAATGATTTACCACTTAAAATAAAAAGATAAGAGAAAAATTACTACCATCTGCAAAAGGAAGACAGTAGAAATCCAGCAGCTGAATCATTAGAAATGGACTAGACTTCCTTTGGCAGAAGGAATACAATGATCTCCTGGTCATTTATTTACTTGATTTGTCTGATTCTCTGATGCACAATATTTAGGTATACTAAAAACATATTTTAGTTGCTAGACATCCACGCATTTGCTGTTTGAAATATCCGTCTGAAGCTGGTAACAGAATGAGGAGGATTCAGCTTTCAATTTCAGCCAGAAACATGAAAACACAGCCTTAGATCTATAGGAGCGCTATGTACCTATCATGTAATAAGAAGACACATTAGGTTGTCAAAGGAAATATTTAACAGCTAAGAAGATACTATGTTTAGTTTTCCTCATTCCCTCTTCAGCCTGATCCACTAATACTTACTTGTTTGCCTAAAATGCAACTTTCAGCAGAGATCTTTATGGCAGGTGAATACAAGCTAAGAACCAGTGTCAGGCAGCCTGACGATAAGCTGCGGCTCGCACTTCATCGGAGCACAGAGGAGGAAAACAAGCCACGTTTTGGTGCCAGCCCTTGCCACGTGTCTCCACAATGACACAACATTATGCTGACGCACTTGGCACTGTTGAATTAAGTGCAATGCAGTAGGTCTGTCGTTTAAATGCAGGAATAAACTGCTGAGTCTAAGCCACTGTACAAGCAGAATTGATTTTTTTCAACTGAGATATTACACTTAACAGCCTAAACAGAAACCATAGTCAAGCTAGACAGGAAATGGTGCAATATAAAGTATTTCCTACAAAAGGAGTTGACATGTGCGTTGGTTTTGGCTCATAAGGATCCTTCTTGGTTTTACTACTTTTGCTGTGACTTCCTGGAGTCTATGATCCAGGTCTTTTCAAGAATATGTGATAAAAGTAGTGCAACATATGTTGAAAAAAATAATGCAGTATTACATTTTTGAATCATGGAGACCTTCAGTGTAAAAATCCAAAGAAAATTATATATCCAGTCAGATCTGATACATACAGGAAGTTCCGTCTGGACATGAGGGAGTACTTCTTCCCTCTGAGGGTGACCGGAGCACTGGAACGGGCTGCCCAGGGAGGTTGTGGATTCTCCTCCTCTGGAGATCTTCAAGACCTGCCTGGACAAGGTCCTGTGCAGCCTGCTGTAGGTGACCCTGCTTCAGCAGTGGGGCTGGACTAGATGACCCACAGAGGTCCCTTCCAACCCTTAACATTCTGTGATTCTGTGATTCTGTGAGGAGGAAACTCATTATACATAAGCTAGGAGATAAATGTTTGCATCCCAAATTCTTACAAAAGCATAGGTATTGCAAAGGCGATGTACAAGAGCACTCCAAGGCGACCAGAGCAGCAGTCAGTAGGAGGGCTGCAGTGTTAACTGTTCTTTATTGCAGGCTACAGAGGCAATCACATGATTTACTTTGACATCACAGGCTAGCAGGAGAATGAAAATCTATTTTTAAATAACAAGAAGGCATAAATAAGAGAAGGCAGTAACAAAAAGGCATAAATTAATTGGTAACCTGAGATTTTAGGCATTAGGCAAAAATAAATGTAAAGACAGAAGGCAGAAGGGAAAAAGTAAGAGGGAGAGACAGGAAGGCAGGACGAAGGACGAACTGACCTGCCGTTTGAGCTGGAATTTTACACACCCATCCACCAAACTGGGATGTTCATGCATATGCAGTGATGTGTGCCAAATTAAGAGTACAGACTAGCGTACAGAAGATCCTCAGGGCAAGCCTCACCAGGGATGTTGAGCCTCAATGATCAGGATGCTCCACGATCAGTATGTCCCCACTGCAGCTGGCAATCAACTGCACAGGCAACTCATGCATCATAAAAGCTCCTTTTCCACTTTCAAGTGTGCAGCCATTTTCCTTGTTGTCAGATTAGGCAAAATTAGAGCTCTTGTTGTACACCTATAAGCCATACATTCTTTTTACTTGCTTTGTCATGCTCCTTGCTTTCTCTGTCCTTCCTTCAAAGCCTGACTCCCAAACAGAACAGTGTCTCAACCAGCCCCCATGGGAGGGGGGGCAATGATGCCCTTGTGCACGTACAATATTTCACTGGAAGGGTAAGAACTGTTTGAGAAGAATGTACCAATAATTCACATGAGGCTGTAATATCATATTATAGTATTACTTAAACATCATGATATCTAGCTTCCCTTCTCACTGTAACTCAAAGGAATAAAAGTTTACAATCCTTAATCCACACCAACTCTCACCATTTTTTTCCTGAGCTGTTACATTTAATCTTGAGCCCCACAGAGTGTCTAAGTAATTCCTACCACTTTTTATAATGTATCTCACCATAAAAATCCATCTATCGCTTGTTGATTTTCTACCTCTGCCCCCCTTGAAATCCTTCATGGTCTTCGCTAATCCTAACAATTGGCCGCTATCCATTACGAACTCTGTCATCACTCCAGTTAACATGCTTTCCATATAATTACTACACACCCTTAACCCCTTAAGTCCCATCAATCTCTAGCAACAGGGTTGTATGCAAATAGTTTAACTTACTGCAGGCATCAGACTGCTTTAACACATGCTAGAAATGGGATCAGCAGGAAAATCATAATTTTTTGAAGATATATATATAAATTCTATGTCACCCTTTGAGACTAAAATCCAAGCAAAATAATACAATGTTAGAGATAATCACTGAAACATAATGAGCTACTTAAAACTTCTTTGTACCAAGTTTCCACACCTTTTTCAGGTCTTTCACCTAGCACCTTGACTGAAGTCACCCTACTGACACTAGTAATCAGACCTTCCACCAAATCAGCAATGGTGGCAGCAGCAGCAGTGCCATGGAGTAAGGCATGGCCATGAGTAGCCTTCCTCAGAGACCCATTCAGAAAACAAAGTCCTTCCTACAAGTCCTGTGGACACTGTAGGTGATGGAATAAAACCTGTCCAGTACTGAAATCCAAAGTGGTATAATACTATACGCAGAAGATCCTCCTATACTATTTAAAGTCTGTTTTCACCACTTGTTACCAGTCTTTATCAGAAACTTGACATAAAGTCTTTCCAAATGTCTGTAAAAGATGGGGTTGCAGTAACATTGTATTAGAAAGTAGATATAAATTGATTAGTTTCCCTGTTGGAATTGTCAAGTAACCGGAGCATCCATATTGGTATCAGAGCTGACATTGAGCTTGTTATTGCTCATAACAGTGTGTATAAATATTTAGCTTTAATCAGACATGGACTTTTTTTTAATTACTTGATATCAAGTATCAACGAAAGCACTAACATAGATCCTCAGCTTGTAGCTGAAAGGCTGGGCAAGTCTCCAGAGATGCAGACCAAAAAAAAAAAATTCAGCTGATCCAGCACAAGAGGGAATATTTATTTATTTAAATTACTGATTTTTGGACATGTTTTCCCTGCTACATATCATCAGCAACTTGTCAGCTAGACTGTCTATGCTTCACCAACCAAATGAAGAGTGAAAGAAAAAAAAATCAGAAGCTTTCACACTGAGAAAGTTAAGCATCCTTTGAAACCAGCTATTTTGTAAAACAGAAGCATTATAATCTACATATAACATCAATGTATAAAATAATTTATTCACTTTGTAACTGAACATGATTCAACAGTTCTGCAATGGGTCTTCATTAAAAACAACCACAAAAAATAATGTATTTCACTCTTCTTCAAGCACTTCAGAATGATGCTTTTCTACACTATGAGGGTAATGGGAGATCAGCTGGAAATATCACTTACCCTTTGATGAAACTAGCAGCGTTTTGCAAACTGTTCCTTAATCCAAGAATTGAACTCCCAAAATTCTAAGAGTAACCCAGAAAGCATACAGACGAGCATATGCACTTGCTATTAAAAACAAAAACATAAATTCTACTTCTACTCAGAAACTGCAAAGAGCAAAGGTCTCCTGCAGAGATGCTTGTCCAGCATCATGACGAATAGCACTAACAGGGCACTCAAGAAGCCACCAAAATCGTTCTGTTGCTCCTTGTGTTTTGCAGCTCTCTTTTGCATGCTCAGAACTCTCTCGTGTTTCCTCATTCAATTTTTTTTTTCCTTGGTTAAATTACTCCAGCTCTTTCTGCACAAAGTCTGCACACTGTTTATTCTTTCTGCTCTCCCCCACACACTCTGTGGTGCGCTGCCTCAAACTGGATGCTCCATTCTTACTGATATGTCTCCAAAATCGCTAAAGAAGAAAACAACTTTCTGTCACAGACATCCCTTTGGTTGTGTGTGTTGCTTATTGCAATGGCATGATGTTGTTGACTTACAGTCAGACTAGCTAGAAACTCCATGTTGTTTCCCACAAAACTTACCACTTGCTCTTCAAAAAGAACTTGTGTAGTAGATCACCATTGCTTAAAAGTAAGATTGCACTTATCCGTATTACATTAACCCAGTATCCTCGATTTTTTTCCTTACAAGTTTCCAAGAATATTTAAAATTCAAGTCCTGTCCTCTAATGTGTTCATACCCTTAACAAGCATAGTATTTATTCTGTTATTTGTGTCTTTCTTATGGTTCTAAAAATGACCCTGCCAGAATGCACTGCATATTTTTTTTTCACAGTAAATCAGATAAGATCCCTTTGAGTACAACTAATCAATGACTTTTACATTTACCTTCTAATAGTTTCATCTAGACTATATTTCCCTAGCTTATTTATGAAGATGTCAAAAGCAGCAGATATCTCTTACTACATTCAGGATGAATGACTTCTATGGCTTTGTAACTCACAACAAGGCCTCTTAATCTGTCAAAAGGAGATTAGCTGGTTTTTGACAAATCCATGTTGCCTGGTAGAGATTTCTTTGCAACCCTCCAGGTGCTTGCAAATAGTCTGATTATTTTTAGAGATTGAAGTTTAGTGGTTTGATCTAAAATTTCTTACGTTGGCTCTCCCTTCTACCCCTATATTTCCCTCCTCACAGTACTGCAGTATTTCCACTTTATTTTGGAAGATAAAAATTCTCAAAGATAATAGCTGACAATTCTGAAATGGCATCAGTTATTTCTTTCAGCTGATCACGTCTGATCTACAACATGTCATCACCCTTTCCATTGTGTGGGATTTGTCGTGCCTCGTACTTTGATAACAGCCACTGCCATAAAACTTACAGATATTTTTGAAGTCACACACATTTTTGGACTCTGAGTCCACCAATATCAGTTCATAATGAATTCTTCATTTTGCAAAATAAAACAAAGTAATGTCATACTTTGGAATAAATCCTTCTCTTTCTATTTAAAATTCGTTAAGCTCCCCACTGTCTTCATGTGTGTGTAATAAAACAGGTACTCAGAGACACTAAGAATGAGATACAGGAGGCTGAATTTTCTAAGCTTTAGGTAAATTTAGGGTCACACAAGATATCTGAGGTTTTTCTTCTGTACAATGAAAAAAAACTTACTACAGTAGTTTCTTCCTTTGCTAGGGTAAAAGGCTGGAGTAAAAAGGAGGTCAATACTCCCCTGTGGTGGAGTACAGACAGAAAGGCAGAAGAACTATCCAAACAGACTAGTTACACTTGATATGCTCAGAAATAATTTGGGGGTTGACAGGACCTTATAGTTCTTCCCAACTTCCTGATTCCCTGAGCAGAGGGAGACCAGCCCATGCACCTCCCATTTCCACCACCATGACCACCACAACCTCCCATTCCTTTTTTTTCCACAGTAATGAGTCCTATGTACCTGGAAAGGAAGCAACTCCCAGCATGACTGGATGCTTAGAAAAGAAGAACCATGGGATGATGTACCATGGAGCCTCTTGCACCATAGCCTAAATCTAGACTCTTGGCCCTTGGAGTTAAGGTTCTGTGTCCTATGACACATAAGTGACATTTAGACAGATTTACTTAAAGACAAAAATATCAAGTCTAGAAAATTCATGAGCAGGGACAAAGTTTTTACTGCACTGTAGTATTTTAAATCCTTTTTAAAGCATTTGGTATACAGGGAAAATTCAAAAAGCAAGATTATAATTCAAGTTTTGTTTCCAGTGAATGCGGAATTTGAGGTGGTGTGCAAGGTAATCACTAAGACTATGGAAACAACTATGCAAAAAACTACAACACCCATTTTTTTCTTTGATATATATGTTATCTTTGAATGCATTCATTATATGCAAATATTCACTTTCTAGTTTACTCAAAGAGTTAGTTATGCTCTCTGTGTTTACTGTTCATTCTTGATACTTGATGCTTGTTGATTCTGGTGTGCAAGCAGCCCTTGAAGCCATATGGATTTTCATCCTTGACTGGATGACTGAAACTTGTAAACAGAATCTTCTAACATTTAAACAAAACAGAATATTTCACAATTAAAAAAAAAAAAAGACAAAGAATCACTGTCACTAGATAGGTCACACAAATTTAGATCATTCTTGGATTTTTTGCAGTTGCTGTGATTCAGAAACAAAACATAGCTCATCTACATTAACATTCTACATTAACATGAATAAGTAGGAACCACAGAAAACCCTGTTTTCTGGAATGTTTATTAGTTTCACAAAAACCACCCTATGTCATTTAAGGAGTTACCTGTCTGGCTCCAGTAGCACTCTCATACTCCCAAGACACATAAGAGACGAAGAAATTTACATTTTGACATTACATTTATGTAGAATGTATGAATATAGTTTGGGATTTCAGAGAGCTAATTTCAAAAGCAGAAGGATAAACAATTCAGATAAAAAAGTACAGTCCGTGCTTATTGCACATTAGATTGCATCTTAATTTCTATGAAGACTATCTAATCAACAGGAGAACTTAACTCCACAAGAAGACATCATATATTTCATTATTCTTCAGAACTTTGCAGAATTATGGATGATACCTTCTAACTTTCTCACATTTAAAATGGTATATAAAACATATTTTCAAAAGAGTATTATTAATAAAAACAGAGGGGAAAAACCTATTGAGTTTTCTACATTACTGTTATGCCTATCTTCCCTTTATATCTTCTTTAGATACCATATAAACTAAGAGTCCTGTAATTTCAGCATTTCCATCCATAGAGAGTGGGAAGTAATTTCAACTTTTACACACATTCTGGTTCAGATATTCAGCACCAATGAAGCTAGAATGATTTATTCCTGCTAAGATTCTTGTTTAATACATTATTATATACATAACATAAAATCAGATCCAGATAATATGATTGCTGGAGGGACTGGATTGAAGGCAGCATCCTGCCAGGAGTTATAAAAAAGGCCAAGTGTGACAATAAAGTAGGAGAGCAATACAGAAAGACAGACTGAAAAGGGAAAGGGAGTATTATTGTTACTGCAAGATCTGGAGAGTACTGTGAGGTTTGGAAGACACTTTCTAGGACCTGTCAAATTTTTTGAATAAAAAGAAAGTGAGCAGGGCATACTTGTTAACCTGTTAGCTAAGCATATTATTGTGAAGATGTGTGAAGCAACAATAAATGAAATTTGTCTGAATTATTCTTTCAGATCCCACTGACGAACAAACAGCCACAGAGGTAATACATAGTATGGTAAAGATGGTTTACAGCAGTATATTGCAGTTACAGATCATGCCACTGTCATTTAAAATGAAAGCCTTAAAAGTGTATACTTTAAAACGCTATGCTGCCTGTAAAACACAAGTTGCCTCTTCTACAGACAGCGCAGATACTTTTTACTTTTTCATAATATATAGCTCTGGCCTCACTCAGGTTAATTACAACTTCTGAGGGCAGATAGAAAACACTTTGTTTAAAATATTACAGCAATCTTTTCTGCTTGCCATAGAGCTTATCCATCAGCTGCAAAGCTGCTTTATCTTCTAAGGAACTCTTTCAATCCATATTGACGTCAAAAGTCAGACTGGCAATGGGAACTAGTTTGGGGTCTTAGTAACTTTTTGACCCTTGGCACCATCCCAGTTGATGAAGAGCTTCAAGGGTCCAGACTTCTTAACATTGATTTCATTTTCCCCTGCTTTAAAAGAAGTGGGCAGGTAAAAGGTATTTTTTGACATGTTTGTCTAAAGCATAAGGCCTATGGCTGACAGCTCTGTTCCTGAAGCACAACTGCATGTCTTAACAGCAGGAATGAAGCCTACCTGTGCGTGACCTGTTTTGAGCCAGCTTGAGGCTAAGGAGTGAACTTCTACAAGCACCAAGAAGTGACTCTAATCTTGCCAGCCTCTATCTTTCAAAAGGAAAACATTATTCTAAAGCCTTGCCTCTGGGAACATGTGCTTTCAGAAGTACATACATTAAAAAACAAGGCCCCTGTCAAAACAAAGAATTACTCCAAAAAAGATGCTGCACCATGTACTCCCTGCCATCTGGGTGAAGATGGGAGAGAATGAGCAATTAGAAGGAACGTCAGATTCGTCACTCTTTAAGGCTGAATTACACTTATCTTCTTGAAAGGTAGAGGTTTGGAAGTGGGAGAGAGAAGCAGAATATGCAGTTGAGGAACAGAGGACAAAGGGAAATGGGCGCAAGGGCTGTGTCTTGTTTGGGAGCCATGGGGTGAGCAGGTGGGGAGGGTGGAAGGAAAGAAGTGCAGGGCTGAGGAAGAGTGGGATGGGTGGTGAAGGACACAGGCAGAAGGCATGAAAAATTATTTCTAGCATAAATTAGAGCTGCCTGTATAAGCCCAGGATGAGCCTTGCCCAATTACCCTGCCTCCTCTTACACAGTGTCCTGATCTGGAACCAGAAGAGATGTAGGGAGTGAGTGCAATGTCTGTACAGGAGACTTTGCTTCGAGAAGTGAAATACATCCATGAGTTCACCTTAAAAACATCATGTCAATGCACTGCTGAATTTGGAAGTTGCTTACTTAAGTGATTCCTTTATGGTAAGTGGCTAAGAAGTTCAAATGCCTCTAATGACAAAAAAATTAATAGTGGATAAATAAACAGTGCATCAAAAAGCTATTTCTAGGACCCCAAAGCTGAGGGGTCATGTCGTAGCATTATAAGTTTCTTTGGTTGAGCAGTGTAAGTTTGCAATAGGGTGGCTGCAAAAATTTTAAAAGGCAAAAGATCTGCGGCAAAGATTTAGTGATTTTCGTTACACAAATAAATTACACTGTGTGTACAACATGCAGACTATTGCTAAACTGTCTATAACAATACACAAATTGACAGAGTAACTGAAAAGAGCTGAAAAGAGCAAGAAATCATAGTTGAACTTCAAGTAACAACTTCAAGATGTACAATCTGCAACATCCCAAACTCCCTAACTGTTTAGCTAAGTGATACCTTAACCAAATGCTACATCAATCTGCAAGTATTGTATTTATCTCAGTGAAAAGGCTAGAGAGCTTGTAAAGCATGTAAAATGTCTGGCAGACAAGAAGTCTGCCCTTCCTTTGAACACCAAACCACAGGAGAGGAAAGGTGCAAATGTCTGAGACCTCATAAGAGATAATGAAATGACTCATTACTCATAGATTATGAAATCAAATACAAGAATTTTTAAAAAATTCTTTGAGAGTGATTCAGGACATACCAAATAACAACCAGTACAAATGAAATAGTCCCCACACTAGAAATTTGAACAGCTTGTGAAGAATAAGAAAGCAAAGCTGAAAATCCCTGTCAATATCAGAGTTAACAAAATAGCGATAATGTCCTTTCCTCTGCCATTAAAGTGGTGTAGTCAGAGTAAATGTGAAATTTCTCTGTGTAGAGAAACGTTTTATGGCACAATTTTTGAAAGATGTTTAATTTTCATGCACAAAAATGTCATTTCCACAAAAAGGAGAGACAGACATTTGCTTCAGCAATGGAGGAACATTGCTTCAAACATAGAAATTACCTTAATATCATTTACCCAATTTCTTCCTCCAAAATATGGACTGAATAACCCTTGTATAAACTAAATGTGTAAATATGAAACATTTAAAAGGCTAATTCATATCTAGTCATATCAGCCTGAAATAATATGATTCTCTTACTGCTTCCTTCTGCAAAGAAAGGAAAAAAAAATCATTCTTTTTTCTCTCAATTAAAAGGTCTCTGGAAGTAATGAAAAGCGTTGGGAGTGGCAGAATAGTGAGTTTTTTTTCTTTTACCTAGCATTAAATGAAATAAATTATCTTAACTGAGATCTACTCAAAGATGCAAAAAAATCCTTCACAAATCATTAGCATTTCCATCTAACTTTCAAGTGTCATTTCCACACACAAACCAAAATATTCCATGCAATTCAGTAGGAAATATCATAGAATTGGAGAAATTTCCTCTGATTACAAGCTGAATGAGCCTAGCAGTAAGACTTTTGAGCTTAATTTAATAAAGCAATACATTTAGATACTTGCCCAAAGACTATCCAGATTTATTGAAAGAGACACTGGACTTCTTTTGAGTGCAAGGAGACACCACAAGCATATAGATTCAGGCACTAAAACAGAATACATGTAGATAGTACATCAACAGCAACACAACTGAAGCCTGTATGTCAGTAACTATAGGTAGGTTCTTGCCGCAAAAAATGGCAAGTATATGTGTCTGACATTCTCTATTGTGGCCATGACTGGAAAGGTTTTTTTTTTTAAATGGATTTATTTGAGTAGAATACACAGGCACAGCAAAATGTACTACTTCCAATCCTAATTTCCAGATTTTGCATATAATTGGTTTCTGTGTGGCATTAACCAAAAGAACCAAACTTCAAAGAGTAGAAAGGACACTTCGTTTAAATCAGCATAAAGGATTTTGAACAAATACAGTACATAAACATTGATCTGGTAAACTTGGAATATGAGGCCTTGATCAAACATATACAAAATTCAGGCCTGTTCAAGTCAAATATTTCCATCGAGCCTACCTCTAAAAGAAAGAAGATGTGGAACATACTGGTTTAGGCATAATATCTTCATCTACTTTCAGGAATGAGCTTCAGTGGAAACACTTTCGAAGAAAGTATATTTCTGGCTGCTCGTTTCCAGCTGAGTGAAGATAAGAACAGCAGAAACACCACGGAGTGGTTGTTTTCAAAATACTTCCATATTTCCACATTTGAAAGAAAAAAAACAAAAATTCTCACTAAGAAAGCTCTTCTCAAGAAGACTATGCCAGACCTATCCTGGAAAAAGACAACATGCATGCAGCTCAGGCACTTATTCAAATTCCTCAGTGTTTATCTCAACTCGAAAGGCAATCCAAAATGTTAAGAAAGTTAGAAACCTGCATTCCCTAAAACAAAATCCGTACCACGTTAGGACTACTTCTGGTGACACAACCACCATGCCTTAACTGCACAGTTGATTGGGATAAAACTCAGACAAAGGCCCTAATTAGGGCTAGCCCCTGAAATCTGTGCCTTCTCCCCCATCCCTGATCAATGTCACTGATGTCACCTGGCAAGTGAAACTATCACTTTTCCATTTCAACACCAGCAACACGGAACTGGCCAGAAGTACAAAGGAGCTGCTAAAATTATACAGTCTGAATGTCTAAGAAAACATATAATGTGAATAAAGAAAGCTAAGGTAAACACGGACAGGTCCGCATGCAAAAGAGGAGTTGTCCAAGCAGAGGAAATCAGAGTCAATAAGATAATTTTAAAATGCAGCATTGAATTGTTCAGTGCAATAATCTCAAAGTGCATTATGAACAAGAACTAATTGTTTTTTTACATACCTTCTTTTGTAGACAACTACTAGTATTCTCAATTTCTAAATAAGAACTAGAACAGTAATGAGCCTGATCCAAAGCCTACCGAAGTCAGTAAAGCTCTCTGTCAAGATGAAGGTAATCTGTGTGATTTGCCCTGCAAGAGAGATGTAGGACGCTGACACTCATATCTATGACTCCAGACTTAGAAAAAAGAGTTGTGTTTCTAGTAATCATGGATGTAATCTTTATGACTACAACAGAGAAATATCTCAGGCCTTACTTCTGAGAAAGTAGTGTCTATGCAACAGATTGCGGTCAGGCCCTGAGGCATCACTTCTATTAATAACAATTACATGCAGATGTAACGGACTTTGCCTATTTTGGGGCATAAATTTTGAAATGTAAACAAAAATCTTTTATGTGATTTTTTTTCCATCGAATCATAGATACAGTCAGTTTGAGCAGAAAAATTATGAAAGCAGCAACTGAAACTACCTGGTCTGTTGACAGCTGCCCTATTAAATCCTCACCGATACACTTTCGGCGTTAAACCACAAAGGTTTATCCCTGAAATTGCTTCAGAGAAATCATTGACAGACCTATCTGATGTAACACAGCGAGTTAAAATTATGTCCTTAAACGCTGATACGTCTTGGAGAGCTTACCAGAGACCTATATAAGTAATCTGAAATGCAGGGCCTGACAAGAAATAACCCACAGAGTGTAGTCACAGAATAAAAACACGATCATCAGCAGCAGTGAGCTCCTGTCAGTCACGCTTGTCTACTTTTCCTGCAGGAGAGAGGATATTTGCTTAGATTCCCATATTTATTTGCCTGCCGTGCTTGTTTTGATATTCACCTGACAATCCGCTCAGAAGGAGTGGCACAGGCAAATTCCGAGGAGCGTCAGCACTGAGACGAGATAAGGGCTGACTGTATCACCATTTTAAATGGTCTGCCTGCCGAGTGCTGTGATTTTGTTCCTCCCTCACCTGCCACGCTCCATTAGCCAGCGCTCACTGCGGCCCTGTGCTGCCGAGAGCCCCGCTCAGCCCCTTGCTCTGGGTGACGGCTGCGGTTACCTCCTCCCGCAGCAGCAGATCCCCCGTTTGCCTTCCCTCCCTACGCCCCACGCCGAGGGCACTCGTGTCCACACGTGTGCAAGGGTGGGTGTGCGCACACGCTGCAACACACTGCACAACTGGACGTGCCTGGGCGGTGGGAGGTTGCTGGCTGGTGTCAGCCGGTGAGGCGCGAAAGCCTGGAATGCTACGAGGAGCGCTCCTAGGCCAGCGCGCAGAAGGGAAGTATTTGTTCCTTCTGCCTTCAGCGAGGTCTGTGAGGAAAGAGAGACAGGCTGTAATACATCTAGCCTGCAACTCACATCAGGGCGCAGACAGCAGGCTTGCAGCAGGAAAAGACCGCCTGCAGCAAAAGCAGAGGAGTTCTCTCTGCGTAATTTATATCACGACAGAAAAATTAAACAGCACCATCAAACACGTAATAAAAAACCTGATAGTTTGGATGAACAGAGATATAACTTCTGTTTTAGTTTCACCTTAACATTCAGTAGTGGGATTAGCTTCTCCAAAACACAAGCAATTCTCTGAGATGAGAGCAAAGTCCCATTTTTGAAGGGTCCCATTTAGGAGGATGAACATCCACAAATTCTTCATCTGACTTCTGCGTAAAATAAGCTTGACTCAACACTACACTGAGCAAATATTTACTTTTCCTGGTCTTGTGTGCCATAATCTCAATCTTTTGACTATTAACACACAGTGAGTTCGAATCAGCTGGCCAGTTGGGAAGAAGTGGGCAGGACAAGTGAGGCAGTGATTTCCGAGTCACCCTCTCTCCCCAAATGTAAAGTCAATAATTAGGAAAAAATTCAATGGTCATATGTGGTCTGACAACATCCTCGTTTGCAATCCATTTCACTGCAAAGTACAGAGTATTACAGCACATTTTGGAGAGTAAATGTATCTTTCTTTGCAATTATTTAGGCTGTTTCTTCCCAATAGTGAGAAGTAAAGGTTTAAAGTTTCCTTTTTTTTTTTCAAACAGTATGTAGACACTAAAAGTGATAACAAGGATAATTATTAACATTTGGAACAGCAAACTACAGCTCCAGTCCTGTAGCGGAAACTGTTTACATCTCTGTGAAAATCCCCATTCAGCAAATTTTTAAAGTGTGCTCAAATATATTTTTAGCTACTGTCACCATCACCACCTTCTGAGCTTGAAATGTTTGAATTTATTCTAGTTAGATTCGTAAAACCTTACATAAAAATGCAGTTATTCCACAGAGTGTAAACAAATACATCTGAGGAAAATGAAGATTTAAAAATTAGAACTTTTTTTAAAATGTCAGGGAAGCATTAATAATTTTTATTTAGAAAATCTCCAGTATTTTAATAATATAGTTAAAATGTACACAATGTATAATTGACTGCAGGAAATCAGAAGTATGATCCAAGATGGACAGACAAACAATCTACCATTTTCTTTGAAATTTTTATTTACTAGCTACAAAAACAATTGAAAGTTTAAAAAAATCAATGTATTAGCATTTTAGGAATCTGACCAACTCTCAGACTGCAAGCCAGACCAACATAACAGCAGCTAGCTTGCTTTCAACTATGGTCAGAACCAGAAGAATTCATATATTGGACAATTATGGAATACTTAATCACTAAAGAAAGCTCCCTCGGTTTTCTTTCTTATTAACCAGATTTTGTTCTGAAATACCTGAAGTCTATACCATAACAAAACTTGTACACAGTGTTTGTACTGTGTAAAGATGGATTTACTTCTAAGATTTAAGGCTATGGTATATCTTTTGTTTTAATTAATATTATTTTTCTTGCATGCAGAAAATGTATATCAAAAAGAGTTCTTAATGAATCAGGCAATTAGATAAGATGCATAGTTTAATAAACTAAATTTTAGAATGAGATTATGGTTTGCCTTGAAATGAAATACTTGGGCAGAGTGCGCAGTGCAAGTTCAGGTGGAGGAGGCAGAGCTCTTAGCTGTGACCTTCCCTTGCTGGACCAGGTTTCTAGAGGTTTTATAGTGTTGCAAGGTTGTTTCAGCAAAGGAACTGCCTTGAAGAGCACACATTCCCTTCTTCATTTGCCTTTGTTTGACACAATTCCCGAGGCCCCTACATGAGAATAAGGCTTCCAGGAAAATTTCAATATCAGAATGTCATTTATTTATAGTTATGAATTCAGCTTTTCTGAATGATAAGCAGCATCACAAAGACTGGGGATTCCTAAACCCACCAGGAATCTGTACGTGGTCTGTTTGGTCAGCTTTGTAACTGCTTCATATTAATAATCAGTAAAAAAAGCAACATTGGGAAAATCCTTTTGAACAAGCAGTAAACATTAACACGTACTTTCCTAATAAGGAGCTAAAAAGTACCCACAGCACCAGAACAATGCTTAAATGTGAGCCAAACCTATGAACAGAGGATGGTACACAATGTGCTATGAAAAAAATCTTAAAAAAGCAATGTGTACTTTAATGATAACCCAGCCAGGCCCTACATAGTCTTATTTCCATGCTTACAGTCTTCATTAAGTCCTTTGCTGCAGCTGTATATTTATGCAACAACACAGTCTTCCACAGGGAGCTGATTTAAATAGGAGGAAAAGTGGAATATAATGAAAAGATACAGGTACTTCATTCTGGCTCATGGAGCTGATAGAAAATTCAGAGATACTGTTTGATACAGCGCCATGAATATCCACTATAATGGTTCTGCATAATGATGGTCTCTTCGATAAATATGAGATGCACTGTAACATTTACACCATAAAGAATATTTCAGCCCTCGCCTTTCTATAGTTTATGAGTGCCATCCTTTAAGATCAAATAACAGTTACTGACTCTGAGTGGATTAAGGCTTAAGCTTTTTTTTTTTCAATGTGAATGATAAAAGGCTCATTTTTTCTTCTACAGTGAAATGTTAAAATGCTGGTAAAAGCATAAATTGTATTAAAATGGAACTTTCTGTGAATAACTTACCAGCATCACAAAAAGGCAAGAAAATAATGCATCCATTTTCTCATTCACTTATAAAATCTATAAACTATAGACCCCTTCAGGAAGCATTATATGTCATTTACAGTGTGAAAAGGAAAGGCTTTCAGATAAGGAAATTAATCAGCATGAGTTCTGTGGACCTGTTAACTACAGATAATAGTTACTGAATGTTTTTTAGGCCCCAAAATCAATAACCTGCAGCCACTCTCCCTTTGCGACCTCTCCAGACATGGTAGGTCATAGCAGGGCTCTCTTTAATTAGAATTTGGGTCACAGTAAAAAGTGGCAGTCCAAAGAGCTTTTCAAAAAGAAAAGTTTAAATTTAAACTTTACTACAAAATTTGAACCAATTCTAATTTATATTTATCTTAAAAGCCCTAATCCCCACACCTCTGCAAGCTTCCAACTGCTGCATCTATTCAATCAAATAAACATTCTTATCACCTTATTATCCCTAGAACTGGAATTATAAAATACAGTCACTCACCATAAAGGAATAAAATTCATAGCATTTTAAGCAAGAGATCCATTCCCCTCCTTTTGAGTCTCTTTCACACATTATGTTCTACATTGGGCCTTGGCAGGATAAGATATGTCTGTGCTGCCGGAGGTGATGTCTTTCAGATAATGAGACATAAGGCCAAAACTGTCACTTACGTCACTAAAATACCTCATAGCACTTGTTTAGCTGCTTTTCCAGGACGTAAAAAGATACAATAAAGAACGCTATCATGCAGAGAAAGAGAAAACACAGATAGCCCTGAAAATGTAAAATTATTCTTAGTAGCCTCCAACAGTGGAAAACAACTAAGATCATATAATCAATAACTTGAATATCTCAAAGAAAAGATAAGGCACTGAAATAAAAATAAGCAAAGAAGGGAGCTTTGATTTTCAGAGGCTGCCACAGTACCAACAGTGAGCAGAATGTAGTGTAACTTTTTATCAATTTCTCAAAGGGAAAGCAACCTCTCTTGGGTTAGCCAAATGGGTCCCTAAGTAGGCTCTGATTTAAAAACTAACTAAAGACCCGGAACGAGTTCTAGTGATAGGCCTGACAAAGTTAGTTGTTGAGATAACTTGTTAAGGTTCCCAAACAGATGAAATAATTCGTAAGAAGATTTTTTTCCAGAAGTAACTGATCACCAATCAGAGATGCCAACCAAAAGGCAGAGTCACAGAGAAAGACAGAGAAAGATTACTGCACATCATTTTGTCCCTCACAGAACTGGATCTACTTTAGGAGGTTTACTGATATGAGACAGCTTTGCCTACAACTGCCAGAAAGTTGTCATCAGCCTACAAAATCTGAAATTAAGTGTTCCAGCTGCACAGTCTTTCTCAGCACGATATAGTTTCCCATTGCAGAGTTTGCCTACCGTGACTGTCCATAGGTACATGAGACTTGTGGAAGTAGAAGGTCTCTCCTTTCTCTGCTTAAGTAGTCCCTAGCATTGGGCAATACTGGACTGTCATTCCAAATAGCAAAGATGTCATCTTGCAGCAATGGAGGTGGAATACAGACAAAAATAAGCATTAACAGCAGTATTTCCACAAGAGGACAGTAACCTATATACCATCAGAAAAGGCACTGAGAAAATTGTACTGCCTCTGCTGTATAAAAACTACTCATTCTCCAATTCTCTGTAGCTTTTTTACATTTGTTAATAACTGCAGGTTATGGTGATGCATTAATCTTGTCTCTACTATTTATTCACATTGCCTTCTAATAGGAGCAATCATCTTCTTGAGTCAAAAAAAGTATGCTAAGCACTTGATTCTGTGACAGTACAGAGTCTTAACGACAGTTAATCACACAAGTCAAGCATTGCATGCCTGAATTAATACAAAGTAACGAACGTGCATATTTCTAAATATTCTTTTTAGATGCACTGAGAGCTTGGCAGGTTTCTCTGAGCAATTTGTGATGCTACTAGAAGTGCCTTCTTGACAAGACTACAAAATGATGCAATCATGTAACTACATATTGCAGTGGGCCCACCATAAAATCATCAGCTGCTGTAAACCAGCAAGATTTCACAGAGTTCCTACAGGGTTACATCAAAATACCACAGCTGAAGTACCAGATCCATGAGCTAAAATTTGCTTTCTGTTACAGTTATGATAGCAAATCCTGACAGAAATTTTTGGGGTTTGTGATAAATTGCGCAAGCTAAGGGAAGCAAATATGAAGGCTTTAGTTAGAAGATCTGAAACTGGTGATTTAACACAGAAAAGATACGTCATAGTGTCCTGTCCATTTTCTAGAACATCCATGCTTGCAAATGATAATTCGCAGAAGGCTGGCTGTGCTCCTACGCCAGGCACGGAGCTAACAGAGCACAGGTCATCTTCTTCAGAAAGACACCTACATGTATCCTAGATACACGAGAAAACCTAGAACACTTTCCTCAAGTGGAAAAAGACTATTATTCCTAGTGGCTAGTGCTTTTCTGTGAAACCACGCTGTCCCTTGCTGTCTCTGAATATTCCACGCATTTCTCTGAGCTGGAGAACCGCACAGTCACAAGGAATAACACTAACTTCATATGAAATAATTCTGACAGAAGAACCCGTCTTAGGAAACAGATCTCCTGATGGCTTGTTTGATTAGCATATGCTAGAAGGAACTGCACAATGAGCTCAAGCACAGTATTGACAGCCTCACCTATGTGGAAGCCACAGACACACGTGCGTAGTCTATAAATGTCTTCAGCAAGGCTTCTGAAAACATATACTCCCAAAACTATTGTGGAAAGCCTGCAGGCTTCATATATTTGCTTTAGATTTACAGCTATTTCTCAGATCATTAACAGAGGCTCCAGTCAGCAAGGCTTGGGCCCATATTTTCAAATCACCAGGGAATTTATTTTTCATACCACACCAAGACAGTTCCTCAGCTAGCATAAATTATTACAGTGCATTTAAAGTCATGCATGCATGACAGTCTGGATACGTGCAGTGTACCCACCGTACTATGGATATGCTATAATTACCAATGATACAAAGCACACTTCCCTGCTTTATCAGGCCTTCTTTAAATGCACTATAAAGTTTTCACTTAGATGTCCTACCTAGGATTGCAGCAGCTAAACAGTCATCTGTTGTGTTAAGATGCTTCTTACTTTGCTACTCACAGACTCAGTGAATCAATATCCGAGAGCACAACCTTTTCATTTGGCTATTAATTTGGGACACTTATACAGTGAAGAATCCTCAACCACAAAAGCCTGACCCGAAATGTCAGGCTGATAGGAGTGGTGGAGACATCAGCAAATATTGCTAGTGGAAAGAATTGGGGTTGTGAAGATCCAGATTATGCACAGGTGCACTGGCATCATCTTTGGCACATCTAAGTCTCTTTGATCCACGGCATTCACTGAAGATGTGCTGCAGCTGGTGCACGTGGAAACAGAGATTATCCGTGTGTCCCTGATGCTTGCTGAGAGACAGCTATTTTAACTCTCAAGTGCAAACACTCTCATGATCTGGGAAATGAGATGAAGACTGAACATAAAATTAGCCTCAGTGACAAAGGAACACGTCAAACATATTTCAGAAGTCACTGCGGTTGCTGATTTGCACTAACACACCTCCTTTTGCTATTCTACTGGAAAAAATACAGAATATTTGTAAATTTGTATTTGAATGGGAAAAGAGAAGTATGAGCTGTCAGCTTAGTATTTATGTGACATAGCTCCAGATAGATCCAAGTGAAATATGAATATGACAATTTCGTAATTTCCTTGTTCCCCATGAAAGTGTATTTTGTCCACATAGAATACACCGCTACTATTTATTATCTTTGCAGGCAGTTCTTTATTTCTTGCCCTCTCACTCATTTTTCCTCCATCATTGCTACATCTTTCTGAAAACTTATACAAACAGTTTCCAATTAATATATATGGTTTTCTACTGAAGACGAGCAACTCTACCATAACTTTGATAGAATACAGGAAGTTTAAAGCAAAGCCTTTCTACACTGTTACATGATGATAAGGTTCAGATGCAACTTTTTCTGTGCATCAATCTTAATCCTTTAGAAGTCCCACCAAAGTCACTTAGGACTACATATGAGGTGAGATCAATCCAAGGGAAGAAGTGGGAAAAGGAACACATTACTGAAGCCTACTCCGTCACCAATCTCAATGGAAATAACTGTCAAATCTGCTAAAACCAGGGTAGCCATTTTTACTGTGGGAACAGGCAGCAAATGACAGATGGCAAGGTATAAGAGCGTCCTTTAGTGAGAGACAGTGTCTGAATATGGACAGATTCTGTGACTGAATGTGTTGCGAGGAACAGCCGGCATGAGCAGTCAGCTTGAGGGAAGCGCACTGTGTTTTGCCTGCTGAAAGGGTCTAATTGCCTTTTTTATTTACTTTTTTCTTTTTTTTCAATGTATAAGTTTTTGACAGCCAAATCAAAGGTCCAAAGTGCTATATGGGATGAACAGGAATATTCTGAATAGCTGATCCACCATGGAGGATTCTGGGTCTGTAAATTGTTTAACCACTACCAAAAAATTCTTACACTTCGCAGGCCGGTCCTTTAGGTGATAGAACATATTAGCATCAATGAAGCTGTATCGATGTAACACAAGTGAACACATGGATATTTTCACTTGGGAATCAATGAGTGGTTTTTGATTTCTTATCAGTTAACAGCACAGAGCCCCCAACAAGAGGGAATTATTACAACTGCAACGAGTACATCATATTCACAAGCAAGTTTCATTAACCCTTTAGGTCTTCAAGATGTAAAAAGGTCATTATTTTTGTTTAAAATTTTTAGCTATATGAATAGCAAGTGACCTCTAGGTCACACATTCCCTTTCAGAGAACCAACAGAGATTATGGCCTCTGCTTTACATCAGAGCTTCATTTTATTCAGATGATCGTCATCGTCCAAAGAAAGCAGCTTTTGCCAATTGTGATTACACTTCTATCTATATTGCTGCAAGCAAAGAATCTTGTCCCCATACTATGCAGGTACCAAGCCTTCAAGAAAGGACTTGGTGATGGATTCACATAAATATATATCCGTTGTCCTCACAGCCCTCATCAAACTATGACAATTCTTGCTATCCTGTGAGTAAATCAGAATTTAGCTGAAATCCCGAGTAGCAGGAAATTTATTTCCATTGGAGGGATGGACACCAAGCATAACTCAAGAAGTATAAAGCTACGGTTCATTACAGTCTTTATTTAACCTGTTCTTTCAAAGCATGATCCAAGAGAGTGCTCAGTACAAAGGTGAAGAACTAAATGCAAACTTATACGCCTTGACAAGGTGTGCATGTACAGTCAGAACTGAAACTGTTCATGAGAGTGGCAACAGTTTTGTCATGTTTCTCCCTTGTCCACATCCGCTAAGATGTGTATCTAAAACATATCTCAATTTATATAAAATTTGAGCAATCAGGTTAACTGCACATCCTTTTCCTATATTTGGTTTGCATGCTGTGATTAAATGTTGCTGCCGTCCTAGCAAATATACCCCTTCTATTAAGTTCAAAATTGCCAGAATTTCTCCCCACAGTCCTTGGCTTGTCAGAATTCCCAGTAATATCAGAGGAATTTTGAAACAAAGACTATAGACCACGTAAAAATGTACAGAAATTTGGTCTCTCTCCATTTTCTGCAGCATTTACAAAGCATTTTGTTAAATGATACATCTTCTGATTCTTAATTAAATGATTTGCTATTTTTTTCAGTTTTAAACACTCAGCCTCAATGAATATATAAAATTTTTTTGTATATGTGACATGCAAATATATTTTATGTGAAAGTCAGACAATAAATTACAGATCTCTTGATAAATATATTTTGCATACACGTGTCCCTCTCAGAATCGTATACACTGAAAAAAACAGATTAATTCACACCAAGTGGATTGCTAGTAAAAGAAAATATATCATGAGAGGAGCAGAAATGATTATTCCTGTTTTGTTTCAGAAAATTTATAAAAGTTGTCCACACACATACCCTTGGAACTGACAACACTATTTCACAATGACATAGTCAAATACCAGTGCTAGAATGGTGCAACTGGTGCATATCATCACAGGCCTCACCACTTTTCACTACCCTCAATTTTTTTGCCTTACAAGAGTCTAGTACTAATGGAGGAAATCAGAGCAGCTCCAACTTTTCACACGTCTTTCATGTTATTCAAATAGATTTTCTTCTCCCACGGTTGTCCTTGTTAATTGTTCTTTAGTTATGCTATTAACAGTACAATAGACTGCTTTAATTTTCTCATCTTTACTCTTTCATAAGATACCTACTGGGTCTTTTAAGACCTGTCTTCCAGAGAGTGTCCTGAGACAATCCAGCAGGCTGATATTTTAATACCTGCATTGCAGCATTACAGCAGATGATCTACAGAAAGTATTAGGATATAGATCAACACGGGATCTTATAGAAATGTTGGGATTAAGGTATCTGGGGACACCTTACAGCAGCCTTCCAGTACCTGAAGGGGGGCTGCAAGAAGGATGGAGAGGGGCTTTTCACAAGTGCATGTAGTTATAAGGCAAGCGGTAACGGTTTTAAACTGAAAAAGGATAGATTTACATTAGATATGAGAGAAGTTCTTCATTGTGAGGGTGGTGAGGCACTGGAACAGGTTGCCCAGAGAAGCTGTGGATGCCCCCTCCCTGGAAGTGTTCAAAGCAAGGTTGGATGGGGCTTTGAGCAACCTGGTCTAGTGGAAGATGTCTGCGCCCATGGCAGAGGGGCTGGAGCTAGGTGATCTTTAAGGTCCCTTCTAACCCAAACCATTCTATGATTCTATGATTAATACGAAGATGTAGTGTGCAGAGGTCAGAAGTCTGTTTAAAGCATGGCATCATCTTCATTGTATATTTTCACCTGTTAAGAGAGCAAAGGTCTTTATCTAAGATCTACTCCATATAGCAATTATATCTTCTGAGTCTCAGTCGTCACCAGGTTCTTCACCTCCTCTCGCTTTCCAAGGCTGGATGGGGAGAAGTGATCCTGGGCTCTTCTCCTGGTTTCTGCTGGGATAGAGTTAATTTTCTTTCTGGTAGCTGGTGTAGTGCTGTGTTTTGGATTTGGGAGGAAAATAATGTTGCTAACATATTGATGTTTTCAGTTGTTGCTAGGCAGTCAAGGATTTTTCAGCTTCTCACACAGGCCTGGCCTGCCAGGTTGCATGGGAAGCTGGGAGGGGACACAGCTGGGGCAGCTGACCCCAACTAAGCTGAGTCAGCTCTATTCCATATGATGTCATGCCCAGTATATGAGATGGGGAAGGTGGCTGAGGGGGCAGCAACGGCCGCTTGGGGACGGGCTGGGTATCATTAATTAGATGGTGAGCAATTGATTTGCACATCACTTCTTTTGTGCATATTACTATTACTATTATTATTATTATCTGTTTTTTGCTTTCCTGTTAAACTGTCTTTATCTCAACCCACAAGTTTTTACTTTCTTCCCATTCCCCTCCCCATCCCACGGCAGGGAGGTGGGGAGTGAGTAAGCAGCTGTCTGGTGCTTAGTTGCTGCCTGGGGTTAAACTGCAGCAGCTCTTCACCCACCCTCCCTCTTTTTGGTCCACATTGTAAAGGAGAGAGAAAATGAGCAGGGGAAGTGCTCTTCATCTCAAGTGGAAAGACAGACAGAAGGATTGGAGGAAAAAAAGAAAGAGAACTACCTGGATTGTTCCACTTACTAATGACAGGACATAAAGAAAGAAACATTTTTGCCTCCAACAGCAGCAGTTGTGAGCGGTTTGGTGGATGTGTCGGACGGGTCAATCAGCCGTTCAGGAAGGGTTTTCATCCGGAAGCACATGTTACCTTGCCCACCTACTTGCTTTTAAGATGTATTATTTGTCATTCTGAAACCTGGTGTGTACCTGAGCACTGGTAATGCCTTGCTTGTCAGCCTCAGCCTTCTCACAGTGAGGCAAGAGGGAAGAAAAAACCCCATCAAAAGAGAAGATGTTAGCTACAGCTTAGCAAATGTGCTGAAGTTATTTAAGTCATTAGGCATGAATAGAGAAGCAATATCTCAAGTCATTACTCATTAGTACCAATAAATCTGTTATTTGGTTTTATTTTCCAAGTGAGCTGAGGTGAAACCTGCGTAATAGAGGGCTAATTGACAGAGGTGTAGATATGCACAGCAACTAAGCTCAGACAAGAGCTTGCAGAAGAGGCTAAATGTCATTGATGTGGCTGTTCAGAGCAGACATCTTCTACTGAGTGCTGCATGTTTGCCCTGAGGGTCTGCTTTTGTTTTCTCAGACCCCTAAATCTCGGGGTGAAGTCAGCAGAGATCCAAGGTATGCCCAAAGCACAGGAACTGTAAGATGCAGCAAACTCACTGTCAGTTCTCTCCCGAGGAAATTCATGCAGGGATTTCAGAGGAGACCAGGTCACTGCACAGGGCCTGCAGGTGACCTGAGCTGGGCAGACATCTCTGCCATGGCAGTGGTCTGCGCTGAAGCGGATCCAAAGGCAATGGAAGACGCAGGTGGGAAGAGTGGGTCAGGTGAATGCTGCCTGGGATCTCCGCATGCTGGGTTAATGATTGTCCTGCACTTTTCTACAGCCGTGCTTCGTGCACGTGTATTCCCAAAACCTGAGGACTGCTATACTGTGTCCAGAGCATAAAGAGGGTATAGGGGCAAAGAAGGCTGAAACTTGAGCTTCCCAAAATAAGAACAGTTTTCTGAGGCATAAATGAGATTATACACTCAGACAGAGCCTCTGTATTAAAGGTACACAGAATTTGTGTTTTCTGGGAGAAAAGAGGCAGTTCTGCCTTGTTTAAGGGACAGGCCCCACTGTCTCTCTCACTGAGGCAGAGTTGCCTTACAGAACTGGGGGGCCTTAGTGGTGAAGAGCAACCTGACAGTGCACGCAAGAGGACCCACCTGAGCTCAAGGTGCTAAATCCTACCTAAAGAGAACGCAGCAAGAGCAAAGCGCACTAAAGACCATTTGAGTCCTGAGACAAGAAGTGAGGAGACAGCTGTGCTTCAAATATCTCTTCCACCTGCTTCATGGGAGCGCTGTCTCGCGGCCAGGGTGGCTTGCTCAGTGGAAGCCACGGCTTTGGCCTTAGCTCCTAGGACTCCAAGGTTTCAAACGGTCTGGAGACGCGCATTCCAGCTTTTGCATCCAGATCATGTTCCCAAAACTATCAGCAGAGCAGAGAGGAACTGTTGCTCTCACTAATGCTGAGGCTCTGCACAGAGGCGAGGGCAAAGCTGGATCCCTACCCATAACTGGCAAGAGGCTGAATGGATCTGGCAAGGACTGCCACTTGATGGCCCTCTGTTAAGTTGTAGAAGAACGTCTATCAAACTATATACTACTTCTTTATCGAAGACAGCAAAATTCTTCTTCTGAATATAAAAAGAATTCGTTATAACATGTCACTTACAATAGTCTTTTTTCTTTTTTGTAGCAGACATGAAAATGAAACAAAAATCCTAATTTAGTTTTCTTCACAATAGTTTATAATTAAAAAATGAATTGCAAATGTGATATAATTTAATATAATTGTCACAAATTGCACTGTAAGTGCTTTAAAATTAAATAATCACTGCTAAATGTCATCTGATTACATACATTTCTCATCTACTAAATTTATACAACATTTCTTAAGCATCTATCCTCTTATACTAACATAGAAGTGCATATATTTACCCAAATCTTTAACTATTCAATTTTATTTACCTTCAGGTTTGAAATTATTAATTCAAGAAAAAACAAATATTGGACATTGGAATAATGATTTCAAAGGGCATAAGAGAGTCAGAAGCCAATGTGCTATTGTCAGAGTTTAAACCCAGATCTTCAGAGACGCTTCCCTTCCTAACTAAAACATCTTTGCAAAATGGGCACCAAGGTAAGGGAAGATCATATAAGGCAAGACTGCCTTTGCAAAATGCTTGCAAATCTATAGTAGAATGGGAGAGTACCACTACATTTAATAAAATTCAAATTTTACCATGTGCAAAGCAGATGTCCAGGTAATCACCAAACAGACCTTGCAAACTTAAAAGGAATGTAGACAATCATAGCAAACAAAATCACAGCCATTACACATGTTGCTGTATAAACCACAGCACAATATAACACCCACGTATTAAACAAGCTCCTGAAAATACAGACCCTTATTTTATGAGTAATCTCTTGCATTTTAGGAGCCATACACAATAGTTCATTTTGTATACTATATGCAACTCTGTACAGAAGCTAATCAGGGATTTTTCTGTGTTTAGGCATCAGATTCCCATTTCTATCAACACCCACTGAAAATGATGCAAAAGATCTTACAAATTTTTGAGTTTCATTCAGAACTCATCTTCACTGGAACATACACATAAAAATAATGAAAGAAAAAAAGAAGAAAAAATTCCATCTAATACAGTCCCTTGCTAACCACAAGATTATTTAGAATGGACCTTTCTACCTGATTTTATGTGGTGCTGCAATATAAACTGACAAGCTGTAAACACAATCCCTGTACACAGCACGCATGTCTATCTGTAGGGCAAAGAGGCTCTTTTCTGCTCATGCAGAACTTCACTTATGAATGAGTAAACCATCTAAATGCATGTACATGCATGTAAATGCTTGTATACTTATGGTCTGTGAGACAACATAAACACATACTGAATCTTGATTTTCTCCCTACTTTAACAATGTCCGTAACTCAAACCGCTATTAGCATATACAACCGGCTAATTAGAGCAGTTTGGCTTTGAATTTGGTGGTGGAATTTTTCTTGGTTTGGTTGGATACTCCACGTAGAGGAGAGGAGCCATACACTTCAGTACAATACTAAACACATAATTTTTCATATTTGAATAGTACTGTTGGGAGTCCTCACTGATTAAACTTGGCAGATTGATACCTCATCATCTTGGATCCTGATCTATCACAGGGGCTTTACACTAATGTCAAAAATGCTGCGGTAAACTCAGCACTTTTATGCTTTGTACTCTCACAGAATCACAGAATGGTAGGGGTTGGAAGGGACCTCTGTGGGTCATCTAGTCTACACCCTCTGCCAAAGAGTAAAAAGATAGGTGCAGAGGCTACTGTTCAGTGCATCTACCTTACAGATAGATTTACTAATGTTCTGGTTTTACAACTTTCAACAGAACTTTATTGCATAAATAACAAAATGTAATGCTGAACAGTCTGCCAGAATCAAAGGAAAACAAATCAATAGCAAGTAAATTAATTACCTCCTCATGCATGTATATACATGTAAATAAATGCACACTGTTTATACTCCTCTAAAAATCAATAACAAATCTATCGTGCATGACTTGTGGAATATGTATGTAATAACGACACTGTCAAAGGGAAATAATTGATCACATCTGTAGACACTGAAATCCAAGGACAATGTTTCCAAACATCACAGAAAGACAAGGGCATCCTAAGGTCTATTCTGGCCTGTACAGAAGTCAAATAAATTATCAAAAGTAATACTCTCAATGCAGTAAATATAGCACTGTGAGTTCAGAAAAGTTGGAGCAATTTAAATACATGCACTATCAAAGCTACCCCTTCAAATAAAGAAGGAACAAAGAGATTTAAAATTTCAGCAAATCATGGATGATCATATAGGTTAAATGCTAACCCTGTCAATCCCTAATAATCACTATAGGTGGATTTAGACCTCCTCTTTAGACCCGGTTTCAAAGTTACACTGGCACCCTTCCTTGCACTGCTTCCCTCCCTACTTTGCCATGTCATTTGACTATCGAGTGCTGAGGATGCCAGCACACCCTGCTACTCCCCTTCCAAGGAGTCATGGCATTTAACCCTTCCAACCTAATCACCTCCTTTTATGTCACCAAATTGCGTATTTATTTTGTCACAAGTCTAGTATGCTTTCTACTTTCTCGTTTTATTTCTGACTTCATTGCTGAAATTCAAGGACAACGGTCTCCTTACAGCTTAGCAGAAACTCAAGCACAATCTAGGAACAAAGGAGCACACATTAACTCCACGTTGCTGCAAGCAATGACCTCTCTATACCAAACCCTATCCTGGATGCAGTGAGCTCAGTGTCCGAAGAAGGGAAAAGCCCACGGAAGTAGAAGGGCAGAGCCCAACAGACTCTGCTCAGGCTCCCCCACTTCCCTGCCTGAGGGGGAGAGGAGAATCAGAGCCTGTCTAGCTGCTATCCTAGAGGAATTCCCCAGCCCAGGTAACCTGCTACACCCTGCAGCTACTGCCCAATATCAGCACTGCTTCCCTGATACCAGGCATGAAGCAGCTTGCTTTCTTCATATCCTTGTGCCAGTAGCTTTGTTGACCAGTTTCACTCACAACTGTAACTGAACCTGTGACTTCTCTAAGCTGTTGGGTGAACCCCCAGATGCCATTTTTCATCCAAATCCTACCACAAGTGCAGCTAAAGAAAAAAACCAAATATCCACAGAGACTTGCTATAACCCTGCTAATACCCATCTCTTCACTTTCCCCAACAACGGATGCGTTCTGTCGCATATTTCCAGAGTTCTTACTTACTCATTGAATGTTTTTATGAAAGGCATGTAAAGGCACAAGCATGAAGCAGGGGAGAATTTTCACAAAGAGAATTTCAAATATAATCTTGCCTCCTTATCAAGGGCTTTTCAAAAAGAGTTATTAATCATATAACCAATTACTTTATAAAGAGCTATTACAGCAAACAGAGCAAGCAAATCATGGTCACAACTGTTCTGAGTCAGAAGCTGAAACACTGCTGCATTTTGCTTTTGCTATAATGCACAAAAAGGTCCACAGCAATCTGACTTCACAATCAAAAGGAATATATTGCTGTTTGCAAGGTCATAACTGGATAAATAAAGACATAACCAGTGACACTGTAATACTGGAAAAGATTATTTTCTTTCATAGCTCATCTGAGGAAGGCTATAGTCTATGTTGATTTTCTTAACTTTCTTCATAGTATTTCTATAGGCCACCATTTTTGAAAAAGCCCGTAACCAACCAATGCACCTCCATGTACTATGAGGTGAAAACTAGTCAGCTCTGAAAAATAAAATTATAAATATCATTCAAAAAGCCTAAGGTTTAGGAAAAGTTAGCAATCCCACATCTGCCAGAATAATGGTTTTCATTCATGAGTTTAATGGCAATACTCTGTGTAGCATTTGAAAGACAGACCAAGTTTCAAAAGCAGGTATGTGTCTGGGCCAAGACAGATGCCGCTGACATAGAATGGTAAGGGTTGGAAGGTTCCTAGCTCTCAAATGTGTAGACTACATTTTGACTTCTCGTACAACTCCTAATGATTATCTCTTGTACTTCAATGTAGTGTTTAGTGTCATAGGCCAGGACAGGACTTTGTACTCTACAAACCAAAGAAAGACTACTCCTGCTCTAAACATGACAGCAGACATTTCTTGAAATGTCTGAGCTAATTATGGAAGGGCTATTGTTTCCTGCACCACAGATACAGGATAGTTTGTTATTTCAGTTGCACCATAAGTAGGAAAGTTTCTTACCAAACTCCTTTAAAAAAAAGCAGCACTTTCTAACAGATAGTTTCAATGACAGGTGTTGCTTCTCATAGCAGAAAGAAGACCACCACCACATGTCAAGAGTTATTTGACACCTCCTTGGTGAAATTTTAGCTTTATGTTACAGAATTTATCTTTCAGAAGCCAAGATACATAATACAATAAGCCAGTAAATAAATCAGCACCATGAATAAAGAATCCATACGTCGTCACTGTACCTTGAACTATCCAGCAGATTGGTATAGCCCATACAATCCCTCACTTTATTAAAAGAAAATCTTAACATTCACCAAATGCATTAAATATGAATGTCCATGAGCAATCTGACTAACAAAAAGACTTCTTCCATAAGTACATCAAATCATTGCAAATTATCTATTCCCAAATACTCCTTTTTTTGTTTCACTCTGTAACTAAGAAACTTATGGTTTTATTACAGTTTATTTTCTTCTTTTTTGGAGATGCTGCAATATTTTGCATTGATATTACAAGCAAATTTTTCTGTAGATGGAAATCAAACCTAGAATATTTTAATGGTACAATAAAAAAGACAGGAAATCACCTTAAAAACTTGTAAACTTTCCACAAAGATATTATCTATGGAAGATTCCAATTTAAAATTGAGACATTTTATTTATTTAGTCTATTAGAGTTATTTCTGCTAATTTAAAGTTCTTTGTCTTTCATTCTTTCTTATAGTATAGCCTCTAAAAGGAAAAGCAGTCAGGTAGGAAACTATCATAAAACCATCTTTATCCTAACGAAAGCCTACTGTGCCTTCAAACTCTTGTGTTATTTTCCTCAGATGCGCATTAAGTAATTTGAGGTAAAAAGTCAAGTAAGTAAAATAAATAATCAGCTATACTTAAACAACGTGTAACAATAGTTGAGTTAATGTATTCATGATCAAAAAGTGATTCCACTAAGCATTTATGAGTGATGTATAATGTAATAGACCCATCCAGCAGTTCTGCGTGGGAAATTCCTCTTTGATTTACAAATCCAGTTCAAGTTTCCATTCAGTTTAATGATTTCATCAATTTCTCTTTTCATAATAATTCCCCTGCACATTTGTGAAGGAGCATATCATTACCCTAATTGTCCTAACATCTCATCAAATTTATTGTTGAATTCATAATAATGATGAACCCTCTCAGCCAGCGGATCATTGGCTCATGTCTTTAGCTAAATCACTGGCAGTCCTAATCTCTGGCACACTCAGGCGATATAACAGTGACCTTCTCTTGGAAGATAACTCCCTAATTATCTGTGTGCCAACATGTCCCAAGGCATCAGTGTGGATAGATGATTTGTCTGTTTTGCCAGTGTATAAATCTGAAGGGATAGATACAGATCGGCTGTATCTGTTTGACTTTATATTTCTCTTTGTAGTTCCAACACTGGTTTTGGAGGACTATTAGTCCAATAACTTATTCAAAGAAAGATCAATCTCGCTTTTCTTCTGTTTCAGAAAAGGAATCACATTTAGCCAGATAATCTGTTGGCATAGTTTAAACATAGTGGGGTAAGAAAACAAATGAGTGGAGTAAAAAAAATCCAGAAGAACTAGAGCAGGAATAGACATACTACGTGGCTTTGGGTTTAGTTTTGGAGAGGCATTGGGAAGGTGGGGTTTTTGTTCAGGCTTGGGGGGGTGGTTTTTAATAACTTAAATATATTTGATGTATTTATATTCCATCTTAAAGTCTGCAAGACATCTTTGCAAGGATATAATGAAGTAGTTAGAAGAAACTGTAAGTATAAAAGAGAAAATTGGGAAAAGACTGGAAGAAGCATAAATGAGACAAAAGAAGGGTAAAACCCCCATACAGAACATGGACACTAAGGAAATGTAAGACGGATTCAGGGTGAAAAACTACCATTCACTGGCAAAAGGATAACAGCTAAATTTCCAATTATTAAATCACGTTAAATTCCCGCTTAGTACTGCAAATCCAGCTTGGATTCCCCTGGAATGAGTTATTACAAATGCCTGAAGAATACAGCAAAAAGATAGTAACCATCATAGGAGCAAGATGTGTCCCGAGCTTCTTTCTAATTGATTAAGCACACCCAGAACTGCGCAAGAAGAAAAGCCTGTTCGTTCTGCTCTGCACAGGTGATGAGCAGTGCAAAACTGCAGAGCAAGTTCTCTGTCAGATCTGCTGACAGCTGATGGTCTCCCTCTCCATGAGAACACAAGGCTTTGCACCTCAGAAAAGCTGGGGAGAGGGAAACCCGATAGTGACTCCACACCACAGCTGCAAGCAGCTTCCAGCAAAGACGAGAAAGTCTGCAATAGCCCTTGCAGCAAGTTCTGTCCACAGCATAAAATCTGCCTTCAGGGAGGATTTTTAGAGGTTGTAGAAGCCTAGCAAGAGTTTAGGCTTTTGTTCAGGAAAGCACTTGAGCACATACTAACTTTTACTGAATTCAGCAATATCTAAGCTTGTGCTGAGCCTTTAATGAGTTGGGTGGTGTTCAGAAAGTGCTCAGTTTAAGAAGGTAGCTTAATTACATCATTGACACAAGTCCTTAATTGCTGTGAAAAGTTTTTGTTTAGTTTGGGGGCTCTCCACACGCAAGTATTTTTCAAACTATGGAAATAGGCACTGCAATGAATAATCCTACATACATTCAAGAAATGCCAACAATCCCTGAAGTATGTTACTCTGAATATTAAAGGATTTCATAGTAATCGATGTAAAAAGAAATGTGCATGAATTATTTATTTCTATTATTAAAGTATTTGTAAGCTACTGGAGTCACCCACCTAAGCAATAAGCATTCTCTATGTAAATAATTTACATTTTAGAAATTGATACAAAATGTGGGATGACTGGTTCATGTAAAACCTAGTGGGGGGTCAGTGTTAGGATGGCATAACTGAAAGCCATTAAGTACGCAGGGAAAATAGCTATTTAACAAGTTCCATACAGTTATAAGCTAGAAAAAGTTCAAATATTAATGTCTCCATAAGAAAAAACAACACAAGTTTTGTTTATACACCTGTCTGCATCCACATAAAAGTTCACATACGTATCTCTAAATAAACACATATCTATATGTAACAGTGCAGGGAGGCTGATTTGCCTATTAACACATTTTGACAGGACTGGTATTCTGAATCACAGTTAACATCATCCTACTTGATACAAGACTCACTTGGATATTGAATCTCTTGCCTGCTTTTTCCTTTAATTTTCAAAACATGTCTCTCCAGAATACCTTCAGGATATACTTTTGAATCTCCTTCCTTAAATGCGGAGCGAACTTCAAAGCTCTGTTAGCTATTTATGTATAGCATGATGGACTGGGGTCAATTCACAACTGCATTCCCAAGGCAAGAAAATTAGATGATGGAAAAGACAATTTAATATAAAATGCCTGCTTGCTCAAAAGTTCACACAGAGGCAGCTCCGGCATGCCTTGTTCATGCAGGCAGTCCCCTTTGAAACCAGAGCCCTCTTTGCCTTGTGATTTTTATAGTCATTCACACCAAGGCGGATAAATGTTAAAGATGCCAGACCTCTAACCTAGCAGCAATTTATCACACTGCGTTCACTGGACCTCCAATCAGACATGGTTCAACGGAGACGGTTTCCAGCTGTAATTAAACAGCAGTGTAAGAGTAGCCCCAAAGTGAAGCCGGCCAGCTGCCTGTGCGGCGTAGCTCCCGAAGCATTGCTCGCTGTTTAGGCCAGGGTGATGCAGTAGCTGACGCACCACGGGGAGTGCCCCGCACACCGGAGCCTATTTATCCACCCTGCACGTCTGGCTTAACCACTCAATTCCATCCGCCCTTGCAGCCAAACCACCTGAGAGACCACTGACAGAACAAGACAGAACAGTCTCCTTGGCAAACGGTCCCGTTGTTGTCTAAGGCAAGTGCAGAAGAGCCTTGTGGGCACTGTGAGTTCAGGCTGTCCATAAAGACGATGCGATTTTATCTCCGTAACACTCCCTTCAGCCGGTCATTGCTGGAACAAGCAGTGTCGGTTTTGTTCTTGCATAAATAATGGCACCAGAATTTTCTTTTGTTAAATCTTTCACTTTTGTGCGTCAAAACCTAAAACCCGTTTTTTGGTATAGCACATTTGTGGATTAAACTTGATCCAGCATGACACAGCTGATTCATCTGGCTTAAAATCCTACACTGATCAAAACACAATAATCAGGTGTACTTGCTCCTGCAACCATCTTTGTCTTCCACAGAAGTATTTTTTGGAGCTATACAAAAATGTTAATGAAACTTTTCAATTCCTAAATCTATACTAAGATATCTAAATCTCCTTGACAGAGCTGAAAAACAGGCCACCTATTTAAAGTGTTAAATAAATTATTCAGAGAGAATATCTTCAAAATTGTACCCTATTTCTTCATTCCTATCTTCTGTTTTTAAGTATTCCTCCCACACGCATTTTCACTCTTTTGCTGTCTTTATGTTTTTTTAAACACCTAGCCAATATTAAGACCAAATAATAACACCATACATCTATTCTGTATCAAATTTTTGTATCAATTATATATAAAGATGTGTTCTCTGGGTTAGGAAATTTATATGCATGTCTACACTGGCCCACACAAGCCAGTGAACTGGCTAAGTAAAATGAAAGATACTAAAAATGTAGGCAAAGAAGCTTATCTGTGTACCTGCCTATACACAGCAGCCATTGTACTTTTGAAAATTTGGCACAAAGGTCCTGATTCTGTCTATAAAAAAGTCCTGTTACCAGTCATTTTCTTGAATCATCAAAGTGATCATCAATGATGATTCACTAATAATAATCACATTTTTAAATGTAAGTTATGCTTAGAAACAAATAGTGATTTATCACATAAAACTCAGCATTAATGCTGTATTTACTTCTTTCTATATGTGTTGATAAGCAGATATTCATCACGGGATTCTCACATCAGCATGTCAGCCTCTCATGCCATATAACAAGCCATGGAAATACCAACATGCAAAATAACCTTAAAGAGAGAATTGTTAAAGCTCATCCATAAATTTCACGGCTTTTGTGAGCTTAAGATCTACCCTCTTACATTAACTTAGTTTCCTCTGATCTGCACTGCTTTTAGCTGGAAGTGTCTCCAGCTTATTAGTCAAAAGAGAAATTTGAGAGGAGTATAGAATGGGAAGCACAATTAGAAAACAGCTGCTGTTTAGCATTTGCCATAAAACTTCGAGATTCTTAGTAGGTGTTCTTTAGAAAAAGTCAATTAGTAATTTAGAGCAGAACAGAGCTCATCGCAATTTCTGTCCTCAGTAGCACCAGGGGAGTTCTCCTTTGATTAGAATACTTGCAGTGGGGGCTTCCTTTGTATCCCTTGTAATGGAGTTGGCGTTCTAAAGGCATTTTTTTAAAAACACTACAAAACTCAGAATGCCGACAGACAGCTCTGTGTCTCTCATCTTTATCTCAAAGGACACGGATAAAGTCTGTTGTCAAATTAGCCAGTGAGGAGGAAGGATAATCCCTAGCAAAGAGGCTGTTAGGCAGATCAAGGATGAAAGAGTGTCTAAACACAGGGCTCACCTATGTAATTAATTGCGCTCATGCAGAAGTGCTGAAACACTAGAGCAGTCCCTCCAGCCTAGGATATTGATCTCCAGGAAACGAACTATATCCTGTCTGGCAACTGCCCAGAGATTACTTCTTAATATCTCAGCTGGGCATCCAGGGGAGTGGAAAAGGTCGGTGAGTACACACTGAATACATCCGCAGTCACTGCAAAGAGCAGCCCCTGCTCGGTCCACCAGCACCAAGCGCAATCAGATTGCAAGCGCTAGGATCAGGTGAGGTGTATCTGAAGGCATTCACCACCCCCTGTTTACAGCTCCTGCTTTGCTGGGAGAAATCTAAGAGTAAAACTCTCTGATCGTGCACTGTTGCTTGAGCAGCAGAATATAGCAATGCAACAACGTGAAATCTGACATATTCAGGCTCTGTGTTGACAGAGTAAACAAGAGAATCAGACTAGTAGACAAAAGATACTAGGCTCACTGTGCTCCACATTAGAGGCTGCTAGAAAACAATACTGATTACAAATATTAATAAATCAATCATATTACACTGATCAATTAAAAGGGCTTCTTCAGTACATTTCACAGACTAGACATTGTTTCACTTGTACTGATTCGAGTAGTCAGAGATGCTGTTCTCATTTCTGTCCACTCTAAACAATTATTTTTGCTTAACTATGTACCAAAGTATGATATATCTAATACACACTAAAGCAGTGACAGTATGCACTCATATTCAGAATATTTGTAATATCACACAGCGCAAGCCACACCAGTTTTTAAGATACTTGAATTCACTACAGTTGGTTTCACCAAACTACTCTTGAATCATGGAATCATAGAATCATTAAGGTTGGAAAAGACCTCAAAAATCATCAAGCCCAACCGTCAACCCATCACCACCATTCCTACTAAACCATATCCCAAAGTGCCACATATACATGTTTTTTGAACACCTCCAGGGATGGTGACTCCACCACTTCCCCAGGCAGCCTGTTCCAACATTCGACCACTCTTTCAGTAAAGAAATTTTTCCTGATATCTAATCTAAACCTCCCCTGATGCAACTTGAGACCATTGCCTCTCATCCTTTCAATGGTTACTTGGGAGAACAGACCAACACCTGCCTACCTGCCTTACTACAACCTCTTTTCATGTAGTTGTAGAGAGCAATAAGGTCCTCCCTCACTCTCCTCTTCTCCAGACTAAACAGCCCCAGCTCCCTCAGCCACTCCTCATAAGACTGGTTCTCCAGACCCCTCACCAGCCTCGTTGCCCTGCTCTGGACAAGCTCAAACAACTCACCGTCCTTCTTGTAGTGAGGGGCCCAAAACTGAAACCCAGTACTCGAGGTACGGCCTCACAAGTGCTGAGTACGGGGGCACGATCACCTCCCTACTCCTGCTGGCCACACCGTTCCTGATACAAGCCAGGATGCCGTTGGCCTTCTTGGCCACCTGGGCACGCTGCTGGCTCACGTTCAGCCGGCTGTCGACCAGCACCCCAAGGTCCTTTTCCATCGGGCAGCTTTCCAGCCACTCCTCCCCAAGCCTGTAGCGTTGCATGGGGTTGTTGTGACCCAAATGCAGGACGCAGCACTTGGCCTTGTTGAACCTCACACAGCTGCCCTCAGCCCATCGATCCAACCCTGACTGCAAGCTATGATCTAAATCTTCCCATGGTTTCCTATTACAGCTTTACATTCAAGCTGATGAACAGCTATGCAGAACAGGACTGAGAGGTGCTCTGCAAAGTTCAGACATTTGCCTACACTTAAGGTCACAAGCTGTGAAGGAGACTCGCCACCACTCTGGCTGCCTTTCCCAGGTGCCGGACACAGCATGGATGTCTCTGCTGGTGGCTGCAGAAGAGATGGTTGTGCTCAGCACTGTGGGCAGAGACCAGGCTCCTCCATGAACGCTTTACACCCCTTCATTGTTCTTCCGCAGTGTTGATTACAAGGCCTCGAGATCTCCTGTATGACTCCTGGAAGGGAGGAGAGGAGTCATTTTGAGCTAGTCTCTCTCTTTGTCATAGCAAAGACAGTAGAGGTTTGCTTTCAGTGCTTGATCACCTTCTTTGAGACATACAGTGTCCCACTGAGCTTATTTCAATGTCTTGCATTTCCTGTTCAACGCATGTGTGAGGCTGCCAGACAAGATCGTGAACTGACTTGGTGTGCAATTAAATAACAGCTTCAATGCCATACAGGGAGTATTTCTTTCCTGAAAGTCATATTACAGAGAATTTGACATGAATTTTTATCTGAGGGTTGGGGTTTTTTATAAAGATGATGCTGAATCAATAATTTGCTGTTGAATGTTTGGAGTGCACTAGCAGAACTACTTCACTTGCAAATAGATTAATTTCTTACCATATTTAAAAGGTGTATAGAATAAGGAATATCCTGTGGTTTTCTCATATATTAGCTGAGCAAGACACACATGCAAGTAGGAATGTAACTAAAAAGTAGACAGCTAAATAGTAATGTTGTTCTTTTACTTATTTATTTACTCATCACTTACTATCTGTGCCTGTCATTTAATTTGCAAGGATGTAATGGGGTGCACATAAATACTGATCAGCAGCTATTCAGGAGATTGTTTAATACAAATTGATAAAGTAGTTAATAATACCTTTCCACAGGGTCATTAAGGCACAGGGATGTTTTCCTTAATTTGTAGCCTGAAGCTCCAACCTATGTGAAACTTTTAAAATACTTCACTGGTGGTAATCAGGCATCAATACAGCTCCAATCTAACTGAGGGGATAGGACAGCTCTTCAGCTTGGCAGCTTCTGCCAGAGGCAGAAGAACGTGCTTCTCGAATATTCAACTAATCATCTTTATCTTCTTGTATTGGGATTTTCTGTTATTTTTCTAAAAGTTTTTCTAAACAAAATTGAACAAATCAAGTGTTATCAGCTGAATAAAGTAACAGTTTGATACTTTGAGAAATTGGGTATGAAGAGCTAGTAAGGTATCTATAAAATAATGTCATATAAAGCACTTTATGTATTGCTGCATAACAATATAACACTTTGGAAGTGTTTCTATGTCACAGCACAATGTTATTTTGTGAGACTTAACTCCTGCACACTAAAAAGAACCATGCTAACATACTTCAGAAATGCATGAATGTGGATTTTAGGAAAACAAGCTTGCCATGTTTATTTAATCTTCTCAGATTTAGGTTGCTTTCTAGTATCTCCACTGTATTTTCCTCAGCCAAGATATAATTTTGATTGTAAAGGAAATAAAAAGCCAAATTAGAAGCATGAACAGGAGGGACTGTTTTCAGCTGCTTAAATATATTCTGCTCTTTTTATATGCATTGCCCTATTTCCACAGCTGGAGAAAGAGAACACAGCAGCAGGAAGACTAGATTTTAATGAAAAGCATCTGCATTACAAAGAAAACTCACAAGCACTTCAATCTGACTAGATATAATTTCTTCCTTTGTCGTAACCACTGGACCTGTTTAAGATACAAAAGTTGAAACTGCTAGAACAAGCTGAAAAAACACATGCATCTTCAGGTAGAAATACCCACCAAAGAATTAACCTGCTGAGATCTACAGCCATTAAAAAGCAGCATGAGTCTGAATAAAACCCTTGGAGTGTAACATGCTATAAATTGATCTCCAGTCATATAACATATTCAAAAAATGCTAGATAAATTATTCCAAAAAGTGTGTTTTTGTTCTTTTCTAAAATAAATGGAAGATTTTTCTGTCATGGTTCTTGCATTCAGAAACCCCATAACAATTTACCATGTGAAAAATATTTTAGTAGACTAATGCTAGGGTCTGTAATAATTCCAGATTTCTCACAAAATGAAATGTAAAACAGGAGATTTAAAGGGAATTACAAAGCAAGATTTTAATAAATTAGAAAATTTACTTACTCTGCTCAGAAAATAAAACACTGCTGCTTAGTTTTTTGTACCAGTCAACAATTCTGGACAACATTCTGTGATATTTTATAAATTCTTCTTATCCTCATTGAAAAATCTTTAAGACATACTAGAAATGCTTACAGAGAATGGCTTCATTTAACTGACTGTTTAAAAAATTTATTGCAGCAGTGTCACATTTGAAACTTCCACTGATTAAGAAAGTTTTATGGAGGCATAACCAAAGGCAAATGGAACGGTGTGAGCTCTGTTCATAAATAGTGTCAGGACTGACAATTGTTTCAAGACTGCTGGTTAAGTAAAATACCACTTTTCATACAGACTACTATATTCTAGTCACGGCTTTATGACTCTCACTCAACACCTTTTCACACCTACAATTGTCTAATTGTTGAATTTATCTTCTGCCTTCTGCCTAAAATCCTCTTTCCTTCCTTTGTTCTGAATATATTTCATTAGTTTGATTATTTCCTTTTTTTTTGGGGGGGGGTGGTGGGGAGGAGCAGGTAGGATCTGCAGAAGTTTTGTTTGCAATGATGGAAGAATCTTTGTAAACTTTCCCCCAGCTGAACAGGGAAAGAAAATCAGAAAATCTGAATGAACCTTGACTGTTCCACACTGTAATTCTTTCAAGTGGTTAATAACAGGGGTTTATCTCTTTTCTTGTTTAAAATCAATCACACAAAGGAAAATCTTCCACGAAACAGTTCAGAAGTACCAGAAGGTCTTCTGGTTTGGAAAACATGTTATACAGTATAATTTATACTATGAAGAGCCTGGGTTGTGAATAATCAACGCAGAGAAAGTATTTCTACTAAATATTTCTAGCAAATTGGGTAATTATACTTTAAAATATTATTTGTTTCCCATCATTTTGTGTAATGTTTATGATGCATCTCACAGCCACTTGTATTTTATTATGTCATTTTCAGTTTTTGCTGTTCTATATTGATGTGTGATTTGATATTAAGTACCATAAAATAGTAGGCTGTAAAGTAAATGACATCAATATCAAACAAGTAAGACATTACAAAAAACATTTATTGCCTCATCATGTGCTATGATATGCCAAAGAAGTACACTCAGCATTGATGATTGTTCTGCTTACTTTTGGATATGCCTCTAAGCAAACTTCTACTAACGTGAGTTTTTTCAGTAGCCAAATGTTAATTACTTCTCAACCACCTGTGAAACTGCTTTTCTTAATGCATCACATTAAAATTACATTAAAGCAGATGCATTCCCTCTCTAAGTTAAAATGCCCACATTGGAGGCATGAGTTTTCAAGCAGGATCTATAGCCCATTGTTCCACCAAAAAAGGTTCTCAGAAATAAGACTACACTTCACTTTTTGCCTGAGTACAAAATGTAGAAGGATGCTTAAGGCATTTTTTTCAGCCTCTCTTGGCCTAACATAAACGAATCCTCTGAAATGAGAAAGCCTTCTGGTTGTGTTGCCATTCAGCTTGCTCCACAAGCTCGTAGGGTTTGAATCCTGTCTGTCACCACTAACTGCCTTAGCACCTTGCTCTGAAAGATTACCACAGATGGACAGTATTAATTAAGGAACTTAAATGAGTGAGCCAGCACCTGTCCCATATTCACATGGGGTTACACTAGCACTTCTTGTCATGCAAAAGATGGGAACGGAGGGCATCCTGACTTCTGGAACCTCCGAAGCACAACACACTCGGGAACGCACACCGAGCAGCGAGGCTACAGATTGCTTGCTGTCTAGCTATCACAACAAGGATCAGCCAGCATACAAACTGATTTAAAAAACCTGGAAGTTATGTAATCAGCTCTTTGAAGGGCTTGAATTCATATAAAAAATATATGAAGAATAAACTGAGAGTGAACATATGCAAAGAAACTGCTTGCTGAGTTAAAACACGATTGATCCTTGAATTAGCTCAAGATGGCTCTAACTCGTTCTGTGACTTCCTTCTTTAGTTTCCATAGGTCTGAAGGTGGGATAATGCTATTTTCCCATAATTTGCTTATTTAGGGCCACCTCGTGACTTACATCAGTGTCCAGGTAAGAAGGTAAATAATAATAAAAGCTTGGGTTTTCTACATTTTAAATGTAGAAATTATTGGGATAGGATTGCAAACATGCACAATTTTGGAAGAATGGAGGCCTCACCAGCAAGAAGGCCAAACAGTTTCACTGTTCATACAGATATGTGGTTAGTCATTATTACCTTTAGCCTACATGGAAACAAGGAGAGTTACGACTTTCTGCAACACAGCTCTATCCTCTACATATTAATACAGTCATTTAGGATTTGGCTTAAGCTTTTATAAAAGTATGAATGCAACAAGGTACTGTGGCAGTCCTAGAGGTAAATAGAATAATAAAAATACACATTTTCAGAAATGTCAATCCTTCACTATAATTGTTTGTATTTTTATACTAGAATGCTGCATCTAACTTTCTTGGTTAAGTTTTATAACATCCCTCAGACTCCTCCTTTCTGTCATGCCCATACTTCAGAATGAAAGAGCGATGTGTTTGTTGCTGGGATAGTTTTTGACCCTTAACTTTTTTTTTTTTTTTTTTTTTTTTTTAAGTGAAGGAAGAGAGGAAAACTGTTAACAGGCAAGGTGTGGGAAGTAGAATATAAGTACCTAAGGAGTACATCCCCAGGTGTGGCCCACAGACGCTTGAAGGCAACGTAACTATTTTGGTCCTTTCTTGGAGGCTCTGTCTCACAAATGCATTCAGAGTACAAAGACCAAGTAGCTAAGAGGATAAAATGCGCTTCTGCCTTTGTCTGTTTAGAGGCAACAAACACTACAAGAGCCAACTTCAGAAGCCAAGTGCTTATCTAAAACCATGAACAATGTCGTAAACAAAGCAGTCCTTGAAGAGACAGAAGAGATTTTTGTCCAGATGTTGAAAGAAAGCACATAAATGTAGCACTCGATTTTTCTCTCCGAGAGCTGAGTCTCCAATATTTTGCCGGGGTTCATATAAACAACAAATAAATACAAGTTTTGTTACACTTGAGAAAGTAAAGTTGTAAAAATGAGATGGAAAAATAAGGGATGAAAGAAGGAGCTGATTATTCAAAAGCCGAAACTTCTGTTCAACTTGCCTTTTCCACATCTGTTGTTTCCTTCCTATTCCCCAGCTAAGATACAGTGAAATGTTGCTCAGATGAGCAAGCAAGAATTGCACAGCATAGATTAAAATGGCAAACTGCCACATTCTTTAGCACAGAGGCACAGTACTATAATCCTACCAGGCCTAAATTGAATCCAAGTCAGGTTTCTAGGATAACACAGCTAAGGAGAAGGTGTGAAACCAAAATCTTATTGTCCACTCAGCTTATGTGTTGCACCAAGAGCTAGGAGTTGTCTCCCCTAGGACCAAGGGTCTGGCCTTCATGTAAAGCTCACTCATCCAGAAACCTGTTGAGACACACCTCCTTGCACAGCACTGATAGGCGTGCTGTCCTTTAATTTACTTCTGCTGACTGCCTCCACATTGGACCTCATCTCCTCACTCTCTCTTCAGATGAGCAGCAATAGATATGAAGCAGCATCCTTTTTATCCGGATGCTATTAGAAGAACCAGAACAGGTAGCCCTGGACAATCTAGCCTTTATTGTTACCACAGAGGATCATTTTCTTCAAATCACTATCTTGTGAAGGCCAACTTCTATGAGGATTGATAAAAGAATCCCTAATGAATCTCTAAGAAATGAACAGAGATAGCTCCCCTTCTCATATCCAACAGGAGGAGGGCAGCAATGAATCCCAATAAATCAATAACTCTGAGGTCAAAATTCATTAGTTTTAGTGATAGCTCAAACACCAATATACCTTAAGTTCCAATGCTTACCCATGGCTGCAATAAAAGAGAGAAATTGTCATATTATGAAGGTCTACAGCACCTTTTTTCAAGTATTTCTCTGCTGCAAATAAAGGACTACTAGAAAAGGTGTACAGGAGAAGAATATATGGACTATAATGTCTGGAAAAAAGAGCAGGTTGCTGAAACTGATGTTGTGTCCTAGAAGACGTAGCTTTTTAAAAGTTTAGGAAACACTGTGATAGTCTTTGAGTGAGATGAATGAACTGATCTAGAAGGTATGTTTTGGTAGAGAGCATTGGTAAAGAAATCGATGTTAAAGATTGTTATCCACTTTTTAGACACAATTGAGGATGGAAAAACACTTACAAGTGTTTGCAAGAAATGTTTATTTTTCCACATTAAATGTTGTCTCTTGATAGAAGAAAAGGTCTGATGCTTCACGGGAAACACTTCCGTGCAATAATTCTGTCCACTACGTTCTGACTGCTTTCTCCCTCTGTTTCTAGTAGAAGTGACATTTATATGAAAAAAGGATCTTTGTGTCATCACAATTACTCTGCTTCAATTATTTAGTCTCCACTTGAGGATTCAGTTATTTCTATGCATATCAAATGCATTCTCACCCAGAAAATGGTCCAAAGCCCAATAAGGTCAGTAATACACTTCCCACTCATTCTGTGGGCACAGGGTGATATTGAGAATTCCAAAACTGCACAGAAAATATGTCTCTGAAATATATATATATTTAATGTCTTTTATCTACTAATGAATTTAGGAATGAGGAAGAAAGGAAAATATTTCTTGAATTACAGGTAAGATTAATTATCTTTGAAGTATTTTGTTCTAGAAGCCTGACCTGTTTTTGCAAATTAGTGAAGTTTCCAATAAGGCACTGTGGTGCAAGCCCTAGAACTTTTAATTCTGATGGAGAACTGAAGGAAAAATAAGGAAGAGACAGAGAGAGAGAGAGAAAGAGAAATAAGATGACGTAACTGTTGTCTTGTCCCACAGCGCTTCTCAGGTCTACTTGCTGCCACTATCATTGGGGCTTTTCAGATGGTTTGGGTTTTTTGCCCAAACACCTCTCCTGTATTTTCTTTCTGTTATATAACTGCTTAGTTGCCTTTTTTTCCATGTTGTGCTTTCCTGCTTCACAAAACTTCATAATGTTCTGACTTGTAGGGACAAATGTAAAGGGATAGATCTGAAAAACAGAGATGCAGATGCATGTTAAATGGTAGAGATGGCCTTTAAAAGCAAATCTGTGGCAAAATCCTTGGACACAAATAAAGCAGAACACCAAGAAAAAACTTTGTTCTATGTCTTCTGCTAGAATATTTCCTCTTTTTCTGGTTTCCAGAGTTCCAGGAAGGCATGGAAATAGCTGGAAGACTTCAAAAGAAGGGAATAAAAGATCTGCAAGTTGGAAATCAAGATTTAAGGCTCACCTTACTAAGAGCTTAGTTTAAGACACATTGGAGAGATGACATGCTGATGTGCTGTAAAAAATCAAACATCAAAATGAAACCTGGTAAGTAGGGCACCAGGCAACCAAGAACAGGTTAATTGGATACAAGATACTGCTAGAAAAATTCCGTTGCAAAAGGCATGCAATTTCCTCTTAGGAGGGACAGACAAAGGAATGACTTAGCAGTGATTGATGGGTATCTTCAAGATTAAATTGATTGTCTTACTAAAATACATCTTTGATCCATCTTTGGGTGTACATTCGTTGCCATGCGGTGGGTGAAAGAAAGGCTCAGAAGGGTCTGTAATCGTTCTCTCAGCCTCAGAATAATGAATGGAGGTCCTTCCATTCCTCCTCCTTCACGGATCCTTTTAAGAAAAGAATTGCTTGGATGGCCTTTAGTATAATCATAATGTTGGTAGGTTTGAATTAAAACAATGATTAAACTCTGATTCCAGGCCTCAGGTCTTCTGCTAGTCAACCTTTTCAGTTGGAAATTTATTTTCCCCCTCATTGCTTCTTTGACTACTTCCACTGTACTCTAATACATCAGCAGTACACTATGCTTAAAGGTAGCACTGTGAGAAATGGATCATTCTCTACAAAAATCCTCTGCCTGGTATGCACAGCTCAGATACACGATATCATACTGGTTTCTCCACCTGAAACTAGGGTAGATTTGGGGCATTTTATTTGCATGCAGAGGAAGGAACTGTTGCATATGTATTGCCTGAGTGATCCTCTGACATTGTAGGGATCTCAGGCAATGAGAAATGGATGTCTTTATTGATAGCATAAATTTTAGAGCTAGTTGGAATACTGAATTATCTGGCCTAAAGTCTTCAGTCTGTGTGTGAAACAGCCTGTGACATAGAGAAGTCAGGTCGAAAGATCAGATATAACTTCATGGTCATGACTTCTATGAAACACTTGTCTTCATTTGATCTGCTCTCTCTTATTTTTCTCCAGTCCTTCACTCCTCCTTCATTTAGCATTTAAAAATTGCAACATCTAATACCTATGCGCTAGCCCTAGCAGTGAATAGAACTGTGCCAGTGAGTCTTTAAATCCACACAGAAGCCAAATGGAAATAAGCATACCTATTTTTCCATATTCTTGCAGGATATTACTTTTCAGAGACAACTACTCGGTGCTGTAGCTTAGAAACTGCTACGTTTTACAAACCTGAGCCCCAAGACTGTCACCCTTCTTTACCGTGAGTAGCAAAACTGCGTGTTAACACATTTCACAGTCTGGGAATTATGGAAATGAACTATGAGGCTGCACAGATAATGAAAATGAGCACAGCTTTCCTTTTAAGGGGATCTTAATATTGTCTTAACAAACTGTAACTGTTTTGCAACTGTCTTGTTTCCCTCCAACGTGAATCACATTACTATGCAGGTGTCAATGCAGCAGTATCATCCTCTTCTCTGAATGTTTGAGGGAGAAAGAAAAGAAAAACCTAGTTCTATTCTTTTACAGAATCTTGTTAAAACAAAGCAGACTGAGTTACAGCATTTTTTGCAAACCTTTCTTTAAATGACCTCTCTAAAAAGAGACCTACCACTGTAGATTTCCCTGTCAGCAAATAACACTGCAATACCAACATATTTCTGCTGCGTGTTGGAATGTGGTTATGTATGTTGTCTAAGGATAGCTTTCATTTCTTTCATGAATCATTAGCCAAATAAATTAAGCCAGTTTAGATTCTCCAGCCTTTTAACACAAAAGTGGTGGATCTTCTACCTCGGTATGGTCCTAGAACGCGACAATAATACATACCCATGCTATGTGATACTACGAGGTATCATATATAGTGAGACTGTAGTGTTTCTTACATGGAAATCAGAGGATATCCATATCATCCCTGTTTGTATTCTTTAAGGCAAAGGAGAAGTCCTCAAAAAGGCAAATGCCGCATCTGTTGTTGTCAACTGTATGAGTCCTTTGTCTCTTTTCATTACTCTGCTGAGGATGAACAACTACTTTGAATGGCAAGATGAATGTGGTGATACAGTGCTTGTGGATGCACATATGCAAGAAATTGAAGCTGACATTTTCTTCTGTTCTATGCTAACCATAAAATAATACTGTTTGTCCTTGCTCCAGTCCAATGTCACACAGCGACACTTTATGCTGCTGGGTAACAACCTTGAACATTTATGCAGAGCTAGGAAAAAAGTGATAGTGTTTGGGAACTGATTTGACAGCACAAAAGAGAGAGGCATTCTGAGAAAGGAGCAGCTGGCCCAAGTATGGTCAGCTCATGCATACCAGTGTCTCAGTCTAAAGACAGTCCTTTTGGTGCTAGTATATCTGAAGCTGTTCAGTGATACACAATGAGTTTCTATCGTGCAAAACAAACAAGTAATACATCAACTAAAATCCTGAATGCAAAAAAGATAAATCAACAATGTATGACTCGATAATTACCTAATACTCTATCACCTCCTGAGTGTCTCCTTTCTTGTATTATGAGAAAGAGCGAGCAGATGTTCTTTTTCCTCTTTTCCATGAAAGTCATAATTTTTTATATTTACAGTCTCCTTCCTTAATTATATTTTTTTCCAGGCTGATAAGTCTTGTACAATTTATCCTCTATGCAGAGAGAATATATCCCAAACATCAACACTCTGCTGGCTTGGCAGTAGTACTAGATGTGGGAAGTCTGGATTTGAGGTTTTAATTTTATAAGACAAAGCCAGTGGTGGAATGAAATGACTTCTGTTTCTTAAGTGAACACAAAATTAACAAGTTTCTGTATAATATGATACGTGCTTGTTCAGTGCAAGTCCAATTCCTTCCAAACCAGGTCTCAATCAAGTTTGAGTGTTAACTGGCACTTAGGCATAAGCTGTGGCATTTTAATGAATCCAGACTCAGTTTATGCTGGAAATTAGCAGCAGGAATCTGGTGTTAGATAGCAGATGACTGGACAACTGGAGATTTCAATAAGGCTATATTGAGCTTTCCTAATATTCCCTGTCCTTGGCTAATGGACCACTCCTGGATTAAACAGATAAGGTCTCAGTGGTTCTCTCTCTGGAATAAATTTGCATGTCTAAAGGTAGCAAAATATATCCCATAGTTAATAGATAGCAACTTATTTTAAACAGTTTTGATTTTAAACAGGTATATATGTATCGGTCTGGTTTAGTAACATCGAGGAACTAAAAATTTCCTGAAATTTAAATCTTTCTAAAAGAAACTTCCTCTCTTCTTATTTACATTTCTATTTGTTCATGTCGGCCTGCTTCTTAGCGTAGGAAGGAAGAATATTCTTTTCTTTCTCCTACTAGAGGGACCTTTCATCATTTGGGATGGACTTTATGCCTCTGTCATGTCTCCAGGAAAGTTCTTTCCCTCCAAGGCTGTGCAGTCAATGGATTAGGGTTATTAATTTCTTTTTTCCTTTTGGCCAGAACCTAACTAATGACAAATGTTTCTCTATCCAGTTCCTGTAGCTTCACTGAAGTGTCCAAAGTTTCATTTTCCTTGTTTTACATGGTAATCAAATTAGCTGGTTGTAGTGTAGCACATAAAAGTTTAATATTCTCTTTGAGAACAGAAGTGCCACATCAATCCATTCACGTAAGGCAGGAAGAATTAACAGACTCGTCACTAGCCTCATTTTCAGGACTCATCCCAAGGCAGTAGGGACCAGCACGGTCAGCAGGGCTCTAGCTTTTGGCTGTGCTTCCTAACTGCAACCCTAGGACTTGATGCTACTGAGGAACCTGAACAGGTAGGCATGCGAGAAACAGTTGCAGAAAAGATCTGTGATCAGATCATCCCTGAGAGTGGCCTAACCTCTTCCTCCTGTGCATCCCTTCAATCGACATCACGATAGCTCTCTTCCTCCTGCTTACACTAGACAAAATAGTTTAATTGCTGTCAGTGTTAAGAGATGAAAAATTCAGGTGCGGCAATCTCCATGCTGAGAATACAATATGAAATCCCCAGGGCAGATTTGTTTGATCTGTAAATACTCTACTGCAGCTTGAGCTGCCTCTCTGCCCTTTCCAAGAAGTGTCTCAATCCCAGAGACAAGGCATCTTCCTAGAGTTTTGCTTGTACTCGTTCCAGATATCATGCCACCACACAGGCATAATGATATCATATTCAGTGCACTCTCTCTAGTTGCTAAATCACATCTGGGCAAACTGAGAGACACTGCTTAGAATTGTCCACATTGTGAAACTGTAAATAGACAAGTACTGGTTGAAAAAAAAAATATTACTAACTTCTCTTTACTTATCATTAAATCTTCAAAGTTCACCACTCACTCACTCCTCCTCCTGTCCCTCAGACTTCGTCTGTATTGACGCAAATGAAAGAAAAGTGGTATATGGTGTTTATACATTCCTTGAGGAACTTGAGGAGCAGCAGGTCTGGGCAACCCAAAGATATGCTTCTCCCTGAGCTCCAGTGTTACAGCAAACGTGCATGCTGACACTGTGAACACGCACATGGACAGCTTAGCTCCAAAACTCCACTTCTGCGTCACACAAAAGAATCATAGGAAGCTTAGACTGGATCCCTGCAAATCATCTTGTCCAACCCCCTATGCTAACCAAGCAACTCCACAGTTAGCACTTCTGTGAAACGTTGTTAATTGCTACAAAGATTCAGAAATAAATATACATGAAAAATAGTTTGGTACTTCATCTGTGCCTACAACTATTTTGATCTCAGCTACAATATGGCCACACTATTATATATTATACATAAAGTAGTTACCATAATGCCATAAAAATAGGAAGCCAGTTCTGAAAAATCATTTTTGTTACATCCTTTAATCCCTCCATGATATCTTAAAGACCAGGTTTCTTAGAGAAGAGGCTACTTGTTCTCTGCTGTCCCTTTCCGATCTCTTAAGAGCCCTGTACACTTGGTAGTAGAATGATTCTGAAGGCTCCAGATAAATACTTGCATTCCTGATATTTTTCTGAAATATAGTATAAAGTCTGTTTGCAGAAGGTGGTATTAGCCATAGAGGCTTCTGAGCGTCCTTTCCTAAATTAATATTCAGAAGATAATCACCATTATGAACAAAATAATAATGCGTGCTTATCCCTAGATACAAGGGTTTGTACCTTAACGTCCTTTTTGCATGGCAGCTTCTAATTGCAGAAAGCAGTTCACCAGACTGATTGGCATTATTTAGACAGCATGCTGTTCTCTGTGCCAAAGATACTAAGGTTGGTCCTATTGTGTTTATTTTTGCACTTTTTCCAAATTGGACAATAAAATTCCTTCTGGCATTTCATTTCTCAATAACCATTTTCTGAACATTTCCACATTTTGCTTATTCTGGTATAACAGCAAATTGCTATAATGACAGGGCTAGAAATACTGAGGAATAAAAATGTCCTTTGCTATCAGGACCTAATATTTGTTTATTATTTGTAATATAACAAGATTGAATAGCCTTAATACAGGTTTGCAAATGCATTCTGTTGGCATTACAGACCCCATATTCAGAAAACGACCCTTGTTCCAAATACCTTGTTGTTTTAAGTCTAAAACATATTAAAGCAAAAAATTTAAGGCCAAACTTCGTAGATTTTGGTTTTTTAAAGCTCAATTCAATGTATGCAGCCTTCCCAAAACCTTAAAAGTAAAAATTTTTGTTCTGTTAGAAATTACCATGTTATTTTCTTTTTACCCTCCCCTACTAGTGCAACACTAATTATTATCTCATTACCATTACATATTCTCTGAGCACTAATCATGGACTACAATCACATCGTGTTATGCTTTGTAGAAATGTTTAAGTAGATGGTCACAAAGGCATTATTGCTGACTTTGGTTCACAGAGGTGACATATCATCTGCTCATTTCCCATCACAAGACTTCACAAGAAGTCCATCCCATACTGCCAAAGTCATTATTTTCAAAGCTCTCCTTATTACGTCCTTAAGAGGTATAATGAGGATGTGGATTTGGACTGAGGAGTCTGAGCTCCTTACAGGTTCAGAGACTTTTGCTGATGTCAACCAAGAGCAAATTACAACAACTCTAACTCTTTTCCCTCCATATCTATTTTCACATGATGTTTCAGCCCCACAGTTGTCCTTACTCCAGTCTATCTATTTAGAGCTGTAAGGACAAAATACCTAATGCTCAATTCATTTATTTTTCTCACAGTATTAAAGACAATCCAGCTTGCAAACCAGATCAAAGTTTAGACTTCACTTCCCATTATTATGAAGATAAACAAGTTCACAAGAGTTTCCCCACATTTCAGTGAATGACCACCATGACTTCACGGTGACCTACACATTTCACAAGACTTTTTTCACTTTTGTCTGAAGGGCTCCCTCTTAATATTATGCTTCTTCCACTTCCAATTTTGTTTGAAGCACTGAAACCCAAAAAAACAAAGGAGCACAGCTGAACACCATCACATATCAAACAAAAATAAGTTTGAGTGGAGTTCATGCTTGGGAGCAAAGAAAATAAAATAGAAAATAAAACAGAACATAAAGTTAGATAAGATACAATATAATACTCTGGACTGAGTATCTTTGGTACCTAAGTACTGTACAGTACAGTCTACCGAGAACCACTGAATTCTGTGGATTTCCTGAACATGTTTTTGGAGATCAATTTGGAGATGTTGCTTTAGAGGCTTAGCTTTGTCCAACTACTTGAAAGTTTGCAGAATGTCCAATAGTCTTTAGCAGTTCTGATTTATTTTTGTGGTGGAGAAAGCTAATGATTTCATGTTGCACAACGGTATAGAGAGCATTCAGGTACTGGTTCAATAACTGAGAGAAGGATTTTGTTAATTCTGTTGTTGTTTACATTACCGTTAATATTTAGATCAATACTTAAATGGGTATGTATTTGATACTGAATTCCCATCTTTCATTGAGATGAACAGGAAAAAGATGTGCCTCAGTTAAAAGGAGGATGGACTGATGTGAAAACGGTGGGCATTCAGTTGTTACGGGGAAGGGTTATGAATCGCATTCATTAAGAACAGGATGCTGTTACAGACATGATATAAAACTGCAAATGGGTTGCCCCCGAGATCTGCTGTGGGTCTGAGGAGGGATTCTGCATGCAAAGCAAAGAACTGACAATAAAAACGATGACAGTATTACTTTTAACAGTGTACAGTAGGATGAAATGTTTTTTCAGAAATCTAAAGACAAAAGCCACCTTCTTTACAGCACACACATGTGTAGATTTATAAATACCTGCATTTCAAAGATTATCAAAGAAAGCAAGTATCATTAGGCAGATTATATATTTTGATTATAGTATGAATATGGCAAGAAAGGATAGAAATGATTGCTTTAGAATATGAAAGACAAAAAAGGGTAACTTTAAGAAAAAGTGCTTCTTGTATCCAAAAGTTGAGCACTTTAAGCCCATCTTGTATGAAATAAAGGCTGAAAATGAAAATTTATAACAGATCCTCTTATTAGATATTCTTTTCTTGATTCAGCATTATGTGGCACTATTAGGAGAGCTGTAAAGCAAAGCCCCTCTTAGAAGTTCTTCCTGAAGGTGAGAGTGAAGTGATGACCCTCAACTTGCATTTTAGTCTAGACCGAGGGGGAAACCTAGTGTCATATCAGCAGTCATCGGAGACCCAACCGAGACGGAAAAGAGGACAAGCCTCTCTGCCTGTACACATCAGAGGGCAGCAGAGCTGATAGTGCAGGTAGACAAACGGATGAATTCACAGAAGTTTTTGCTGGGAAAAACAAAGCTTCAGAAACTCTTTAATGTAAGGGAGGGAAGAATTGGAGAAGGGCACAAAGTTAAGAAGAAAGAAAAAGGGAAGAACTGAAAGTAGAGCAAAGGAGGCCATAATACAAAGGAATGTGGTATCCAGATGCACAATTTTGCTGTCAGTGGCAGAGAAAGGAGGCAAGCACTGAAGAGAAGAGGGAGGGAGAATCCTATTAGCATGCTGGTTTTGGCAAAACCTTCCAGCATTCTAAAGAATATGTTTCTCTCTAAGAAGTCCTTTTTTTTTTTTTTGCACTGCCTCACAACTGCAGAAGAAAGAGAGGAGGAAAATAAAATATAAGTCAGTAAAAGAAAAAAAGACGACCAGGAAACACCAGATAAAACAAAACTGCAATTATATGTGCTGCACTCAGGTTTAAATCTTTTAAATACAATCAATAGAATCAATAGTTATTTTAATAGCCTCCATAACTACTAATCACCTACCCTAAGGAACTCTAGTAATAATGCTGATAGTAATTGCAGTAGCGTTACGGACAGACATAATGGAGGGGATGTCTCTAGCGATTCTATTGTAATGCAAAGTAGCACCTGCCATTTCTGTTCAGTAGAATCAATTCTATTGGAAATTATTTGTTCCTCTGAGCAGAAGATAATATAATCATTTTACAAACACTAAATATCAAAGCATATTATTAAAAAAATCTACCAGCTTCTGCAAAAATCTTGAAGATGTAGTCCAGAAAGGATAAAATAGTACTATCCATTTTCCACCATATTAGTAGATCAAGCCATTCCATCCTGGATCATTTTAATGTTTTGCTTATTTAAAAACGTGATAATTTTTTATTCTTTTCCTCCAAATTTTGCACTAATATTACTGTGACTTTTAAAAACGATCCCAAACAGTTATTTGGCTAAGCAATTGCTGCTTTGAAATACATGCAAACCCCAGAGTTGCATGGTAGAAGGATGACACAATTATTGTCCTTCAGACCATGCAAGCAAAGCTGCACAATCATTACTTTTCCAGATTTTTATGCTTACCCCTGATGACAATGTGGCCAGTGTAAATATTTCTGCTCAACTGTTACTCAGTTTTTCCCTTCCATCTAAAACGCTTCGGAAATGTGTTATTGGTTCATGGTGAATGAAGAATGAGAAATTCTTGTTACGATTGTAAGAATCAAGGTGACTCTAAGTTCATGACCAAACTTCATGGTCAAATTTTGTTCTATGCAGAATACCATGAAAGTAGCAAGATAAAAAGAGAAGAGCCCTTCAAAAAAATTTCACACAGCTAGATACAAAAATTCACCCAATTAACTCAATTTTCTTCAGTTATTTTGTCTGCAAATCTTTTTTTAACATTTATTGTACCTGGCAATAAATAAACAGAATGGTATCGATGTATAAAAGCTATACCAGAAACAAAGATTTCTCTGTGATCAAACTACACGTTCTGCTAACAGAGCATGCTAGCTATATGTTCCTCCTGCTAGTCTGCTAATCTTGGGGTAGGGGGGAGGTTACCTAGGGCAGGAAGAGGAGACACAAATATCCTGACAAATAGACTGAGACCAAAGATCTTTTCGGGCTCAGGTACTTCTGTGCAGGGGTTGTGATGCACCCCAGGTAAAGCAGACCTGCTTCTTGTTCTGCAAATACCGTTCTCATGCAACAACACAACTGAATATTATTCAACACTCCCACTATAAACCACACTTCTCAGTTCTACGCAAGGCCTCATAATGAAGCAATCTCCATTGCTCACTGCTGTAAGCAGATATACAGTAGAGAAAGGAACTTGTAAAGATAATGAAGAGCCAAGTTGGGAGTTCCTTCTTCTGGAAAAAAGATTATGCGAAAATCTGCATGTATAAAAACTGTTCTAATTTTATAACATATTAATTTCCACAGAGGTATTTGAAAAACATTAATAAAATTCATTAAATCATTTTCTTGTAAAGTCAGCAAATGCTAATAAAAGATTTTAAATGTACAATGAGCAATGTAGGTCAGCAGAAATTCACTTTTTCCCTGAAATAAATGTGACCTACATGTGAAGCTGCTGAGCGATACTTCCATTTAACCCAGCTGAACACATAGGTTCTTTCAGAAAATCTGTGCAAACTTGCAGATTCTTGGAAGAAAAAGAAAGAAAAGACAAAATATCTGGAATTATGCAGACTAAAACTGAACTGCTACCACCAAAGAGCTAACCAAAGTATTTTAATATTGTAGCTTTTCCCAATCTAGGACATTTTGTCCTGAAAAGTCTACATTCAAACTATAATAAAATACAGAAATCATTTAATCAAGCAATATAAAATCCTCATTTTTGCTCTATTTTCATTTGCATGTTTCCTTGGGAAAAACACTACCAATTTTTTCAGTGCCTCAAATTTATTTGTGCTTAAAAATGTATCCCATCTTGTGAACATGCACATTCATTCATCCAGTTTTTCCCAAATGCAGCTGAACGCAAAGCACACCTTTCCCTGAAGTGCTGGGCTGGACAAAAAGCACATCCATTAACCTGGTGGCTAAGAACATTTGCAATTTCTTTTGTTTCTGTTGACAGCTTCTTATCAGTTTTTCTGTCAGTGCTCCTTTGCAAAGTACTGTTTGTTCTGCTCAGTTTTGATTCCTCCTTTAAACTCTAGTGTTATTGCTTTCCTGACAGCTAATCTCCATTTCCCTTTAAGTGCACAGATCCATCCACTTGCTGTCAAAGCATTCTCCTCCACAGCTTGTTACACCTTCCCATTTAGCATCTTCTAATATACAGACCAAAATCTGAATTATATTCTTTTAACTATTGCCTTCCTCTACGCTTTGGATGACTTTTTACAGACTGGTCATCAAAAGGCAATGTGGATGTCTGGCTAACTCCCTGGTCCAGCAGCTCAGTTAGCACTGACTTTGTACCTAATGCATAGACCAGTGAACCAAACAGAGGAAGAAACTTCCTTCCATATACTGGGGGACTCACCAGACAGTTCAGCAAGTAAATGCAGTCAGACAGAACGAGACTGTCACCCTGCAGTGTATTCCTCACCCGGCACAACATTGCAGGTGCCACAGGTGAGGCCATCAAAAAAAAAATTATATAAGATGACAAAAGCAGAAATAGGAATGTGAACCTAATTTCTTGGACTCCAGTTCACTTCTCTAGCTACCAGCAAACATTTCTCCTCTTTCCTATACTGAAATATTCAAGTATTCCTGTGCAGAGTCTCAAGAAATGACTCAGAAACAGTGACTGTTATTGTTTTGCTGCACTGATAGAAGAAAAAGCACAAAGACATTTATTCTTGAAGGGGTGAGACCACAACAATTGTAATTTGCATTCGCTGTGAAATAATACAATGCTATCAATGTTCTTTCAGTAGCACGTTGGGCCATTTTCTGACTCCTGGTTCTCTGTGAGTCTCTCTGTGCTTGTAAAAGTCACAGCACTGGGCTAAGTATACTGCGCTTTTACCATCTGGCACTATAGCAGGAAGGCTACATTTGCGTAACCTGTCTTGCCATCGATTTTAGATGGCATGCTGATTTCTTTAAAACAAATAATGTCTGTCTTTTTTCAAACATTTCATATCCTTGTAATTCTAACAGCACAGAAAAAAAAATTGCTACCATCCCTTTGCTGATACTTGCTATCTATATTTGTTGAAATTTTCATCTATGCTAAGCTCATGTTGTCCCATCTTTGTAGCCAAAATAATAAATGACTGATCATAGATTTTCATTTTTTGGCCAATGATACACAAAAAGTGATGCTGATGGCTTATTTAGCAAAACCATATGGTTTTCTTATTGTTATTATTGGTATTTAATAACTTCCTGGTTTCAAAGACATTTCTGTTACCTTTTATTTCAAACAATTATTTCATTACACACCTGTAAAAGCAAGAATAAGTGTGGAATATTAACATTAACAAGTACTTTGAGTTGAAGTTTCCATAGTAACTTCCATCCATTGTCTCATGTGCTTATGTGCTCTAATTTATGCGTTCTTAACATCTTCTCTCTGCTATTTTATCTACCAAAAGCAAGTAAAAGAAAAAAGAACAATTATCATTATTTCTATATTCAGGCACTGAAAAATATAGTAGGAAAGCTGAATACCCATATACACTTATCTTGAAATAAACAGAATCTCTCATTATGATCATATGTACTCAGTATGCAACACTAAAATAAAGTATTTTACTGAGAGCCAGATTAAGACAATGGTTTCTGTTATTGCTGGCATGATGTCTGGGTTTTTAAAAAAGTAAAGAACATTTCCTGTTGTCAGCCTTCAGCAGAACTGAAGTGTTACACTGCAGGGGACACGCCACACTTTCTCTTTTTTTTCTGAGAAATAGGAGGGTAAAAAGATGAGGATATGGCTCAGTATGCACAGAGAGGCATGGGCAAGGCTTCTTGGGGCTTTCAGACAGCTTTGGTATCCAAGGAAGGACCAGCGATGTTTTATCCCACATGAGTATCGAAGACTGCAGACACACAACTATATCTCAGGTCCTGGTCAAAAGCAGACTTATGCAAATAGACAACTCCAGTGGGACTAATCTAAAATTAAGAAGATGCATAAAACACTGAATGACCAAGGCTTCTAGTGTAAGGGGACAACTATTTCAGCATGTGCTTGTACAGTGATAGTACAGTGGGACTCCAACCCTAATTTTCTGTGTGTTTCCACCATAAAAATTGTTATAATGCTTCTATTACTTAATCCGCTAACACCCGACTGACTTACATAGTATTGAAGGAATTACAAAGGTTCATGTGTTTGCTAAAAGAAAGTATAGATCTACGTATGTTGAGATACAGAAAAACTTGAAGGAATTTTTAAGTGACTGTTCCTCCAATGACATGACATTTGCTAAATAGCTTACCAACTCTATTAGTCTCAGGTGGGCATAAACAAGAGAGACAGGAAAGATAAACAGGCATGTAAGAAAAAGAGGAAAGAGTGAATGAGGAAAAGAAAAATGAGCCTGGTAAAATACGGGGTACTCATCTCTAAGTGCACTCAACTGAAAGGGAAAAGAAACAAACAGAAGGAAAAAACAGAGGGCAGTCAAAAACCTTTCTGAATTTGCGTAAGTGCCGAATTAATATTCTACTGAAAGAAATAAGATTATTTTCTGATTTTGGAAATGAAAATCCTTTCACTGATGCTGTCTAATTGCTATACACTCTAAGAAAAAAAAGAAAGCAGGTTGAAGGAAATACGGAAATTTCTAAATAGAGACGAGCTATCGGTCCCATAGACAAGCAGTCTGGGACACACAGAAGTATTCCACACTTTTGGCTTCCCTTGGAGTCATATCCAGCACTGACCAGAACCAGCTCTGCTTAGCAGATGAGAGCTGACAAGATTGCAGCTCACAGAAAAAACCCTGCAACCTGCGGAGTTCTCGCTGTAGTTAGTGAATCCCAAGTAGAGAAAAACAAAGTAGGAACTGAAAGAATTCGGCCTTCAGCAGTACCACCATGGAATATAAGAATCTAAATTTTTCTCCGTGTTCATAAACCACTAAGCATAATTTTTTGCACCCATGCCTTTCAGTGCTTGAACAACATATCAAAACTTCGTAAGGATCATATTCAGGTACACAAAACATACAGGCCAGCCTTGATTTGAGCTTTGTAACAGTTCTAGAGGTATCCAAGACTACTTGCATTACTTCAAGCATCTCCATTCTACTTCTTCAAGGTCAGGTATGATTTACAGCAATTGTGTCATTCCTCAGTAGTTTGGGTTAGTGCCTACGTACCAGCCACTCTTTAAGCTCCATTCATTCCTCATCTGCCAATTAGTTTGCTCTGAAGAACAAGGCAAATAGTCATGGTTAACTACCAAGAAAGTCTTCTCATTACATATACATGCAAATTATTTGATGTTCGATTTCAGTTAGGTTCTAAGAATAAATCAATCACATATCCATATCCCAGTACTGATTTCACACAGATTTGGGCATCTAATCAAAATTAGGCAAGTTCTTACATAAGTTGCCTGAATTAATTCTGCATTATTAAAATAGAGCTACAAGTGTCTGAGTTTAATGAGAGAGGAACAAAATGGGTTACTTCAATTTATTTCTGAAGTGGTTTGTTTTATTTTATTTCCTGCTTTCTGGGCTTCCCACTGTATCCCATAATCTTTGTACCTCTTATAAACAGGTTCTCTTTGTCTTGTAAAATAGCTTAAATACTATCACTGCTCAATAAAGAAAAATTATTAATAAAATGTATTTATTCATCATGTTAATGATGAGTGCAGCAAAGCTTTCACTTCATCTTCTGTCTCATCAGCAAACTGGGTAACAGTCTATCAGCTCCACATCAGTGAAGTCTGTTCCTTCCATATGAATATACATGGGACAAGTAATGGAAGGGAGGCCTTTTTTAAAAGGTACTTCTCTATCCTCTCCATCTTCCCTTTTCTCCTATACTGGGTAGAAGCAGAATTTTTTAATCTTATTGTCCAGCATGAAGTAAAAATCTGAACAGAAGCAGCTGTGAGACAGCACCAATGAATGGAAGACTGGAATAAAATATGGGAGGGAATTGATAAGCAGGAAATTCAACAGACAGAGAAGGAAAACAATCCAATAGGGCAAAGTGAAAGGGTTTAGTAACTATATTCTTTGATGGAAGATGATCAGTGTGAGAGCGAAATGGAGAAAGATTGCATGCTACTATAAAACATGCATTTATTAAAAATCATTTACATTCCTAGTAAAGACAATCAAGTATTAATGCTGCTGCATCACTGAGCTATCTTCTCAAACACTTCCTGGTATGGTTCCAATTATCTACGTCCCACTAACGTGAATCAAAAACCTGCCAGAACAGAGGTGGAGAGGCTAATACATTTTCTGGTTACTATCATGGTAGTGAAACACCAAATGATTAAAAAAGGTCTTTAAATAAAAAGGCAAAGGTCGTGACCATCTGGTTATAGATTCATCAGAAATAAGGCTGGGCTTGAAGCTAGAAAAAATTTAATCCTTAAAAGACTGAAGTTCTGGAACAAGATTTTTAAAGGAGCCCTTGTTGCTTTACATGATGTTGGTTACACAATAAGCAATATTTACTGACACCTATTTCTTTCTTTCAAGAAAGAAAAAAAGAAGGCTGAACTTAAAAAAAAAAAAAAAAAAACCAACAAAACAAACAAGTTACTGAAAGAGGTTGAAATATTTTCCAAAAGAGAAAAAACTACTAATCACGTTTAAAAATTAGGGTAAAAATTAGCTATGATATTGCTTTGATCACATAGAGAAATGAACCAAAGAAATCTTGCAGAATTACGTATTCTAGATCCAACTGTAGATAGATGTTGAAAAGAAAATCAAGAGTGGTAAAATCACCTCTTTATTTTAGTTGATTTCTCAAATCTACTTTCTCTCATTTCAGTAAGAGTGGGTCAATTTCCAAAACATTTCAGGCATACAACAATCATGCATCAGAACTACCTCCAAGGAATGAATGACTACCTCGAAGTGCATTACCTCAAAGAAAAAGCAGAGCATTTCAGTAACAGGTTACTATATTCCACTGCTGTGGTCCATAAACAGAGACTAACAACAACAGGATGGTTGCATCCAAAGGGTAGCGGTCAATGGCTCAATGTCCAGATGGAGATCAGCAACAAGTGTCCACTGGGGGTCTGTATTGGATCAGGACCAGTACTGTTTAATAACTTCATCATTGACATTGGCAGCAGGATCGAGTGCACCCTCAGCAAGTTTGCTGACAACACCAAGCTGAGTGGTGCGGTCAACACACCTGAGGAATGAGATGCCACCCAGAGGGATCTGGACAAGTTGGAAAAGTGGGCCTGTGTAAACCTCCTGAGGTTCAACAAGGACAAGTGCAAGGTCTTGCACCTGGGTCAGGCAATTCCCAGTATCAACAAAGGCTGGGGGATGAAAAGATTGAGAGCAGCCCTGCCGAGAAGGGCCTGGGGGTACTGGTGAATGATAAGCTAGACATGAGCCAAAAATGTGCGCTCGCAGCCCAGAAGGCCAACCACATCCTGGGCTGCATCAAGAGAAGCATGGTCATCAGGTCAAGGGAGGGGATTCTGCCCCTCTGCTCCACTCTGGTGAGATCGCACCTGGAGTCCTGCATCCAGCTCTGCAGCCCTCAGCACAAGCAAGACATGGATCTGTTGGAGCAGGGCCAGAGGAGGCCACAAAAATGATCCGAGGGCTGGAACATATCTGCTGTGAGGAAAGGCTGAGAGAGTTGGGGCTGTTCAGCCTGGAGTAGAATAGGCTCCAGGGAGAGCTTATTGCAGCCTTCCAGTACTTCAAGGGGGCTTATAAGAAAGACAGTGACAGACATTTTAGCAGGGCCTGTTGTGACAGGACAAGGAGTAATGGCTTTAAACTAAAAGAGGGTAGATTTAGACTGGATATAAGGAAGGAAATTTTTTACAGTGAGGGTGGTGAAACACTGGAACAGGTTGCGCAAAGAGATAGTAGGTGCCCCATCTCTGGAAACATTCAAGGTCAGGTTGGACAGGTCTCTGAGCAACCTGGTCTAGTTGAAGATGTCCCTGCTCACTGCAGGGGGCTGGACTAGATGACCTTTAAAAGTCCCTTCCAGTCTAACTATTCTATGATTAAGGACCATGAATACAGCTTGGGAAAATTAATGCAGAAGTCACTGGAGTTGTAATAAATTTACACTAGGAACTACATGGCCTGACCTGCACTGATAGAAAACTTCATGATGTTGAACAGTACTCATTTTCTCACACTGTTACAAGATTTTCTAACAGATAACCAGAGATGGAGCAGACTACAAAGCAGTAGGGCTATAACAAAAAACCCACCCCTAGTTATGTTCCCAAATGATGTGCTGGAATAACCGCGCATTGAACAGAGATAGCCAAAATACACTTGACAGTCTTATCCTGTGTCCTTTCAAGTCAGCTGTAAAGCTTTAGTCTGTTTCAATGGCATGCTTTGTGAACATCTCCATGCTAACCAGAGCATAACTGGTGTACTTTTCAGGGGTACTTAAGTGACTTTTGCACCTTAGTGAAAGTTTCATTTTCAAAATAACTTTAAGCGTAGGGGAAAAAAGAGAGTCCTGAACAATTTGGAGCACATGGAATTCATTTCTTCAACCAGAATTGTTCTCTCAGGCAAACACCTGGAAAAGCAAAAACAACTTGTATTTTCCAAAGGTTATATTAATGGTTAGCACCATTGATACAACGCGCTTGAAGGTGCCACCCATTTCCAGTGACTACACTGAAAATTAATTTCTGCCTTTCACAGTACAATAATTATAGGAACACATTTTATGATTACTTAGTACTAAAGATTCCCCTTTAAGTGTACCAGTGAAATAAATTTATTTGACATTGCAATATATTGTGTATTTCTTTAATGACAGTGTTCCATAAGTGCAGTTACAGCATTACAGCATAAATGGAAGAAATGTAAGTTTGTTACAGTATGATGTATGTGCCTACGTTGCTGTCTCTAGCCTTTATTTCCACCAAGGTACACTTGAAAAGCCTGTTCTTTATTATAACAAATTGTCTGAATTTGCAAGATTTGATCTACTGGATCTGAATTGTTACTTACACTTCTCTCTAGAAGAACAACACAGAGAATAGCAATAGATTAATTTTTAATGGTATAATCAAGATCTGCAACTAAAAAAGCACGCTTCTTCATACTGTTTTGAATTGCATAGCTGATATACAGCCAAATCTTCTTCAATCAAAAAGATGCTGATTTTGTAGAGGGGCACACAGATGAGTTCAGGAGTGAAGAGTTATCAGACACCATTTTCAATCAAGCGATGATGAGGGTAATCTAGCCTGTAAACTTTCTATTACAAACTTTCTATAACTTTTTGGACTGTTCTCTGAAAAATTAATATCTCATCATTAAGGATGTGCTCCATAGCAGGTGCCTTATTAGAAGGCAAGTATGTTTCCAATCCAGAGTACGACAGGCATGATGACACATGCAGCTGTGTGTCATTGACAAAAGAAGGCAAAAGTAACAGTGCCCAGATAAAGAACATGCCTTAGGTAAAGCAAAAGTGCAAAATTTAACATTAATCTTATAAATTACGTCTGTCAGGAAGTGTGGTTCAGAAAAAGAACTTTAAGAGGAAATTATAAATTTTTAGGATTATATCTGCTTTCAATAAATTGATACAAAATGAATTTGAAAAGACAATAGTTCACGAGAACTTTCAGTTAAAAAGGTTATCTCTAAGTTTTCACATTTTAAAATCTAATGCTAATGAAATAAAATTGTATTATTTTAACAGAAATGCAGTGGTCTGTTTATGCTATGGCAGATAGATTCATTGCTTAACCCTATCTATTTTGCAAAATATTTCTCTAACAAAAGTTTTTGAAAAGGTCCATTACTTGGAGAAGCATCTTCTGCCACAAATCACGGCAGCAAAAGGGCTTGTCAAACAGAAAAGATGGGCATTTCCAAAAAGATCCATATAATTGGTAAATAAGCAAATGTTGAATTTGCACAGAAAAGTGTTGATATTAATTTGAATTTTGTTTAGTTCCAAACTGTTATAACTTGCATGACAAGGAAGCAGAGAGGAAAACATCATCACATTTTCCATTTTCCTCTACAGAAATTGGGAGGCTCAGGGGGGGAGAAATAAACTATTTTCCCTGCCGCTTTCACAGGCTGTACATATTTTTGTGTAACACCAATCATTATTTCCCAGACTGCTGATCACATAAAAGCATCTTTCCTCCTGCTAAGCATTTTTGTCTTTCAGAACTGTCACCTGATTCTGTGCTCCATCCAGAGCATTCAACAATTATTTGCTGAACTTCCCCAAAACTTTCTATCTCTACACTGATCATACAACAATCATTTTCTTCCAATAACCCTATGGATACAGTCATCACAAAGTTCCTAAATAAATGTCATCATATTGAACAAGCTCCAGTCTTTCCCACCTGACAATGCTACAGTTTGCATACCAAGTATTCACAGCTAAGTACCACTCAAAAGAAAATGAGCTCTGCTGATGTACATGAGCCTCTTGGCTTTAAATATAAATCCCTTTTTAAAATACTTAATAAAATTCTTATGAAGATTTATTGCATGCAAAGTATAATATTTACAGACGATATGCAAAGCATTTAGTTGGAGACCAACTAGTATTTATCTATTCCTGAAAGAATACTTGTGAACATATTTTCATTGGTTTTACCTAATTAAATGTGTATGAAGAAATATGAACTATGATGCAATCATAAATCAGCTTGTTTTAACCTTGAATACGTGACCTTATAGATATGCCCTCCCTTTCACATAATGCAAGAAATTAATTACAAACTCTAATACTCTTACACAAATACTGAATGCAAACAGTGGGAAATATCTGGTTACCTATCATTTTCACAGCTCCAAAGTCAGCTGCCCTGTAGGGTGAGATGATGATGATGATAATGACAATGCATGTATGAATGATAGCGCAATCTCAGAAGAGAGGAAGATTAGGCTGTGTAGTCTTTAACAGGTGTTATAATTTCTCTGTCCTCATTGGTATTCAATACAGTGACACAACTCACACTTCAAGTGAGGTGCAAGCTTAAGCAATCTGCTGAACTGCCTTTGTATTACGTACTTGTTTGAATTCACTTGTGCTTTACTTTACATCAAGGCAGACAGAAAGCAGACAGAACAACTTGTCACGTTTGCCCACACCTTGTTTCAAAGAAGCATTTATAAAAAGCTTATAGAAGTTTAATGAAGCTTTCATCTTTAAAAATTCAAATACTATGGATTGTTGCATAATCTGTTATGTCAATAGGCTGTTTGCAACCAGAGGTATTCTTGTAAAAGGCCAATCGGAATGTCATTACAGAACATGGGATAAATTTGATATGCATTAGATGCTCTTTCAGCATAAAATTAGTCCTGCTTGTTTGTTGTAGCATCTGACTCCTCTGTGCGGATATGGTAAAGCCAGTCACACCATAATTTAATCTGTGAGGAGATTTCAACCTAGCACAAAGTATAATCCTGCAGAAAGATCCAAATTTCAGAAGACCTACATAGTTACATTAGCTTGGCACTCTGCCTGGGTTTCTCAGCAATGTAAGCAGCCCAGGTGAAATGCTGCTACACTGGTACTATCACTCAAATTACTCATTCCTAATTAATATCCATTAACCCTTTTAGAACTTTATAAACATACTTCCAACACAAAGCAGCAGTGAACAGACCAGATGATTAACACCACCGCATTTTTGAATGACTGGTGCAGGGATGGGCAGGAAACAGACATGCCATACAGTGCCGTTAGCTCTTTTACTTCTTGTGGTGTTCTCAGCTGAAGTCACCAGCTTCCTAAAAAACACCAAGACACTGATGTTTTCAGTGCATAGAAGGTCACGGGCCTAACAACGTATTATCTCTCACCGATCTGACACACAGTATGCAAAACTCTACCTGCAGCTCTGCCAGAGAGCAGCCATTAGGACAAGAGAGAGACAAACTTATCCGATTTAGCCTTAATATTCACCATGTTTTCTGTTTGTGGATTGTTTGCTGGGTTTTTTTAAAGCAATGTATTTTACAGGTTACCTAATATAGATGTGGTGGATAAGTCTTTGCTTACTTTGGTTAGAGCTGCAGCTTAGCTCAGGCTGACCTGTGTGAAGAACAGTTCTCAGGTTTTCCTCACTCACAGCATGTTAAATTTGTAAACTGCAATGCTGGGACTTCAACAAGAAATGTAGGTCCTGCAGCAGATTCCCCAGTGAATCTTGTGGATGACACACAGGTGGAAAGTTTTTATCACAGTAGTCAGGGGAGGCAGATGTGTTTTCAGCCAGAGGAAAAAAAATTCTAACTTACACCAAAAAAATGGGGTTCATTCTTGAAACCCGAGAGCCCTCAGGGAACATATCAGAATGCTTCCACTCTTTTATCCTTTCTCATAGCACAAAAACATAAAAAAGAACAAATTCTGTTCATAAGGCAGTGAACTCATGAAATGAGAAGACATGAGGAAAGCGTTGGAAAACTATTTTGGCAGCAAGATGACTCCTTCAGAGCTCTCTTGTGCTTCATTGAGTCTAAAGAGAAAACTCGTTGATATGTTGTGAGATTTTATGCTGTATACACTAGCATTTTATGCATATTTTAAAGGTCCCCAGGGGAAGTTATCTGCGAATTCCGAAAGCGCTTCTAATTAATTAAAAAGCTTTTGTTTCTATGGTCTTCTTGCATTTTCTGTAGCATTTTCATGACAAGACTTCTTTAGTTATATCTAAAAGCCATTATTTATAAGAAACTTTTATGAGGATTTTCAACATAAGGCTTTTGAGTTTAGGCTCTGTCATCTCCCTTTAGACAGCCAAACGGGTAGCTTAATTAAAAAAAAAAAAGCAGAGCATGAAGAAGTTTCAAATTGCTTCCCAAGGACCACCTTACTGAAGGCCAGGCTAAACATCTATCCAGCCCTGCAACCAGTTCCCAGTAAGTAGCAGCAGATGCTGAGGAAAGCATGAGTGAAGCACAGCACAGGCATGGAGGCATCCCCTCCTGAATGCCCTTGAGGTATCCAGCAACTGTAGCTCAAGGCACTTCAGGAAGCAAACTCCCCCAGGACTGGAAAAGCGAAGATCCTGTTTTACTGCATCTCAAAGGGATGAGAGAAGGGAATGTTTTCTAGGAAGTCTGAGTCAATCGCTTCCACCTGTGCATCTCCTAACATTGCATGAGTATCCTCCCTTTTTTTCCCGCTTTCTTAAAGATGTAGTTTATAACCATTGTTCCAAATATTTTCTTTTCACCTAATAAACTGATTGAAGAACACATCTTTTTTACCCATCTCCATAACATTTCAGCCCTGGCTAACTTATGAAACAGTGTAAACAGCGACAGTCCCATAAAATTATGCCTGTGAGAGTTACATTACATAAAATAACACTGATGACATATAGTCCAGAGACTTAAGCGTAAGAACATTTTCACTTGAATAATGAACGCACCTGAGCAATAACTAACTCTAATAATAAAAATAATAAAAAATTTAAAGAAAAGAAAGAACATTTTTTTTTATATATATTACTGAAATAAGGGAGTACAGCCATGCCCAAGATAAAATGGCAACCTGTGCTGTTTGGCAATATAAATACTATTATCTCTGAGAAAAGAACACACCAAGCCAAGAGAATTGAGACAGAACTGACGGACAGAGAGAGGATTCATACTTTGTGTATGAAGTGTTCGTGTCATACATATTTTGTGTATGAAGAAGGCTGAGAAGGGACCTTATAAATACTTATAAATATCTGAAGGGTAGGTGTCAAGAGGATGGGGCCAAACTCTTTTCAGTTTGTGCCCAGCGACAGGACAAGGGGCAATGGACACAAACTGAGGCACAGGAAGTTCCGTCTGAACATGAGGAAGAACTTCTTCCCTCTGAGGGTGACGGAGCCCTGGAACAGGCTGCCCAGGGAGGTTGTGGAGTCTCCTTTTCTGGAGATCTTCAAGACCTGCCTGGACAAGATCCTCTACAGCCTACTGTAGGCGACCCTGCTTGGGCAGGGGGGTTGGACTAGATGACCCACAGAGGTCCCTTCCAACCCCGAACATTCTGTGATTCTGTGTTTCCACCCACGTAACTTCTCAAACAGTATATGCTGCAGGAAAAATGTAATAAAAGGGGAAAGAAACAGGCTAGTTTTCAGTCTATGATTTCTGCAATAACTTATTTCTCTTTCACTCCCCTTCACTGCCTTATCCAAAATGGTCTGGTATCTTCAATGGCAAAGAGGAGCTAAATGCTAAAACTAAAAATACTGGTGGCTTTCTGGAGCTATTCCCTGACTACACGCACTTTCATTGACTATAACAAAATTATAATCTGTGAAACTGCAGTTATTTTATTACATGCAAAAATATGGGTCAAGAAGTAAGAACAAATCTTTGTAGTTCCACTCCATGATTCAGATTCACTGTGACCTGCAACACATTCACAAATCTCATGGGTATTTTTACAATGCTGTAAAGATTAAAATGTGGTTTAGAATTAAGACTGATGAGTACTGAACCTGTAACAATGAACTTGAGGAGGGATTACATAGCACACAGTACCGTGGCACGCATGTAAGGTCTAGTTCAGGAAAAAAACCCTTGGATTAAGTTCAGTAAATTCTCTTTTGTCCTAACAAATTTGTTTCCTAAAAGAACGGACCCAAATTAATTTCGTGGAGGATTTTTCAACCACTGAAAAAGTCTAGTTTCAGAAGTATAATATATAATAACAATCATATCAAGACAGTAGTAAGAAGTTCAAACAAGCAAAGCTTGTTCTGTTTCTCACACTAGCATCCATTCGGTAGCACTGTATGCTAGTTTCTACGCTGAAATCGTGAGCTCTCAACGTACCCTTTCATATCCTAGCCCAGATTAACAATCACAGGAAATGTTTTGGATTTTTTTTAAAACCAGTTAGGTCACTAGCCTGAAGACAGATATGCTTGTCCCTTGATCAAAGTCTGGGCAGCTGTTTTTATTGTCTTCAACACTTGAATGGGTCCTTTCAGTTTAATTACATGTTCACAAAAGTGTACTACAACAAAGATGCTAGAAAAGCTGAGTTTATATCCATAGTAGTCATTTGTTTTTAATCTGTCAAACAACATTTAACTGGCTTAGCTAAACAATAAACCCAGCTCATTCTAAACCTAAATAGCTCAGTTCTGGAAGTCACATCATGTTGCCTCATTATAAGAGTGGTAATGTTTCATGCTTGATACCACTTCCATGAAAGTCCCTGCATTCAAACATCATAACGTCCTCTTCTTGGAGGTTCATACAGCAATGTGCATGCAAGTTTATGGTTGTTGAGTTTCATATGAAAGGAAATCCACGGAAAGGAGCTTGTTCCATTGAAGACAGCAAGATTATTCACAACTAATATCGTTTTCATGAGACACCTGGATGATATATCAGAATAGAATATATTTCAGCTAGAAAGCTTTCATTTATCTGGGAAATTGTGGATTACCAACATGTGTAATACAAACTTTAAAAAGTGTCTTTTTCTGCAGACAGCAACTGTTTTACATTAAAATCCTTCAGAAACCAACCATTCCCTCTGTACCTAACAGAGTTACATTTGACTTCAGGGGACATCTTAGCACAGTGATCAAGGCTGCAGAGCTGAAACGCAAATTTATTTCACTCCAGTTAGAACCATTTAAATATCTCGGCCTTTGTAAAGTGACCAAAATTCCACATATTGATTTTTAATTAAAACCAAGACAACTCAACAGGAGATATTTCACAAAAAATTCTTAGAGTTTTTTTGCAAGTGAATTTGATTTATTGAAATCAATTTTTTCCCATTAATAGTTCTTGAGAAGCTAGATTCCTTAATAAAAACTTTTTGAAAACTAAAAAAATTACACCACAGAAAAAAATCTCCATTGTTTCTGTAGCTAGGGATACAGATGTAAGATTTTCTTGTGACTTTTAAGCTAACAAATCTTGAATATAGCCTGAATAAGTGGTCTGTGCTTCTAGTTCTGGAATATTCTATGTCAGCTCTAAAGTCCAGAGGATTTCAGTCAGGATGGCAGATAGAAGACGTTCATCCTTTTTCTTTTCAGTTAAACCTTTTCATCCAGAAGTCTTAAAATACACTGCAAAGGAAGATGCAACTTACAAGTAGTGTCAGGCAGGCAGGTATCAGTATGTCTATTAAAAATTAAGGAAGCTGAGAGAAGATATCTTAAGAGGCTTTCTCAAGGTCACTCAGTCAGAAAAAGCCTGCCAGTACATTGCCTACCAAAACAGGAAAGATGATACACAGACATATATTCTACATCCACACAGCTCTGTACGTTTTCAACAGATCTTACTTATGTATTTCTTTTAATTACAGTAAAATCCCAAGTTTGCAGCTATAATGCTAAAGCTAATGAATCAGTCTGCAGGCTGACGGTCAAACTGGGTTTGAATGCTGAACTCCTTAAGTATTTGGGAAAAGTGCACAGACCATGCTGCAGAATAGTGGTGTCACTAAAAATGTGCAGTCTGGTGCATTGCTTAGCATGATCCATAGGCATTGACACTGATACAAGAACAACATTTTGCCTCAAACACCGTCTCCCATACACCTAAATAATCAGAGATTATGACATTAACTTTCCATCATCTATTTCTATTTCTGACATTTAAACAGCTTTGGAGGAAGGTACCTCGAGAAGTTCCCAAGTATTTTATTTGCTTTTATGAAGAACAAGAAAATAACAGGGATAATGTCTTAAATGTAGGACAAAGTTCAAGATGCTGTTAATTATTGATTAATATAAAAGCATATTTTTAAGACAAGATACGATCAAGGTCATACATTGTAATGATTAATGATTGCTTTCCAGAAAGCACCCACTGTGCTTGTAAAATTATGTTCCTCTAAGAATTAATTAATCTAAAAGCTTCACAAGAACATAAAAGGACAATAATCAGGAAATCAGGTTAGCAGTTTACTCTAATTTGTACGAAGACAATTTGTAAAATTGATCAGTCTGAAAGCAACTATAGAGCTAGCAAAGCCTTCAAACAAGAACCATCTTAAGAATGGCATATTTGTAATTGGTTTGTATTCATCTTTCCAGCACAATTATTTGCAAAATAATAGCCAAAATTGCTGTTCCATTTTCTGGTATACAAAGGAAACAACTAATATTATGCATGTTCAAAAACGTGTGCTATGTACACACCCTAAAAAACATGTGCTATGTACCAGTCCAAGCTCCCTGTGAGTAAGTCTAAGGGATGACTTCAATCACGTTGGTTAAACAGAATTGCATTCCAGCCTGGTTTATAGGCAGTCTGAAAAAGGCCTCAGACAATACTGTGCATCAAACTCTTTTTTATTTCAGAAATCATCTGACTTTTATCTGTGACCTTGAAGAAGTGTCATGCAGGGGATTTTAGTAGTTTTTTTTCCCCTAGAAGTTGCAGTGATGACCAGATGTCAGAGTGAATTCTTGTGGGGAGCAAGTCCACTACATTATCTACAACTGAATTTACTACAGTAGGGCATTCTACATGCGGGAAGCTTGAAAAAAATTTACCTGTCATACTACTTATGACATCTGTATATAGATATATAATACTTGATGGGCCACAGCTGGCCTGCAGTACGTCAGATGTCAATTTATCCAGCAACAGAGGGGTTGGAGCAGCATGTGAGAAAGAACACGAAAGGGACTTTAGCCATTCTTAGCATTATCTCTGGCCATGAAAGCATAATGTTCCCACTTCATATAATTTGCCACACCCTTTCTACCCTATTGAAGGAGGAAAATTAAGTTCTGACTTACTAAACAGTCTTGAAACAGTGGTATCCTAATCACAGAACAAATTTAATCTTGGTAATTAGCACCATCCAACAACTGACCATACTTGTTCCCCATACAGCTGAATGTCTTCCATTCAGACTCTGTGACCACGGTATCTTGGTCCCTCTGTCTCACATAATCCCTTGCATTTTTGAAATTAAATATGAACCACTTCCCTGAAGTATGCATGAGGTTAGTGTGCTGTAAATCACTAAAATGGAAAACAAAGCGAACATAAACCATCCTCAGGTCTCTCTACATTCTCATAATAGACAACTGAATTTACACCCAAGACAATGCTGTGGAAGCCAACAGGATCCTCAACAGGCTTTTCCTTTGCAACATCAGCACAGACTTGTTGCCATACATGGCTCAGAACATAGGCAATTTATAACTGAGGGTGTCTTGTAACAGTGACTGCTGCTGAATAATGATAAGTGTTTATTTCAGCTTTTTGTGTCATAGAAAGAGCTAGAGATGATCAAAACTGGAGTGAGATTTTGGACAAAGATGTAGTGAATAACTGAGAAAAGAAAATACCGTAATTCAAGATATGTGTTCGGGTTACTGCTATGACAGAGCACCAATATACTATAGCAGAAAATCCAGAATATCCAAAGCACTAAAGGCAGAGTTGTTCATATATAGTCTGAATCAGACAAGTTCAGAGTTAGCTCTAAACACCTGCTTCAATATCATTTGGGTCTCAGTACATGCTTAAATTTAAGCTTGTACATACAGAGTTTTTCATCAGGAGCTGGTATGATACATCAATAGTAAGCAGATGTAGGTGAAGAAAGGAAAAAGAAAAGTTAATTTCTTGTGGGGGGAGAGAATGGGACATGGATATTATGAACAACTGGAGTAAGAATGGAGTGTTTTCCCTCCAGACAAATGAAGAGCCTATGGAAAATCAAGGATAAGTTTTTCAAATGCATAGGGCTGTAATATACCAGCACGAAAAACCCTGTGGACTTTTATCAATCTAAAGGAGAATTGCAGGAGAAAGCCCATCAGCAGAAACTTTAACAGGCTATTGCATAAGCACATAAAGAAAAGTCTTCAGAAGGAGGAGCTTTCACAGGCAAAGATGAAGTCTTTTACCACGTTGTTTTGTTCTGTGCAGGTGCAGTAAGATATTATCTACATTAAGGCATTTGAATATGGAGAAATACAAATGCATAATACTTCTTCAACAATTCTTCCAGCTACTGCTTAACCAAATCTGGGATTGTAGCTCTGCAGGCTCTGTACACAAGGATCAGTTGGGGAAAATTCCTGTACAGAGTCAATGTGAATAAATACACTGAGAACTTCCCTATGTCCTGGGTACATGATGTCTCCCACATTTTTGTACAGGAGTTCATATTTTCTAGAAGTTCCTAGCTTCCTAGGGAGGAGCTGCAGCATTGCCCTTCAGTTCCCAACCCAGACAAGACTGAGTTAGAGTCAGCTTGGCAGAGCGGAAGCCAAGGTACTGCTTCTTCAATACAATTGCCCAGACAAAAGCAGCCCTACACAGAAAATCAGGTCATATCTGCAAACAAATTTCCACGTCATCACTCCACCAGTTCTACATAGCCCAATTATGTTTATAAAATGCAGATAAAGACTTTCTAGGAAGCACTATTTTGGGTGCAAAATTAGTTTCTTTTAATACATGCTTATAAGAACATAAAATACAGGTACTGGTGGCACTACCAATTGCACAAGGAAGCAGTACAACAGAATCATAGAACGGTTTGGGTTGGAAGGGACCTTAAAGATCATCTGGTTCCAACCCCCCTGCCATGAGCAGGGACACCTTCCACTAGACCAGCTTGCTCAGAGCTCCATCCAACCTGGCCTTGAACACTGCCAGGGAGGGGGCAGCCACAGCTTCTCTGGGCAACCTGTGCCAGTGCTTCACCACCCTCATGGTGAAGAATTTCTTCCTAATATCTAATCTAAATCTGCACTCTTTTAGTTTACAGCCATTTCGCCTTGTCCTATCACAACACACCCTTGTGAAAAGCCCCTCTCCATCCTTCTTGTAGGCCTCCTTTCAGGTACTGGAAGGCTGCTATAAGGTCACCCCAGAGCCTTCTCTTCTCCAGGCTGAACAGCCCCAACTCCCTCAGCCTGTCCTCATAGGAGAGGTACTCCAGCCCTCTGATCATCTTCACTATTAGTCTACCATAGTCGACTTCCCTGAAGAGATTCCACTTAGGTCACTAGTCATTCTCTAAATAGGGTGAATACACTCACATTTAAAATCAAAGTTAATTCATCTGTTTTCTTATCATTTATGCATCCACTTTCTACACATAGTCTGAGTTCAACATGAAAATGTAGGCAAGAAGGAAAAGGTAGGAGATGAAACAGAGATTTGACAAACACAAGTTAATGCATAATAAACAAAGTAATATGAGCTACTGAGTCATACTGCTTGAATTTAAATTACCACATCAAACTTGGAAAAAAACCCAAGGCTACGGTGTAGACAACTAAGTTAAAACAGCACGAAGTTCAACGTCAATGAAGACAGCAACAACTGGAAGCATGCACAGTTAATGAAAACACCGTAAGTATGTTGGGGTTTTTTATCTGCATTCAGGAGCATTATTCTGGTCTATCTGAGAATGAATTTTACAGTCAACAAAATCGGAGATAAAGACAACATTAAAAAAAAATCGGGAATAGGAAAACTATTAGAGAGGAAATAATTAATAAGGAAATGCTACTAAGAATGAATCATCATTATACATGTCCAGGATGGATAAGAAGAGAAGTGTACTGAGTCTGGCTGGCACGGAGTTAATTTTCTTCATAGGAGCTGGTGTGGTGCTGTGTTTTGGGTTGTGACTAAAACAGTGTTGGTAACACCGAAGTTTTGGCTGATGCTGAGCAGTGCTTGCCCAGCTCAATGCTTTCTCCGTTCCTTACTCTGCACCTGCCAGAAAGTAGGCTGGGTGTGGGCAAGAAGTTGGGAGAAGACACAGCCAGAACAGCTGGCTCAAACTGGCCAGACGGATATTTCATGCCATATATCATCATGTTGAACAATAAAAACTGGGGTTTTGTCTTCCAAAATAGCTGTTGCTCAGAGACTGGTTGAGCATCAGTCTGCTTGTGGGAGGTGCTGAGTGATCACCTTTGCATCACTTGGATTTTTCCCCGAGCTTTAAAAAGTCATCAAAACTAAAACACACAATGAAACCCACATCATAAAAAAGCAAATTAAAAAACCTCAGACTTCTAGTAACATACGTTTCTTCCTTCCACTATACTGATTATCAATGTGGAACATTTATTACAGGGAAGAAGACTTCCCTGTTATTATGATCAAAGTATTCCTAAATATTCTGAAGAAAAAATTGACTTCCAATTTCTGAGATCACTTCTATTACATAATCGGTTTTAGTTAGCATAGTGGTTTATTGCTGCTTACAAAAATAAACAGTAGGAAAATACTGGTAGCATTAATTTAAAATATAACGCGTACAAACAGTTACATATATCATCTATAATATATACATACACATACAATATACAAACGTATGTGCACAAAAAACTTGTTTTGGAAGACTAGGTTCTCAGCTGCTTTTTATATAATTGGGTCTATTGATATTATTATATTTAGTTCAACATGTGATCATTTCTTATTAAAATTAAAATTAAAATGTGGTAAATTTGAGTATTAGTCATTAGAAAAAATTTAAAAGTCAAATAATTCTTAACAGTAGGGTGGCTAGAAGTCAAACAGTGCAAATAGTGTAAGTCTCAGCTAGGGAAAGTGTATCTTAAACTGGAAACTGCTATAAAAAAATCAATTTGCTCATACAGATATGGTGACAATATATTTATTGGGTTTTTTTAAAAGTGTTAGCACAAAATATAACTTACATGTGACCTTATGAACTGGCAGTGAGCATATTTTTACTCTGCAAAACAATAAATAATTTTTCTTTTTTACTGCTTGTTGCTTTGCATCAGGTTATTAAGATTACATGTTATTCCTAAAGGTCAGGGCTACAAGGATGGTAAGGGGACTGGAACATCTCTCCTACGAGGAAAGGCTGAGGGAGCTGGGCTTGTTCAGCCTGAAGAAGAGAAGGCTGCGAGAAGACCTAATATATGCTTACAAATATTTCAAGGGTGGGTGTCAGGAGGATGGGGCCAAGCTCTTTTCAGTAGTACCCAGCGACAGGACAAGGGGCAATGGGCACAAACTGAAGCACAGGAAGTTCCAGCTGAACATGAGGAAGAACTTCTTCCCTCTGAGGGTGACGGAGCACTGGAACAGGCTGCCCAGGGAGGCTGTGGAGTCTCCTTCTCTGGAGATATTCAAGACCCGCCTGGACAAGGTCCTCTACAGCCTACTGTAGGCAACCCTGCTTCGACAGGGGGGGTGGACTAGATGAAACACAGAGGTCCCTTCCAACCCCTACCATTCTGTGATTCTGTGATTCTGTCAAAATCCCATGAGTCAGAGGTAGGTTTATGTCACCTTCCCTCTCCCTGTTTGCACAAATTTGTGTGTTATGCCATGCTGTAGATTCCTTATGGGTCAGATCCAAAGTAAAGTTGGGGAAAAAAATTGTATTTACTTCAAGAGACTTTGGAACAGACTACAGTTTTCATTAGCAATTGGAAATGCAAGTTTTAAGATGCACTTGATTTTTCTCTCAGCAGAACGCTCACATGATTTCACTCTGGTAAAACAGATTAAATAACCCATGCGAGTCACTGATAGACTACATCTGTAACTTTGTTGATATGTTAAAAGATATTTTGAGTAGCATTACCATGCCATCATGAGCTGGGAAATATGTGTATAGATACACATGCAAGTGTCCAGGGGCCAGAAGAAATATATGTACATTTACATGCATATTTACACAAGTGTGTATGAATATATGAACACTGTAAAAAAAGTGTAATTTACGTCAATATGTTTTTATAGTTGCATTTGCCCAGTTTAACGTTGTTAATGATAAAATCATCCTGAAGGCGTTGGCCCCCATCTTGCTATAGTTACCTTTCTTCTTTACCTCTATAGCAGAGTTCTGCTTTCCTTGACTGTACAGTTACATATATCAGAGGAGTCTCTGATAAGCTTACTCATTACTTTAAGAACATAGCATTTTTTTTTTTTTTGCAAAAGATAAGTTCTGGGTTTGCTTATAAGCCTATCTAGAACCACTTTTCTTCATTGTTCATGGCTTTGTCATTATCCAGAATAAAGTGTTCGTAGGAGTGTACACATAATTTTTCCAAACCTTAAGGTTAACCCAACTGCCTGGTCTTTGGCCTACTGCTACTGTTAAAAACAGCATCACAGTCACTCAAGTTCCGACTAAATTTTTCCCACCATACTTAGAACTGCTGTATGACTCCAGTTGTAAAAAAAAAAGACTTCTTGTAAGTAACCTTGTAAGTCATATTCTATGCTCAGATGGACCTGGATACTGCCATTAAGAACACAAGGTCTTACACTGATGATGCCAACAGCCCCCCCCATTTTTGGGGGTTTGATGGTTTGGGTTTTGGCATTTATTCCACCCAGTGATAAGAAATCAGGAAAGTGTTGCCTTAAGGACAGTGTTAGGGATTCCAACCTTTTAAGGAATAAATGTCAATTTTCCTTCAGCTTACTATCCTAAATTTGAGACCCATGTTTGCTCTTGCTTACCCTCCAGTTACCATCAGTTTCATAAATAAATCACTAGAATGCTCAAACTTTTCAACCTGATGAATAGTTTCTTTATATTACCTTTCTCATACAGTATGGTATCAGATTCTGATTCACACTCTCCCATGACGTTACAATTTTTCAGTCATTTATTTTTAGTCTAATTCTTTTTAATTACTTCCCTCTGTAGCTTCATGAGCACTTAAAAGCTAAAAGTTACTGCTTTTCTAGACCATTTCCTACATCAATCAATTTTCTATCAAATAGTTAACTCGGAATGGTCTCCAGAAGCACTGGCTTCTCTTTCGCATAAGGAAAAAAATATGAATAATAGAAAAATACATTCAGGATTTTTCAGAACAGTTAGCCTTTATTAGTGCTGGTGGAAAATGGAAGAATTTTACATTCAGGAAAAATACCTTTTTTCCCTCCTTTTCAGTTTGCTTGGATACAGGAATTTAGCTCACAGGACTGATGTCACATGTTCAGTACCCATTACTACAGGCATAAAGATGATTTGTATTTAAAATTTCTCATTCCTTGTGCTCATTTGTTTTGCAAACAAATCACCAAGGATAAACAAACAAAAAAACAGTGTGTCTAAATCATACAGACACCTAAAATTTTAACTTTTCCATGGCAGACTCCTCCTAGGAAATATTTTCTACACAAGGCAATGCTAATTCCCTAATTTAAGAATTGAATTTTGTCAATCAACATTTTAAATTAACAATGGGCAAGATGGTGTGAGGAGAGGTAGTTTATCTGCCAAGTGAACTGGTGCTAGAATAACCGCGCAACACCATGCCTGGGTAAAAGGAAACAAACTATCAAAGAAACTTTGGCTGATATCTCAGAACAAAGTGAAAAAAGGGGGAGAAGTATTATTTATCTAGTATTTTACAAACACAGGACAGATGTTTTAACTCAGATCATTGCACTCACCACATTCATACTCAGTAACACAAAAGAAGATATGGCAAAGTCTGAAGATGCCAAACAACATTCTGGATGATTTATTCATTGCTATCTCATTCATTATTAATAATAAAAAATGAAATTCTGTAGCAGCACCAGCCTATAAAACTAAGTCCTCCACAATTCAATTCACTGGGTTGAAGAGACATGCTGTGATCTGGCCAAGCTGATTATTACTGTTGTACTGCTTCTGAACTGGTTTTCAGAATCCCTGAATTCAAGGAAAAACATTATATAAGTTTACCTGTGAACTCAAAGCTATTTTTCGCTTACAACTTCTGGCAGTTCCAAGATCAGTTCTGCATCACATACTCTGCAACTCTTCCCACCTTGCTGCAGATCACTTACTGACAGTTCGTGCTAACATATACAATATAGACACTGGTTCTTTTAGAGTTTAAAGTGTCTATAATAAAGTCTTTTCAAAAGAAGATTGTCACACTTGTTTCATAACTCATTTACTGTATTAGGAAATGTACCCAACATTCCTACAACTTGTTCCATATTTTTTCAGGACTAGGTTTTGTTTGTTCTAAAGAAAATTCACTTATTTGTTCATTTGAACTAGTAACTCTTCAGATGTATTTAGTCAAACTGAATTTTAGAAGCTGAAACTCCTGCAAAAAAAGGAATAAACTCTTCCATTTGAGATCAGGTGTTATGCAATTCTACGTAATTCTGAACAACACATTAAGATCAGAAAAAAATTTATATTAAACACACTAGATATCATAATACATAGCTTTCATGCTCTACCTTATTTATCATCAGTCTTTTGAAACACTCCATAAATATTAGAGCATATACTTTCATATCTTCTCCAAGATAGATAGATATGGGTCCATTACTGTACAGATAAGAAAATCAAGTTAGATATGGTTTACAAATGAGACATCGGAAGCTTTGTGACAGGATGTGAAGAACTTAAGACTACTGAATTATTGCTGCTTAACTGCAAAACTATTCATCTGTGGTTTTGTTCTGAAGAGTCATTTTAAATACTGCATTTGACTATGCATTTTTGTATGCTAGATTCTATTAAACAAATTCATTCTATCACTTTTCTGCAGATGAAAGAGATTGAGATGAAACCGCTTCTCACACACAATTTGGTCTCTTTGATTACATTTACAGGCCCTTCAGTCACTCCAAAACCCCACTAGTCTTTTACTACAGTTTTCAAGCTGTGACAATTTAGATAAGTGAAATGTTAAATAGCTCATTATAAGTCCACTTCTGCACCATGGGAATTGATGGCAGCATTGCCACTGACTTCAATGAGAGCTGGACTACAGTTCGAAACACATCACATATATATTCATCAGAAAAATTTAAAATTCAGAGACTTTCAAAACTTCTTCAAATCAGTTTATACTGAACCAGCCTTACTATAAACCAGGAAGATGTGGTTGGCCAGTTTTGCAGAATGCTACAGAAAGCTACTGAAAAGCAGCTTTTCTTGTTCTGTCATTTTCATCCAAATCTCTTGTTACGACTTCTCTGACAAGCAATTATCAGGGACTGAAAAGTCATTTCCAACATACATAACATAATTGAATAAAAAGAACAGGGAACAAACAACATTCAAAATTGTCTTCCGAGTCAGGCAAAATATTTATCTGCTAGAAACTGATCCCAGTGTAAAGCAGCAGCCAGAATGCACATAATTTAAGGTTCCAGCTTATAAGAAGTCACACAGGCGAAGAGCTTTGGTAATCTAGTGCATAAGAAAATCGTCCTGTGTAGCTGGAATAATGCATATTTCAAGTGGGTATGCATTTCATTCTCTCTTACTTGAATCTAAAGATGCAAAGTGTAACCAGCCTTCTAAATTCTGTATTTTACAGACTGTTTCTGTTGTCCTGGCAACATGAAAATGCTACTAAATCTCCCTGTGATAAAGAACTAGATATGAGTAATACTGAAGATCTGTAAGAATATTCAGAGACAAGATTACCTTCTATCTTAATTTACTTTCTATGACAAATATAAAGATATCAATCTACACACTCAGCATGGTGTCTCTTAAGCAAGGAGAGAAAATCCAAAGCTTTAGCAACCTTCCCACAAGTCTTGCTGACATAATTTTCAGGATTCATTACATGGAAAGCCCCTTTAAAAAGGTAGGACTAAGACACCGTACCAATGAAATGGGAATATAGCTCCTTTTCTCAGCGTTCCTATAGAGCATGAAGCAGTGTGGACACGATACAAGGCAGCAGATAATTCCTCAGTGACCCAAGTAAAGAGGAAAGTTGATGGCTCTTTTCCTTGAAAATCCTGTCCTGCACAGAAAGGTACTCTGGAAACTCCCTGCAGAGAATGACTTTTAAACCTTATCTGAAAAATGCAGTAGTGAAGACACGGACATTATAAATGCATTTTTTTCCATATGAACAAGTTTGTGTTTTAAACTTCTTCCCTCTGTTGCTACAGAACTGTTGTGTTGACAGAGGTGTCATGGAAGAAAAGGCTACCATTTTCTAGATGACTGTCTCTTACCCTTTATCACTGTAACTTAGTCATCTTTTCTTCAGAACTACTTTTTGCACATGCTACAGGGTATTTGGAAGGTCAGGAATCAGCATTTTGCAACTATATATTTCTTCCTTTTTTGATTGTTCTTTTTTGTATCCACCAAGATTTTTCACTTTTCTAGTTAAGACATTCAGGAGGGTAGCTTCCTACATTCCGCAGATCATCTCCATTTAACATTCCCCTGGCGATAACTAGAGCTCAGGTAACATATCACGTTAGAGACACAATTGTTTCCAGATAAAAAAAGGATCTACCTCAAAATACCATGCCTAGAGTGCTGAAAGTTGCAGCCACACCTTAACATCAGTTTGAGGAAGAGTACAATATTTTTAAGAAACTGCATGTCAGCTGAGGTCTTTAAGACCTTTTGCTCTACTTTGGAATAGTCTCATTTAGAGCTATTTATGTGTTTAAACACACATAATGGAAGTTTCTTTTAGTGATACATGACAGAGATTAAATGGTCACTTTAAATGTTGGCTTTCTTTTAAAATGTATAGCCTTAATGAATCAAACATCAGCTATTTCTTCGCAATTATATTTTTGTAAGCTCCATATTAATAATGCAGCACTCCACTCACTATACAGAGTAGCCCTTATGTCAAACATAAAATAGCAAACACTTATGTTCATTGTTGGCATCAGCTGCCATTGAATCAGCGTCTTCATATAAGCCTCTGAATCCAACATTGCAGTTGTACAGAAACAGTACCAAACAATCACAGAGGTTACAAAATTACATCCAGCATATCTTCTCTGTACTTGCTCATGCCATCTTGGTTAGCTAAAAGGAATTATGGCTGAACAGCCACGACTAATTCCAGGTCTTCTCTTTGTATTTAAGTATTATGTTACTGTATAGTTCAACTTTTTTTGTTCAACTGTGTTTTAGCCTAGCAAAGCTACTAGAGTAAAAATAAAAGCACATTGTACACTTAAAATTCTGATCAGGAACCTGCAATATATTTAATTTCTTGAATGAAATATGGCCAGGGAACTTGGATTAACAGCACCTCCTGTGTTCAGCCTTTAAGACCATGGGCAGTCAAGGTTTGGTTCTTGGTTTCCAGCTACTGTTTCCATTCTACTCAAGATCTTGATCTGTGGAGTTGATTAGAACCATACTTACGGCCTTCCAGATACCAGAGCAGAAGTAGGTATTAATGTTTGGATGGACAAAATTAATATTTAAAGATTATTTCAAAGGCAATTTGTTTTCTGGAAAACTGAAAGAAATAATCAGGTTATCTTCACAATTAAGTTGATTGTATTTTAAATACAGCAGACCTCCACTAAACTGCTATCTGTTTTGTTTCAAAATTTCCATTTAATTATTCAGGTCATCATTTTATATTAGGTTTGTTCATGAAAGCTTTGTGCATAACAGTATTTTCAGAGGCTAGATCCTGGAGGTGGAAGGGAATTAAACCCACGTGGAGAGCTGTCTGCACTTATTGGAAACAGAAGGGTTTACTTGATACAAATGAGTATATTCTTTTTTACACAAACATTTGGCCTCCAATATGTCCTGGCTTTCAGAAGTTTATTAAGCACACATTGCATTTCTTATCCGAGTTCTAACCAGCTACTGTTCTTAGGCCAAACACAACTCTTACGGTTTCCATAACAAAAATTACTATTTCCTTTCAGTCATAACAGCCCTAGAACATCAAACCATGGGATATTTCTTCTTTCTAAATACTAATTCAATTTATCTTCAGAATATACTACTTCATTTAGAGATAGCTCCTTTAAAACAAAAAAAAAAAAAATCAGAGAGTAGGTGTGAAATTCTGACATTTGTTTTTCAGCTCTTGCCTCATGCGGAGCTAAATGGTGTTTACAGGTCAAACAGCATTTGATTAGACTAGTTCTGGTTATTCCAGGTTGTCGGTGAACGAAACAGCAATAGTCAGGAGTAGGAACTATTACTCCTTTTCAATTTCATACCTTGAAAGTAATGGTAGGGCACTCTCTGGAATTAACTTTAAGAAAATAACTAAAATAGCCATCAAATGAAAATACAGGACAACTGACTTCAGGCATTCAATGGAAGGTACCATTCCTCAAGAGTAACCTAGTGCCAGATATAATTCGTCTTTCATTCACGGGTTTAAAATTGAAATCTAAACCCTCAAATGCAACACTTTCTAGTAACAATATATAGCCACACATCACATCCCTGTGATGCTTCAGAATGTCAGGGCATCGAAATGCGCAGACCTTGGTGTAATCCGTCTTTACCATCTGAGGTTATCGCGCTCTAGGGCGTAGCCAGTATTTCAAGACTACAGGGTTTCGTGCTGCCCTAAAGCCAAGGGCCAAATCTAGACTTATGGACAATGGCAGCTGATGAGCTAAATGTGCAAAAGATCTACTGTCACTGCTTTTAAGTCATTCTGTGACAACTGTATGTCTACACTGCACACAAGAAGAAAAAATACTTTAAAAAGTACAAACCAAAGAGAAAAGCAGTTTGTGCTAGTAAATGGGAGACTTGTGACAACTTTGGCCTCTCTACTTACAGATGCCCTCAAAAAAGAACACGGTGCCAATCCTACTCTGACACTACACAAGGGGGTTAACCCATATGCTAAATGCACTCTGGAATCTTATTAATATTGAAGTTGTCATGCCTCTAGTTCTTTACCTCTAATCACACAGATTATGTCAAATATTAACTTGTAGGACCGACTAAAACTGGGAATAACCCCATTATGTGCAACACTATTCAAACTTTTAGAGGTGATACTGCAGGTAGCATAAGCCTCGCTGTAGCTCTAAAATTTGGCCTCTTGTGTGAGTTTAAAAAAACGCAGCAGAACATCCTCAGGTGATTTAAGACAGAAGTAGTCGTCCTGGGAAAACCTATAGAATTGATGACTATAAACTTTACTTTGCCAAGACTAGTAATCTTCCTTAATATTTCCCAGGAGACAAAAAGATACTATTGCAATTTTTTCTATTAGGTTTGTCAAAACAGATTTGCACTAACTCACACTTCTCCTTATCACTGCAGGCTGTGAAAGCAGGCTCTGTGAGCACTGTGGGCTTTTCATCACTGGCATTTTCCATCAGTGAACTTGGCTCTGGCTGGCAGTGATAACCTGCAGCACTGTGCCTCCTGCATTCTTCTTGCAGACTTCTACACCGTTTCACTTCACTGCTGGCTTTCCACTGATGTTGTTTTCTCTCATCATCTGTCTCTATGCGCATGTGATCACTGCTACTTTGATGTTTAGGGTCTTGCCTTAATCAGTGTAAAATATGAACACCATAGATAAACAGATTCTACAAAAAGAAAACTCATCTAGAAGAAGGCTCTATACTTCTGTTGCATACACAACAGCTCTTCTACCTAAGTTCGTTACTATATATGAGAAAGGCCTTAACTCCAGATACCTTTCAACATACCCTAACGCTACCATCCTACGTATGTAAGGTACCTCTTCGTTACTTTTTATAGAAGGGCTAATATTGCATAACTGCCAAATATGAAATGATAGCCACTGTAAAGTTCAGAAAAATAGGAAAATCTTGTGAAAAATGAAATCTCATCACTTTCCATAGTTTATTCTCAACCCTGCTTAAGACAAGGACACTGACCTGAATTCCTTGAGAAAACTGGGAAAGAGAAGCTTTATGGAAGTTCCCTCCATATCTACCAACTTTTAGATGAGCTTTTCCATTAAGTGAGCTGGAATCACTTCTTTAAAACAACAATCTAACAACTTGGACGAGCACACCAGGAAAGCAAGCAGTGGAAGAAGTACAGTTTCAAGAGAAACAATGCAACATAGGTACTTTCTTTCATTTGTTCTGGAACTGTTAGGAAACGGCCAGTATTAGAGCCCCTCATGAGACATGGTGGTTTTGCTGTTTTATTTAAACAATATTGCAGTTTTCTTTTAATGTTTTCTTAAATATCTGCTATATATTTGAAGGCTTAATTTTTCTTGTTTGTGACAGAAATATTCAGAGATAAGCCTCAGACATTATTTTTAAGGCCTGACAAACAGTTTGGTTGCTCTTGTAAAAGAAATACGCACTATTTTGGAGCCCAGAGTTATACTGGCTACATCTCAGCCCCAGTGCTGGAGAACACACCCTGACCACAACCCAGCTGCATGCCAGGATAAGATGTGAACATGTACTTTAGTGTCCTATAACAGTAAATCCAGACATGGAAAAGCTTGAAGCTTCCGTGCACCTCCCTGCAGTCCTCCCTTTCCAGGTTCATCAGGGAAGGAGGACTGAGCATTACTCTGCCAGCTGTACCTGTCCTTAAGTGTAGACACAGCCATTTTCCGCAAACTGCCTAAAGCAAAGTCAGAGAAACCAACACTCTGGCACAAACCACATTCGGAACAGTTCAAAACTGAATCAGCAAGTGATGCAACATAAGTTGATTAATTACATGTACATAGCACAGGTTTAAGCTTCTGCCTTAATTATAGGCAAAAGTTCCAAAACCAGTTCTGTTAGAGAATGGACATTTTGAAAAACTGCAGAAGCCATCTTGCCTCAAAACGTTGAACATGTTTTGCTTATGTAGCTTCTGGTTTAAAGTCTCATTTTGAAATTGATTTAGTTCAGCCACCACTTTTGGTAAGCAACTGACACAGCACCTTGTTTCTTATAGATGCTCAGGCAGCATACTTCACTGGAAGGATCAAAGTACATTACTATTACAACTTCTAAAACAAACCCCTTCTGGGTAGTACAAATGTCTATTCATAATAGACAAAAAAAAATGAAGTTTAGGTTTACATATTAGTGTGTGTATACGCATAAAGAGACTCATAAAAAAGACTGAATAAGTTTAGAGGCAAGCATTAAGGCACTTTGTTACATTCAAATGTCAGTTCACCACTTTCAAGGTTAAAGATTTTTCATGCATCATTTTCAAATAATCTCTAAGTATTCAAGAATTTTGCACAGCCTTGGTTGTATTTGAAGTACTCTATGTATTACAGCTGCAGTTAACTCTGAAGTGCGCCAATGCCAGAACGACAAACCATTCAGTCTAAGGTTCAGTTTGGATGACTACGAAATTTTCACAACAGCAGAACTCTGAGGCCAATTAAGCCGTTACAGCCATTTTAAGGTGATGCAAGTTCACCAGTTTACTCTGATGTTAGTAGAATCTGATTCAGGCACCTTGCACTGGAAAAGATGAGGCACTGTTGCAGGAATGCCATGTTGCTGTTCCAGAATTGTCCCAATACAACAAGCCCATGAAATCAAAACAATTAATAAAAAAGTTTTGATTTTTCCCCTACCAAATATCATAATTAATCTTCTTTGACTATGTTTGATAGAGCATATTCCATTTGGCATACGGATATAAGTGGCAATGAATTATGTCTATAGAGATTCATTCTTTCTGAAGTCCCCAAAATACATTCAAAGCTTGACAGATAAAATGAATATAATAAACAATTTATTAAATTGAAATGCAGTCACCTCTGGGGTGAACTGCAGTATTAATATTTTCTCCTGTGAATGCATCATTGTATCCCTCAGAGATTAGTATTATCTGATTGGAGCTTGGCTATAAAATTGCTTCAGGATCCCTTTGAACAGCTGGAAGAATATCTCCTGATTTATGATGGCTAAAAAAAAAAAAAGGTATAGATGTTGCTCTGAGTGAGTGTCTTCACTGGAGGTAATACAGTTTTTCAGCATAGCACAATATAGCACTAAGAACGTAACTTGGTGTCTGGAAGGCAACGTCCTATCAGTCAATTACAATGCTAACACTGAGAAAGCTGCTGACCAGTGTCATCAGATCTCATGAAAGCTTTAACCTGGTTAGAGGAACTTCGAAATTACATTGTCTCCTCTTCAAAACAAGATGATGATCTCTTGCTCTAGTGACTCTGGCCAGGTTTTCCTTTGCTGCCTTTTTTTTTTTTTTTTTAAACAGTCATGCCCATTGCATGCACTTTTTTACCTTCTTGTGAGGTTTAAAGAAGTTTTGTAGGGAATTAGGAACAGAAGTTGCATTGTTCAATTTCATGCTAGGTTTTTTTAATTAAAAAAAAAAAAATTTTCTCTAGAAATACTTCACAGTATAAAGCATTACTTTTACTTAGCCAAACAGAATTTACATTATATACATAAAAAAGTAAAGTACATCTGAATAAATTTTTTCCTTTGGAAAAAATACTAGCTTTCTGCAGCACTGGTATTAGAGGCGATATGTCATCCTCTGCTTGTTTTAAGTACTCTATTTAGTAAGAAATTGGGATGTTGATTACCCCATGTTGTACTGTTAAAGAATCGTACAACTCATTTCCTCTAAACCAAAGAAACTAATACGATAACAAGTCACTATTTCTTCTAAAGAATAGTTCAGCAGGACGAAATGTTTTAAATTGTATTTACATTCCTTTCGTTTAGAAACAGAAAGTGAAAACAATCCCATAATTTTTAAGTCTAGATTATTCTCTGATATAAGACCTAAATGCAGTAGAACATTAAAGCTAGCAACATTTCACTGAAACATTTGTGCACTTTTCTCATTGTATCTTATGACTGCTCACCCCTGCACTGACATTCAAACATGGGAAAACAAATTATATGGAGAAGAACATCACCACTTTCTCCCAGTAGACATCACTTGCCACATCCCTCTTGCCCCAGGAGTCCCACTAATAACTCAAGTTTTAAAATAATTCAAATAGAAGATTAAAATATAGGCAGACCTTTTTATCGCCTTACTACTATCAGCTACAGTCTGTTGAAAAGTAAAATTACTAGCATAATGCAATGAAACCATTTAACAGATGTGCCTCCAAGGTGCAATCAGGTTTAGTGCTAGATGCTATACAGAATAACTAAAATGACATGCTGCTTCTTGCAAAGGGCACAAGTCTTCGCTTCCTTTTTCTCCACTAACAGTTTTGCTGTGAGTTACTAAAATCCTATGCAATTAATTATGCTTTTACTATGACCAAAACACTAACTGATATTTTGCATATTTTAATGGTTTCTACATACTTTTTTTACCCCTACCATTCTGTGATTCTGTGATACTGCAATTTTCCACAAATACATCAATACAAGCAGAATACACTGCACTTACTGACACACCCCTGTATATCGAATAACAAGTAAAATAAAAAAATCCAACTCACCTCTCTCCTCATATGTGCTATTCATTGCTCAAAAGTAGACAACTGCCAAGTTCAGATCTAGATTTTATCTGAATCAGGTTCATTTGATCTAAAAATAAATCTCTGTTTCCTGAGAGCATTCCAACTAGTGCAGGCATTCCCTCAAGCCCAAAAAATTAGAATAATATCAGCAGAGCTATTAAAATATGAACATAGAAATGGATCATCGAAAGGATTCGGGTTGTTTGGGTTCAGGTTGTAAATTCTACAAACGTAATTCCAACTGCTTACTTTACAGCAATATTACTGTAGTGAATATCCCTCCTTAGAAATAGAATCAGTTTTTATTCAGCTTGAGGGGGAACATTAATGCTGTAATTTCTTACCACTTTGCAGCTTTGAAGGATAACAGAAATGAAATACACAGGCAATTATTTTAGTTCCTACTTGAATACCAGTTTTCTTTTATGTGCATTTTAAAAATTCCAGTCTGATATATCCAGGAGAAGTTTCTCCTCAACTCTTTTTATACTGCCAAGGCTAACCACACACCTCTCTGCTTTTTTTTTGTGCAATCAATATTCTATACCTACACTGCTGAGGAAGCTGTCTACTAAAGTCTCAGTTTGCTTCTCCTCCATATAAGCTCCAGATTTCCCATTTCTATTCCCATTCTCTTCTTGTCGACTCTAACATTAGGAGTCACCCTGCAACAGGAAGGAAGAGATCTTTGGTGGTGAGAGGAGGCACCTCAAACACTTTGGGTGTGGGTTCCCTTCCCCTCCACCAGATTCCTCTGTTCCCTGGGGTGAATTCCCTCCTACTTCTTCATCTGTAAAATGGTAACACAGGTGGGGAATGCTAGTAAAGAGACTCTAACATGTGGATTTAAGACACTTGGAAGTGCTTAGATAACACAAATAAAACCAACCAGGCAGAAGTCAGCATAATATCCTGCATAATACCCGACCTGAGGGACTATATGATTCCACTTCTTCCAGAAACGCAGTCTGAGAAAGTCCAGGTATTTACTGCAGTCTGTTCTCACAGTATTTTTCAACTTTTATACTACTTAATTTGCACAGGTGATAGGTGCTGAAATGCCAGTTGTGTAGGATTGCAGCCTGGCAACAAGCTCTATTATATGAAATAAACAAACATCAAGGTCTTCCAACCTTTTCATCTTAAATCATTATCTGAACTCACAGCATTTGAACAAAGCACAAGAACAGTTAGATTTGTGCTGACAGCAACAATAAAGTCACAGAATCACAGAATGGTAGGGGTTGGAAGGGACCTCTGTGGGTCATCTAGTCCAACCCTCCTGCCAAAGCAGGGTCACCTACAGCAGGTTGTAGAGGACCTTGTCCAGGCGGGTCTTCAATATCTCCAGAGGAGACTCCACCACCTCCTTCGGCAGCCTGTTCCAGGGCTCCATCATCTTCAGAGGGAAGAAATTCTTCCTCATGTTCAGACGGAACTTCCTGTGCCTCAGTTTGTGCCCATTGCCCCTTGTCCTGTCACTGGGCACCACTGAAAAGAGCTTGGCCCCATCCTCCTGACACCCACCCTTCAGATATTTGTAAGCATTTATAAGGTCCCCTCGCAGCCTTCTCTTCTTCAGGCTGAACAACCCCAGCTCCCTCAACCTCTCCTCATAGGAGAGATGTTCCAGTCCCCTCACCATCCTTGTAGGCCTCCGCTGGACTCTCTCCAGTAGTTCTTCATCTTTCTTGAACTGGGGAGCCCAGAACTGGACAGAGTACTCCAGATGGGGCCTCACTAAGGCAGACTAGAGGGGAAGAAGAACGTCCCTCGTCCTGCTGGCCACACTCTTCTTGATGCATCCCAGGATCCCATTGGCTCTCTTGGCAGCCAGGACACACTGCTGGCTCATGGTTAACCTGTCGTCCACCAGGACACCCAGGTCCCTCTCCGCAGAGCTGCTCTCCAGCAAGTCCATGCCAAGCCTGTACTGATGCATGGGGTTGTTCCTCCCCAGGTGCAGGACCCTGCATTTGCCCTTGTTGAACCTCATCAGGTTCCTCTCTGCCCAACTCTCCAGCCTGTCCAGGTCATGCTGAATGGCAGCACAGCCTTCTGGTGTATCTACCACACCTCTCAGTTTGGTGTCATCAGCAAACTTGCTGAGGGTACATTCTAACTCTTCATCCAGGTCGTTGATGAAGAAGTTAAACAAGGCTGGGCCCAGTACTGACCCCTGGGGGACACCACTTGTTACCAGCCTCCAACTAGACTCCGTGCCGCTGATGACAACCCTCCGAGTTCTGCCATTCAGCCAGTTCTCTATCCACTTCACTGACCACTCATCCAGCCCACACTTCCTCAGCTTCCCTAGGAGGATATCATGGGAGACTGTGTCGAAAGCCTTGCTGAAGTCAAGGTAGACAACATCCACAGCTCTCCCTTCGTCTACCCAGCCAGTCATGTCATTGTAGAAAGCTATCAGATTGGTCAGGCATGATTTCCCCTTGGTGAACCCATGCTGACTACTCCTGATAACCTTCTTTTCCTCCACTTGCTTGTTGATGACCTCCAGGATAAGCTGCTCCATCACCTTTCCCGGGATGGAGGTGAGGCTGACCGGCCTGTAGTTCCCTGGGTCCTCCTTCTTGCCCTTTTTGAAGACTGGAGTGACATTGGCCTTTCTCCAGTCCTCGGGCACCTCTCCTGTCCTCCAGGACCTCTCAAAGATGATGGAGAGTGTCTCAGCAATGACATCCACCAGCTCCCTCAGCACTTGTGGGTGCATTCCATCAGGGCCCACGGATTTGTGGACGTCCAGATCGCTTAAGCGAGCCCTCACATAGTCCTCCTTGACCAAGGGAAAGTCATCCTCTCTGTGGGCCTGTGACAAAATCCACTCATGTTGTCGCCCATTGGTGCTATGATGATATAAATAACCACAACTATCAAATATTTTTCCTGCTTTAGGCTTCTGGCAAGCCACAATAGTTATAGCTGCTCAAACCAGAAGCAAAGAAAGTGCATCTCCACATATTATTAGCACAATGGTCCATTTCACTGTAATGAATCCAGGATTACATATGAAACAGTTTATAGCATTAATTTAATTAAAAAAATAAAACCACTAGCCGAAAAGTATCTTTTTTTTTTTTTTTTTTTAAAGTTGCAACACTATTCATTTAGCAGCCCACCCTTCTGGAAGTTGCTTTGCACAGCAGCTTAACGGAGCCTGGATTCACGAGCTATAGGAATAATCCTTCCTATCTTGTGCAAAGCAACAATAATTTTCAAGTGACAATATCTTCCATGGATAAAATAAGCAAGGAAGTATACATAGGCTTTTCACCGTATGGGACAGGAAGAGTCAGCTCCAGAACTTCATAAAATCTTTTCCACACTTAGGTCCTCTTTCTCTGGGTAGGATGTTATTTTTCCACTACTGGTAAGGAGCTACAATTCATGGGATGAAAAAAGGATACTTGATAAAGATCATTTTCTGTGTATTGTCTATAACTTCCTTTCTAAATATCCCCACTGTTTTAATCATACCACACTTGGTAGGTCACTCAGTGACACACACCCCCACACACCACAAGCAGAAAGATAATCATTTGAGGGTCTGCTATATCAATGCCTATTATGTCAAAGTGACCAGTCTTCCTGTTCCATTTCCACACATTTCACTGCTTCCCATCATTTACTTCTCAGATTATTCATTATCAGTTTTATCTGGTGTTCTTTTGATGTCTCACTACAGTTTGTTCTTTAGCTTCTCATTAGCTACTTTAAAACGCAAGTGATAACCACTAGAAACAGTCACCATTCCAATTGCCTTCCCCCTCTTCTTGCTGAAGTTATTCCCATTTTAATAGCATCTTTAGAAAGTGAGAAGCACAAGTTGAAGCATAGATGCGTTTGTACATAAGCAATGCAATTTCAAGGTGGGGAGGACAGGAAATAAGAGGAGAACATCTGCTCAGTCACCAAGGATCTGCATGAATCAATCTTCCAGAAATACACACCTCTTTCTGAAGGAACTCTACTGAACCAAACATCATCTATGCACATGCCAAACAATCTATTTTTTCCTTCTCTGGAAGGGTATGAAAAGCTTTTGGTGCAAGTATCACAATGAGCAAAGGGAGTAAACCAGAGGAGCACAGGGTCTAGAGGTTGTTTTGCTGAACAAGGACTCTCACAGCACTGCTTTTAGTGTCAAAGCTGATCAAAGAGAAAAGCCAAAGAAGAACAAGGCAGCAGAAGCCTCCCTGCCCTGAACTGAGGTGAATACATAAATGCCAATACCCACACGTTGCTTTAGCAAGACGGAAGAGATGGAATAGGCACTGCCTTCTTCACTGCTTCTCCAGTTACTAGTGCCCAGTTCGCAAAGCTGAGAATAGCTCCTCCAATACCTTGGTAAACAAAGGACACAGTGGGTATTGCTGTGTCGCCTTACAAGACTTAACAAATTGGCAGAAGAAAACATAAAAAAAAACCCACAAAAATAACCCAAACCCTTTAATGATGAAGTTTTCTCCAGCAATGGAAAATAACATTGTCACATTAGTGTTATCTTTGTAACCTCTTGGTGTGAGATAGCCCTCCTTGTTTCACAGGGAGGAGGACAGTTCTTACGAATTTTCTACAGGGTCATTGAATGTGCAAAAAGTTTCCACTTTATAGACATCTGTATATACTTATCAGGTAACTCTACCTGTTTTGTATTATTTTCCATCCTCCCTTCTCTTTTTTACTTACGCCCTCTGCTCAACACCACACAGGACCTCCACCAGCGCAGTATCTGCAGTTCCGTTCTGTTTCCCCCACTCCTCTTTATGCTGAATAGAATCACGCTGTTATCTTCACTTTGACTTTTTAATTCACTAACTTGTTTTATTATCCTCCACTGCCTTTCTCCATTTTATTTCAAGGCTATTAAGATTAGATTTAATTTCTGTTGATTTCCTGGGTTTGTTTGATCTATGGAGTTTATCAGCTCATATTTTTTTCTTAGTATTTCTGCAACTCCATGTTATAGATTGACATCAACTTGTTCATCTTCCACCTAAACAATTTCTGAAAATGCTAACATTATATGTATTTTTACAGGCTTGTTATATGCCTGTCTCATTCCTTTGAACTGCTGACTAACACTTGCTTCTCCAGTTTCCACTCTTGGCTTAAGACAGCTGAACATGTGCAGCCGGGCAAGTCTGGGTATTTTAAGAAAGTCTTCAACCATTCCCAGTTTTGTCTCAGCAAGTGTATTCATTATCCAAGAATTGCCTGCATGGCCTGGTTCTGATTTTTTTTTCCCTTTTTTTCTTTAATTTGAACAAGTTTATAATTCAGGTTTCATTTATCAAAGTTGTTCCAACCTGCTTCCACACTAGCTGCATTATACTAGCCCTTTTGTTTTGGGTTAGTTGAAATATAATTATAACCTGAAGGTATTTTTCCATACCTTCTGTAGAACTTTTCCTATTACTGTGGCAACACTAAAAGGCAAATAAACAGCATGACTTTATTACACCAACACCTTACAAGCAAAGTAGGAGACAATCCGGCCCTGAAAACTTACTTTCCAGATAGACAAAAGCAAAGGAAAATATGAACTCGACTCCACAGTTACATCCATTAAGTGCTACATGTTATCAGCACAGGTCATTCAGATGGGGTAAGAATCACCTGGAGGACGGCAAGGTGTTGTGGTTTAACCCAGCAGCTGGCAACTAGAACTGTGCAGCCGCTCATTCGCTCCCCCTCCCTGCCCAGTGGCATGGGGAGGGCAATGAACAAAAAATAAAACTCATGGGTTGAGATAGAGACAGTTTAATAAGACAACAAAAAAGGAATAATCGTAATGGATATGCAAAACAAGCTATACACAACAATTTTTCTCACTGTCCAACGACCAGTTGCACAGCCAGTCCCTGAGCAGTGACTGCAGAACTCGTAGAAACTTCAAACTCATGGAAAAAGGAGGTGTTTCCCGCCCCCCGCCCCCCCCACCCCCCCCCGTATCTACTGAACATGAAGTCTATAGTATGGAATAATTCCCTTGGATAGCTTGGGCTAGCTGGCTGTGCTCTGTCCCAGCTCCTGCACACCTGCTCATCAGCCAAACATGGGAAACTGGAAAAAGTCCTTGGTTTCTTAGCAACGTCTAAACCCATCAGTGTATTATCAACATTACTCTCATACTACATGCAAAACATAGCAGCTACTGGGAGGAAAATTAACTCTATCCCAGCTGAAACCAGGACACAAGGTGAAGAATGGCACATGAGAGCAAAGGAGAAGATCAGCAGTTCATTTGGGACAGAGACTGCAGAGCTGCACGTTGGTCAGAAGGGAAAAATATAGAAAGAAAGTTCAAGCAGTTTTGTGCTGGCTTATAAGCAGGAGTAGATTAGAGTGGGAAAAACAGATGTATGAGAATGTTTTTATTGTCACAGGCGATTTCCCACTGCTCAGTTGAAGATACAGTGATAAATGACAACAGCTGTAGCTGGATACGATGCCCCTATCTCCAGATCACAGTGAAAGCAGAGAGAATAAAGTAGGAGACATCAGATGTGGTTGCTCTGGCTTTGTATCCAGGACTGGCCTCTGTCAGAGGCAGAATATCAGCGTAGCTGGATCTCTGGGTTTTGCTTTCTTATCTCACGAAGGAACTAGTTCAGAAGGCCTATCTCCTAGATATCTCATTTCCTTGTTTTTCCTTCTTTTCTCCCTCCTTCCTAAAGGGGGAAATAGCAAAGGTAGGGAGTCATGCTGTCTTCAAGATTACTCAAAAAATAAATTTCACAGGACAGCTTGTTTGAAAAGATAAGCTGATCTAGAAAGAGGATTTTTCTGGAAGATCTGCGCCAGACAAAATAGTATGAAACCATCTAGTAAAACACCAATCAGACATCCAACAAATTAAATAGGTTAAACAGTAGTTTGTCATTGCCTTCTGGTGAGGGTATGCTTATTTCCACCCACTATTATGTCTTCACAGGGTGAAATGAAAATACTGTGCAATATTTTGTCTTGAATATGTTGCTTTCTGTCACTGATCTTTAAAATTACAGTCAAAAATGAAAGAAAATTTATGATTTCTTTTACAGAAAGGGACCATATCCTTTCAATAACTGTGAAGTATTTTTGGAATCCAAGCTTACATCCTAGAGCTAACACTTACCATATGCTAAATAAATAACATCATACTAACTTTAATGCTTTCAAAGAACATGCAAAATTCTTACAGCTAGTGGTATATATCATGAAGACTGAAATATCCACACACTTTTTTTTACATTAAACTGGAAGTTTATATATTAGATATGGTATACATAGAGAAGAGGATGACCTTGATCACAACGCCACTGGTGAAAAAACACAAGTGTTTTTAGAGATAACAAAAGCTGTTTTCTCGATGTAATATCTGCTCCGTGTCCCTACAGAACTCATTCACAATATGCTTTCAGACACACTTATACAAATGTATATACCTGGTGAATTACAGAAGCGGCCTGACAATACCCAGCACATTGAATACGGTATGTCAGGTTTAGCAAATCACTGGTTTGACCCACCATGACAAGGATCTTTCTCCCCCACACCAAAACAAATTACATCTATCCTTCCTGACATTTCTTGTTAAAGCCTATAAGCTAAATTTTTTCTTTATGTTTTGGTGACAAATTTTTTCCAAGTGCTCTAAAAAACACTGTCAAAGTTTTCTGTAAGCAAAATTATTTTAACTTGATTTAGAAAACTATTTCCAATTTCTAGAAGCAATATAAAGCCTTCAATATAATTTTTAAAACTTTGCATTTCTGGTGACAGATATTACAACAATAAAAAATTAGTTCAATCATTATAACAGTATTTTTGTCTTAAAAAAAAAAAAAAAACATCAAGCAGTTACTCATTTTTCCTTTAAGTTCATCTATCCAGCTCTAACACGGACATATTTCCTACCTGCATGACTTGTTCAAATTTTGAACAGGTGTCAGCATTCCAGAATAAAAACACTAAAACATTGTTATGGTCATGGAAGCTGTCAACTATAAACCTCCACTTAAAATTTTTTAAAGTTACAACAGTGTTCATTTACAGTCAACTTATGGGAAAAGGACCTCTATCAAGAGTGTTTGTAAAAATATTAACTGTAAGTACTTGTAAGCAATAGAATAGTTCTGAAGTGTGCAATTACTATATGCTTTAATATTATCATAAATTTAAATAGAATAAGCATTTAGGAATTAGGGTTTCTATCCTTCATTACCCGAACCAACGGATTTATAAAATAAGAGCTTCCTAGTCTTACTGTATTTGAAGACACAAACTATATTTAAACCATGCATTACAGAAGCATAATTCATTTCTTAAGACAACTCCAGAGGACTCGCTCATTCAAGCAGAAACTCTGATTTTTTATTTTTTTTTCTGGTCTTTAGATTGCATATGCTCTCCCCTTCTTGGTCAGAAAAGACTACAGCTGGATCTCTCAGACACAGACTGCTCAGGCTTGAAAGTCATAACGTACTCATTTGCTCTTGAATACTTCAGGAAGAACGAGCATCCTTCACGCTGGGTTTTCTTAGGGACCATGTAACAGTTAAAGCAAGAAATGTGAATTCTTTTTTAAATAAATAATAAAAGTTTCACTTTTGTTACAGAGATCAATGAAAAAATAAAAACATGTAATAAAACAAGAAGCTGCCCGAGAAGTCCTGCCAATGTTTCATCATCATTCAGATTGCTTTAGGTTTCCACACAGTCTTGTAAACTTTTTTCTCCTTGTCTTTTCTCTCACTTCTAAAATGAATGATAAAAAAAAAAATTCCCACTTTGTTCACTTCAAATCTTGGCCCCACGACTGAAAGAAAATGTTACTTACAAAGACATACTGCAGCAGACTTCACTTTCTTTTCTGTTCAATACACTGATACTACTGACATTACGTCACAGTACCGTTTGTGGTGAACAGGTTTAAGAAACAGTAATATTAGTATGAAACTATCAAATCTAGCATCTATGTCCCTTTTCCTCGCCTGCTAAATGAACTATAGGTTGTTATTCAAGCTGCTAAAAAAAACACATAAGCATTTAAGAAAAATTGTCATGAAGCATTAGTCACCAAGCATTATGCTGTAGAAATAGTTTCTATTTCCCAAATTCCAGTCAAAGCAATGTATCATTCAGTTGTCCATCTGAAACAGTCTCTCTCAGCTGGGGGGAGGGACAGAACAGGGACACTACAAACCACACCTCTCAAGCACCAAGCCTTCAGCAACAACTGCCAACCTAGAACATGCGAATGGAAATTCATGGAGCAGCACTGAGCAAAGTCTGATCTGATTCTACAGATATTTTCTAAAACTCTGAAAGCCAACAAGTCATAAAATCCCATTAGGTAAGTCATACTTCACAAAATCTCTACATTGCTTTCATCTCTTATCCCCAGGTAGATAGAATCATAGCATTGTGTTCAGGCAGGACCCTTTCAGCTTTGAAAGAAAGATTAGAATACAGGTTTTGTACCTAGACAGGTTTATTGGAATATTAATGCAAGATCTGTGCAACCAGCACCATCATTATACTAATGATAGCCCTAACGGTGAGCAAATTTTTAGTTCAGATGGTCAGTCTGCCCTAGGGGAAACTGAATTCACCGTTCCTTTCCTCCACACTCCTTCTAGATGCTGCGCAGACCAGTCTCACAGTAGAGAAAAATAGTCTACACCTGTCAATAAGTGCATTTCAAAGTGGGGCATGTTTCCTTTCTAAACAGCCTCTTGTGTTGTCTGAGCACAGACTCATTTCTGTCTAAGGGTGATACTCTTTACCAGGTTCTAAATAATTGCCCTTTGGGGAACAAAAAGGGGGGGGACACACTGTGTCTTGAAACCTCTTTCAAGGTGTACTACAGGGAAGCTATCTGCATTCTCTGGTTCAAATGACTTCCACAGACTGACACAAACTCCATAAATAGAGGCTTTCAAGTAGAAGCAGCACAACGGAGACTGCACAAACAAGCTACTTGATGGCTAACACTTAAAAACACATCCTACTTCAGGTTGGCCATAAGTGGGGAACTACTAATTGTATCAAGAGCTTCTGGCATACTGTCAGTGAAGAGCTTAGGAGCAGTTCAGGATGTGCTTGTCTGAGTGACTAAAAGAGCTTAAACAGCCCACATACCCCGCTTCAGGATCTAAATTTATTCTCTATTCACCAAACATGTCTAAAGAGCTGTTAGGAGTCCACTAGTGCCCACCATAAATCAAAACTAGAAGCAACGTCTGAACTCCTCTGACATCCAGCTGACTTGGAAACGCTCAAGCCCACTGTTGGGATCCACTCACAGCCAACTATTCACTGTTCTCTGGTCCCAGACCAACTAACATTTAAATTTTGGTTAGGGTCACCGACAGCTGAGCATTTCTTTGGGTTCATACTTACTTGATATAATTGGTAGCATGCTCATGGGCTATTTGTATCCTGTGCCTGTGCCTACAGGTGACAGAAGGAAAGCCAGACATCCCAGATGTATCCCACAGGTCTCTTTCCAAGGGAGCTCTCACTCAGTTGGTTGCAAGGCTCTTTATTTCACTCTGCCCTCGAGGCTAGAACACAGGCTGAAATACATCCCAGTGTATTTATACTTAAATGCTGTCTACTTGCAGATTCTAGTCTTTTACTTATGTTCAACTTTGTTGATTTCACCTCCTTGCACAATACCTTGGAGTTTAATTAAGATCAATAGTAAATGATATAGCATGTTGCAGTTATTTTACAGAAGGCAAGTTGAAAAAGCTTGAGAAAAATCCATAGAAATTAAAAAGCAGCTTGTTTCTTGTTTCGGTTGTCTTGTTTTGACAGTACCTCCAGCATTTGCAGGTTTAATTTCTCTTTCAAGCTAGAGGCATACAGCAAAATGCCAAAGAAAAACATTTTGTCCAGTTCAGCTAGTCATTTTGAGGTAATTACAGTGCTGAATGTTCAGCCTAAAGTTTTCCAGATAATTAGAGGTTTAGGTTAGCTGTCTTTCGTTAGTATTCCAATAACCCCCAAACCACACACAGAACGACATTCCCTGGGTTAAACAGATTTTGTCATATAGCCTAGTACACCTATAGCTTTCCTAGAAATCCAGGTAAATAAACTAAACTAGTTACTCTGGGTTAGAGAATGGCTCTGTGTGATAAAGTATGATATTAAGGTATTTCTGAGGCCAGAGAAATCAGTTATTCTGCACGATGTCAGACTTGGCTTCAAATGGAGCACCCTCCGATGCACTTGAGTACATGCTGCATGAACCCAGGCACAAAGACCAGGCAACGTTGCTCCTGAAAGGACCCTTTGCAAAGCACCAAATCATTCCAGTACGCCCTTATTGTGCTTGTTAGCAAGCCAACATCTACTATCATTCCAGAGTGAAATTAAAGACAGGAGCAGAACTTCTGGTCTCCATCCCAATACCTTCGATTTTCCATGACCTGTGTATAGCAAGGATCCTATGCATCTGTTATGCATACAGATCTAAGCAACTTTTCACACACTCAAACTTTAGCAAGGTATCAAAGCAGAGCAACAAGAAGAACATGCGCAGATCAGGGTAGAACTAAGAATTGCTTTTGTTTCATACAATACCATTCATTTAGTCAAAGTCCGTTGCTTAAACAAAATAAAGTACTCCATTATGTTTTGATCTGTTTCAAACAAATGCTTTAAATAACACTGAAATAAACATTTTCAGCTACAAAATTTTGTGTTTTTAAAAAATGACAAAATATTTCAAATATTTCAATTATTCAGCACTTAAAAGAAAGCAATCCAGTGAAACAAACTTGCAGACAGCTTCAGATTACTTAAATGCACCCCCCACCTTTAAAATATCTGCTAAGAATTTCACCTAGACCTAAATGAGAATAATGTCAAGGTATAGAAGTTTTGCACTTTGTCAAAATACTGAACTCACTATCAAAGTATCACCACCATGAGCAGTAGAGGAGGCTAAAAAATGGCAGCAGTGCAGCAGCTACCTAGTTCTAAGTCTCTCTTTATCAAATTAAGAGCCCAGTGCTGCACCACTGATTTAACGAATACTTTCATCTCTTGCGTTAATGGCATCTTTTCAGCTCTCTGAAGAAACAATAATATATTATGGATTCACAATCAAGAAATGCACTGTGACTGCAAATTCAATTTCATATATCCCTCTGCATATAATTAAGAATTAAATTCCTTGCACTGTATTTGAGCTATAAGCAACCCTCTGAGGGTTTTTAAATGAGCTTTAATGATCGCTCCACATGAGGATTTTGAATACTAACAGTATCAAAGAAATAGCTCTATAAAATATGCCAGCTCCACAGATCTTTCTCATAATATAATGTTATTGGTATCATTGTGAAGAGCTACATCATCCTATGGGCAGAGGTCGGTAGGACAGTATCCATTATAAAAAGCAAACATTATACTGAAGACAAAATTGCAAGTCTCATTAGTATTTCCTGCTGATACACCTCTAAGGCTGGAGTCCAGCCACCCCTTCCCTGTTTACTTTGTCGTAAAAACATTCACCCCAAGAGATGTATATCAAATACGACTGAACATCCAAATAGCATTTTCATAGTACTCTAGTCCGCCCATGTTCAAGGACAGCGTAGCTTCAGTAACTGTGCTCCCCTTCTCTGGATGGGGGGGGGGGGGGGGGGGGGGGCACGGGGAAAAAAAACAAAAAACCACACACATCAAGAGACAAACAAAAAAAACAAACCCTGTTCACAATGGCTGTAACACCACCTGCTATCTGAATACTCTTGGTTATTCACCATGCTAGTTTTTCTAACATTGTATTTCTTTCAGTCTACTCTTTACAACACACAACAAGTGAACACTTGTGAAAATAAAAAAAAAATTGATGCACATTAGAATAGTTCATTTAGTTCACTATGATATTTACTCCAATTTAGCTCTAACCTTGGTCCCACTCCAACTTCTCTAAGAAGCAGCCAACACAGCCCTGGGTAGAGCTGCCACCCAGAGGGCCCCAGGCAGGCTGAGGGAACAGACCAGCAGGAACCTTATGAAGTTCAGCATGGGCGGATGCAAGGCCCTGCACCTGGGACAGAAGAACAAGACAAGCCGGGCACCATCACACTGGGGAGAAGCTCTATGGAGAAGACCCTGGGTGCTGCCAAGCCTTCCGAACTTTCTAGGCATACCAAGGTGGTGGGCTTTACCGACCAACTTGGGCTTCCCCAGTCATCCCAGCCTCCACACATACACCCCGCTCAGGCTTCAGGGCTCACCAGCCCAGGCATCCCAGCCTCAGCAAGGGCTGCTGCATGCACTCCTCCTGCCACACCAGCTTTCCTCAGAGCTAGGTTCTGCAGCAACCCCAGCCCCTGAGGGCTGAATGGCTGTCCTCCCCACATTACAGATACCCACAAGCTCTGTAACTTTGTTCAAGACCAAAGTCAGATTTCTGAATGAAATTCATGTTGGGGAGAGGACCAGAGACCTCTATATTCACAATTTCATTCTCAAAATAGGGTTTATGCAGATGTATTTTCAACCTCTTCCTACCTCTAGGAAGCACCTACCTGGTGCAAGACAAAGTGGCACCCGTAACGTTTCATAATTTTGAGTGCTGAAGTTGATTTAAGCTCCCTAAGATTTCATGATCAATTTTAATGTACTTCCCCCTTCTTTTCCTCATAAGAATTTACAGCAGAATTGAACAATATGAGTAAAATTTTCACTAGCCTGGTGCTTCAGATTTTATCATCAAGACCACAGCTGATACAATGAATGTTTGATATAAAACAACATCCAAAGGCATGCAGTTCCCTAAAACCGATTTTTTAAAACATAAGGAAAATAGAAGTGTGGCTCTTTGAATAATGCATAGCCTCATGTATTTAAGGTATTATAGAACTTTCCTACTAAAGAACAATTTACACAAAACACTGAAGCCTTGGCTTAAAACCAGTGTACCCAATAAAATACACAACCATATATTATAAAGAAGGCTTTTCGTCACTAGAAAAGGAGATTTCCCCGAAAGCACACTGGAGGCAAAGATGTCATCACATCGATTTAAATTATGTTCCTTGCAAACTCTGCACCTCTAAAAGATTGTTTTGGTTTGTTGCAACACTTCCCTCATTATCTTTTATACATTGGCCAATACATTAAAAAAAAAAAAAAAAAAAAATGTGGAGTCTTGAGTTGATTTTAAAAATCAATAGAGGCCTCCAAAGCCAATGAAGATGAACATCCCCAGACAAAGCCATCCCTTTATCTTCAGTTTTACAAACAAAATTCCCAACCAATTTTACTTTTGGTTAGTGTTGGCACATTCTGGGCGCTGAGTGACAGGCTGGGCAGCAAGACAGCATTACTTGAAGAACCACTGCTGCCAGTGCCCTGCACACCAGAGCAGCAGGACCTGAACACAGCTCAGCATAGCAGCAGCCAATTTTTGGGACCTAGTTATACTGAAAACCCTGAAAAACGCCAACATCAGAAACTCTCCAAAATTATACACTCTACCTCTGATTTTATAGCTCTCTATATCATTTATTGTTCTTTACAAAAAATAGTCTCTTTTCTGAGGGCACTTGCATCCAAACAGAAGTCCAATTTTCACATAATCCAAGTTGAAATGTAGTGAATGCAGCACTCCCACAAAAATCAATATTCAGCCACCAGGATGTTTAGTTTTACATTGGGCTGAATGCAGTATGAGCTGGGCAAAACCACACGTCTCACAGCTCTGCAAGAATGTAGGTATAGGTCAGATTATTTCAGAAGAGACTTCATGAACTTGAGCATATTTAATAAAAGTAATACTACTTTGACTAAACCAGTACTTCTAAGCGTTTTAGACAGTATTAGAAAGCATTCTTTATTTAGAAGGTGATATGTTTTGAAGATTTGTCTTCACACTTTACATTGTACTAAAATTAATGTATACATCTTTGAATTATTTTTCCTCATTAGAAAGTGCATAGAAACCCTCTTCTGCTTCAGCTTATTCCAGAAAAGTTCTTCACAAAGGCATCTGAATTCCCCAGTAAGTTCTTTCACAGCATCTCAGATACAGAATCCAATGTCAAGGATCCAGTCCAGAAAACAACATCTAGAGTCATAATACTTGTTCTGTTCTGCACCACCCCACCCCCCCCAACAGCGATCTTCAATTTTCTATACGGAAACATACGCAGACTCCAGACTGTGTTCCTGTGTGCTCAGTAGGGTTCTGTCTCCAGTAATGGGGAAAATGGAGGCAGCAGCTTAACTAGCATTCACGGGGTGACACGATGAACTTCTGGGTAATTAAACTGATGCCAGCCTCCTCCTCTATACTAATAATTCCCAGTATTCCCTGCATCAGGGGAAGGGTGCAACTTCTGCGAGAAATTAATGGGATTTACAAAACATTCATTATGTATTATTTTCTGCAATGTTTCTGGATATGTTTTCTGCAATTGTTTTCTGCTAGCGAGATGTACACTATCTCACAAAAAAAATGCTTTCCTATCACCGTCCTCACACTTTTCTTCCCCCAGTATTACACATGACTTTCTTCCTTATGGCAGTTGGCTGAAAGTTAAAATTTGTGATCAAAATCACTAATATATCAGAAAAGTAATGCTACAGCTACCAGCAATAAAATTACTGAATATATTTTAAATTCAGAATATTCTTTCCAGCACAGAGGATACTAAGATTAATTTTGTTTTCTAATGGTGGATGGAAGGGAGCTTATTTACACAAACAGATATATTGGTAGCATTTGTTACTCAAAAATTTACAAATATTCCATTAAACAGTATTATGTTTTTTTTTCTGTAAAGCTAAAGCCAAGTAAATCATGTAACTCCAAGACAGTTCATATTAATGAAGAGAAGACTAGAAGAGGACTAATTTCCCTGCTGCAGAAGTCAGTTATAACATACTCTCTAGATTTATGAAGCCTCCTGTCTGGAAACCAGTTAAGACTTTTTTTTCCCCTCCCACTCCTGTCAAGGTATGTACAATAATCACCTTCCTTTTACAGCTAACCTCAGTCTCCTAATTTGTAGCCTAAGTGACTTCATTGGCTGCTTATACAAATTCATCCTCACTGTCAGCTTCCTTCTCTCTTTTCCTTTTATTTAACCCTGCTGCATATTAACAAAGAGCAATGGCATGCCTAGACAGGGTCAATTTTGCTAGGACAAACAAAATCCAAAATCTTCATGTCTTAAGATACCTTCAGAAATGGGGGATGAAAAAACAGCTTTGACTTCGTCATTTCAACAGCAAGCACATTACGGCAAAGACTTCAGCTTCTGTGCTGGCATTAGCATTTCAACCTCTCGTGCCAGATTTCTCACTCGATGCATCTTAGGATCAGTTACCTCTTCCACAATGTCTACAGTATTAACAGTACATACTTTTCCTACGATTTAGCAGTGCAACAAGGTGAGAAGCCACATTTCACAGTAGTTTCCTTTATTCTTAAGGGAACAACCTTGCGCTCTATACTGTTAAATTTCACTTGGCTCTACTAATACAGCCCTTTTTCTAAACACCAGTGCTCTGTAAAACCAACGACTGTTTTGGCTAACAGCTTTGTATCAACAGTAAATGCCCTCCAACCCATCCCATTTTTCAGTCCAGGTCATCTATAGAAGACAGGTAAGACCCCAAACCTGCTACAAAAATCGCGTGACAGAACAGAAACTATTTCAGACCTCCCTAGACTTCTTCAGCATCTTTCCATATTAGCTTATCTAGAGGATCTATCATATTTGTCAAAAATTAGAATGAAGCATTAAACATTTCCCAATACTACTGATTTTTAATTAGCAATCCAAGACTGAAGTCTTTTTCTGGTGGCTCTTCTAAATCCTTAGGGCAAAGTCTATTATCTCAAATGGATTTTTCACAGTAATACTAAATTGAGCATCCCAAATTTGTAGTACATTATTTTAGCTCAATTTGATAAGCATTTTTGATCAGCAAGCCTCAAAGTGTTGTTAATGCATTAGTCAAAATACTTACTAAACCTATCTAGGGCAAAGTACATTTTAACTTAAATATTTTCAACCAGGATCAAAACGCTACATACTGTTTCCCCCTATAAAGCAAAAATAAGCAAGCTGATCAGGGGTTAGACTAGAAAAGCCCAAAGGCTCCTCCCAGCCTAAACCACGCACGATTTATCATCAATGATTAAACAAAAATCTATTAGCACCTTACCCACAAAAGGTGGATTCAACAGCATTGAGCCCTGATTTCAGCTGCAGCCTTTTGCACCAATCACTTTAAAAAAAACTGCAAAAAACACAGCAAATCAACCCCCCAAAATACTATAACACTGAAGAAACATTGCTGTCCAAAGCAACTGCTGTCCCAAGTTGCATAGGAAGCTTGTGCATTCAGTCCAAGTCTCTCACAATCAATAGCTTTAACTCCAAAACGTTATTACCCTCTGCTGATTTTTAAGGTGACTGAGATGAATACCAGAAGGGTATTTTGAATGCAAGGAAGCACTACCCTTGTGAGCCCCTTACATGTCTCACCTGCCAATGGTGTTGGTTTCAGAATCAGATCCACATTTTGCTATTCACTTGCTGTTGCAGAGTCAGTCAAACAAAGAGCATAAAGTTAAATCATAGGTTTTGCTTCAGGTTCTTTCTAAACCTTGCAGTCTGAACCAACTGATGTCAGTCTTCAAGAGGCTCTCAGCCTGTGCTCTAGAAATAATAGGTGCACAGGACGTTACAGAAGGCTCAAATGAGGGAAGAATAGTACTACCAGCCATTAGGACTGGCTCCCGTAAGTAAATCATTACCCCAGATGCCTCCAAGAGCTCTTTCTTCACAGTGACTGCCAGGGTGCGTACACTGCATGGTACCTCTTGTTGAACAGGGGATTTTGAGCAACTTGTTTTAAATACACACAAAAAGCACACAGTTCTGTGTCTCACACCTAGACGTCTATAGGCTTACGTGCTGTACCTTCCCCAACTAAAATAAAAATTGGCATTTTTCCTCTACGTTTTGCTGTAGTTACTACTTTTCTCCATACCTTCATCTTTGTGGAATAACAAATTCTTCCCTGATGTCTCATACACATCTGAGAAGAGCAAGTATTTACTACATAACTATGAACACAGAGGTAAAGGGCATCAAAGCTCATCTGATAACTATGCTGGCTATTTCCATTTCATACACATTTAGAACAGTCCTACATACCATCAGTGTCAGGGCTGTCATGACAAACAGCAGTATTGTGCCAGAGGGTTGTGCAACCCCCTCTGGTTCCTTCATTAGTGATAGAAGTTATGCTCAGTAAAATAAGTTTACTGTACTACTACTCAGAGATGGTAGCATTCTGAACATACATCCACCCTCCTCCCCAAATACGTATGTACAGAATAGTATACAATAAAAACCAACATTTATGCACAGCACTCTGAAACACAGGAGGGCTTTTTGTTGTTAAGATGACACTGCTCTTTACCACTTCCAGAACTGGCGAGAAAGCAATTTTCCAAGTCTTTGACTTACTTTCATTGACAGGAAGGATACTGAGTCTGAGGCCTGGGGGGGTTACTCAAAAACAGTGAAGAGCTCCGGGATGGGCAACTATTAAAGCCTTTGAATCCTGAGGACAGCTGTGTCAGCCAACCTGCAACCCAGGCTTGTCGGTATTCATTATGCTGTTCTCACAGCAGAAAAGAGCTTAAATGCTTGTTAAATCTGGAATTCTTCCAGACATTAAAGTGGTATGCTGACTTGTCTAGCCTTTCAGATATGCCAGCATCATACCACCCTCTGTTTTTTATGATTATATCACCTCCTACACTGAAAAGCCCCGCATCTCGGCCACTTCTTTAATTTTTCAAAAATAAATAACATCTGCTATGCTGTTACTACTTATGGTTAGTCACACATAAATATATGTGGTATGTTATAAGAATTAAGCAATCTTTATGATAGCACTGCTTGATCATTTAAACACAGATGTTCTCCAATGACAGATCTTCATACTGACTGATCTTATGACACCAGCTCGTAATAATTTCCAGCAGCTAAATTGCAAGGGAAGACAGCTAAAATTCATTCAGTACTTTCTCAATATTCCTTAGTCACATAAGCAACTGCTGTTTTACCCTAGCCACCCAGCATGATAGTAAACGAAAAGAGATTGCAGTCAGATGCTCCAATCTGCTCCTGCCGCACTGCATCAGTATACTGCGACTTACCCCAGGCAGAGCGCCGAGCCAGGCTCCAGTTCTGACATTGCTGCCCCTCAGATTAGAGGTTACTTTTTCCTGAATGAATCCCCATACTCTACAAAGAAAAATAACGGTTTGTCTTTCATCTTCTTAGAACGGCACAACAAAACCCACCAACTGTAGCTTGCCTTCCCATGTTTTATGTTATTTTTTGATGCACACCATCTACAAGTGGACAGGCAACAAAAACCAAAGAGCATACACAGAAGAAGGTTTCCTGAATCAATATTTGGTTGCTGAATTGGAACAACTCACAAAGCTTATAGGACTCATAGGAGCAGCTTTCAGCAACCTAGTCTGAATTACTAGTTTACTGATGTGGAAGGGTGTTACACAGCTCAAAGTGAAACATATCAAGAGAGGAATGCATAATGCGAGGAAACCTCTGCAACAACATGCAGACTGAGAAACAAAATTAAAATCCTTACCTACATAGGTTCTTTCAATCATAGGCACCATCATACCAGCTAGAACAGCCATGAAAACAACCACAAGAAAAGCAACCCCTATCCCCATTTTCTCCTAAAGTAGGCATAAAACTGTGAGAGACTTTCTCTTCTTCACACAGTTAAATATAACTCAAAAATAACACATGCCCATACTACAACCCCTTCTCCTCCCCACCCCCTTACATATTTCAGAAAACATAACCACCTGGTAGTCAGCTGAAATAATTATTTCTGGTGCCACCTGCTCATGCATTGCAACTGCTTCACCTGTTGGCTTTAACCTCCTCTAGAACACCTGATATGGCCTGAACCTGTCCTGGAGATTAACCTTTTCCTTTCCAAGCCTTTCACTTCTGATATATGTGATCTTGAATTAGCACAATTACATTTTGAGTCTGTAAAAGAAAATATTTGCAAGTGATGATTCCAAGTTCAGATTGGATAAGGACATCCTTATTTTGGGTAAGGATGTTGGACAAAATACAGTATAACCATGTAATAAAGCACAGAAATAATATTCAGAGGCCTTTGGTCTGCATTTTTTTGTTGTTCTTGGTTTCATTCCACTCACAATCAACCACGAACTTTGGAAAGTATGCAGGATAATGTCACAGAACAGTATTTTGAAGTGAAGAAATACTGATCACTGAATGACTGAGTGCTCTGGCCATGTTCTCAGTCTTAAGTGCATCTGCCAGGCAGGTGGCTGAGCTAGAAACAGAAACTTCCTTAAGTCAGGTTAATCTATGATACAAAACTGAAGACCCCTTCACCCCCACTCCCCAAATTAGGCTTGAACTTACCGAAATACCCATACTTATGTGCCAACGTACATTCAAAGTAAACTTCATAACTTTTTTTAAAAACAGATGCCTATTTTTAAAATACAGATAGTGGAGAACATCAGTGTAATTGGTTGGGAGCAAAAACAATTAGCTATGGATGACTAAAGATGCAAAGCTGAGAGACGTAGAATTGCTAACTAAAATAGGTTTCTTCTGTTATAAAACACTGAAAACAGTACAGTACATATTATATGGGCCTTAAAGAAGACTCCATATACCTTAGAGGAACCACAATACAAACAAAATCTTAAATGGCAGCCAACAGAACAGATAGGCAAATGAAACAGAAGTAAACTGCCAGTATTTATATATTACAAGCTACAGTAGCCCATCAGAAGCTTGTCATTGGTGTTTGGCATGCTCTTCCTCACATTTGCCTACTAATTTCTTTACCTTTGACATCTCTAACTGATTAACAGATTTTACTTGTGCTGGCTGCTCTGTTCTTAAAAATGGGATTCTGTTGTGCAAACAAACCACAAATTAAACAGACACCATGCAACACCCATTCATACGGGTTACTGAAATGAAAGCGCGTGCCATTGGGCTGTATTGCATCCCTTTTCTGTAAAGATTCCCTATCACTAACTGGTAGGTAAAGGACCCAGAGCTGAAGGGGAGCCAAAAGCTACGGGGCTCCATTTCCCTGTGTGAAGTGGAAATGGATCCATGCCCAGCTGCCCTATGCCATGCTGTGAAGTTTCCTGTAAGAATCACAGAGGCACGACATGAGCTTGTTTGACAGTCAGCAGCATAAAATTCTCCTGAGCCACGGGCACTGAGGAACCACATGAATTCCAGCAATTGTGTACCAGACAATTCTCCTCCCAGACATCTCCCACTCTTCTCCTCAATACTCAGTGTTTTATGTTGTACAGTAGCTTTCACATGCTACTAATCACATTTATAAAAGCATGTTTGTGTAGTACATGAGTTCATCTCCTTGTAAGCTCTTTTACTAGTGACCAGCTGATATACTGCTTTTTTCATTTTATGACCAGCAACACATTTTTCAGCATTGTCACTTAATTAAGACTATTGCTTACTCTGATACACTTTTAGAGTGAAAACTGAGCCTAGGGAATACCATACCTGGGCACCGGATCCCTCTGCAAGCTGTAAAATAAACACTGTGCCTTCCCCATGCCACTGCAGAGGAGGGCACTGGCCACTTGATGAGATCAAGTCGCATCAGTGGCCATCATCCCCCAGCTGTCCAAGAGTCACAGCAAAGGCAGGAGAACAGACTCTCAGAGACGTGGTTTCTCTTCATACAGCAACAGTTTTGCTAGCAGCAAAATAACTTCCTACCAATATGCCTAGATCAGTCGCAGACAACCCCTTCCACTTGAGCAATTCACGCAGAGGGAATGGGCAATTTTTTGGAAGAAGAAAATTGTATCCAATTCCTATGATGTTTTGGGGACTATTCCTCAGAAATAATAGGTCATAGGATGCAGCTAGAGAGAGTGATGAGTTTCAGATATCTCTATAGCAACTACACTTATTAAAAAAAGAAGTAAAACCTTTTTGCATCATATAAACAGTGGTGTCTGTCTCAGGGAGTTTAGAAGGGATTTTTGTGTTGACTGCTGCATGCACATCACTGCTGCTTTTTTAAGACCAGCACTTGCATCTTCTGCCTACTAAGAAAAATGGTGTTTGGCTGCAGAGGCAAATTAAGTTTTTGCACTGGTCTCGAAACATTAGTAATGTTTCTGCTAGGTGCAGAGGAAGAGTGTCATTTAAATATAATTTAGAAAATACAATTGTTTTCTAAAAAATCTTCATTGCTGAATAGCAGACATCTGCATAAATACAACAGCACTCCAGTGAATAAAACTGATTCTCTTCCTTCCCTAGTTGACCGAACAGTGGAATATTTATTTTCTCACCTGAAACTTTATTTTTTACAACCAAGCCTTTGCTTTAATAGTGCTGGGTATTTCCAGATTCACACAGACCTAAATTTTTGCACACTTTCATGGAGGCAACTGGCAGGAAATTGTATTTATGCTAATATAAATAACATTAATAATATGCAGCTTTCATAGCTCCATACTGATGTAGACAGGATCTTTTCAGAGCTCAGCCTCACTTAAAGACCACTTTGTAAAGCAGAGACTCTAGAAACTGCAAATATGGAAGTTACAAAACATAAGCTGAGCTGCAGGCTGAATTGCCTGGGAAGCATCGCATCAGTGTTAAGTAGGAACAAACACACTAACTAAACTGAGCAAGACTCATGGCAGATCAATAGACTATACTGACCTGCAGATCAAAACGGTTTTCCCTCCATGTCAGCTCCTAGTACAAACCTTTGATCAGAAACAGAAACTACAACTGCTATTAAAGCCGTGTGACAGAAACAAAAGAGATTTCAGTCATAGGAGATTTAGGGCCACCTGTTCCAGCCAGGCTGTATACATGAGCACAGGTTGTTCACAGAAGGAACGGGCACACTTTAAAAAAAAATAAAAAGTGTATTTTTTAAGAAGTCTGGATTGTACAGCTATGTCTACTGCAGACTGCTGAGGAGACTCGGCTTTTCCGCATGGGCTTGCTAAGCCCTGAAGTTGAGCTGACTGAAACTAGAGATTACTGCCAATGGCAGCAAGTAACTTGATGTCCTCTGATTAATTTTTCTGATTTGGAGTGCAAAAGTGCTTTTAAAACTATTTCTGATGAGGGAATTCACGCACACAAACACACACCAACCCCCTTTTTGGTTTTGGGGTTTTTTAAATTCATATATCAATTTTAAAAGAGAGATCCTCCTCATAGCTTTGTTTTCAGCTATTTTAATCATCCCTGAATACCGTGCCATTTCACTGCAACAAACGAGGAATTTGATCCAGGACAGAAGATTATCTATTTCAAAGAGTATTAATTAATAACAACCTTTAATGAGTTTTAGGAGTAATAAAAAAAAAATCCCAACATTTCCAGTATATGTAATTACTTTCTCCTAATTCAATAAAAATAAATTTACTTAGAGATTTGTTATACAGAAACATACAGTAACTTCAGAACAGATTTCAAATAGACATACCCAGAGTATTCAACAAGTTCAGATACAGTTTGCAAAGTGTCTGCATTGGCCAAGAGCTCATAACTGTCTCATAACTTAAATATTTATTCAGTCTCTGAGTTTTGAAGTCTATTCTGATATTAGCTGGTTAAAATAGGTCTGTATGAGCCTCACATAGAAGGAATTTTGCCTTTAACAGCCACTCTGCCCTGTAAAGAGCTGGAATAAAAAGCACAAGTAGATTTGTTGTGGTTGACTTGTATTGCTCTACAGTATTTTGGAGACATAGATGCATTTGAATGAACTACTGTGTAATGAAACTAGATGACTTTTCTATTCATTGATGAAAGTGCCCGTAGCTCACATTTTGAATCAAGCAAAGTAGTGAAATACTAACTATTGGACAAATAAATTTAATTTGTCAGATTCTCAGAAATCGCTTAACAACATCGCAAGTCCTTAAAAAAATGTATTTTTAAATAAAAAAAAATATAAAGGTTTTTTCATCTGTCAATATGATTCTAAACAGCAGCATATTTTTAATCTGTTCTCAGAGGTGTAAGAAATACAGAAGGAACACAGACAGCATCTTCACAGATCAAAAAGAACAAGATAAAAAGAGACTGAGGATTGATAACCCTCATTCAGACAACTGGTTTTTAACTTGCCAACAAAACAAAAAGTCTCAGGTATTCTTGTTTGGAAGATAATCATTCTTAATTGTTTTCCTCTTCTCTACTTTTAGGAGGTTGAGCACCCCTCAAGAGTTTTATTGCCTTTGGTGTGGAGTTTTTTCTAGGGTTTTTTAGTCACGGGGTATGTTTGTTTGTTTCTACACACTTTCATGCATAGTGTGTTTCTTCTCAGCACAAGACATTTCTGCTTAGCAAGACAGAGTGTTTGTGAGGGGTAATCTATACTACTGTCTTAAACCATCCCAGACGCCATTTTCAGATGTCAGAATGATATTTCCACAGTTACTTTGATCCAATAATTACCAGTGGAATTTCTTTTTAGCATCATTCCTTATATGGCCCTGAAAGCAGTAAAGACTATAAAAGTTCAAAAGGCAAAAATTATCAGCACCAAAAAAATAATTAAAAAAATTAAATACTGGAAAATGTAAGCCAAAGAACACTGCTATTAACCAGGAGTTCTGGGTTTTTCTCAGGAGCACGATAATAGAAGAACAGGAAATAACCAATTATGCTGCTAAAGGCACTCCAATTTTTCTTCTATTTATTCCAAAAATGTGTGTGTTTGTGGAGGGAATTTGGTTCCAGCCCTTACTCCCTTTCACAGCTGGTATTCCTATTCCGTGCATTCTCTTCAGATTGCTGCCTTCAAGGACTCCAGGCATAAAAATATTACAGAGCAACAGCAGTCCATTTCCCAAGAAAAATTATGGGCAGAAAACCTAATCTATCTTTTCATCATATAATAACTTGTACACACATCTAGTTATTTTTAGCCAAAGTCACTAGGAATCTGTGGCTGTCAGGCTAGTTATTTTGAAAAAAACCTGTATTTGCTAAAATAAATCCATTTACAATTCTTTAAGAAAAATTTTAAGGCTATTTATTGAATCTACAGCATGTACTACCCCAGCAATGAGCTGTATGTTTAATTACCATCTTAATCAGATCCATTTACCTACTGTCTCTAGTTTATTCAATTTTCTCAAACCTCGAAGCTCAAGATCAGGAGTCAATATTAAGTAAAGCAAAGGAAAAAATATTCATCTTTCGGTAGTTTAGTCCATCACCAGCTATTGAGCCTATGACACCCATCAGAAAGGCCATATAGGATAAGATAATCAGCATGTTTTTCCAATGAACTCAAGTAACTGGAAGACAACAAAACCAAACTCATTATGCAAATTTAATCATTGCCTTTGCCTCACCTTGGTGAACTGTCACTTTCTAAAAATGCAGAGAAAAGAAAAAAAACCAATATTTTCCTCCTTTAAATATAGGTAGTTTCTCAAAAATCATAACATTGACCCTACCTGAGCCACATGGTTTGTCAAATACAGGTTTTCTGGGCCATTCCTAACCCAAACTTACTCTTAGAGCTCCTGGGAACCACATTCTCACCTGGTGCCTCTGGCCAGAACCCAGCTTCCAGCTCTTGCCTCTCCAGGGCACACTTCCACATACACAGCTCTAGCCACTGCTCATGAATCAGAGCCTCTTTTCTATTTTTCCACCACCTTGAAAACCATTTAATCACATGCCACAGCCTCTTCTCTGTTCATCTGAGCTCCATGGGTTTATGCCATTGACTGAAGCCTCCATTGATTTACCAATTACTAAACAAAAGAGTATTGAACTACTCCCTCCTTTAGCCTGGAAGTGAGAAGAGCTGTTCCAGGGAGCTCAGACCCAAACCATACCTGTAGTCAGTGTAGAAGTGATTCAACTTTGTGACTTCAGAAATCGAGATGGCAGGAAGCAGTAAAGCATGAGGGTAAATCATAAAGCTAACTTACTTGCACAGCTGTTCCAGCACTCCGCTGTTTTTCCCCTTTCTCCTACACATATACACATTTGAAGTGAACTGAAAACATGATGTATTGCAGACTTTTTCAAAGTTGAAATGTGACTGCATATGCACAACAGGTGTACACACTGGTAAAATATTCAAAGATGGAAGGATCGCATTCGTCTCTTTCACAGGAACTAAAATATATGAGGTGATTTATGTAGCTCATCTGAGCTAGTTAGGTTAAAATATTCCTCCAAACTCTCCACAGACAGTTAAAAGTCTGGAAATGTTTACAGAAATATTTCATTAGAACTCCAAGTACTAAAAATATGAAGAAGAGGGAAGAAACATAAAATAACATATCATTTACTAGACATTCCGTCACATGTCATTGTAACTTAGATGGCCATGCAAGATGCGACCACTGTTTGTATCCCTTAATCCCCTCAGTTTTATTAGCCCTCCCTTCTCCAGTGTTTCAGTGTTCCTGAAAGCAACACTTGACCTCCACAAGGAAGATCTTAACGGTGCTTCTACAGAGTTGGATTTTTGTACAGACTGTTCAGCTAATCCTACCCGTCTGCCACTTGGGCAACAGCAAGAAGTGTAATGGAAATATATATAATCACAAATCTTACATCCTGGCAATTCTTTTCAAATACTGAGCTTTTTTAATGATTTCTTTTATTAATGACCACAAGCAACATACATGCACAAAGGTAAACATAACAGAAAAATAATTTGTGAACCTGTTTTGAGCAAATATTGATCATATGATATTTGTTTATGAAACTTTTTTCTTGCAAGAGTATTTTATTTCAAATGCTGAAAATACCATACAAATTTGTATAGCATGGAGGAAAATCCCAATAAAAAAGTACCATTGCCATCCAGAAAAACAGCAATAATTTTCTAGTACATATATGTTGCATATAAAACTATGTGCTACAGTCTTACTACTTATTTAGGTCAATAATTTGTATTCTAAGTTAATTATAATATTGCTTATGGTGCCACTATTAAAATTCCTCATACTACACACAATGTTTTCTATGATAAATTACACATACATTTGTTTCTGTGATAAATCACACATACTTTTGTTTTACATAGCTATATATGAGAAAATAGTAGACAGTGCAATAACAGGAAGTAATTTTCTTATTTTTAAGAACTTTCATTATGGAATCTTTCTGTCAAGTTTTACCTGCCAACAGCCTATTTGGAAATACAAGGATAATGTATTCTTTTATATTTTGTCCTTGGTCACTTTTTCTTGTTTAATGACAAGATCCTTCCAAGGAATAAACTTCAAGAGAACTGTGACAACTCATTTTGTACCCTATTCCTTGTCTGCTGTGTAATTTCATTAATATTTTGTCCAAGTATGCCTTTTTTTGTATAGCAACAGCTTCCTCCCAAAGATACCTTATAATATTTCCACTGCCAGAAATTTAAGACAGATGATTTATTCTGTATCCCTTTTTTTTAAGATATACCTGATGTCAGCAATTTTTTCAAACTGGGGGATGTTTGCCTACTATTCACAAATTGAATTACCCTTCCTTGATATGGAACTGTCTTTTACATTATTTTATTTTGCAGTTTCAAGTTTTCTTTCTGCTGATTTTTGCTTTGCTTGCTTATTTAAGTCTGCCTGCCATCTTTTGATGATGTGTCAGCATGTCTCATCATGAGAGAAACAAACAACAGTCAAGAAAAAAGGCAAATGCAGCTTCAGTTCACACTTTGAATCAAGTTAAGGCGTAGACTTCTTGTTTTCCTGCCAAGATTAAATCCTTCTAGTAGCAGATGAAACAAAAGTGACTCGACCCTCACTTACATTCCACCTGTAGCTGGCTCTGGATCCTCTCCCACCCCCTTCAGCTGATCTGGGAGAAAACAAGTCATAAAGGCAAGACACATTTGCTCCATGGTTTTACAAAATGTGCCATCCTGGAACCACACGAATGAATGTTTGCCTCATTAAATGTACTTACCTCCTGTATTCTGGGCTGGCTCATTCTTGGCACCTACTGCTGTCGCTGGTTTGAGCAAGAGCTGTCAGCACTTCATGTCGTTCCCAGCAGCACAGCTGCACCACGCTTGGCCAACACTCGCCACACCTTTAACTGCGCACCCCTCGGGAAGCGTGATTTCCAGCACCCGCTCTCCCACGCTCGTACTCCTCGCAGCCACATCCCTTCACGCCCCAGTGCTAACCTGGCCACCTCCAACTACTGCCCTACTGTTCAGCAGCACTGGCGGTTGTGCATGTTCAGTGTTTCAGGGTGGTTTTGCAGATTAGTTTGGCAGCACTAGAACAGCTGAAACTTCATCATTCCTGCATAGCATCAGCTGCAAAGAGACCTAAGGAGAGGCAGCTAAACAGGGTTGTGAGTAAATACCGAGCAACAGGCAGACACTGACGCACTCAACTAGGTTTTATTAATCATATCCCAAAACAAGGTTAAGAATGTGAATGTGTCTGTGCACAGATAGGTCTCAGAGGTCATTAATTCAGCCAATATCTACATTTGAATAGAAGAGTCTGCTCAGAAAACTGAAATACTTGTAAGCCACCAATTACTATTATCCTAAGAGTAATCATATGAAATGACCAGTGTGAACAATCACTCATGTTTGACAGGGGTGTTTTTCATATTGTCTAAAAATAACAACATTGACTTCATGTTTACAGCAGGCCTAAGCATTTCAGTCCCCAAGCAATTCACACTGCTTGCAGTTATATTTAGACCTGCTCTCAAAAACCCAAAGCGTACTCTTGCTCTCCATCACCACCTCAGACATCAGACTCCCCTCCCTCTCCCAGCTAGAGACTCTACTGACAAAATATCTGCTTCTACTGGAGTACAGATCCTTCTTGACAACTGCCATTTCTGCTGCAGACGTGGTCACAGCATAAGCTGCATTTCCCTCCTGTTTCTCATTTCCCAGGCTGGCCTTTTTCTGCTCTCAGGTCTCACCTGGCTTGGTAACAAGGCCTTAGGAGCACAGGTTAGACAAACTGTCCTGTGCAAGAGTTCAGCTGATCTGGAAGCACCAACTCCCACCAGGTTTCTTCATCAAAAACACCAAGAAGAATTTTTTGATAAATGGATCAAGGAACAAAACAATGTGATGGTAAAAGACCATCACAAAGGATGTAGAAGCAATTTAGCAAAGTTGTTCCTGGGTAAATAAGAAGAATGGAAAGTTGTACCTGCTGTATTTGTGTAATTAAATCCAGAGTTCAGATCACAGCTTAATTTCAGAGAAGTGGAGGAACTGTACAAGCGTGGCAATTCTATAACAAACTGGAAAACCCAGGCCTTATGTTGCGGCACGGTGAGGTAAAACCTTTGAAAGACTTCACTCAATCTGTTTCTGCAAAACTGTAGATCTTGGGTGCTTAACTTTCTGTTACGTCCTGTTTCTGTTGTGAATCTAGACTTAAGTGGGTTTCTCCCACCCAGACAGGTGATTTTGGAAGAAGGCTGCCCAGAGAAACCAACCAGAGGAAGAGAGCCATCCAAACCTCGCACATTGAGACAGATAGGGAAATTTCTCCTGGAAGGCAGTCACATCTGCAGCCTTGCATTGCTCATTCCAGTTTTCTTTTTCCAAAGCTTCACTGCTCCTCGTACCCCTTCTCCTCATCTAATTTCTCTTATTTCCATCTTCGTCTCTAAACTTGTAACATTAGAAAGGTATCTGCCATTCCTCAGCTGCTGGTATTTCCAGTATGATGCATCTTTCAATCATTGCTGGCTCTGTTTCGTCTAGTTTGATTTAAGCACTCATAGGGGCCCATTATTATTATCATGCAATAATATAATTGAAGCCACAGAAAACAGTAAGATTTGTGTGCTGCCACCCAAGTGACTGCGGGTACAGCAATTAGCAACTAAATCAGATCCTGTGACTTCTAATAGATGATTTATAAGGGTGAAGTCATTTCTCCAAGAGAGTCTTACCATTCATGATAGGTGGCTCAAGCCAACCAGCCAAGTTATACCTTTTTTTCTTTATTTTATTTAATATATACACAACTGGGACAAGGGCTGCATAGCGATCACTTGGATCAGAATACAGTGACTTTTCACACAGAAAAATTAACTATTTTAAAGAAAACATTATAGTCCAAAAAAGTTCCCTACCACATGGTTAGCACTTCCCTTCTTTGGGGTTTGGCACAGAAGAGAGGAAATTTGTAACCAAGTATTTCATAAAAGGCCTCTGTAAACTGTTGGCTGAAGGCAGAAATATCATACTTTGAATTTAATAATTGACACAGCCAATTCAAAAATCATGGTGAGTAGGAAGATAAAGTCAGCATGATGGCCTGTGACCATTCAGGTTGTATTAATCTGACCACTAGCACTCTAGTGAGGGTCATGCTATATTTCTGAGGGAGTTCACCATACCACAGCGGTTAACTTGCCAGCCACAACTGTTTCAGTGTATCACTGTATCACTGTTCAGGCTACTATGTCTCCCTTACACATTTTTGGCCAATGCTTACAAAGTATGTTATAGAATAGAATCACAGAATCATTAAGGTTGGAAAAGACCTCTAAGATCATCAAGTCCAACCGTCAACCCAACACCCACATGCCTGCTAAACCACATCCCGAAGTGTAATACCTACATGTTTTTTGAACACCTCTAGGGATGATGACTCCACGATTATGCGGAAGCACTAGCAAGATGCGAGGAAATGAAAATGTATCATGAAGCACTGAAAGGTTTCCAAAGATGTTCTACTACATTTCTAATATGAGGTTTCACCTTCTTTTTGATTACTCCTTGTCTAAAGCCAAATTAACACAGAAAAATAATGGCATGTATTTACTGTCAGTTAATATATTCTGAGTCATTGCATTAGATGTCTCTCTCATTTAGAGGAACAGTACAATTTAGGTCTAGGTGGACTTCGCAATAAATAGCTTATGGGTGACTAAGTACTTTCTAGCTCATCATATATAGACATAGTTCTATTTTTCTGATGGTTGTTAAAGGTGACAAGTAATGTGACTTTTGGCAGTTGCACTCAGTTCCTCGGGGAAGAAGACTCAACTTCAGAATACATGCAATAAAAGAATGTTGTATAAATGTGCTACTGAGTTTGACAGGTTGAAACACTCTTGTTAGGATAGCAAGGACAGACTGAAACATATCAGGGCCCATAAAGGTGTCCACGGTCTCTGGAGATTATATTATCCAAGTAGCCTAAGTGATGGAAAATCAGCATAATGCTTCCCTACAGCAAAAAAAATTTCATTAATTTGATTTTGGTCATCATGCCTCCCCCTCCATTCTAAACTAATAACAGCTTGTGTAAAGGCCTTATTGTAACATGAATTCATATGCGTAGGGTAAAGACGGTGTAACTGTGTTGCCCTGTAATAACGGGCTGTACGCTCTGTATGGAATTTGCAAGGCCTCAGGACTGAGGCTTGTCTGGCTTCATCTGTCCAACCTTTTCTTCACCTGTCTGCAACCTCCTTTTACTTTGGTTAGCTCTAACAGCAAATTTTCCTAACTGACTAGGTTCTAGGACTAGTTTCTTTACCTGCATTTATCTCCTATAGTACAATCATAGTTTTATGCAGATAGCAAAAACAAGGAGTTATTCCATGTAGAATGAGATATTTATGGCTAACATAATAATGCAGAGAAATACAGGCCTGGCACAATAGCAGAAGCTTGAGAAGTGGAGAAACAGGATGGACCAGAGAAGAGTATAGGCACAAGAAAACAAAAGATGGGGCACGGGCCTGGTACTATGAAAACCTGCAGCTACAAACAACTCACCAGTGGTCACTAAATGAAAAGTGGATCTGGAACTGGACAAAAGTGGGTTTCTATCTAACAAAGAACAAAGAAGTAGTATCCAACACATGACAAAGATAGGCATGAAATATGGATATGAAGTGGAGCTGCAGATCAATGAAGGATCACAACCGATGATGAAAGAGCAAAGGCGTAAAAGTGTGTTAGCAAACATACAAAAATGGACTCACAGATCCTTGAGCCATGGAGCAGAAACCATCAACATGAATAGAACACTCTTCCCAGCACAGGAGTCCATATGCTGACAAACCACTGTAACACTCTCATTCCTACCAGAACAAAACCGCTGACCTATGTCCCAGAAGAGTAGGGGAAGGGAAAGCAGAATAGTTTCTGACGCTTTCCCTCATAAGGAGTGTGTGAATAATAATTTTAACTCAACTTTCATTAGTATTAATCTTTTTATGCATAGATGTATTATTTCCCTTTCTGTAATAATTTCATTTGGACGAGTAAGGGATCTTTGATTAGACTGTTAAGATTTCAATTATGTTAGCAATAAATTCTTGGCTTTATGTGAGGTGTGCCTCATTTTTGCCCATAAACAAGATTTTGAGTGCAACAATGGTTGGCAGTTCTAACTACAAAGTAGTTTAAAAAAATATGAAACTTTGGATTTGCTAAGGAAAGGTCATCTTCTGCAGAGTAGTTGTATTTCTGTATATAACTTAATTATTCAGTAATAATTAATAAAAAAGGGAAAGGGATTATTCAAGTGTTTTGCTTACTCTCCCAAATACTTCTGTTACATCATGTACAAAGTTTGACAACACTGTATTCTATCCTTCTGCATGGCATACCGTCTTACTGTCAAACAAGTTAATAAGACCATAACATTAGAAAGACCTTTGGAGGCCAAAATGTTAGTTGCTAGTATGTCAGAAAAACTACTACTATTGTTACTATTGCAATAGTACTACTAGTACTAATAGTACTACTGTACTAACTGTTATTTTTGCCTAAAAATATTTATGCACCCTTCGTACTTCTTTGTTCCTAGGCCAACACTATTCGTTATTAAAAAACGATCTTCACTGTCCCTGATGTTTGTCACTTAAAAATATTCAGCAACTGTCATACTTCTCAGTCTTTATTTTGCCAAGTAGGCAGCTTTTTTTAATTGTCCCATTGAGAGAAACTCTTCTTTTCCCTTAACACCATCCACCCTTCTTTTTTACCCATTCCATTCAAACTCCATCTCTCCTGGGCATGAATAAGCAGAACTGATAGTCCTATAACTAATCCTCATTATTAAACCTTAACTGCTTGCTTTGTCCTTTGTACTATTAGATTTATTGTTAAATTACATCGCACTTCAGTTCCTTTTGTTCTCAGTGCTGTCTAGCTTCTTCTGCCCTTGCTCTCCATATTTTCTTGAGGGTCTGTCAGCGCATTGCAAATGTACTTCGAGCAGTACATTTAAAAACTGCACTTTTTGTGCCTCAATCACAAAGTTATTAAATATGATCAGTCTCAACCCCAAGCTCAGAAGAACACCACTTGACATCTCCTTTTATTTTAGTAATTCCCCTGTCAGTATAACTCACTTTCTGCTTAATCTGTTCCATACATAACTCCCACATTTTATCTCAGTCCCCATCTCAATCCACCTACTGCTTTCCCATGTGGCACCACGTCAAATGCTTTATTGAAACCTATACAGGATAGACATTTTCAGTTTCTTTGACTGGCCAATCATACCTCCAGTCAAAGAAAAATATCAGGTCATGCTCGTACTATAAAAAAAATCAAGCTTAGACTTCTATTGTAGCCTGTTTTCTAACTTTTTCTATTAATTCAAAAGAAATTATTTCCTGCAGCTGCAGATCTTGCATCCCACTGGCCTCAAAGCAAACAATTTCACAATATTTGACTTGTCTTCCTACATTATTACATGCTGAACAGAAAATGATCACAGTTTGTGTGTTGAGATCTGTAATTGAAGATCTACACAGTTCTCTACCAAATCTCTAATCTGTTCAATTTTATATACAGCTCTTCAACATCAGGGGGCTTTAACCAGCACTTCAAAGACAAGAACACACGAGCTAATTTAATGGGCATTCCCCATTAACAACTTCTGCACTGGAGAAGGATCTGTCTGTAGGTCTAGTTGCCATTTCAGCAGTACGGCATCCTTCTCACCTCCTCTTTTATAAGAGTAACCTACATCAGTACTGAATACTTTGAAAACTTCAGATTAAGAAACTGAATATTTTCCCAAGCAGCTAGATGACATTCCAAGCACTTCAGAGTTTCTTTCCAACTGATTTGCTTGCTCAGTTTATACACAATTGCCTTCGCCATGACCTGGAAAAGCTGAGAGTTACTAAATACCTGTACGTATCTGTAAAATAAAAGCAGCCCGAACCATTTATGTTCTAAATTGCTAAATGCAGTCCTGGCATTAACTAGCAATCTTCAAAATGATTCCTGGCCTGGACACAGTTCAGACGTCAGCACAGGGTGGGGACCATTATGAGATCTGCAGTTTTCTAGTAGTTGGAAGTCTCCTGTTTCAAAGGCAAAGAAAGTTTAAAAGTGGCAGCGCAGGCTATTTCACACCAGTTAGTTGGTTTCAGTGCTCAGAAACTTTCCTGGGCATGTTTAACTTACTTGTATAAGTACATATATGTACTGCCTAGGCATAGAGCTACTGAGGAAATCTTACACTGCAAGTTAAATAACAGATGTAAACAGACCCCTTTAACCCTTGATATGCACAGAAAAGAAATCAGTTTGTAATTCCGTATCTCTTCCTTTCCCCATCCCGGAATCGTATAGGGATTCAGAGACTGCACTAGGAAGAATTATTTTGTGCCATATAAAGATATAGCTAGAGAACATGGTGTCAGAGACTCTCTTCATCTATAGGCATGTAATCCAGGAAAGTTTTCCACAGACAGATGACCTCACCTAGCATAAACAACACGCTGCTTTTTCTACCTTTAATTACCAGGAAGCCTCATCAGAAACTGAACATATGCCAGAGACCCAACACTTAGAGGCTTTAACGGCCCTGGCCAAATTATCTCTGGGGCCAGCTCCCACACCATAGGCCCTGGCGCCTGCTTTGTCTCAGCCCCGAGTGGCCGTCCCAGATAAGTACGAGCCCCTAGCTCCACCATGCACCCCACGGGTCCAGACCCTGACCTCTGGACTGACTTCCTGGTCTCAGCTCGGGCCTGCCTCATCACCGCAAACCCACTGGGAAGCCTTGACTGTTGCTTGAACTTGTCCATGAGCTCTGGGTCTGCCACGCTTGTCTCATTCGGGTGGCAAGCGCCAGGACACCCGCTGGCCATGTTACCACGCTCGGCTTCCCACCCCTTAGGGAGCAGCCAGCCCCTGCTGCTCCCTGACAGCATGTAGCAGTAATTAATCTCTCGATAAAGAATGGTTTTCACTTCTTTTGCAATATTTCTTTTGAAGTTCTGTGACACACATACTAGCCCTATTCACTGCACAAGGTCAAAGTGGCTACATCAGCCACATCAATCAGCCAAGCTGAAATACAAGTTGTCAGCCTAGAAGAATGTTTCTAGGGGAGTTCCTAGTGGGTTGGTTTAGGCAACAGCCTTATTTAACATTTCCACTCATGGCCTTGGCACAAGGAGTAGATAGGTACTCAAGCAGATGGCTAGTGGCACAAAGTTGACAGGAATACAAACGAAAGCAGGAATATGCTGGGGAAAAATAAAAAAAAGTCAACCTGGAAAACAGAAATAATAGAAACTGAATGAGATCTAACACTACCAAATGCAAGCATGGGAAGCTAGCAGCTTCCTACACAACCTTCCACTACAAGCATAAATAACATCTGTTGAACATGACAAAGCAGAGACATTACTGGACTAGTTCAGTGTCTGGTGACTGCACACCAGCTCTGTGAAGCGACTCTGCAGAAGAAAAATCTGAACCAAGGTAGAACAGATGAAATACTATCAGTAAAGCTGAGAACCAACGCAAGTTCTGTCGTGGAAGGAGTTTGTGGGGCCTTATCTGATACGTTGAGCTCTTCTTATTTCTCCGCGCTGAAGAAACATAATGGGAAACAGAGAAGGGACCAGAGGAATGCAAAACCCACTTTATTAAGGGATATTACATTAACTTAGCTTATTTAGCCCAGTAAAATGGTGGCTGAGGCTGAAACACAGAAGGCACATATAAAGACCAGAAAAGGATGAGTTTTTCAAACACGGGTTTGGTCCAACACAGGCTCTGTATAAACAGAAAGGAGGTTTCCAAAGAGTAAATTTCTGGAAACGCACTGCATTAGAATCATGGTAGAAAAATCAACCTGTTCCAGCAAGACGAAGACTAATTCATGGAAAAGGACAACAGTTGTGCAGCTTCTGTCAGGATGCAAAAAGCATAGAGACAGGCCTCCTCAGTCAGAACAGTGTAACTTTACAGGGATACGCCTGCCCAGGTTAGGGTGCCTAGCAGCCCCTAGACAAAGTTCATTGGTTAATACTGGTACAGGCGAGTTAACTTTCCCTTTGAACTGAGGGACACAGGCAGGGCAGCCACAGACACCATGTGTTGTGTGAACAGCCCCGTTGCCAGAGGAACCACAACCTCAGTCTGCATTAGCGAGCAGAGCAGCCCAACAGGAGATCTATCAGGCAAAACAGTTGGTGCTGAGGATCTGACATCAACACTGAAAAATATCTCGGGAGTTTCTCCCTTTGTACTAACTGTAGTCCGACTCTGTTGTGACAAGAGGGCATTACATGCATTTCTGGAACACAATTTCCAGTTAAGCTTTGTTCAAAATCAGTCCAGTTCACACGCTGCAAAACAGCTCTGCAATGCAAACCAAAGCTCAGTAAGAGCACATAACCAAGAGACTTGCTTCAAAAGTTCATTCTCCATCTGAATGAAAACATGAGACTTATTGTCATTACAGCACTGCAGGCCTTAAGCTACACACAGTTTGAGAAGGATAAAATCTTACCTTTCCATAGACACAGGTACCCTCTCTGAAGTTAAATCTACAGCAGCAACGATTTCAGCATGATGCTCCCAACCCTGGTTTTGCCGTAAGGAAAACATTTGCCTCATTCCCCGCCACTGATGGCATGAGAGCATTATTCAGTATAATCAAAACCACAGGTGAACCATCTCCTCTATTGACAGGCATCACTATGTCTTACTTAGGAAGCGGGAAGCTAATCACCTTTCTATCCTGCCCTATGCTCCCCAAATGTAAGCTTAAGAAAGGAAGTTGCAAGGCCATGCTGAATTCATTTCTAAGTGTTTTCTGGTCTGGGCTTTTTTCCCCCTCCTTTCCTTTAGAACATCAATAAAACATTAGTTGTGAATGGCTGATTTGTTCCAGTTCCAGCAGGTACACTCCAGGCTTACTGCAAGGCTTCTCATTTTGAAAATGTTTTTGACATAACATTGCTATGTTACCATCTGCCTGAGTGACAAATCCCAGATAAACAGCTTTATTGGGACGCTCTCTGTCCCTTAACACACAATCTATGCTAAAATTCCAGGGGCAGTTTTAAATTTCTTAAGACCAAAAACAAACACTACAACTTGAACTGTATGGAATATATTGAAAGGTTATACTAGCATATACAGTATGAGAGGCCCATACAGAGAAAGGCAAGTGAAAAACAGACACTGCATTTATTATTTATTAAGAATGAGAAAAAAAATCAAACAGCCTTCAATCCAAGCCTTGCTGCTTTTCCATCTCATGATGGATGTCATAATGAGCCGCAAGGAAGGAACAGGAATGGAAGAAGGGAGTCCTTTCCCTTGGAGGTGGTGTAGGAGTCTGAAAGCCTTCTGTACTTCATAGCATATGCGGAAAGAGCAAAGGTCCTTTACTGCCATCACCTGGAACAAATGAAACCAGAGAAAGAAACTTCCTCTTCAAGAACTACAGTCAAAACTCATAACGTTATGTGCTGTTATGCAGATACAGTGACTACATAGGCTTAGTTCCTCATGAGAGTAGTCAGAGAAGCAGTGAAATTAGAAAATGGTATCTCTCCAGAGAAATGGATATATCTTCATTCAACATCTGCACAATGAAACCAAGCATGATCTCTGCAAAACACAGATACCATTCTACATCCCAGTAGGGCCAGGGCTTCCACACCTGGTGTGCTCACAGACAAACCTGCAGAATTAAATCTGCAGTTACCAAGGTGGTAAGGAAACAAAATAAGACTCAGAAGATTTAGGAGAAAATGTAAGAGTGTAAAGCAGAATCACCAGGTGTATCAGACAGAAAGGCAGTGGGGCTCTCAAATCTCCATTTGTTGATTATGGTAAAATTTAGCTAAATATTATCAACTTCCTTTGTTTTCCACCCTGAGACCAAAATATATGCAGGTGATGTTTGGAGAGAAACAGACACAAAACAATGTTCTAATCCACATACATATATAATTTGTCTGCTCTTCAGTAGATCCCATGTGGAAAAATATCTTGCAACTTGGTATGACAGACGTTACTACAGCTGAAACCAGCAAAGGAACACAAGGGACAATGATCACTGAATGCCCCTCATCCTCCACTGTATAATCATTCAGAAGTAGACTGATCTGCTAAATACTGAGGAACTCTTACACTGAGAAACTACCAAGAGCTTCCCTACTTAAATAGGCATCACAAAGCATTCTTTGGATCTAAAATAAAGATCAATTCAGCAGCTTTGAATCACTTCTCAGAGATTTTTCTATCCACTTTTTTAATTCACTGCAGTAATTTAGCTCTAAAAAACACTCAGATACTGTGGAGCAGCTCTATGTTGTCTGCTGTTCACATATATCATTAAGGAGTTTTAAGACTCACAAAATAATACAGGGAAAAGTATCCATAATTCTTTGAATTAAGTCTGTGCTGCCAGGGGGAAAAGCCTTCCATAAGCTAGATGTTCAATAAAGTCTTTTCTTGTTCAATAAGGTATAGAAAACAAAAGTGTCACTAAAAATGCTGATGCTGTATTTCAAAGTTTGAAAGAACGAGCTTTCAGAAATGCTGCAAATTCAAGGAGTAGAAAATTCGAAATATTGGTGTAATACATTTCTCCATTTCCCTTAAGTGTGCATTAACTAAACAAGGGGGGAAAGATGCACAATAACGGGCACTTTGATGGCTCTTGAACACCTGGCAAAAGCTGTCAGCTGCAGCTTTGATTTGGATAAGCAGCCAACAGGTTAGTGATCTGTATTCACCTTTTGTGTGGATGTGACCCTAGTTAAAAACCTAGGCATAAAATTCCTCAGCTGGTATAGATATTCATGGCTCTTTCCTATGAGGTAGCTATTCTTAATGTTTCATTATGTCCTTTTTCAAATCAAGACAGAAAGAGAAGTAGTATGAAGGTCAAAAATAAAAATCAAATCAAAACGTATGCATGCTTAATGCAAGTTGTAGTTAAATCCTTGTGTCCATCTTTTGAAAATGTTTCATAGCTGTAACACCTATCCCAGCTCAAAAGTAATGGCCATCACAGACAGAAAACGTAGCACATTAAATATATCACTTGAGAGACGAGAATAGGAAGCGTAAGCATAGAAAAGCAGCTGTGCAGGGTTGCAGAGTGAAGAGTACAAGCTCTACAAGAAGAGGCCAGCTTGTGGTAGAACACCTGGAACAGCAGTCTTGTGAGGAGCTATGCTACATTACAAACTCACTGCTTGCACACAGAAATATTTTCAAATGCACTTTTGAGCACTTCACTTGACAAAAGCCATTTAATATTTGCTCCTATGAAATACAGGAATTTGTCCCAAAAGAGAACCGATAGTGAAGACAAATTTTGAAAATAAAGTCAAATGCCAACACTAACTATGAAAACCAGCAAAAATAAGAACATAAGCATAACCACTAATTTGAGTTTTGCATGCAACTCCTTAGCTTAAATAAGCAGCAAAGCAGCTAAGGGAATGATTTCAAAATCTGCTAAAGACTTTTGAAGCCCATATCCTACTGGAAGTGACAGATTTAAAGAAGATTATTATGCTATTAATATAGTGTTTGTTTTGTTCAAGGTCCTGCTGGACCAGTAGGATTAAATTTCAGGTCCTGTCTTTGCCACATGTATGTAGAAGCAAAGAATCATGGAGTAATGCAGGTTGGAAGACACCTTTGGAAATCATCTAGTCCAAGCCCTTGCTCAAAGCAGGACCACTGCTGAAGTTAGGGTGGGTTGCTCAGGGCCTCATCCAGCCAAGTTTTGGAAAGCTCCAAGGATGAACATTCTGCAAGGTCTGCATGTAACTTGTTTCACCTATGGCAGGTCATTCAGTCTGACTCCTACCTGTATACTGGGGTAAGAACACATCCTTACTTCAAGTAGTTGTATGGGAATAAATTCAGTGCCTGTGACACATGCTTACCTTGATTAGGAGATCTACATACACACATAAGCAATGCCTTTAATTTCCATGTATTTGAATATCTCTCTGCTAATATTTAAGGATTTGGGAATGTAATTTTTAAAGGTTATGGGTATCAAACACTTCCTTAAGGCAATTCTGATTTAAATATCCATTTTGGAATACTTTTGAACAGTGTAATATTCAAAACTATGAGAGAAACTAGAAGGTCTGCAACACATTATTTATTTTTTTAAGATAATAAAAGCTTCTTGAGATGAACTGCCCACTACCTTGTTTTTTGCACAGCATACACTGCAGAACAAACCTCCCCATTTTCCTGCCTTGTCCCCATGTTAGTTCAGGCCCTTTAGAGCTGCCATAAAGCAAAATTGTAATAGTACCTTTTAATAAACCAATTCAGCATTTATAGGTAATTGCTTTTCCCATAGAGTGACCCCCCCCCTCAATTCAGGCAGAGCTGCAGAGTGCCAAGCAACAACTTCAGTCTAAAACATTTCCTGAGAAATTTTCTTTGGATGAAGTTAATGGCCCCGAGTCTTGCCTCAGGCCATCAACCCTCTCAATCAGTCATTAATCCCCAGAAATTGCCCAGGGCCTCAATTGTTATTGCTTAAACACAATATATAATAATAATATATAAACTAGATTTTGAACAAACAGAGCAAATGAAGGTCAATATCAGGAAAGAGAATTCAGTGACAAATAAAGAAAATTCTGAGAAGTATATAATAGGTCTGAATCAGTTCAAGGGATACAAGGACGTGATCACAAGGTCTTCCGTGGCTACTGAGGACAAGGCCAGAAGCGCAGGGAGTTTACCTCTAACTTCAGTGCAATTTAGGTCAGATGCTTAATGCTCTAAATACTCACTTCTGGCACAGGGTGAGGTCATAAAAGGTGCCTGTAATGTCAAAACATTGAAAACAAATTATAGTTGCACGATATTTTTAGTTACCCTGGGGTAGATGATGCATTTCAAATACACTGTCACAGGACTCTACAGGTACTGGAAATACTTCTTTCTAGACTTTCCAAAGAGAAAAAGTATATGGGAGCTACCTTTACAATGGGTTTTGTTTCACCTGCTCCTACCACACACACACAAGAAGAGCATACTGCTCTTCAACTTTACAAATTATATTCATGCTTCGTTGTGAAATTTGTTGTTTCCTTTCCCCTCTTCATTCCCCTAGCACCATTACCTTAGTCATTACTATTGCTAGTCAACTCTCCTAACCAAGAAAGAGCTTTACTTGCCAGCTTCCTTTAGGTTAGTTTGTTTTCTTGTGCAGAACAGTCAGCTGGCTATACCTGGCCTGTTGAGGACTTCTACTCCAAAGGTGACTCTTCCACTTCTACAAAACCAGTTGAGGTTGCATCATTAACACCACCTTCCCCCTCAGCTCCTGGGGAATTTATACATGAGCATACACAGCAGCAGCGTATGGGCCAAGGAGGCTTAAGGGACAAGAATCAGCTCAAATGCAGTGCAAGTATCTAACAACAAGAAAGAAAAAGCTGTGCACAACATTCATAAGCCTAAGCCAAATAACTATTTCTATTTATGGACTTTATTATATATGTATGTAGCTCTCACAGTCAGTAACAGTAGAACCGCAGCAATTCGGAAGCTGTAAACATTGATAACAAACTGACTTTGCAGAAGTACAAAACACATCATGTAACATCTATAGAAAATGTCAATATCATCGTTTTATAGACCATTAAGTAACCAGTGATACGTGAAGCTAGTTAACGCCAATGAATTAGGTAAGCAGGACTTAACGGTGCCTTAAGTCAGTCACTTCAGTCCATACAGGGTAACTAACAGGACAAAGAGGATTGATTTTCATACGCATTCAGTATTTTCCATGTATATTGGAAATGCTGTACAAGTAAACCTCCTCCTTGTTTTTGCATGGCCCCTGCTAGAGCTCCTACATGTTACCGCAGTACCAGCAAATCACTACATTTGCACAAGTAGATCCACTGGCTACCACTACAACATAAGCAAAGACTATGCCGAAAAGTTTGTCATTTTCTCCTAATGAGTACATGCTTTTTGTTAGCAATACCTGGCTTTCATGGCTTTCCAATGCAATGTAACAGCACAGGAACCATGTGGGTATCGGTCCCACTTGACCTATATTGAAAAAAAAGCTCTTGCTGCCTTTCATGAGAGTCACAAACTGTGCCTGCCATGGAACATGACAGACAAGGTGTTTTTCTCCTCATTCCCACTTTTGCCTCAGCTCCATAATGCAGCAAACAGATCGGGAACCTTTTATCCTTAACGGAAAACCCATTCTGCTAATAAAACCCAAGATTTTCATTTCTTACTCAGATATTTAGATCATATCATATACTTTGTATAAAATTTATCAGTGTCTGCTGAGTCTCTTATTAAGCTAATATTATGCACTAATGCACAGCAATAGAAAGCTATATAAAAAATGTATCTATAGCAACTTCTTTTAATCTGATTTTGCTACTGCCTTAATCTGGACAATACACTCACAACCAAAATCTACAGCAATTTACAATTATTTTTTTTTTTTTGTCCTGCAGTAAATAAAGACTTGTAAAGATAGAAGGTAGTTGTATTACTCTGCTGTTACTGCTCACTACTACAGATCAGATCAAGCAATAGAGATATATGTTTCCACTTATGTCACCCTGAGCAAAAGTAAGCCAGACACAGCTGACTTGACTAGCGCTCACCTATACCAAAGGAAATAGGGATTGGCTGTTAGAGTACCACGCACACCCGTGCAGCCAAACCAGCCTCCCTCCTTCTGCAGTCTTTGGGTGAGTGTCAGGAACTTGTATCCAGAGTCAGCTACTGTTTTGGGAAACAGCCTCCCACAGCAGCAAGAGCCACTACCCCAAGCCCCAGCCCAATCCTGGCAGTATCAGGAGAACATCTGCCTGGGGCCCCCTTCCTTGTGGAAGGCTGCTCCCTTCCTGAGCAGCCACCCACGAGACACAAGGGCTGCTGCATGGAGATGCCAGCATCTTCCTATGGCAATGGAGCAGATCGCTGCAAGTGCAGGTAGAGTGGTCTTTTATCACAGGGGACTGAGACAGGAACAGCCAGTCTGAAAGCAAGATCAGGAAACTTTTCCTCAGTCTTTGAAGATCCTCTGAGCATGCCCAGCTCATCTTCTTTACCAAGAATCCTCCTTCACCAGCAATCTCCAGCAGTCAACCACGACCCACTGGCCAATTCTTGCATTACTCCTGAGCTTCATCGATTCCCTCATGTTCTTCCCACAGACCCTCAGAACTCCTACAAGTCTCTTCATAGCCCTTCATGCCATCCTTCCAAAGCTTCCTGTGATCCCCAGACCCACATTTATCTTTCTCTGACCCCTGACAGACCGAAGTTCACCAAAACCTCCCAATATATCTAAAGTAATACTGCATGTTTCTGCAGAGAACTGGATACACAAATTACATAAATACACATATATGTATTGTTTTCTTTTTTTTTTTTAAGTGAGCCATAATGGTTCCATTTGAAAAAAACAGCAGAAAAAATGTACGGAAAAATCCATAAAGAATTTGCTGAGATAAAACCTGCTGTATTCTTGGCCTGCTTTTACACTGATTTCCAGGCACCTACTATTGTCCATTCTCAGTCAGGAAACTGTCTTAAATACGCAATTGGTCTGACATGCTTTTACAGCCATGGCCAAAAACAAGCAGTTGCTTATTAAAATCTTTAAAGCCACCCATCTTTCATAAACAATTTTTTTTCTGTGTTCTTGTTTTGCTTGACATTGTAAGAATTACTAATCCTGTACATTTGACTTCCAAAGTAGTTGTCATGGAAATTAAGGTGATCTTGCAAACTGTAAACATGATTTCCATCTTGCAGCACACAGGGAGAGAAACAAGAGGTCTTGTTTGAAAGTGAAGCCACAAATTCTGTTTTGGGCTAGACAGTCATATTTCACTCAACGGTAGACAGTAAGTCTTCAGTCAGCAAAAGCCATCAAATCTCTACTGTAGAATTTATCTAAATTTATGTGGCTGACTACATCCACCCTCCCGCCCTCCCTGAATATCTTACAGTAATCTTAAAAGCAGTTTGGAGTTGCATCACTAATTATTCAAAGACATTAATCACTGCTTATTTCAAAAGTGTTGTGGTAAATAAAAACGAACCTAAACTCACCTGCCACATATTCCAAAACTGCTGTGAGAAATGAGGAAATTCAGTATTAATCAAGTTAGAAGTAGGCAAGTGACTAAACAAACAAACAAACAAAATATTTATAATTCCAGTGCAGACACTTTCTGGCACAAACCTCCTTTTAAAACAATGTTGCCCTCAGTAATGCACTTGAGTAAAATAGACTGAAGTGCTTAGTACAGTTTTCCACTCACTTCTTCCTGTGTGGCACCCCCTCTTCAATGTTTGCACAGAGCTGGATTTTATGAAGTTATAACATAACTACTTTGCTTTCCAGTCTCAATCACAGCACTTAAAATACCAACATTTCTTTAAAAAACAACTACTCTCCTGTTTGCTCTCTGGAAGTTTCAAGGAGAAAAATTTGCCCTTAACTCATGTTCCCCTTGACAAGAGGAAATTAGGGCCTCTCAGTACCACCTCTTCAGAAGTAGGTTCTCTTCTCCACGTCCATGCTAACACCACTCAGTCAGGACACAGAACAGCTGCAGCTGCATGACTGATCTGTGCTGGGGACTGACAGTATTTCCCATACTGGACAGTATTATCCATACTGAATGCTGGATAAATTTGATCCTAACCAACATTTCAGAGGAACAAGGCACAGAGCAAAAACCCATAAAGGCTTATCTATACATTTAAGCCATGATCAGAACCACTCATTGAAGATTTTAAATGTTAACTATTTTTATCAGGAGTCTCAAATGCCCAAGAGTGCCCAGCACTGAAGAAAGTAACATCCTGTCTAAGGTATGGGACAGATAGTATGTAATATAAAACTGACAAATTCATATAGGCTATTTATTCAGGTATTGTAGATGTATACGATACATACGTAAACCAAAACTGAAACAATTCTATGAAACTGAGTAATAATTAATCCCTGAAGAAGTGGTATGTCTAGTTCTATAAGTGCTTACTTGAAGCAAATGGCTTTCAGCTTTGTCTTTTGTTTAGGCCCAGATAAAAAGAGTAGCTGTTGATTTAATGACCTTCTGACAGAGATCTCAATTATCATGATTTTGTTCTCTTGCAAAACTTTCTACCAGTTTGAAAGCTCCCATTACTTTATAGTTCTCCCATTCCAGATGCAGAAAATTCCTCAAACTGACAACCTCCAAATTAAAACACTGCAAAGGCAGCCACTGTATCTATTTACACGTCGGGATTTACACCTCATTACTCAATCCAGTTTTACATACAGCTTGTGAATAGCTACAGTATCCCCCTAAATCTGCTTGGTTCTGTATTTATTGACTTCTCTTTCTCCAAACTCCTGATTAGCTGGAGGCATCAGAACATTGTGTCACCTCTTCCTGGCTGCTCAGAAGGGAGGCTAATCAGAACGCTATCTACTATATCTACAGCAGCTCCACTTAACATTTTAGCTACTTAAGGTTATTTATTGTTAGATTCTCAGCTCAATGGCATCTCATCATACTTGTAAGATATTTCTATCTTACAAAAGTTCAGCTCAAACTTCATAGTTGTGATAGAAAAAAAAAGCTTTTGCTTTCAAAATTACTATTTCCTATTTGCTTCTGTATTTTAAGCTTCAAAACTTGTTAGCTACAGATTCAAAACTGCAGTTATTTGAAGCTTTAAGTTTTTTGGTTGGTTGTGTTTTGTGTTTTTTTGTTTGTTTTGTTTCAAACAAGTAATTAATCACTAGTAGCCAAGTTTCAGAAAGAGGAATGGTTCATCTCCATGTTTTATAGATGCCACTGCCAATATTTGAAGGCAGACGCTAGAAGCAGATCAACTTTGAATATCAGGACACTTAATTAAGCGTGAAAAGGAGATCTGGGAACTACATTTCATGCATTTCAGTTCTGAAATCTTGGAAACAAAATTCAGTAGTATATCATCAAATTAACTTCACATCAAGGTTCTGCTGACATGATAACATGGTTTGTCTAAGATTTCCAAAACTATTTTCCTCAGAACCATAAATGAGAACAGTGAAAAAAAAAATAACAGGATTTTAACTTTTCAATAAGATCCATGTGTTGAACTGCTCTCACTTCAAAATTTTAGGATGTTAATACCTAGAATTCTGGTTTCAAGTGACATATACCTATATGGAAAGTGAGCATATATGCAGTGAATGCTGAAATCTATTGCTATTTCTTCATCCACATACACCATTCGAAATGCTTGTGAGTATAAGACAGTATTTTGGCCCCTTGGATTTTTCTCCCCAGCCTAACCAGACAGTGCAGAAGCATAAAAAAACACAGCAAAGAGAGGAAGCCAGTCAGCACAGAGGGTCTGGATCCGCCTGCCTACTGGTTGGTGATCTGATTCTGGAATTTTTCCCCAAAAATCTCATGGAAAGTCTACCTTACCCCCAAGGAAAATATCAATTGCACTGCTGCATTTTTCACTTCTTTCCCTTCCAACTGTCTATATAAGAAATACTAGTTGGAAATACCCCAAATTTGGAAAGCGAAAAATAATATTATCTGCCAGCCCCCTAAGAGCAATTGTCTTCCTTCCCTTCCCTTCCCTTCCCTTCCCTTCAGTACCTGAAATACTGGAAGTACAGCCTATAGCTGTAGCCAAGGACTCAGTCATGGGAGTTTATCTACAAGCCCCCAGTGTCATTTCCCCTAAAGATAAATAATAAAACATTTGGTTCTGTTACTGACACTTTTCTCTTTTCCTATACTAAAAAGGAGTGGGATGTTACCAGAACAGTGAAGTAGCTTTATCCTCCTTTCCAACACACAGTGTTCATAATTACATAGCTGTGGGAGGACTGAGACAATACTTGTCACATGTTGTACTTCGTCCTTTAAGGATTCAGCAGCTTCCATTTACTCTTTCTGAATGCACGAGCATTGCCAGAAAAGCCCCAATGCACTACACACATTAACTAGCAAAATGTGTGTAATTATCTAATAAACTGGCTGATGGATCATTTTGGATAATTTTCTTATAAAGCACTGCCCAGATCACCACAAAGTGCAAATGGTTATAAAACCAGTTTAATTTCATATACAGTATATACCACTTTAAAAATTTAGGCAGATTTTCACAGCATTATTAACAGAGATTAACAGCATAAACAGCAAGTCCAAACCCCGCGATTTTAGCAGTCCGCTGAACTGCACACAGTACAGCATGTGTTTCTACACAGCTGCAAAGCTTCACTGGTTTGGAAGCTGCTGCTCTGCAAGTACATGCTATTCAGGTGTGTATTTTTCCTAACTGTTCTGCTCCAAAGCCAGTAAAGTTGTATCCTTCCTGCAGCTAAACAAATTTAAGCCAATCCATATTCATCAGAACTAGGTTGGCACAAGCTGAAAATATTCTTTTTTTTTTAAATAAAGGAAGTAAACCTGCAGGGTGGCTATGTTAAACATTACTTTCCTACGTATTGTAACTGGTAAAACCTAAAAGGAAATTCTTTTACTAGGAAAGCTCTTTTTCACTAAAAATGTTTAGACATATTAAAGTATTATATTTTCCTAAGGTCTGACAACATATCAAATTTCCCTGAATTGTAGCAGGTTAAGTGTTGGGTTTAAATGGTCGAGGTGTCAGTACCTGCATAACCAAGCGTCTCCTACTGAAGATCATAATTTCTCTGGGCCTTTTACACCCAAACTGTAAAGACCCTTCCATCATCGAAGCCAGGTATCAATAAGTAGTGAGGAAATGCAGAGGAAACCTCACAGACATCCTCTACTCTTCTGCTGCTGTTCTGAACGCTACTCAGATGTTTCAAAATATTTCCAGACAGAATAATTGACATAACAACATAATGCTCAGTGGTAATATTAATCATCACAAATATGTGGCTATGATTTCAAAACCATACCTCTACATCAGTTGCTGTGTACTAGGCCTCATAAGGAGTTCTCATAGTGAGTTTGTCAGCAGCACAGACCCTGACACTAGCTACAGCAGCAGTAGGTAAGGAAGATGAGCAGGACAGTCCTTCGTGAAAGAAATTTAATTTCACTGTGTGCCACTCTCCTTCCACAGTCACGAAACAGAGCTGATGGGTGGCTGGGTTCGCACTGCACTCCTGGGACAACAGGTAGCAGCTGAAAAGTATTGGGATGATAGGGGAGATCTGCATGAAGCTCACAGTGCAGCAGCTGAGCCATATCGTGTCAGAAGGCACAAGTTATCACCACTGCCAACTGCTAGCGGTCGGTGGCTAACTAGTGCGCTGGGAATGGTGGCTGTCCTCGGCTGGAGAAGGCACTGAGCAACTTGCGTTAACTGGAACTGGTCTCATCTCCTCTAAAATAGTTTCAGGGCTCTTAAATCGTGATCCATTCCCTGAGAGTAAGAAGATCCTGGCTCCAAGTGATCTGCACAAGGCACACAGGTCAATGCTAGATTTCCAGTAATGAGCATTTGTTACGACAGCGGCTTCAGAAATGACTCCAGTGAATTGTACATGGGTGTCAACAGTCTCTTTCCGCGTTTAATTATCCACGGTAGCATATCTGTCTTCTTAAGAAGCTTACAGAAGAGTAAGCGAGTCAAGTAAGGTGATTATGAAGTTTTACCATTGTGTCTTCAGAGACTTGTGACAGAAGAAGCCAGGCAATCTGAAAGATGCGTGCTAATTTAGACACAACAGCAGAGGTAATTAAGAAGATTTCATGACGAGGGGGAGAATTAACAACTGAAAAGTAAACTTCCATTATCCTGTGATTTCCCATTGCCTAATCATTGCGGGGGGGGGGGGGGGGGGGGAATAAAAATCCTTTAAAGGGCTGGAAAGGAAGCTCATGTTTTCCAGGCTGAACAAGATATAGCAGGATTCACAAAGCCGTTTTTTCTCTGCATTTCTCACACCCTGCCAGGTAAAGGAAGTGGAGGATCAGCTGAAAGTGCTTTGGCAACAGAAACAGGGAGGACGAGGAGAATTTCACAGGCAATGTCAGCCCTGGGGTGCAACAGTGCATTTAGGCTGTCATCCCCCTGAAGAGGAAAATGTTGACGCAAATAAAGAACAAGTAAAAAAGCAAATAAAAATGTTTGAAAAATATATTCTGAAATGTGATTGTGTGTGCTCTCCTTCCATACCCATTTCCACCACAGAAATTTTTTCATCCTTACATGAATAGGATAAAATAAAACCACTCTTTCATGGTTAAACCTTGTCTAATAATATAATTTACTCTCAGTGATCTGATTAATAGACTACACGCTACTTCTCAAACATCATTAGACATACTGGATTGCTGGTGGAGCATCCCATATCCAGACTAGGTGGAGGGCACACAAGAGCCTGTGCTGTAAGCCTTCCCCTGCAAGCCCTGCCACCAGCTCCTCACCACACCCCAGCCTGGTCGTCAGCTGTCTAAGAAATTCAAGGCCCACCTCTGTCAAAACACAGCTGCATCACCATGACTCAGACTGCTTCACACTTTTGAGCTGTGTATATGCCACTCACAGAGCTTTTCTGCACCAGCTAAAGATGCCCAAACGCACCAACTCAAAAGGGGAGCCACAGTGGTGCAGATGCCTGGCTGAAGGCAAGTCACACTTGTTTCGAATTTTTGAATAAATCCTCTCCTAATGAGGGAGAGGAGGAGAGCAAGAGAAGCTCACACCAGCACCAGTCAATGCTACATTAGTGTTCAGAGCATCTACGGCACTTCTAAGCAGAAGCATTATCAAACACCAAGGCAACTTAAGAGCAAGTATTCCTCCCACCAAGGCAAGCTAAGAGCTGTGCCAGGTAGACATGGGTCACTTCAGGCAAGCTGGGTGCAAATGACACCCCTGGTTACAGATGACCTTCAGTGTGTTTGTTTAAACTTGTTTTTTTCTCCTGAAGTTCTGATACAATAAAGATGCCCGCCAACATAATTTCTTGAAAACCCTGTGAATCATTGTTGGAAGAGGAAAGATTGCTCAGATAGTGCCTTTTTTTCTCAGTGACCTGGCTTCAGCTGAAACAGGATTGCCATCCCTACCTTCTGTCTGTAGCCTTCCTTACAAGGAAACAGAAATGACTCTCTGCTGAGCAGTTTAGAAACGTAAATGTTCTGAGAAGAAATACCTACTCAGAAGCCAGAATCAAGAGAACAGATGTTAGCCTGAAAAAATCATCAGAAGAGTCAGCAATTTGTAAATCTGACTTAGAGGAAAGTTGATGGATCCTCTATCACAACAGGACTTCAGCAAACCTGATTTTCAATCAGCAGCTTGTTTTGTAGAATTTCGAACACCTTCAGTTGTTTTCTTATTACACACATCAGGAGGAGTCACAAGTAGCCACAGTGCCTGACACAAGCATTAGAAAGATCAAATACATTATGTTGGTAGGTAAAGATCAACTGTAAATCATTAATTAAGATCAAAACACTTTTTCTAGTGGTTTACTCATTGGATAATTAATGTTTGTGATGTCCTCAGATCCCACTTTGCCAGAATTAACAATTTAGACTATTTACCAGGAAGTATCTAAAAATATTCAGAAATATTGTTACATAAAATGAGGACTGAAATGCTGGTTCAGCAAGACAAAAATTAATGTATTTTTTCCAATGTGCTGCCCTACATCTACCATGTAAGTCTTTTTCAGTTACCATGTAAGTATGAACTGAATTTGAATTGCCCCCCACCATATTTTCTGCTCAGTGTCTTCTTCCCAGATGACTTTCAAAGCCATTTTACCTGTTCTGTTATGTTTCTGTCACCAGGCACCCCAATAGCAATGTTACTCATTCAAAACCCTCGCATAGCTCAAAATTTCACACTTAGTCCTCGTATGTTAGAGTAACTGCCAAAAACAAAATGAGATTGGTTTTGACCTTTAAAATTGAACAATACTTATTCTAGTTAAACGTTTCTGAATGCTTCTGCTTGGTAGTACTGAGCAGTTTCATTCAGCCAGTAACATGCCTGTGTTCACACTCATTGCCATCACCTCCAACCATGTACTTTAGCCACTGACATAAGGGTGCAGAGGCTCACAGTCTTCTCATACTTTGTTTCATCATCAGCTGGAACAACTAATCCCACAGTACTGTGAAAAGCAGGAGTATTCTTGAAGGATACAAAAACACACCTTTGTGTCCTGCCTGGCTTTTGTACTTTGCCAAGGGAAGTTAATGCATGACTCTTACATATGCTGGGGCCAGAGAAACATGGAAACATCTGTAATCAGTTTTGCGTCATTAAGGTTCAACGATAAACTGCTGTGATGAGTGTAAACACAAGGCTGTATTCAAATTACAGCCTCTTCTGTGAAATCTTCACTCAATCAATCAATGATGAGGAAAATGTCAGAGCACGGATACTGAATCAAACACATAGACTATAGTATTCAAGGCAAATGGCTGCAATGTTTACATGATTCATCTGTATAACATTTTGAAGCAGCAAGCAACAGAAAAGAGAAAAAAGGGGAATATAGAAAAAAAGATTCACTGACTACTGTTTTGATGACAGATTTTGTAGAACTTAGACTGAATTGTACTGAGATTACTGATGGGAACGTTAATTACAGATTTTGCACAACATCACCAACCACAAAGACAGTATTACAGGGTAGGTCTCTTATTGATAGATAAACAAAAGGATTTGTATATTTTTATTTAAAAAATCCTTAAAAGAGAGTAAGTGTAAAGGAATAACATGAAATATTGATTAAATATATCTGATAAATAGGTTTCCCAGCATCATGCAGTAACAGCTCCTCTATGTGGAGAGATGTTCATCAGAATGCCTAAATATTGCAGGAACATGTAAGCCAGTTTGGTGAACGTAATGAGCTTGGAAAGAATGAGAAGAAAGTGTAATCCAAGTTGCACAAGGTTCTACACAATGAAAAATCTATATGGTTGTATACATCCTCAGGTTTAAAAATAAGATTCTATGTATAAAGGACAATAAAAATTTTGTCTGGATGTGCATAAATTCTGTAGACAGGAGGCTACATTGCCTTTGAATGTGCACAGAAATCAATGGTGATCTTTCAATATGGAGATCAGACCGATTATAAATGGCATTTTCATTTGCCTCTCAACAATAAACGAAACAGGACTCATATCTTCCTTGCCATGGAGATACTGGAAATTTAGCTCACACCATATATTTTCAGCCTTATGTAGTCTTTCCTGCCTCCTGATTTGTAAGTTATTTATATTTGCAGGGTAATATATTGCATACACAATAAAGCCATATGTCCATATCAGTTCTTACTTAATGCTTTTCATGAACAGCATCTAGGTAACTTTATAAAAGGTACCCTTATACCCACTTAGAGAGGGAAGATGGAGGCACAGACAGGTAAGTTAACTTTCCCATGGGACCTCAGCACATTGATTGCATATCTAGAAACACAAACGAGGCATCCCAAGTCTATTTTGGGGTTTTATCAATTCTTTCTCTCAATGCTGAAAATGGTGACTGAGAGCCGTGGATGTTGTCTGCCTCGACTTCAGCAAGGCTTTCAACACTGTCTCCCATAACATCCTCCTAGGGAAGCTCAGGAAGTGTGGGCTGGATGAGTGGTCAGTGAGGTGGATTGAGAACTGGCTGAATGGCAGAACTCAGAGGGTTGTCATCAGCGGCGCTGAGTCTAGTTGGAGGCCTGTAACTAGTGGTGTCCCTCAGGGGTCAGTACTCAGCCCAGTCTTGTTTAACTTCTTCATCAATGATCTGGATGAGGAGTTAGAATGTACCCTCAGCAAGTTTGCTGATGACACCAAACTGGGAGGAGTGGTGGATACACCAGAAGGCTGTGCTGCCATTCAGCGTGACCTGGACAGTCTGGAGAGCTGGGCGCAGAGGAAGCTGATGAAGTTCAAACACGGCCAAGTGCAGGGTCCTGCACCTGGGGAGGAACAACCCTATGCATCAGTACAGGCTTGGCATGGACCTGCTGGAAAGCAGCTCTGTGGAGAGGGACCTGGGTGTCCTGGTGGACGACAGGTTAACCATGAGCCAGCAGTGTGCCCTGACTGCCAAGAAAGCTAATGGGATCCTGGGATGCATTAGGAGGAGTGTGGCCAGCAGGACGAGGGAGGTTCTCCTCCCCCTCTACACTGCTCTAGTGAGGCCCCATCTGGAGTACTGTGTCCAGTTCTGGGCTCACCAGTTCAAGAAAGATGAAGAGCTACTGGAGAGAGTCCAGTGGGGGCCTACGAGGATGATGAGGGGACTGGAGCATCTCCCCTACGAGGAGAGGCTGAGGGAGCTGGGGTTGTTCAGCCTGAAGAAGAGAAGGCTGCAAGGGGACCTAATATACGCTTACAAATATCTCAAGGGTGGGTGTCAGGAGGATGGGGCCAGACTCTTTTCAGTGGTGCCCAGCAACAGGACAAGGGGCAATGGGCACAAACTGAAGCATAGGAAGTTCTGTCTGAACATGAGGAAGAACTTCTTCCCTCTGAGGGTGATGGAGCACTGGAACAGGCTGGCTAGGGAGGTTGTGGAGTCTCCTTCTCTGGAGATATTCAAGACCCGCCTGGACAAGGTCCTGTGCAGCCTGCTGTAGGTGACCCTGCTTCGGCGGGAGGGTTGGACTAGATGACCCACAGAGGTCCCTTCCAACCCCTACTATTCTGTGATTCTGTGATAATCTCAAATTATCACAGTAAAGAGCCATGTTCTCAACAGTGGGGAGGGGTTTAAGATGATTCTTACTTTTTTAACTTTGGAAAGTTGGGCTTATGTTATTGGCCATGTCTCTAAGCCTTCCTCCTTAGGCATAGTAGATATAAATAACATTAATTTTCAGATGAAAGTGTATATGCTAGTGCCAAACTTACTCCAGTTACTAGGGCAACGAGGAGAACATACACACACACAAAATGCACGAGCCAGATAAAATCAACTTCTGTTTATGCATGAGTTGTGACTATCAGCATTGGCAAAGATTTTAAAAAACAGGCTACTGGAGCTAGGTTATTAAAGGGGCAGCATTAATTTTACTCTTTATTCTGCTGCACGCACCAATTTTCATCACATTTCACATATGTTCTTTTGACTTCACTCCCAAGCAGAAAATTGTTCTACCTTAAGTATGGAAGTTATTATCATTCCTTCCTTCAGATTCAGGCATCCAAATAAATGAAATTTCAGCAGCGCTTAGCATCAAGCAACTTCTAGGCTCTAAGGCTTGTGGAACCGCTCAGGATTAAAAGAGGTAAGAACAGGCTTAACTGTCTGGAATAATGTAGGCAAAATATCATGTAACTTTCATGTGAAGTAATCTGACAGTGAAGCAATAATATTGAGCCTTACATTGTACCTAATCAAAGCTAAGTTATAGCATCATATCAAACCTTTATTAAACTCACCTTTGGAAAACAATTCTCACAGAAGTTGATTCACTCTATCAATAACACTTTAGTCACAGCAGTTGCAGCTCTGCTGTAAACAACTTGCTAATTGTATTTCTCAGTCTTTGTGGTGGGAGACAGTGCTAATGGATTTAAGCATGTCATTACAACAGAAAAGTTCCTTGCGAGAAACAAAAGCTCACAAATAAGCCCCGCTCTCCAGATAAATTGTAGTTGCCCCACGTACACACCCACAGCCACTTTGCTTCTTTCTGAGAGCCTGCATAGGAGACATTATCAGTACAAGCATGCAGCAGAGAAATGTTCCATCCTCTGCAAGATCACGTGCTTGCACAATGGAAACAGCACTGTAATTTGACAGCTTAGTATACAAGAAATCATGCATTCATTATGTTTTCTACAAGCATCTGTGGAAATCAGTGGTCTATAACCACTGATTCATTGTATATGGTGGTTCTGGTATAACTTAAAATACGTGACAAGACTTACAATATTTAAATGAGGCATCAATGAGGAAAGTTACAGCTACATCTTCCAAATGCATCTGGGCTTAACAAATTGCCTAAATTTATAATATTTCAGATTTTATTTATACACATTTCATTAAAAAAGTAATGTGCTGTCTATGGGAGCATACTGAGCATTTCATTGTATAAATAAAGTAATCCCTAAATGTTCTTCATAAAACATACCAAATCCTTGAAGTGCTTGCAGTAAATTCTATATGTATAATTATCTGATTTGTTTTGAAACCCTTATCGGATAAATTGCACGTCTATATGATTTATCTGCCATGAAACTAACAGTTAGTAATAAAATACTGTGTTAACCAGAACCGAGAATTCATCCTTTTATAGCTGTATTTCCAGAGAACTATATTAATCTTAAACTGGAACACCATTGTACCAAGAATGCTATGAAACATTGCTGCCATCTACACGAATCAGTAGTGAAGAAATCTGGTGACCGTTTCCTTTTCATTTTGCAATAATATTTTAGGCAGCTGTTTTAGAAACCTTACTGCTGGGATAATTATGTGGTTTATGCCCCCTTCCTGGACATTTTTTTTTTCCTTTTTGTGTATATTTTCTCAAAGGAATACCTTTTTCCCTGTGTTATGGCTCTCTAGCAAAAGTGGATTTTGTTGAAACTAATAAAACAAGGCATTTCTGAACACTATGCAAAACATCCAGAAAAATGTTTTAAGTAGTATTCAGAACAATTCTGCTCAAGCGTAAGAAATCAACTCCTGGGGGAACTCATTTCCACTCACCAGTATTTCCACTACCCCACCACATAACTTCCTGAATATATCACAGATCCACTGTATTTCTTAAGTTTACATTTGCCTCAGGCATAAATTAATTCTCTCCACAAAACATGTTAATTGTCCTGCCCAGCCACCCTTTGAACAGCCTAACATTCATTTTAAAAAGTCAAAATAAAGAAATAGTTCATATACTGCTGGACTACAGCCAGTTTTTCTAGGTCAGCAGAAATCCATCTTAGTTGACACAAATATTTCCTTCCTGTGGTGAACATATTTAAAACTCTTTTTTTTCTTATAAATGTTAATTACTTTAGCCTTCTGAGCTATCAAAGAGAAACGACTAAAGGGAAATTTCTAAGAGAAGAACTGCTAGGGCAAAGTTAAAAGAAAGCGTCTTCATACATTTAAAGGGTGAAAGAAGAACATGCGAGGCCTTTTTTTATGTGGGTCCTTGGAAGGGCTCCTTATGCCTCAAAGTACAGCTCTGTTCACTAAACTTCTCTTCAAATTCCTATGCAAGTTTTTTCATCTGCTTTTTCATGATATAGTTCATTTCAGTATCCATACCAATCATATTTTTGAGAATTTTACAAGTATTCTTCTCTTTACTTTAGTATACATTAAGTGTAACTCAGAGAAATGCCACCATAGGAATTAAGCGTAGACATGTGCATACCTACTTGAATGGACAGTAGACAATCATTTGAACCACAGCTACACAAGAAAACAGCAAGGAAGCTGGGCACATCACACAACACAGCGTGGCACAGAGATCCCCGACACGGCACGTACCCACAGCGGGTATGTATAACTGCATGTCCCAAAAGCAGTACAGAGCTGTTGGCACTGTGTTCAGCCTGAGTTAACAAGCCCTGCCACTCGGAAGCAAATCAAAGCTAGTCTAGTTTACACCAACTAGACTACGTGGTATGTACTCGCTCCCCTGAGATAACTTTAATGGGATACACTTCAATCAACCCATCAAAGTACAAGATTGCTTTCACTAGACCAGCATTTCTGAGAGTCTTCCTATAATGGGAATCTGCGCTAACCATAGGAGAGCAGTTTTACCAAATGGTCTGAAAGCCTTGACATCTGCTACCAGCTCTGCTACCAGCTTCCTAGGTGACATTACATAAACCACTTAATCATGATTTCCTTCACTCAGAAAATAAGAAAATTCTTTTTCTGGGGACAACATACAATAAATCAAAATGTTAAATACAATCATTAACTGTAAGGTGATACAGACATGAATGGTTAGTAGATACTTCTCCGAAGCAAGACATTGCTAGGAAAAGGGAATTATGAAGTTAATCACACAGTTTTTACTCACGCACATGATCCCTTAAGCTTCATATTCAACAAAGCCTGAAGTCGATAAAAACTTTCCCAAATTTCAGGATAATTTACTAAGCAGTCGTAAAATATGCAGAATACGGCTCACCATGAGATACAATCTGCAAATAACTACAGTTATGAAAAGACCTTGCCTTTAATTTGCTCATTTGAATGTCTATCCTTTTGAGTCATTAATCTTTTGCTCAGTTTTACTGTAATCTTGGGAAATACAATAGTTGAAAGATAAACAAAGGAAACAGGATTAGACATAAATTATCAAATGCAAAAAAAAAAAAAAAAAACAACCAAAAAAAGCCAACTTCCAGATAAAGGAGTAATAAATTAAACAAAGTAGAATGGTTTTATTGTATAGTCAACCTTTGAGGCAATAAAAGTGCTATGCATTTGTTTGACAAATCTGTATTGTATTTAAAGTCATAAAAATAATTACAATGACATTTCCCTCCATCTGTATTGCACAGCTTACCGTGCTATCCATGACTAAACATTTTAAACTAACTTCTGTAAACAAAACAACTTCTGTGAATGAGGATAAAAATCAGCTCAGTGTAAAAGTGAAATAATTCTTAATACCAATTACCAGTTGCCATGGTAATAACTGACTCTCAAGAAATACGTATTTTGCTTGTTTGGCCTAGACAATCTGCTTCCCAGAGAGGTGCACAGAGAAAGTCAAATGTCTGTAGGAAGACAATACCAGGGTCAGATACTCATCGTACTGGCATTTACACATTGCCATTAAAGTTACATGTTAACACTATTGATTATGCTTGGCTGTCTCCTTTTGCCTTTTTTTAAAGCATATAACTGGGAAGCTTTATTATAGCGAAAAATTCCTTCCACGGTAGCTAGAGAAAAATATTTTGAAATGCTGTGATTTTCATTGCAGTATTAGGTTAGCCATTGTCACTGTTAGTTTTTTTTTTCTTATATGCATTCCAATTTTGTATTTAAACTATGAAACTTTAAAAAAGGCATCCATGTTGATTCAAATACAACCATCCCAAAAGTGTCAGAACTTCTGCTAAAATACTTTTATACAGCTTTAACAGGTTTCTAATTAAAAGCTTTTCTTGGCTGGAAGCATACAGTCATTTTTCATTTAGCTACCAAGCTTTGAGAATGTAAATGTCGAGTACTTCATTAACACAGGTGTTAAAAATATCACAGTGTACAGTTGTTTGCTTTAATACTTTCTCAGGGTTCAGGAAAACAATTCTAGGAATTTTAGAAACACATGTGAACTTGTCAGCCGAAGTGAGATCCAAGGAGTGAGTAATCTTCCTCAACATGAATTCACATCAACTGCTTGCATTCCTAAACACAAATTTGTAGAAATAGCTATTTAGTCGCACTATTAAAAAACACAAGTTACAACAAACACTAGCACTGTCCCATAAAACAAGAATAACTTCATAGAAGAACACAGCATCAAGTTAGGAAAACATATCTAAGTAATATATCTAAATAATATATAGAAATTATACCTTTTTCAGTGGGAAGAAGGCAATACTTCTTGTTAAGAAAAGCATGCTCCAAGCAGTTCCCGAAACAAAGTGATCAGAACTCCAGGAACCCAGGGGCACTTATCTGCCATAGTTTTAAACATAACAGGGCTCTGAGCAACCTGATCTAGTTAGTGGTGTCCCTGCTCACTGCGGGGGGGTTGGACTAGATGACCTCTAGGGGTCCCTTCCAGCTCAAAACTTTCTATGATTCTATGATTCTATGATAACTTCAACAGGTTAAACATGAAAGAGCTACAAAAAAGCTATAAATTAATGCAATTACAGTGGCAGAAAGTCTATAGTGTAAGATAAAAAACACAGAAGAAATTTCTTTATTAATTCCATTAAAAACAAAAACTCTACCCAGAAAACAGTCCAAAATCACGAATACAGTGACAAGCGTATATATTCATGTTTACCCTCCCTTGCCTAACAGTAGGTTAAATGAAGCTCGCACGTTTGAGAGGAACAGATAGAAAGAAAAAATTTGAAGGATCAAACGTGGGTGGTTTCTTGTGAGGCAGCAGAGCTAGAGAGGAGTCTCTTCCACCAGAACTGCAAGCTACTGCACACAGACTGCCAGAATCTGCCAATCCTTTCACCGCATTCAGAGTCTTGAACTGCTTCACACAGAAACAAATTATTTTGCGTGTGTGTGAAATTCATTTAAATTATTCTTCTTCATTAATGTCAATACTTTCTCTCAAATCAGAGATCTGTGTTTTTGGTATGTGTTTCTTTTTAGACAAGATATGCTTGTCCCAAGAGAAGTCACCTAGATCCTCTCTGGGTTTACAAGCCATAAAGATCTGGAGTCTCTCTCAGATCCTTAAGTTTCCTTCAGTTCTTTTCCCTTCCCAGCTTTGCATGGCTAGTCCTGTAATACCACGCATGATCTTTTATAGATGAAAGTCTCTGTTTAAAATAAAAAACATTGAACTTTGCAAAGTCCAACTTGTGAACTACTCGATAGTCTTCAGAGCTCCAGCCTACAGCAAGGCTTAGCTAGCTGGTTACCAATTTAGGCAGCTAAGACTGTGTGACACTGACGTCTCAAATTTTCACCGCCATGCCCAGCTCCCAGGTAGAGGCAGGCATCCTTATCACACCTCAGCTTTATAATGGAACAAAAATCGAGCATGATTTGCTCCTTCAGCCATTATGCCTAGTTTAAATGTGTACACACCCAGTATGGATAATCATGGGACCAGGATCACCAGGGGTGCTTAAGAGCACTTCTGTCCCAGAGAAAAAATATTGCCTGAGAAGATGCTGGTGCAATCCCTAACTCCTTCCAAATAGATCTTTCTTGCAGCACATCACATAAGACCAAGAAGAGTTGAACAGGCTTGTTGGCCTTAGCTCTGTATTGGCACGGTAGGTTGGGAAGAAGGAAAAGGGAAGAGGGAAGAGAGAAGATTCATTGGACTTCTGCTTTCAGCAGCTCCCTCTGGGATGCCAAAACCACAAATGGTGGCTGCAATGGGATCAGCTCTACCCTCCAGCCTGGGAGACTTGCGGCCACCTCACGGCTTGTGGTGGCATGAAAAGGTCACAAAATGTGCATTGTGGGGCTTTATGGTTTGTATTGTGGAAAAAGCCTGCAATATTTTGTGGGAAACAGTACGCACTCGAAGAAATTAAAGGAAGGGGTTCTGCATCTCCTCTATCTTTAAATAATCTACTGACTGATGCTTCAAAATGAAAGCGCCTCCGATAGTGGTGAAGCTGGTAATTTGGAGGATCAGAATTTTGCCACAAATGTGTTGGTGTTTTGCTTTGGGTGGCCATTACGCAAATATTTTAACAAATAATCTGTTAGCGGTTGCCAAAGTAGAACCCTGGGCAACTACTACTCCACTACAATTATTATACTACTTAGGAGTACTTTATAGTACAGGACTCTGAGCTAGGGCACTTCCAGAACTGCAAAAACAGCAGTGCAAGCCTAGCAGAATTCCCCAGTATCCAAATCACTGACACTCAGGGCTGAGAAACTCTCTGTAGTTCCAAGATTTTTTCACCTTCTTCTGCTGATGAACCACTAGAAACTGCAATTCTAAATTATACTGACACAATAATGAAAACAGAATTTTACACTCACTAAGTAATTATGCCTCTGCTGTTTCTAGACAGCTATGCCCACTACACTTTCCATTACCCATTGTCTCATTCAAACCCTATTCTCTTCTTTAAAAGCCTCCATCACTGCACGTGGTCAGCCTGCTGTCTCTGGCTATAGCCCAAATGGCAGCTCGCAGTCACCCTTCCAAGGCACAGATTGCCAGCCCCACAGTCCTCACGGCATTTGGCATGGCCTCCTGCGTACACATACTGTGCTCAGAGCTCTTCTCAGAAAGAGGGCAGAACTTGGCCCTGGCAGCCCTAAGGGGAACTGACAGACAGATAAGTGCCCAGATTTCTTTTGTGTTCTAAATGCAGACTTGGGAAAAGAGAAAGTTAAATTTGACTCATAGATCCTACAGTGATTCATTGCACTAAGGTATTTAAGACCATATACTTCACTTAATCGTTGTAAGATCCTACACATACTGGTAAGCTCCTACAGTGAGTGTAACTGCCACGTTTTTCAAATGCTCAAGACTGTTACTATTACACTAGAGCTAGAGATTACCTTTTCACCACCCCTTCTTGACCTCTGTCATGTGCTCATGCATTCTCTACTCTGGTGAAGGCTAGCAATTGCACCAGCTCTACTTATTTTCAGATTTTCTTTCCACCACATAAACCACATGCTCAGCAGCACAGGGTAAGAAGTCCCGTGCTTTTAACACATTACTGCTTGCCACCGTGGTAATACTGGAGAAAATCAACAGCAGAAATGTGTTGTTAGTGTTCACCTTTCGATCGTCTGAAGAGACTCCAGAGCTAGAGCTGAAGCTTATTATACCAATGATGTGAATTTTGGTTTTAATTGATATGTAACTGATATGCTAGAACCTATTTTTCAGGGAAAATAAATAGAATAATTTCATATTAAATCTTTTTTACTGCTCACCTTAATTAAACCATACTTCTTCAGAAATATATGGATCTCTAATTAGAAGTTAATTATGTCTTATTATTTTTACTTGAGATTTCCATTAGAACAACATGGAAACGATCAGGTGCAATGTCTAAGCCTATGCACATCAATAAGCAGGACAGGGGAAATTTGAGGAAGAACCTTTAGCACAGGTGAGAAATTCCATTGCCTGGGAGGACCTGAAGAGCAGGAACAGACTCCTCCTCACTCCTACAGAAAAGAATTAAGTTTCTCCAAAAAAGAATAATGGGTAACAAAGTGAGAGAGGAGAAAATTTAGAAGGAACAGAAACAGGGACTTTTTAGCAAGAAAACGAGGAAAGAAAGCAACCAGGTGAACAGAACTGTAGCAAAAATCTCACCCTATAACTGGGTGAGACTTGCAAAGAAGAAAAATGAAGTGGTGAGATTAGGTTCAACATGTTCACTCTGGTACACAAACACTGTGCATCATGTGAACAAATATATTTTGCATTTCCTTCTTGTAAGCCCTGCCTTTGCATTGGAGGGGAGACGGCAGGAAAGGACAGCCAAAGGACATTCACAGGGAAAAGGAGGTTGAAACCTCATATTCTGCTGAACATTTTCTCTCTCATTTTCTCTAGACTCTCTCATGGCTTTTCTCAGAAAGATTCATTCAAACCAGAATCTAGTTCAGTACTCAGTTAAGTGCTTTTCTCACATTATATACCAGGTATTAGTATTTCATAGAACAATAATTTTTGTCTACTTATTTACACCCAGTGGTTCCTCACCATGAAAGGTTTTGACACAAGCAGACTAAAACATTATTGTAATCCTGTAAACTTAATCCTTTCTGTGTTGTACTGAAGATTAACTGTATTACATTTTAATCATAGCAAGGAAATGCATGTAAAATTAGAGTCTGAAAAAGAGAGGCTTAAAATGTTCTCATATTCTTATCACCACTTTAAAATATGTGTTGTCAGGAGACTGGATCCTACTCTAGGTGCTACCTTCAGCACCTTGCGTGTGCCATCTTCTAACCAGCCAGACCAGATCCTTTCTGGATCATTTTGCTTACCTGTATAGTGGGACTATTTATTTCCCAGCCATCCTCAAAGACCACTTCAGATACAGGGATTAAAATACGTGCTTGGTACAACTATAATAAAGAAAAATATCTACCACAGCCCTAACAAAAAAATACAAAGCAAAGACTTGCCAGTCTTAAGCCCATGTTTCACATGTGTATGCTTCTCTGTGAAATTCTTCCAACTGTTTCTAAGGACACACACGTAGTCCTTATGCATCACACAGGCTGACATGCAAAACCTTGTGCTCATATCAATACTGCTGAGTCCATACAAGTACAGAGATAGTTTTTAATGATTATAAGAGGTGGTAAGATATTAAGGCTACAAAATAAAGTGGGTTTTTTATTATTTCCAAAGTCTTCCTAAATTCTAGGGAAAAAAAATCCAGCTTTTTGTAATTGCTACAAAGCATGTGATGGATACATTAAGAAAACCAAGAAAATTTGAAGCATTTTAATTCACATTTTGAGCTACTATTCCTATCCAATTATTGCAGAAAAATTACGTCTCTATACTGGTACCCAGTCAGGATAATGGTAGCCTATACCTTCCATTCAAGTTGTACTAGAGGATATACAGACTAATTTTGCACCTCTATTTTCTAAACCTTTTTTTTTTTGGGTGGGGGGAGCAATTTGTATTTTCTCAGTGTTCTATCACAATAATAGTTATCATTAACAGAAAAAAACGTGGTATTAGCTATGAAAAAGGTGGGTTTGCTGTCAGATAGTTCAGATTCTGTACAAGTCTTTGAACAGAGTGATGTTACAGGATTTTTTATCAGCTCTTCACAGGATTTTGCACATTGTAACTTGCATGAAAAGACCCTCATTTACATCGCTCCACTGAGGTCCAAGGATCTGCCTTCATTACTCTGGGTGACATGTAAGGGCTATAAAGCATCTTCCTATGCATACCAGGTACAAATAGTTATGAGAATAAGTAATGAGCTGAGCAATTTCAGCAGAAGGAAGAAAGGAACTAGACCAGACCCAATCTGAAAAGTAAATCATTAACACAAGCACTTTCTGTAGGTGAGCATTTCATTCTCTGACTAGCCATATTCTGATTCTTAAAATCAACACAGCAGAACAGAGGGTGTTGTGCTAATGACTCTGTTTACTTATGTTATAATCATACTTACTCACATATGATTAATGACTAAGTATACAGTGAATCTATAAAGCCCAATGACGTACAGTACCAAGCAGTGTTCCTGCTTCATTGTTACCTTGGAGCCTAATGTACTTGGTATCGGTTTGATTAGATGGTTTCTCTCAATTCTTCAAAACAGAACAGGAGTTAACAATAACAAATTAATTTACTGAGCTGTTAGTTTTATTCTAGGAAAGCTACTATTTTCATCTCAACAGAACTTGAAGACTTGTATCAAAATGTATTGTGGAGATTATGTGAGTATAATGATCTGTTCTCTGTAATCTTTCAAAACTTTTCATTGCTCTTGAGCCATCACCACACATGCTGGGACCCCTTTCCCTCTACTGGTAGAAATTAAGCTCAGATGAAGTTATTTTATTTGTGATTTGGGTCTAATTCTGGGGTTACTTACTATATATATATAATATAATGTGTTTGAAAGGAAGATTAAAATACAAAGAATTGTCAGTTCCTTTCTCAGTTTTAGACCTTTGAAGACAAAATAATTTGTCCTTTACCGCTTTGTGAGATTCTGTTTGTGGGTTTGCTATACTTGCACTTAGCTGTTCCACAAGACACAAAATTGCACACTATCACCTAATTGTACTAAAAATGTGAGTTGTTCAGAAGATACCAATTCATGGCACTATTTTGGTGGGTTTATATTTTCACAAGACGTTCTGCAACTGCATGAAGTAACTGAACAGCTTTATCATTTAGAAACATTTGCTTTTGTCCACAATGTGAAAAATATTTTAAAGCAAAGAAATGGTACCTCTACAAGTGCCACAACATAGGAAAAGCTATGCATTATTGTTCCCCGTCAATAAGTTGTAGCAATATACTAAATGGCTCATTAACACTTTTCAAGAAAATAAAAGTTCATACTGCAATTTTAAATCTCCATTCTGAAAGCTACTATAGTTATTTCATGACAGCAAAATATGAAATTATTTTCTGCACCTGGCTTACTGATAATTATTTTCATTAAGGGCTTTCAAATTCTTTTAATTATTATTTATAGGAATAATGATTCACTCCTTTCAAATGTTTTTTGCATGTGCATTTCCAGTAAATTTACAAATCGATATAGAATTTTCTAAAGGATGAACATTTTTTTTATCTTACTTATTTTATTTTAAAGTATAATTGCATCAGTTATTCCAGAATCACCAGTAAAGTATTTCTCCCTAGAAAATTCTATTGCATATATTTGTTCTTCTAAAGTAATTGGTATTGAATGGGTTTGAATAATGTGTTTGGTTTTCTGCAATTTGGGATCTTGCATTCTTTACCAGACCAGTTAAGAACTAAAAAAGGGATTTTCTTCTTTGTTTTTTCTTTTCTCTTTTAATCACTATTTTATTAATCTATTCCTGATAATTAAAGGAAGACAGGAAGAATAACGCTATCAAAGCCGGTAGATCCATTTAAGTTGGAGAAGTCAGGAAGTTCAGTTTCTTCTACTGATTTAGTGAAACCAACTGTGTTTAAATAACTGACACTGCATCTGTATATAGTATGGTGCTGATATTAAAGGTAGTACATTATAAAACAACTTATAGAAGAAATTATTTTGCTTTAAAGTCATTGAAACTGGTAATTATTATATTTGTAATAATATTGCAATATTTTGATAACATTATCAAAAAATCTAATAGATTACACATTCATTCTTAACTGTGGGAGATGTTTATGTCAGCTATTTTAGGCGTATTTTAATGCAATCATTCTTCATTACTCAGCCTTCAGGACCGCTGGAGCAGAGAGGGAACTTAGGTCTGAATTTTGATCCTCTGAATTGCACCAAAATATTCCAAAATAAATGGTGTGAATACCATCTCTGTATTCCCTCTGCTTCTAAAGATATAAACATACACTGATTAGCCCTTCTATTTTTCGTAATCACAGAAGTAAGAGAGCAGAGAAGCAACTGTAGACAATGGGGTGCATACTGGTCCCGGGAAAGACATCCAAACCTGATTACAGGCTTTCTCTGAAAAGTATTGTGATGGATTCTCAGGTTGGGCAAATTTTTATTCTTTATTCCCATTTCCATGTGATGTGGGAAGGGAGAGAGATTAGGCATTTGTGTGAACTAGATCACTGGATCCTAACCGGTGGAGCAGACTTCCGTGCTGAGGCATCCAGACAGAACGGGGACATGTAGCACAGAGCCCACACAAACGTTCTCCCCTGGATGTCTGCTGGATTCTCAAGATAAAGTTGGTCATGGAGCAGTGGCAGTTTTCTCAGATGAGACTCGGCAACAAAACAGCAGAAAAATCACTCTAGCAAATCGCAAGCAAGAAAGTAGGGCTTACACGGGACTGAGTGGTGAGACTTGTCTACTCTTCTTAAACACAACCTTAGATTGAGAACAAGTCTTAAAAGAACACTTTAGACTTGAAGATATTTTTCAAGGAATCCAAAACACTAACATACCATTAACTCAGAAGAATAACATGAAAAAAGAATTGGAAGTATTACTTTCAAAATTTACTTTGTTCTTTTTCTCCTGCATATTTTATGTTACACATATTAGTAGCTACATATTTTATGTATGAACAACTGGACAGGATGGAGTCCCTCAAGATCAAGAATGAGACGTACAAAATGTTAACAGCAGCAGTTCTGCCAGTTTCAGCAATGCAGGGTAACATCATTATTAGAGATCACACACAGAAAATGGCTCCCCACAGTACCACAGAGGTAAAACTACCAGAAATTAGATAAGATGACATCTGCGACCTCTCTAAAATACACATACAGGGAAAGATGGAAGGCTTTGGAGAAATAATTTTCTATTTTTAAAAGTACTCCTTCCATTACTGTATCATATATTATTCAAGTGAAGTGTAACACAGCCAATAAACTCATAGTAAATCAAAATACTCATGGAATTTTTATTTAATAAAGTCACACACAAAGGGTATCTTTGCAAAAGTATAGCTAACTCATAGCGTGTAGTTAGCTAATAAAGCAAGCATTTTATATTAGTAGATATTCCCTATGGAAAACATTCAGACTAAGGAGTCTGACTTTGTTTGTTATCAGCAGAATGGCTTACTGAACAAATATTATTACAAGGTTGTTCATACTTTAGATTGCTTTTTCCATCACAAGACTGAACTGCCTGAACTTTACACATCATAATTTGATAAAAGCAGCCTCAGATTTTAGTGATACTTTTGTTGCACTGCATATGGCTTTCATCAGGAATAGCTACAACTTCCTCGCTCTCTGCAGAAGGAAGGTACAGTGCAAGTATCATTTTTCAGACTTAGTACAAGTTTTACAGTCCCCTTCCAATCTCTTTTGTTGTTTTGATTCATTCCACTAACACCACACAAACCTGTTCTGTCTGCACAGCTGTTTTGGGATCAGTTCCTTTCAAAAGAGTTAAATGCACGTGTGCAAACACTGAGAGACATGTATACAGTGCCCGCCTGCACCACCTCTGTGGAACAGATCTGTGTTTTTGTAGATGAAGGTATCTTGATGTCAGCAAGAGGATTAAAATCCTTAAAGTCAAAAAACACTGAAATACCTCTGGGGATTTTTTTGCCTTACCTTTAGGTGCTTGGATACTTTGGGGGGAAAAAAGCAACACGTTGTTGATTTTCTTCCTCTGAAAAATATCCTTTTGGTTGGAATACTGCAGGAGAAAGACAGTATCAAAACCATTTCTCCATGCTTACATATAGCTTCTGGTCTAAACTAACCCATAAAAAGGCCAAATTGCTCTCGGAGATAACTTTCCTCAGCTGCTCTTTGAAGGCATTGTCTTTCTAACGCAGAAAGCCCTGCCACGCTGAATACTATGCTTGCAAAGAGTGCTCCAGCAAAATGGCACGTGTGTGATAAGGGATGCTAGAATCCAGATATCAAAATGAAAACAGTCTTTTAAATTGTGGAATTCTTCGTGTTCTTTCAGTGACCGTGCCAGGCATTTCCCCCCGGTCTCTTCAGAAAATTTGTATTTCTGTGTATTTGTCCATCCATCTGTCCCTACCAGTAACTTTGAATTTGATAGTGAATTTCTATCATATTTGGCAGAGGAATGGCAATCTCTTCTGAAGATACTGCTCAATGGAGTTCAGGGAACCAAATTCTTTTTTCATTTAAAAAATTACAGCAGTTTAAACTCAACAGTCATTTATTCGATTGGCCCAGCATTAGCCAAGCAGTACGTGCATACTTTGGACTCAGTCACAGGTCAAACCGTCTTTTACTTAGCCAGTGGTTGATTTGGAAAGGACCTGATGGATTGTGAATGTAGACAGAGATTCAAGGAACAAGGAGGTGAAATTAACTGCTGTTGTGGCTGGACAAAGTAAGTAGGAATACAGAGTCAAACGAATCTGCAAGAAACCAGTTGGTACTAGCTGCAGTGCTCACGGAACAACTTCTATCACAAAACAATGTATTTCGAAACAATACACCATCTTAATATCCACAAAATCCACATTCTTGCACCCAAACTGAGTAACTGAATACGACATTGTTTGGCCAGGAAAACACCTATGTATGCACTTGTGAGGACAGATATTTCTGAGTGCAAACAACTTGAAGGAAAAGTTTAGTGTTACTGTATCCTGTCCACTCTACCTAACGAATATATCTAAACATATGCAAATCTGGGAAAAGCCATAGAAAAATGCATGAGTTCTCACAAGGTTCATTATGAAGATCGTGGGAACATGCAGTGTATTAGCAGTGCGGATATCTGAAGGACATCTGGGTAAGAGAGGAGTTAGGAGATTATCTAAGTTTAACCATCATCTTCTGTAAAACAAAGCTTTACTGACTTTGGCAAAGTTATGTACATTTACGCCAACTGAGGATCTAGCTCATGTTTCTTCTGTATGCTTTTTAGATCGGTATTTCCTTAAGGCATTATTTAGATACCCCCACCCCACCCCTTTTTTTTTTAATTTTAAATTAATGACTGTATTTACCATGCAAAAGCTGAATAATGAGCCACCTGCACTGACTCTGATCTGGTTCTAGATACTTGGAAGCTCAGGTCTGCATTCAGTTTCAATGTATGCTAACGTCCCTTTGGAAAGGTGCAACCACATTCAGATACTGGTGAAACAGTGAACACCTTACTCACTATGGGATCTGCCCTAGGTTATTATAAATAAAACCTATTTGGGGAAGGTGTCTTTTTAATGGGATTGATTTATGACTGGTAAAGCTAAACTGGTTTGCTGTAGCTTCCGTACAGACATTGTAGTTAGTCTCACTTAATATCCATAAAGAACAACTTTATTTTTGTGCAAGTATCAAAGTCTTTCACTCCTAACAGTCAAATCTCTTAGGCTCCACACTCATTATACCTTTGCTAGTTTCCCTTTTGGGAAAGGAAAACGTATAAATAAACAGCACATGAAGTTTGTAGTGGTTTTATACTGACAATGTACACAAATCTTACCAGTATGGTAACTCAAATAGTCACTTTAGTACAGTGGACACCAGTGGTCACCGACACAAATGTCAAGTTTTGTGCTTGATCCTGTGAAAAGTTTAGAATTCTTCAATGTATATGTCTGGAATTGGTGTACACCCTACAGGATTGACCCCCAGAGCACAATGCAATCACACAATCCCATGTCACTAAGACCAGTGGGTGTTTGATAATATTTACATATTTTTAAAATGTTATTGGAGAAATTTCTATTAATTTTTGTCTTTGAAAAAATTTATAGAATTATTAGATTGAATGAAGATTGGTAGGTCATCTAGCCCAGCCACCTTATCAAAACAGGGTCAACACTGTGTCAGACCAAGATAGTTAGAGATTTGCCCAGTTCAGTTTCTAAAACCTCTGAGGACGGAGAATTCACAACCTCTTCAGGTAACGAACTCTACCTCTTGGTTATCCTCAAGGTAAAAAAAGTCTTCTTCACATCCAGTCAGGAAATTCCCTGCTTTGTTTTATGACTGTTGCCTTTCATTCTTCATGCACCTCCGTAAAGAGCCTGGCTCCATGTTCTTGATGCTCTTCCCATAGGTATTGCAGAGCAGCTGCTGGGTCCCCCCAGAGCTGTCTCTTCTCCAGGCTAAGTCCAATTTCCTCAGCTTCTCCTCACAGAGCAAGTGCTCCAGCCTTCTGACCACCTTAGAGACCCTCCACTGTTCATTAACAAGTTGTCCTTGCTTTCCTCAGCAAGGTGTAAAACAGTTTTCCTCATTAAAGGCACGACCCAAAACTCCCTGAGATCAGTCAAGAGACTTCCATTGACACTAACCAAGAGATCTGGATAAAGTCCCAGTACTAAGAATGCCGACTGATCCAAAAAGGTCCCTGCTTTTCTCAACTTTCAACAAGATTTCAGTTACTTCTGAATCACAGGTTTTTTTCACTTGTGTGAGTGGGTTGGAGAACACCGTATTTTGAGACATTATATTCACTGAAGGTACCCCTAATTCATCCTCTGACATCACCAAGACAACCAGAATGCAACTTTCACTGCTGTGGATTTAGCTTTGCCATGAAGTCTAATTTCTGCTCACATCAAACAGCAACATGATGTTCGTTTTAAGTGTGAAATTCAGTATCACAAAGCTGATGTGAGAATGAATCTCAAATCCTTTATTCCCCCCCCCCCCCCCCATGTCTCCGCGGCATCTTCCCGACTTTAGCAGTTTTGTATTTCAGCACCTGAGTCAGTCAGTTATTTTATACTCCAGTGAACCTCTGAAGTACTTTTATTTTAAGAAGGCAGACACAGAGCATACTTGGTTTTGGTCTGGAGAGAGAATACTGCCTTGAATTTTAGTATTAAGTATACTGTAGCTGGTTACAAATAAATAATTAAAATGGGACTTTCCTACAGAGGGAAACTCAGATGTACTAAACCTAGGGTCAGAGAAAGCAATAAGGGCCTGGTCTGCATCCCTTCCAGACAATGGAAAAAGTTCCTGACTCTTTAATTGAGCTGGTGAGGGTCTTAAAATAGTTTAATGATTAAGGACACACAGGCAAATTTGGATATTTTAGTAGATTCTCCTCTTTTGAAACGTTTCACTGATAAAGCCAATTTCAGCAGACTAAAGTTTAATTAACATTTAGAGTACTGATCAGAAATGTTTAACTTTAAAAGCTTTTTACAAACCAAAGAAACTCATGCAGTCTATAGATGAAAGACTGGAATTGAATTTTTAACATTACAAATTATAACCTAGAAGTGCTAAACTACAGTTAAATAATAATGACTTTAATTGTCAAACTACTTCTTAAGAAAGGGAAAGATGATTTTAGTGCAATCCTAGCCTTCCCACCCACCTTAAGCACTGCTCTGCTGATCCTATTCTCCTGAATTCTTTTGTCTTTATTCTATAGCAGTCTAGAGCTCAAGGTGCAGAACATGCTCTGTACTGATTTTTGTTGCAGTTTACTACTGCTTGCTGGGCACATCAGTAATTTTTTAAACCTTGTTTCTATCTAGGGTGGCTTCCGATAAAAGCATAGATTGGGGAGGTGGGTGTTTCTCTCCCCCCGTGTTTTTTTAGGATGATCATCACAGTAATTCTTGATGCTCTGTCTCACAGCAGTTGCCAACTCATGTTTCCTATTTTGCAGGGGAAGCTATAGTGATTCTGCAGGTTTTTATTCACTTTGATTTATGATGTGCTCTATAGTCCTGTAAAATATTTTCAGCTAATCTTCTGAAGGAGTTATTGTAACGTGATTGCTGCCTCAAAGCTGTTGGAATCTGACGATGGTACCAGTGCTATGCCCTTCCAATAATTCATCCTGATCGATGGGGAGATTTTGCTTGAATTACTCAGAATCCTGTTGGACATTTCATTCACTGGAGGGTGTTTCAAGGTTTATTTCTTCTCTATGTAGGCAGCTTTTTTTCTTTCACATAAATTTCACTTGATATTCGGGAACTTCTGGTGTATATTTGGAAGAATTGAATGTATTTTTAAAAATAAACATTACGTAAGAAAAATCTCAACAGGGGAATGACTTAGCATCCCTGTAGTGACCATCTTAAGTCATGTGGAAGAAAAATCATGAGATCGTACTATTAATCTCCCTATGCTTTTCAGAGTTTAGGGGAGAAAAAGAAGTTGTGTAAGCAAAGTAGAAATTACACTGGGTATCCCCAGTCACTGTGAAGGAATACATGAATCATAGAACAGTTTGGGTTGGAAGGGACCATAAAGATCACCTAGTTCCAACCCCCCTGCCATGGGCAGGGACACCTTCCACTAGACCACGTTGCTCAAAGTCCCATCCAACCCAGCCTTGAACACTTCCAGGGAGAGGGGCATCCACAGCTTCTCTGGGCAACCTGTGCCAGCGCCTCACCACTCTCAGAGCAAAGAATTTCTTTCTCACATGTAATCTAAATCTACCCTCTTTCCATTTAAAGCCATTACCCCTTGTCCTATCAGTACATACCCTTGTAAAAAGTCCCCCTCCAGCTGAGCTGAAGCCAGCTCAAGCCCATTGCTCTCTTCCAAATTATTTTGCTAGTTGTTTAGTATTTATACTCTGTGTTGGCTGAGAGACATATTCACTCCCCTCACACTGGTCTGGCTAACTCAGGGAGACATTCACACCCTTTTAATGCATGCAGGTATAAATAATTACACCACCAGTTCATCCACTCATCTGTTGATAGCTGTTTATCTTTGGTCCTCTTTGTGTTGAGATAAACTCAGCTTTCTTCGCAATAGCTGTGGTGAGTCACATCCTGCATTATTCCCTGAACTACATGGGCACACTGCCCTTGCCCAGCTCCTCTGAGCCTTCTTCCGTTATAGGGGTTTATTGGTCACTCACAGCTGACTTCAGTGGAAATGAATGCAGTGAAATAGCAGTACCTGTATCTCCACTCAGGTGTTCAATCAACCCTAAAAATGCCCTCCTTCAAAACAGGGTGGTAGCAATTCTCTAATCAAAGATAATGGAAAGGAACGAGCTATTCCCATGTAGTTGCCTGCTCCCTGGTCAAAATTCAATCTGTTGTAATTTCATTCAGTTACCAAATGCCTCTACTGCTCTGCTCCCTTAGTTTGTGCAGTGATGAAGACTGCTGCTAGGTGTGCATTTCCTTGGCACATTTAGACATGCAAACCTTGTATAATCTTGGGGGGAAAGACGATTGTGCACCCTGGGCCCTAGGTTCTGCAAGCAGAGCCCCAGCTTTCCCAAGGTGAGTATTGTTTTGATGTTTTTCCTCGTTTTCTTGAGGAATATCGAACAAAAGCCTGTTGTAACCACAGACGCTTCTAAAATACGACAAGATTGTAACAGATCTTTGCAAAACAAAATGCCTGCCACAGCCTCCAGGTTTATCTCTCAGTACGGGAGATACCGGAAGCATTCAGTCTTGCTCAACAACTGAAAACTACACCATCTCTTTCATGCTTTCACTCTCCCCAGAAAACTACCCCAAACGGCACCAGAGCAGTTGCTTGCTCAGAAACGCAATCTCTCAGATTTCTGCACTTCTTCTGAAGCAAGTGTTTTCCTTCTCACCTGCTATGCAGCATCTTGTCACCACAGGACAGCAGTGCCACCTGCCATCACAAAAATTAAAAGTCTTTTAAATTGTGGAATTCATGTTCTAAGGCCCCATCCTCTGCGACAGGCGTATGGATTGTGCACACAGGGTTTACTTCAGAGAGACACAGACAGCACCGCAGCATCCAAGAATCAATCCCTGCCTCCACTAAACTGTCTCCCAATAAATCTCCTTGGCTTGCCTTCCCCAGTAAATATCACACAGCACTCTCAAATTATGTGCTACAGGACAAAAGAAAAAAAAAAAAAAAAAACAGGCTACAACACATAGCAAGTGGTAGGCTATCGCTGTGTAATCACACTGAATTCAGATCCAGAGTTACCAAAGTTCAGTTCTAAAGGTTTGACCCCAACTTGCTTGTGCCCGTATTTCAATAATTCAATGAAAACAGGTGGAATAAGTTTAATAAGTAATAAACTCCCGAAGATTTTGAAATTAAGTGCATAAAGTTAACCAGGAATGCTTCTTCAGGCTTGCCAAAGACTGAAGCTATGAAAGTGGTCACAGGATAAAACTGACATAAGCTGTCCTGGGATAAAACTTCCTAAAGGTTAGCTTATGTAAACACCGCCAAGAGGCAAAGTACTTTCTTCAAGGTACACAACCTTGGAACAACAACTCTGCGAGATATGCCAGCAGTAAGACATCACTAGTTATGCAGAAATTCCTTCCAAGGATCCTGATAGTATATAAGCTGCAAATCCTAGAACTCAGTTCAGAGAACTGTTATGTATTATCAAAAAGCCTAATTTGCTTAGAAATCACTCTGAAAATCCAAATATGAGGTACACTGAAAGTCCTCATCAAAAATAACACTCTGGGACAAATGTCTTCTGTGGGATGGAAGACGAAGCCAAGTACAATGTGTACACTATAAGAAAATTTTAATTAATATTTAATTTGTTTTGAAAAAAAAAAGGATGAGATTTCTTTCCCACAAAGGACTTGTAAAAAGCTGTATTTCATCCTATCTTCTAAAAATTTTTATCTGAACCTTCCTATTTAATTTTGTTCTGCTTAAAAGCAATGTGTTTTTAATTAGATCCTGGCTAGGAGATAGGCATCTACTAGATGAGGTTTAATCTACTGATGGTGAGCCTTAAATAACGAGACAGTGAACACTTTATAAAAGAAGTATTCAGCAACTCTGCTGAACCAAGGGAGAACACATTCAAAAATCCATTATTTTGCCTGAAAGACACATTAAAAGAGCTGTGTTGAGTTTTTTGGTCAAAAATTTACAAGCCTGCAAATTCAAAACTTTTTTCTATGATCAATCCCTCCATTTTGCAAATATGCATTCATGCAAAGCCCTTATTTTTGACTGTTTCATGAATGAGGATAAATATTCAGAAATTATTAATGCTTGCCTCCGTTCTGACTGAGAGGTGAGATCTACTTCGAAACCCACTTTTACTCATTTTTCATTCTAGGGACTACGCAGGAATCCACCCTCAAAGCATTCACTAAGGTAGTCACATATTTCTGATTTTAGTGCAAGTATCATAAATGCTGAAAAGATCAGCGACACAGTGGTTCATTTTGTGACACCACAAACCTAAATGTGTGAAAGGAAATACTTTGAAATAACTAGTGTTTACAGAAATTGAACCTGTGCAAAACCCACGAAGAGCTGAAGAGCCAGCACCGGTATTTTAAATTAGATTTGAATAAATGCACGCTTCCTACATTTTCTCTCCTCCCCACTGCCACCCTTCTGACCAGCAAGGGCTGGGACAGGGTCAGAGAGCACTTATGCTGAATGCCAGATATACTTACACTTTCTATGGTTTAAAGTGCAGGCTCAAACTCTTTCAATTTCATATCTTTTACTTGCATCTATTTGCATCCTACTATTCTTTATTAATATTCCCATCAAAATGTTTTCTGCTTTGGCAAATGCAATATAATATTTGATGATTTGTAGGTTTGGGGTTTGTTTTATTTTTCCTCTCAAGATTGATGAGCTTTTTCATGGCTCAGACATTTTGGGAAGCATGAATTAAAGACCCAAACAGCTAAACTTCATTTTTTCCTATCTCATAGCATATATCAATATATATTTTTGATTTTGCATTCTAACAGTGCCTTCTAGCTCTTCTTTCCATAGTGATATTGATTATTAGAAAGCTTCGGGGTGGTTTGTCTAGCTGACCAGCCACAGAGCTCAAGCATTTCTGTCTCCTGAGCTGTGGAGAATGATGTCTGAACTAAGGTCAGCATTATTTGACATGCTAGTGAGGGGGAGAAAAATGGAGCCTCATGTACCATCTGGCCAAACAGCACTTGAACTCCACACTGCTGCAAACAGCGCGTGCCTAGGAAAATTCTGGTGAATGACATTTGGAAGTATGTGTACTGTCAGTAACTAGGACGTCATGAGGATATAAACTCTCAGATTCTGAGGCTAGTATCTGCAGAGCCCTACCCTAGAGATAAGTTAGGTGACAAGTGATGCTCAGGGTTCCCACGCTGACAAAGGAAAATGGGATGGAGCATATCTTAAGGATGAGTTCGCAGTTCATTTTAGATACAACAACATATACCAACCTACAAAAACTGGCATGGTCTCACTGTCTTCTGTAAGGCCAGTATTTATCACCGTATCTCCAAAAGATTATTTTTCTCATTGTTTTCCTGATTGATTGTTTTAATGAGTAAAAAGGCACTACGTAATTTATGTTTAGTTGTAAAAGTAGGACCTTGTATTTAAATGATGAACAAACTGCAGATGGACATTTGTCTACTGGTGAGTGCTTCCTTCTTTGTGTAAAGGCACGTTGCCCTATTAGTGCTTTTTAAAGTAAGTCAGTCCTTTAAAAATCTTAAATTTCTGACCATACATTATTTTCCTCACTTAGCCATTGGCAATTTTTTGCCCTTACCTTTGCCTGGTGGGTCTAAAGTAATGATGAAACATATCAAGATATTATGTCTTCCTTCTCATCTAAAATATCCACTTCTTGCTTGGAGCTTTTTAATTCCTTTGCTAAAATTGCAAGCCAGGGAAGCATGATTAGCCATACACGTGTGCCATACACAAAATCTGTACATGTATATTATTACTACTGAAGGCACAACATATAAAAGCCTTTCAAGTGTGTGTAATGCAAGCAAACACACAAATGAATTAATTGGTGTAATCAGCACAACTCCTGATTCTAGCAGGTATTTGTAAAAATACCCCCTTTGTATTTAAAAAATATATCCCATTATTCTTTGAAATGTAAACAGCAAGTTAACAGTGTCATTTTAATCAGAAGTATTGACTAAGACCAGGAATCATCATAAAAACCTTTATACTTGCTAAGTCTGGAAAAGCAGGTAGAATCCTCAGAGGAACTAAAGAGATTAACCAGAGAACAGTGCTAAGTAGCTTTCAACCTCAGTTATTTTCTTCTGTATACGTATTGGTCAGTGATTCTACTAAAATGAGTACATCAGTTCTGTTTATTATTCACAGATTTCTTGTAACATAATAAGAAAAAATACATGAAAAAGTATCACTGAGAATGAACTGACAGTAATTTAATCAGTTACAAAGCAACTAGAAAAATGGTGTTGTCTTCTACATGGCATATCAGAAAGATCTCTCACACTTGGCAGTAACATCAGTTCTTTAAAAAATGTATCTCATTCATCATTTTCTCACTAGTCCTTTCAAATTAGAAATACCATGAGAAATAGATATTGAAGACTGTCAGGGATATCATGGATTAACTCTGAAAGATAGAATAGTATTTTCAGAAAAAGGTTGAGAAAGAGAGAGCAAAAATGTGGTTAGATTTTAATGTAAAAAAAATTAATTAGTATTAAATTTTTTTTTCAGGCCTAACTCATGCTCGTGGCAACTTCCTCAAACATGGTCTGTCTTCCTAGGGCTTACTGCAAGTTCAAGTTCTGTTTCATAAATTAAAAACTGTTCCCGATGAAGAAAAGACAATTTAATGTTGTGATTGTTGTTTTTCAACAGAATTATGTATGCAGTGTTATAGATGTAAACCACCTTGATTAAAGGCTGCTTTCTCCTTTAGCAGATACAAGGAACGATTTTTCCTGCTCCAAATTTTAACCCTATTATGGATGCTCAGTTGCTAGGAGGAGCCCTACAGGGAATTAGTGAGTATCTTGACTGATTCTAACACACCTTTTTTTTTCAGAAAGCTCTCATAAAATAACAAGCATCAAGCAAAATAAAAACTCATAAAATTAAAAGTGTCACCATGTATCTGTTGATTCTTCAAGGCATCACAATAAGACACATTGGTGATGTCCAAATAAATCATGTATTTGCATTTACAGGAGCTAAGAGGTGATGAAGATTAATCTAAAATCGGTACCAACACTTACAGCAATGAATGCTTTCCTTGAGAAAATAAGAAAAAAAACACCAGAATTCTGTATTATGTCACTACAGTGAAGGCCAACAAATTAAAGGTTTTTAACTATAACTTCAACAATTAACTACTACCAGGGACAGTTAAGTCTTTTTAATCAGTCATCAGGGAAAAAAAAAGGAGTAGGAAGTTTAAAGACTCTATCATCTTTCACTCAGGAGCAATTTTTGCTTCCAGCCTATGTACAAAAAAAATTGTGTTCACCAAAGCATTTTTCCCTGTTCAGATTTTTGTGTTTTCCTTTTGAACATTGTTGGTATTGCTGAGGGTTAGAATATTGATTTTTTTTTTTTTACTATCTGAAACATTTTCCTCACATTGAAATTGTTTGCTGTACCAGGATTTTTATACCCCTTCGTAAGGCTGTACAGCACCAAATCTTGCATTCTGTTTTCGGTTTAATAGAAATGTGAGGACTCAGACTTAATGTCAAATGAACCACAATAAGTGTTATTGATCAAAGGGAATCTGAAGCATCTTTTTGATTAAACTGACTACAGATGAAAAGTTTTAAACATTTTGCTCAACTTGAAACAGTACTTTTAACGCAAAGTTGCTAACATGACAACTCAAGAGATGATTCTCTTCATTTAATATTGTAAATACAAGTACATTAACCTCAGTTTTAATCTATCTATCACAGTACATAGAAAAAAAGTTCTAATTTCAAGGATAACAGACAAAATAAAAAGTTCAGCTTCAGAGGAGTTTAAGTCTCCATAGCCTTTGCAGGCACTGACACCCTGACCCTGAATCTTGCACAAAACCTTCATTCTTGTGAGGAGGTTCAGTCACATATGTTGTCCCACTGATACCAGTGGTATTACACAAATTAATAAAGTTATTTTGGTTTTTAAATATCTCCTGAATTCTTCTCATTTTTTACTGCAGAGACAATAGAAATTGTACAGATTCCTGGTGACAATTATTTTCTGAAAAGTGAAAAGGAATCCTTATGCACAGAGTTTCAGTAATACCTCCATTTTGTGATGTTGATGGAAATTAATGAGACTGATGTTAAATCAGTGCCTAGCTAAAAGTTGATGTGATTGCGGCTAGATGATCCAGAAGAAAAAGAACTAAACCTGGTGTATAATAACCAAATACAGACTTTCTCTGCCAAGTTAAGAAAAAATGTATCCAGTGTCCAATTACATTTGTGTCAAAATGGAATCTGTCAGTTATAGATTATATGATAAAATCTGCCTAACAAAGCTGTAAAAGGTACAGAATGTGTATCTGGAACATACATATATATATGTGTACACCTATATAACAATGACTGGTACAAACATAAGAGACTACCCTACTCCATTCAGATACGAGCTGATCCCCACACTTACAAGCCTATTTCATCTCCGCTGCAAATGTGTCAAGTCAATTGATTTGCACTTGGAGATACATCTACGCTGTAATGTCACTAAAATGCTGAGCCATCTACAATGACCAAGTGCAACTTTTGGGATGCAAAAAAATTGTTGAATTATAAAATAATTTTCAGAATATGTTAATCGTTATCTTCTTTTTCGTAAGCAGTTAATACTGATTCATTATAGAAGTTTAGCAGTACTCTCCAGCTATTAAGCAAAAGATCATAGGTAGCCTTCAACAAAATGCCCTTGGAAATTGGTTAAAATATTGTATTCTCTAAAACTTCATCACTTATTTTATCTAGTTCCTCTGCAAATATCTTTCAGTTTTGCAACAAATGTTCTGACCACAATTTGTCATCCCCATAAGAGACCCCTAATCCTGAATTGACAATTTAATCAATATCAACAGGGCATACAAGTATACTTCCCAGGCTCAGCCACAAATTCTGCTAGTGTGCCTAGTTCTGAATAGATGAAAGCCTGTATCTGTTTTATTGATGCTTTCAAATCCATTGAGCTTGAGAGAGATGGTGATGCATCTGATAATAACAGACTACTTCAATTTTTTATGGTATTACACCAGCAAGTGAAATGCACCGAAGCACAGTAAATATAACTGATGATGGTAAATACCAGTGGGATATTCATCTGTTGATCTATTTTTTTCAAGAAATTAGGTAAATGTTCTTGAACACTAATCAATGTAAGTAAATGACTACTCTTTCTTAATTTAGAGTCTGTGTCGTATTTTCTTTACAGGTTGTGAAAAAGATGTGTTGATTGATATCCTAACGCAGCGTTGCAATTCACAGCGGCTTATGATTGCTGAGGCATACAGAGACATGTATGGCAGGGTATGACAGAGCCATTTTGTACTTCAATTACTTCTGTCTCTCCCGTCTCCTGTGTGGTTGGTCAGCCCTTCTCTCACAGTAGTCACTGGAACCAAAAGCCTGGCAGACAGCTGGCTGGCACCAACAGACTGGCATACAACTTTGCTCATGTAACTACTGATGCCTGTGATGGTTTCAAATTGTCGTTTATCTAGCAGTAGAAGTATGTCTGCCACATACAACGTTAAAAAAAAAAGGACATGGAAAGTTTCTTCTTCTACAGTTCATTCTCCTCCTCTATTGACAAAACCAGAATTTCAGGACAGACTTGTTTCTTTCTCTATGTGCTTTTGGGGATTTTTGCATTACTTTTTTCAAGTTTTTTTAAATACATCACAAAATAGTATTGTATTTGGCTTGAAATACCAAAGAAAAACAGCATACCAGCAATTACAGGTAGTTGTACCTTATTCAAGCACTGATCAATGTTCTCATCTCAAGCAGTGGCACTCTCAGACCTCATATCATGTAATCCCGTCTATACCCTAAGTACAATACTAATCTGAGTTGCTTAATGTTAAATTTATGATTCTTTGAAAGGTGTTTCAAAAAATTTGAATACATAGTAAGTTACCTTTTTTTTGTCCAAATGCATTTTATCCATATTTACTGTATACAACAAGGTAATTTTTGTTATATGAGTTCTCAAACACATACAGAGTCAGATATCCTCATTCTATTTCCAGATGTACCGCTGCTAACCAAATGCCTTTGGGAAAGTTGCAATGCCTGCATTTTCCTCAGTTACCCCAGCTACATAAGGGTGAAAATAATAGCAACACCCTTTGTAAAATCCTTGTGAAATCTAGCGATGAAAAGTGCTGTATGAAAGTAGATATTATTGGAAAGCTAAAGAAAAATGCTGTGATTAAATTGCACAGACGCACTCTTCCCCTAATAGAAGCCAGCCAAACATTTTAGGCAAAATTCAGTTTTCCTCTTTTCCTGAAGCCTGAAAAACTAATGGCCCACTGGAAAATGCCTTGAAGGTCAGTGCATGCTTGCCGTTGAATAGATCAGCGTGAATGAGGACAGGGAGTTTGCAGAAATCCTACCACACAGTCATCAGCCTTAATTAGAGTTAACTAGGGAAAGGTCATTCAAAAACTCCACACTAACTGCTGATGCTGTAGTCTGTTAGCTACCAGTCTATTAGCACTACGTGTATTCTTCTTTGGGTAGCTGAGCAGTTTTCCAGAAACAGTCTTTGAGCCACCTGTATACCAAAACACCTCACAACTGTTGACCTCTGAATATGCTGGAACACCCCCTTACTCTCCTAGAACTGGGGGAAAGAGAGAAACTGGATTTAGTCAGTGTAGTGGGTTGATTTTGTGTTTTTATTCACCTATAGGAGATCCCTGGCTTTAGTTGGACTGTTACAAAATTCAAACGCACAATATTTGTGACATTTTAGATACAGCCGTGAATGGATGAGTATGTTTTAAATAGTCCATAAAAGAACAATAACTGAATCACAGCTATCCTTACCTTGCAAACACTGTGACAATGATTGAAACATCTGTATCTGAATGATTAAAAGTGGTTTTCTATTATGAGGTATTTATTAGGTTACCATTACACATGCAAACCACACGTTCAGTGTTTATCCATGCAACGTTCCTCACTGAGTTTTAGTTTTACTTACAGAAAACTGAATCGTGTCAAGCTACCCAAAGCTGCTTGTGATAGCAAAGCTCCTAAGCCCATTCTGTTCAAGTCTTCATTTATCTCCTTAATCACTGGATGGTGCTCCTTCTCTACGCCATCCATAGCAGCTGCCTAGGTTCTTTTCACGTTTTCTCTGGAGTGTTTCAATTGGATCTATCATTTTAACAAGGGAAAACATTTAAAAACTCCGTATCATTTTTTAACTTCTGCCCTCTGACACATGAAGATGACCCAGAGATAACACTAAAGGTATCTTAATAAAGAATTGCCAATTGCCCTTCAGCAATGGTGTTATGATTTTCCATATTTAGTATTCAAAGAGAACAATTATTGACTTGCTCACCACTGATCTATTTGGATTCTCTTTTCAAATCCAAAATAATAATATAAACAAACAAATAAACAAATAAGTCCCTATGAAGCCACATCAGCTTTAAATTTATACCTGTCAGCCAAATTCAGTCAACCTGAAGTGCTACAAAGCCAGTGGCCACAGACCTAAAGATCTAGAAGAACTAAAAAAGCTGAAGAAAACCTCAGCTGTAATTTTCAAGATTTTCAATCTCTAAAACCATGAATGATAATAGAAGGAAAATGCAAGCAAACTATTTTTATATTCCAGCAATAGGCTACAGAAAATTCTGAAACTCATGGAACATCTTGTACGTACACCCACAATTTTAATTTGAATGAATCCATTAAGCACTGGGTGTAGTTTAAAGCGCAAGGGATATCAAGATACTCCCGACAGCTTTCCAAAAAACCCCACCTAGTTCTACGTTTTGCCACGTGGAAACAGGGGTCAGTAGGAATTAGCTCTGATCTAGTTCAGAGATGCAACAGGATGCTGATTTTTGTTGTCTCACCTGTGACAGCAGATATACTGAGACGGCTAATCTGGTTAGTGCTCCATGCAGTTTACTTGACTGATCCCTCAAAAGTTTGCTGTCCTGGGCAGGAACTGCCAAACAGACTGGGAGGCGTCTCGCCCTGAACTGCTGCAGTTTACACTTCAGAAGATACTTTAGCACACCTCTGTGATCGCATTCACTGGCTGCCATCTGTATTAATGGATATACTGCATTGGGCAAATGTGCCATTTGGCAGTCCCAGCTTACGACCGGTAAACTCTGCAGGATAGAGAAGACAGACAGCTAGGCAGCAACAATTATAGCCTTCTCAGTTTAATCTGTGGTAAACCTACCAGTCCAATCCTCCACCCTCTTAATTTCACTTCAGTCTGTTCAATATGGTAGCCACTACGGCCATTCATTTGACAAATACAGAGTTTGACACGTTAGGAGGAGAAATATATAAGAAAAGGAAACAAAACCCTGAACTGCTTGCTTGATTCAGACATACTGACAAGCTTTAAGATTCCTTCTTACAATTAGCCTTTGAGGATTTCTTATAGCAGAGACAATTAGGAAATGTTAATAATGACAACATAGAGTTGTCTTTTCTTATTTCTTCACTTCCTTTAGTTCTGATTGCAGGAGTAATTTTTAATTAGTATCCATTTGTATTATTAATCCGTTCTCCCACAGGCATTTTGTCAAAAGTGAAATGTCTTAATGAATTAATTTCTATTCCGTGTGTGATGTAGTGGTTGTCAAATGCATCTAATTTGCATTCACTGAAGACTGCGTATGTTTCTTCATGACAAATCCAATTTTTAATGTATATATGTCCTCCTTCATTGCTACTCTAGCTACTAATTTAATTATATTCAGATACGTATCAAAACCAAAGTACAGGCCTGAAAAAAAGGACGATCTGAAAACATAATAGTTTATATCAAGGGAACAGTTTCTGGTACTCCTTGAAATTCAGACTTAGGTCAGAACGTATCTGACAGCTGCCTAGTGCTGCACACAAAACATAAAAAAAAGGAGCATGCAAGTATCCTCTTAATCAGGAACAGCAACAGAATAACTAACAAGCTTGTGGCATTTGCAGTGTTTTGAAGGATGCTACCAGCAACGGGGAGAGTGGGGAAGAACTCTCATCCATTATTCAGCTACCTGGCAGGCAAATACTGAGACACATGTGGGGGAGGAGGGGGGTTCCTTTTTATTAATCCAGCATCTGTCAAAAGTAGTGAATTCAGTTTGAATGTAATATATATATAAATTGGAACACACGTAACCTTCTATCCAAAGCAGATATTTTTATGTACTAGGAGCAATATGGATTTTTTTTTAATTATTCACATAGTAACACTGAAAAAGGCATAAGAAATCGCCTCTATTCTATGGGATTTGACTTCCAGAGGTGCTTAGGTCCCACAGATTCACACAGAGAACACACCACGGGAAGCTACAGATGCTCTGCCATGGTATTCAGGTTTCTGAGCCTTTAAGTAGTAGTTTCACTTAAACCCCTGAATTTTCTTCTGTATTCTAATGAACCGAAAATCAACAATCCTGTGGGGCCTACTGGCTTGTGTGTCTATTGTCACCTCACCCACACTATTAGAAGAAGCAGATCCTATTTAAAAGAATGTTTTTCTTACTTAGTTTTAGCCAGAATTCATCTTCGACAGTTCATCTTTATTCATTTACGAGAAAATCACTCATACTTTTTTTAAGCTGTCTTCATAAAGTGTGACTATGAAAATAATCCTGTCTACGCATTTTCTTTTTCTTTTCAAGGATCTGATAACGGACCTAAAAGAGAATCTCTCTCATCACTTCAAAGAAGTAATGGTTGGCTTGATGTATCCACCTGCCTCCTACGATGCCCATGAGCTCTGGCATGCCTTGAAGGTACTTGTCAAATTCAGAATTGTTTAAAGTTACAGTCACCAATTACAATACTGAACATATATTAAACTGATTTTTTTGACAGTTAAATGGTTTATAAACTGCTGGAAGTTAGTACACTAGGTCATCAGAAATACAGCCCTATAGGAAGGTTATTCATTGGTGTGCTAAAACCAGCATAAATAATGTCATGTAACAAATATGACCTATTTAACACCCATGGTAAACTCAGTAATTGAAGAACTATTTATACAGGGAAATGTAAGGCCCTGATCCTACAAGCATTTGTGTACGTTACAAACAACATTAATTTGAACAGCCAGCACCATGCACTCAGCCCCCACCTCTGAAAAGACCAATGCTTCTTTAGCAGAACATGTCTTTACATAAACACTTAAAAATTACTCTGTGACAAAGCAATGATCACTCCACTTAAATTGAACTGATTGCACATTTTGACGAAAATCTCCCCTTTTCTTCCCAGGATATGAGCCTGCGCTCCTTAAACCACTGAAGTTTTGAAACAAACAAAAATATTTTTCAAAGATCACGTAATTAAATGGTGAAATTCATTCCTTCAGGGAAGTGTGGAGGCCAAAAGCACAAATCAGTTCGTAAAGAACTTCAATAAATGCCTAGCAAACAGGTCCACTGTTATTGAAAATAAACAATCCTTGCCAAATTCCTTCTCAGGAATTGACTAAATTGACAATTTCTGGAAGATGGGAAGGCATATCAGACCTCAACACTGTTTTTCTTTTCTTTACATGAATACTTGCTTCTGTCCACTGTCACAAATAAGACCCAGATTATACGACTATGAGCAAGGTGATCTATCTTCCATATTTTGAGAATCCCTTCCAAAAAAAAAAATTAACACTGTTTTATCTTGTCATTCACACACTTAAAACAATGCACTTTTTAGAACTACTGCTATATTTTTAATTATAGTTGGCATTAAAAACATTGTGAAATATCATTGGTAGCACTGGAAGCATGACTTTTATTGACAAGGTTGCCAAAATTATATATTTTTTTAAATATAGCTCAAAGTTAACCTTTCTTATAGAATTCTATCTTGATCTGGATTCATATGGCCACAGTAAAAAACAGGCCGTGTGTGTCTCCAGTCTCAGGCTCGATGTCATGCTCTGCCATTTATCCCAAATGTAAAATACTCACAAACACTACACATGTGCACATAAAAAGCAGCATACGTAGTGTATCTTCTGTCAATGCAACTTTATAAAATGAATTAAAATCCTGTAGGAAAATATAGTGATTTGTAGCACTGTATGTACAGCCATGATGCTTCCCTTAAATACCAAGTTTCACGGGAGACATTATAGACCATAACCTTCAAAAATAAATCAAAAAACCAACACAGCAGCACAACATAGCGGTTGTGCTCATATCTACTTCAGATTGCCTGAACACTTGCTGGGGATGTACGCTCAAACTTTGCATCTGATTTCTTTCAGTAAATCCTAAACTCTTACTAAAGCTCTAAAATTCTTCCCATTATGTTTCTGGTCAACTCCAGTCTTGCTTCATTCCCCACTTGCTAATGTACATGCTGCAATTCAGATTAAGCAGGAATATATTTGAAACACAGGGTTCTACTATTAATTTTAAGTCATTTTCTATTTAGACATGCAGACTGTGAAAAAGTGTACTCTGCATTGCTCCAGCACAGACTGCTGTTCTTTAGTTACTTCTGATAAGTGCAGCACTGCTTTCTTCTAAAAGCTATGGTTTCGACTAACAACATCTTTTCACATTTACTTCTTTCCACCCAGGGAGCAGACACAGAAGAAAGATGTCTAATCGACATATTAGCCTCAAGATCAAATATGGAGATTTTCCAGATGAAAGAAGCCTACTTAATGCGTAATGTTTTTTACAAGTGTACAGCAGCAGTTGTACTATGTGTGCTGTGAACAGAACTACAAAAATTACTTCTCAGTACTAACTGGCTCCCTTCCCCATCCTCTCCCACAAATATATACAAAAGGCTGAAGCAAAATGTTTAAAGTTGTAACTATGTCATATATTGCTGCCTATGGCATCTGAAATACCTGGAAGCCACATTTAAGAATTTTCAGAAACATTCACATACTTTATTCAGAAAAGTACATAAGATGTTTTACTTCAAAAAGTGCTTACTCAGGCTGGACACTCCACTCGCCTGCCTTGACAGGGCGTTTCCAAGTATCCCAGTGCTGCACAGCAGCAGCAACTGTGGTGGTGGGGCTGCACCCGTGGATGGCTGCTCTGCGTAGAACCTGCACGGGTTACTGTGGAAAAATCACCATAGAAAATGGACGAGTATTTGCACCCTATTTATTTATCTTTTGTTTGCTAATCTTCATTAGTACTATTCAGAGCATGTTCATTTGTGACTTAGATTATCTGGTTTTGGTTTAACCTAGAATATAACAATGATCTTCAACAAGACATCGATTCTGAGACCTCAGGACACTTCAGAGATACGCTCATGAACCTTGCTCAGGTACTGTGAAAACAGGTAGTATGACTGTTTAACAGGAAGTGTGGGCTGGATGAGTGGTCGGTGAAGTGGATAGAGAACTGGCTGAATGGCAGAACTCAGAGGGTTGTCATCAGCGGCGCTGAGTCTAGTTGGAGGCTGGTGACAAGTGGTGTCCCTCAGGGGTCAGTACTGGGCCCAGTCTTGTTTAACTTCTTCATCAACGACCTGGATGAAGAGTTAGAATGCACCCTCAGCAAGTTTGCTGATGACACCAAACTGGGAGGTGTGGTAGATACACCAGAAGGCTGTGCTGCCATTCAGCGTGACCTGGATACGCTGGAAAGCTGGGCACAGAGGAACCTGATGAGGTTCAACAAGGGCAAGTTCAGGGTCCTGCACCTGGGGAGGAACAACCTCATGCACCAGTACAGGCTTGGGGTGGACCTGCTGGAGAGCAGCTCTGCGGAGAGGGACCTGGGTGTCCTGGTGGACGACAGGTTAACCATGAGCCAGCAGTGTGCCCTGGCTGCCAAGAAAGCCAATGGGATCCTGGGGTGCATCAAGAAGAGTGTGGCCAGCAGGACAAGGGAGGTTCTCCTTCCCCTCTACACTGCCCTGGTGAGGCCTCATCTGGAGTACTGTGTCCAGTTCTGGGCTCCCCAGTTCAAGAAAGATGAAGAGCTACTGGAGAGAGTCCAGCGGAGGGCTACAAGGATGGTGAGGGGACTGGAGCATCTCCCCTACGAGGAGAGGTTGAGGGAACTGGGCTTGTTCAGCCTGGAGAAGGCTGCGAGGGGACCTTATAAATGCCTACAAATATCTGAAGGGTGGGTGTCAGGAGGATGGGGCCAAGCTCTTTTCAGTGGTGCCCAGTGACAGGACAAGGGGCAATGGGCACAAACTGAGGCACAGGAAGTTCCGTCTGAACATGAGGAAGAACTTCTTCCCTCTGAGGGTGACGGAGCACTGGAACAGGCTGGCTAGGGAGGTTGTGGAGTCTCCTTCTCTGGAGATATTCAAGACCCGCCTGGACAAGGTCCTGTGCAGCCTGCTGTAGGTGACCCTGCTTCGGCAGGGGGGTTGGACTAGATGACCCACAGAGGTCCCTTCCAACCCCTACTATTCTGTGATTCTGTGATTCTGTGATTCTGTGACTTACATTTCTAAAAAAATTAATAGTAACTTTTGATACTATTTGAGAAGTCTTAAATTTTAAGGTGACTGTAGTTAAAGCTAGTTCAACAGGGCTACACTTTTGAACAAGAGAGGGGGGAAAGCAGAAGCAGAAGAGAACTTGAATTCCTTCCTCTACTTTGACTTTGGCTTTCAGATGGAGTCAAAGGTGAACAGACTGTTTTACTGAGTAGGGCCCTGGATATTCAACCGCTGACCCTCTGCTCAATCCGCCTCATCTCAAAAGAAGTCTACTTGTATGTACAAATGAGATTCTCATTTTTAAAGCTCTGCTTTCTCCGCTGTTAGAATACACAGTTCACAATCCAGTCTAGGCACTATGTAAAAATGGAGATATACCCACATTTGACTATGAAAGCAAGTATTAAATAGTTCCCTGTTTTAAACATTACGTTCTTTGTGCTAGTGCACACACTAAATCACAGTGTGCTTGCACACAGGCGAACGGATTGCCGCTATTGCACCCCAACTTTTGCAGTTTTACCAATCTGTAGTTTTATGCAGCCAAGTTGGTCATCCTTGTCAGATCACGAGTTCCCATTCTCATTGTAGTCACTGTGCTCATTACCTTAAAAATCTTTTGTAAACCAGAGTAACAAATGATGACAAAAGGACTGCCAGAAGATAACAGCATACATAAAGTACATCTGTATCTTTATATAAGTGTGTCTGGGGAAAAAATGTTTCTCACAAAGATCTGAAATAGCAGCAGACTTCACTGAGGTACAGAGATAAAGAGCAGATGATTCAAATGTAGAAGCTATAAACAGGAAGCTTTTTTTTTAACGTTCGATGTTATTTCCCCCTAATAATTAAAATTCTTCCTTGCTTAAAAATGAAGAGCTACAGGTTAAGCAACCTCATTTCTCCTCATTATTAAAACCATGGGACATATTTTACTTGTCAAAAGAATAAATTCAAAATAAATTATCTGAGACTACATACTTAGTCCTTACTTTCTTAAACCATAGGTATTGATAAAGAGGCCTAAATTAAGCAACTTCTTAGCTAACAAGATCTAACTGCTATTTTTCTCAAAACAAACACGAGTTGCAGGAAATTCCAACTTTTCTCAGTCACACTGTATACTCCTGAAGATTGTTAGTTGAATCATCCGTGTTTGGATATGATCTTACATCTGAACTCACTGATATTTCACAAAAATATATCCTTTCTAGCTATAGTACCATGCAATTTACAGAAGATTAGTCTATAACATTTCAAATGCATCTTTTAGTGCTTTTTTCAGACACCCTTTTCTTTGATTTCTATTAAATCTTGGGACTGATGACACACACATCTGACTACAGATAGAAGTAAATGTGCTTCATATACAGAAAGCAATCTATTCAATCACTATAGTGTGATATTTATGGTTTCTATGTCCACACTGAGGCAGATTAGAAATTATAGGTTATAGTCCTTCCTAAAATTAACAGTTATAAATTCAGGCTCATTAATATTCTAGTACAACACACAGAGATTTTTATTCTAATTCTCTTTCTTTGGGTATTAATTGAAATATTATCATTTTGTACAATTTAAAAAATAATTATACATATTGTGGGATCCTCCAGCATACTGTGACAAGCGTAGTCACTGTTAAATGCTACTGGGGAAAGTGGGCATTTGATGCATGTAGAGTATTATTTAACTTATTTTCTTGTTTGCTTGTCTGTCTTTTTTCTGGTGTTTTCTCGTGTATGTAACTTTACGCAGTCATTCTAGCATAATTTCCTTCAAGTAATTTGTATTGTTACTAGGAATTCCACTGTGTGAAATTCTTACAATTTAATTAAAATACAAATTAACATTTTTACCATGAAAGAGCTACAAATCATTCTACCAGTTGACAGCCAATACATCATTTTAATCCTCACTTTCGCATATAGGGTAAAATGACTGTAAATTTTAAACTAAATTGCTTCAAACATGTATCATTAAGGCAGTGATTACGTGCAGCTTGAGGTTGTTAATAGTTCTACAAGCAGGCTGATTTGTATCCTTACAAGACAATTACGGGTAAAAAAGCAATTCCAAAAGTTGTGTACTCTTCTCTTTTTCTAACAACTACATAATTCAGATCTTAGTGTGTTTACTAAAGTATACCAGCTTGATTTGTGTAACTGAAAAGCTATTAAATGTATGGGAAAATTGGAAGTATTCTTCTTTGGATTATGTCTCAAAGTTGTCAAACAATTTCCTAGTCTTGGACCTTAATTTTAGACAATAATTATGAGCAAGCAAAATCTCCATTATTTGATGTGCTTACTTCTGTGGTTTGTGCAGGGAGAAAAAAAAATGAGAAAATATTCTTCTGGTAATATGCATTTTGATAAGAACTAATCAGTGAATGGCAAATGTTACTCTCATCCTTGTTTTCCCCTCATAGTTACATATTATAGTAAGCAATATAACATCCACAACACTGGAAATGATGGTGGGATGGTGGTGGTAAGGTAAAAGCTTATTTAAAATGGGACTAAAAATGGGATAGGTTTATCCCCTTCCCCCATTTTTTCCTCTCACAAGACCACTTGCCATTTCAGAGTTCTTCTACTTAGAGGAAATCAAGACATAATGTGACAACCTGAAGATACTTTCTACAGTTGCAAATTCAACCACTGACTACACTGATCCAATCTAAAAGCCCATATGTGTTATCTCAGGAAATGACACAGTTTCATATAGAGACAATTTCATTATACTATAGTCTTTCAGGATTTAACTTTTGAAGAAATATATCTTTTTTTCCCCCAGGGAACAAGGATGGAGGGATACGCAGATCCTTCTACAGCTGCTCAGGATGCAATGGTAAATATAGTCAGATGTGAGCTTCTCAAACATAAAAAAAAAGAACAAATACAAATGTTGGAAAGTGATTTAGGACTTTACTTAAAATCTTTTGCGTTTTTTTTCATTTTCTGATATATTAGATTCTATGGGAAGCATGTCAGCGGAAAACAGGCGAACACAAAAACATGCTGCAAATGATTCTCTGCAACAAGAGTTACCAGCAGTTGTGGATGGGTAATCCAGCGGTTCAGCTGTTTGAACATAGAGTGGAAAGGAAAAATCTGACTTGCTAATAGCGCCATGGTTTACATACCAAGAAGCTCAGTGTGCAGCAGGGTATCAGCCTGAAACCTAAGTGTGAACTGCTGGAGCTCTCAGACTCCCACTAATGTTAATGGGATTTTGAAGTAATGCAAAACTGAACTTTGCCTGATGACTGCAGACAGCTGTAGGGAGAACAGACAGACATCAGGATGCCTAATAACAGAGAGAAGAATGCAAGAACAAGGAAAGGCACAGGCCATGGATCCACTGAGTTTACACACGACACAACAGGATAAGGCGGATTTTTTTAAACTATTTTCTTCATTTTTTCCTAAGTAATTCTTTGCTATGAGTGGAAGCACCTTGGGAGAAGCAGTTGGAGTATTTTTAACAAACATTTGTATGTGAAAACACATCGCTGTATTGAAGCTTTTCCCCAGAAGTTTCAAAGAAGTTTTTCATGGGAGCACTTCAGGGTCCACATCTGCTCTCTTGTAACGAACACAGAGACAGACACGTAATGGGACATTTTTATTGAAAATAGATAATCAGACATATTTTCAGATTGCAAGAAATCTATGTGAGATCATCCAGATCTTCCACTGCAGTAAAGGAACCTGTTGTATCTGGTGACAAGTTTGAGATGCTTTGTGTTCTGCAGTGGAAAAATAGTCTGTTCGGTGACAAGTTTATCACTGTGCAGCCAGCTGTATTTCTTATACCAACTTCTAATGGTAGCTTAGAATGACTTTGCTGTCACAGATCAACAAATTAATTCTTCTGTCATGACTTCTGTAAGACTAGTGATGATAGGATTAACATAACGTAACACACCTGCTTACGCTCTACTCCCTTTCTGTAACAGAGATCTGAAGGCTCTGCCTGCAGTGTAGCCCCCTGTAAATTTTGCAGTAAGCAGTGAGTTCAAAATTGTCCTCCTTCCCTAAAGGAATAAGCACAACCTGTATATTTGTGTAAGTCTTGATGCCTGCATCATCCAGAGAGTGTCCATGTTTGGAGGCTGACATGTTACTCATGTCATGCCATGGCTTCTTGTCACAATCTGTGAATCTCTGAGCAGTTTTAGCCAAGCTGAGCAAGGCAGTTGCCTTAATGACATGACATTCTTCCAAGTTTTGTAAACAGATATTGCTAGATAGAGAATTTATTAAAGCTTCCAGTGAAACAGAGGCTTTGGCATATATTCATTTTATTTCAAATCATATTATATTCCTTTCTCCGTTTATACTGGAGCACCCAGAGAGAGAATATCCTAGAAGCCAGGTTTCAGGCTATTCATTTAGATTGCCTTATCTGGGGGATACAAACTTAATGAAACACTGAGAATAAATAGGGAAAAAAATAAACACAATAGTTATAGTACTGGGGGGAAGCATGAAAAAAAGGGCAAAGCTGATCATTATTAATGAACTAGAATAAAAAAAAGATTTTTTTTTTTCCCCCCTAGTTTTCCAGGAGTTCCAAAATATCTCTGGGCAAGACATAGTAGATGCCATTAACGAATGTTATGATGGATATTTTCAAGAATTACTGGTTGCAATAGGTAACGTAAAAATATTCTTTTATACTAGCAGTAATCTCTTAAAAAATATCTAGTATGGTATCTCTGATGCACCAAGAATACTATTTCTCTGATATTTTTATCTACTTTACTCTCCTGTATTCTGTAATTAAATTTTCGGAGATAATTAGAAAAGAATATTTGAACAGTTTTTCCATGCTTGTGTAAATCTGGAAATGTATATATGCAGCACTGGATTCCTGCTGAGCAGAACTAGTACCTGTTCTTTATTTGATAACAAATTTTGTGTGATCAATGCAAATAACTGCATTACCAACTGATTCTACACATATTAAATAACTGGAAAAGTTTTCAAGATTCCAGTGGTATATAAACAAGTTCCAAGCTTCATCTGCCTTTGTTTTCCATTTATAGAATAAGGATAATAACATTTCTATGAAGATGTCATGTGAGCATATTCACTGATATTTAACAAGCCCTTCGATGAAACAGCAATGAGTACCCACCCAAAACAAGTACCAGACTTTTAAAATTATAAATATAGTTAAGTTTGTGCAAACTGGTAGCTTAATTTTAAACTGTCATGGACAGCACTACCCAGCTTTATACTTCAAGGTGCCCAAAGCCAATAGAAATTATTTTATAACGATCTTATGTTTCCCCGTTGCATCTCTTCTCTCCTAGTTCTCTGTGTGCGTGACAAGCCTTCCTACTTTGCCTACAGGCTTTATAATGCAATTCACGTAAGTAGTTTTTCTTCTTCACATTTCATAAAAAGCAGCTTCCCTATTTTTTTGTTTGCTTGATTATTCTTAAACAAGTACTTACAAATCAGCCTGTTCAATCTTTAAGGTGTGATTGCGTGTTTTAAAAATGTAGGTGCCTACATAAATTTCAGAGCAGTAGTGCCGAAGCAACAGTTAGGATTTAACAGTGACAGTAAAGGGTGAAATATTTAGATTCCTTAAAAAAATATCTGTCTGGTAACTTTGTCAATTTTTTAATTTAAAATCTTTCTTTTCTATGGATTGTATCTCCCCCTGCTGTGCAGAACTCAATGTGCACTCTTCTTACTACGCAGTTTTTGTCTCTAGAGATTTAGTAAGCCTCACCAACAACTAAAACATAAATTAATGATACAAAAAACCAAATGGCCACATTTTCTTGTAGGGCTGCATGTATATACGCAGGTTCTTTTCTCTTTGTGTGTAAGTGCTAACATACTAAAACAAATCAGTGCCAAGAAGAAATGTGGGTAAATGTAAAGAAACACCTACAAATTCTTCCTAGCAGAGGCCACTGAAGACATTTTTTTTTGTTTTTCATTCATTACTGAAAATACCGAGGCATTATGTTATACAAAAAATAAAGTATAATCTTTTAAGCTTAATATTTTAAGTGTAATCTTTAGAAGATGGTCATAAAAGCCAGCCACAGGTAAAACGTGATGTATTATCTTAAAGCAGAATGGCAAATACAGGATTCATGTCAGGACTATTGAACAAAACTTTTCAGCAACACTTCAGCAGGGCCCCAGTATCCTCTTCCAGATGCTGCCACTAGTGCTGTCCCCTGTTTCAGCTAAACCAGCAGCAGTGGCAGCAAAGAACCAAGGAAAATCCCAGGGGACTGAGAGTAAGAGGCAGTATTTTGTCTGAGTGAAGATTCTGGCACACAACATGAAAACGGTTTGCTGAAAGTACCAGGAAATACCAGCTGTCAGGAAAAGTGACGTTTCTCAAAGGTCCTGTATCAAGACCACTTTTCAAGTTAAAATCTCATTTTTAAGAAATACCACATAAATAGTTTCCTTCTGTATTACAGTCAGATGATGTATGTGAGGCAGGAAAAAGGTTTTAATGATTAAGAATAAACATCTGCATTTTTAAAATTAATATTTTACTCTGTTTTCTCAAGTTTTTTTAATGAACAGATAATTCTCAAAAGAAATGCAAGAATTTAAGTGTCTGTTTTTGCAGTCATGTCCAGATTATACCAAAAGCTTTTTATATGTCCATTTATAATACAATATAATAAAATCCACCCAGGGTTCTAATGCTTGAAATCACAAACCATAATGGTTTATAAGACAGATTTTAATCTAGCCAACAAACAGGTATAAATTCTCTATATGCAGCTTTTTAACATATCTAATTACTTGGTTTTTGGAAAACAAGGTTTCAGTATCAATGGCTAGTTGATAAAATTATGACTTAGATTTAAGCAATCTAAACTGGTCATCAGTCATTCCAACCCTAAATCTGGTTTGATTTCTTTTATGGCCACTAGATGTCTTCATTCTCCACACAATTACAATATGAAAAATTACTTCGCAACAGTTAAAACACCACATAGCTGAATACAAGCTATGTAAATTCTAAATCAATGGTTAAAACTCTTGCTGAATTCACGTTCAGCAGCAGCTGTTGTGAAATAGATTACTGACTTCAACACAGTTTGAATGGACTCCACGACAGCCACAACCGCTACCTACAAACTGAATACCTAAGACTACTGAAAAAGTTCATCAGGCTTTTCTTTTTAAAAATTTCAGTGCATGGTTAAAACACTGATATGTGGAGAAACTCGTTATTCAGTAACATGAATTCTGTTATCTGAGTATGTGAAAACTCTGTAGGATAAAACCTTTCAATGCTCAGACTCCTTTAAAATTGAGGATATCTTTACCGGTAGCCTAATTAATTGGTTTATCTATTAAACATTAATATGAGCACATACAGATAGCCAAACGTATATTGTCAAACTGTCAAGTTTCCTCTTATCTTCTTTTCTTTTTAGGACTTTGGGTTTCACAATAAAACAGTTATAAGGATCCTCATTTCCAGGAGTGAGATTGACTTGATGAATATACGACAGCGATACAAAGAGAGATATGGGAAATCACTCTTTCATGACATTAAAGTAAGTTTTTATACACTTTTGCATATATTCAGCACTGGCACCACACAGACTGTGCCAAGCCCTATCAGAAAAATACAGAGGGTTAATCTCTATTCAGTCACTTGGGTTTCTTTTTCAGTGCCTCAGTCTGACTTCAGCAAGCAAGCAGTGAATTCTCAGCTCACTCCCATTGTATGTGATTTTGTCTCTCCCCAGCAGCAAGAGGAGGATATAAACAGAGCAGGACAGTGTATGCTGAAGAATAGTTTGTGTGAACAGTGTCTACACTAATTGATACCATCTTCTTTCACACTGTCCTGCAAGTTTAGGCTGATACCACTTCTGTGCAAAACTGAGATAAGAATCTGGCTTTATCCTTGCACTTAGGTAGTATCAACCTTCAGACAAACTATTCCTCTTGTACTCTGTACCTTAAAACAAAACTCTGACGCTGTTTAACTGTATAAAAATTACTCTTGCTAAGACACTCTAGCTTTTTTATGCTGCTGCAATCCAACTGTAAGATGTGCAGTAACTGTAAGAAATTGCTCGTGATTTTTTGGTATTGAATTTGAGAAGTATTAAACAAGTTTGATCCAGCCTTTCAAAGGCAGATTGTTTCTAGGTGCCCAAGCAATCAAAGCCCAAGGTATGTGACATTAAAAAAAAAACTTGCCCTAGAACCCTTATGAAAACACTGTAATATTTTACAAAACCTTACAACATCAGTCTAGTCCTTGTCGCACACCAAGAGAAGAAAAAACAAGAAAATGTATAGTCACTGAAATGTTGGGGTTTTTTCTTGCAGCATTTTGCTTCGGGGCATTATGAGAGTGCTTTACTTGCTATCTGTGCCGGTGATGCTGAAGATTATTAAGCATGAAGACAACGAACTTTGAAGTTTGTGTAAATCTATTTTAAATAGAAAGTGAAGCTATACACAATACATTAACTGTAAGAGATCCCTATTCTACACAAAAGAAAAGAAAAATCAGTGCTACAGATTTGCTAATATTAAATCTTTCTTGAGACAGGAAAAATGTTGGCAGGAACATGGTTTTATCCCTAGCTCTAATTAATATTTCTGTTTCTATGATTAAAGTAAATTAATGAAGCAAGCAGTGAAATAAATCCATGTAAGCATATGTTTATCATTCAGTCTCGAAACTTCCCAAACATTAGAGAACAGGCTCTGGAAGAAGCTTCCTATTCACTTTCACACAGGAGAGAAAAAAATGTTTTTGCTTTATTTACTTTTAGCACCATGATTTCCTCCTTTAAGTATTTTTTTTTCTTTCTTACTTCTTATACCTCATGCTTTACGCTCTTCAACATCATTGTTTCAGTCACTATCAAACTAAGCATCTGCCCCAGTCTATTGCCAGTCAGTCATCAAAGAGTGTTTTCGTATTCTCTTTCATTTAGCCCACATAGAACCATAGAACGGTAAGGGTTGGAAGGGACCTTAAAGATCATCTAGTTTCAACCTCCCTGCCATGAGCAGCACATACTTAATGGCATTTCCCTTTTTCCATTTGAAACGAAAGACAGAATTAGAATCAAGTACCCCAAACCATTCTAGGTTTAGTGCCACACACTGGAAACCCCTGGAAGGAAGATGAAGCACTGCATAGCTCTGAGCGGAGAAGTTCCAGAGAATCAAACCCTGAAATCCCATTTGCGCCGATCTCATTTTAATCATTAATTGAACACCGACCTTCTGAGCACGGAGGTGTCTCCAGGACGCCCCGGGCAGTAGAACTCAGGGGCTGGCTTAGCGGCAGGCAGCACTGCACCTCCCAGCCAGGCCGAAGGACGCGGCGCTCCCCAGCACCCCACCAGCAAACGCAGCCCGATCCTGCCCGGTGCCAACGGCCCGCACCGCAGCGAGGGAAGGCGGCAGAGCCCGGCCTCCAGCCCCCGACCCCCAGGAAACCGCGACACCGCTTCCCCGCCCCCCGAGCCCGCCGGGCGCAGCTCCTCGAAGAGACTTTCCCGCCGGGGCGTTCGCGCCTCCCGCCACGCCCTTACGGAAAGGCACATCAGCAAGGGGAGATCTGGTAACCTCCGCCCAAGTCACTGCCCTGCGTTTTTCTCCTCCGGCTACAAGGTGTCCAACGTGACACAGAAACTCGATTTTTTTTTTAAAATAGTTACTTTCTGCAAGTATAGCTCAGTACCACTGAACAAAGCACTACCATAAAAACATACAGATACCTGGCTGCTTTTGTGCTGTTTGCACCTGTCCCTTCCCTCAGCCTGCGAAAATAACGCCATTTCCAGCGTATCTCGCTTTTTCGCAAGTGCTGACTTCACGCTGCACATCTGTTGATTTACAATAAACTTAAAATTCCAGTTGTTTGACACATCTCAAAACGTTTCAGGTGAGCAATGCAATCACTAAGCCAGAACTCTGGAAGGAGCGGTTCTCTGAGGGAAAATAAACTAAAAACACAGGTGAGAAGGAGCTGAGCACCACCCGGACGCGTCGGCACCGCCAAGCTCCTGCGCTCAGCTCGTATGGCGATTCCGCGGCTGGAGTCGGAGGTCGCTACGGGCAGCAACACTGCGGAGTCGCTTCGCTCTGACCCCCTGCGTACGTGAGGGCTCAGCTCCCTCAGCCGCAAGCGCCCTCTTCCCGCGCCGCTTCCCGCCGCACGACAGCCCCAGGCCCCCCCGCAGCACGCAGAGCTGAAACGCCGCGGCCATCCCCTCACAAAATGGCAGCGGCAGCGGCGCTAGGGCCCAGCAGGCGTCCAGGAGCACCGCCGCTCGCGCAGGGGGCGGGACCCAGCGCCCGGCGCCCCGCCCCGGGCCGCCGGTCACACACGGGCAGCTCCCCGTCCCGCCCCCTCGGCACGGCCTCGCTCCCCCCCGGTCCGTCCTGACGGGAAAGCGGCGGTGTCAATCTCGCTCCTTCCCCAATCGCCACCGCCGTCCCTCCTTGCCCCTCCCCCCCCGCCGCCGTGTTGCGCTTCCTGGGAAGTTGGCGGTGGGAGCCGGAGGGGGTCTTCGGCTCCCTCGCCGGCCGGGCTGGGCTGGGCGCCGCCGAGCTGGAGGCAGCGGGGCTGCGGGACGAGGCGGGGGCGCCCGGCCGGCCCGCCGGCGAGCCGGGCCCGGGGGACGACCCGGGGCCGGGGCAACAGGAGCGGCGGCCTCGTCCGGCCGCTTGCTCGTCGCAGATGGAGGCCAGCCTGACGTGCGCCGTGTGCCTGTCGCTCTTCGAGGAGCCGGTGACGCTGCCCCTCTGCTCGCACAACTTCTGCCGGGACTGCGTGCTGGAGTGCCTGGCCTCGGCCGAGGCCGCCCGCCTGCAGCAGCCCCAGCCGCCGCCGCGGGGCCAGGGGCAGGGCCGGCTCTCCCGGGGGGGACCGGGCGCGGGCGGCGGCGCGGCGGGCGCCCGGGTGTCGTGCCCGCTGTGCCGCAAGCTGTGCCCGCTGCCCCGCGGCGGGGCCGCCGCGCTGCCCGTCAACACCACGCTGGCGGAGGTGGTCAAGCTGTACCGGGCTGGCGCGGCGGGGCCCGCCAGGGCGGCGGAGCCGGGGCCGCTCTCCCCGCCGGCGCTCGGGGGAGCCTGCCAGAAGCACCCGGGCCGGGCGGTGCAGCTGTACTGCCGCATGTGCCGGCAGGCGGGCTGCGGGCGCTGCGTCTCCGAGGAGCACCAGGGCATCTTCCACTCCGTCAACCTCATCGACACCGTGTACCAGGAGGAGAAAGTGAGCGCGGCGCGTCCTCCCCCCCCGCCCCGGCAGCGGGGCTCCGGCCGCGGGGGCCGGCTGGGCCGCAGCGGGTGCCGCCGCGCTCTGCTCGCCCTCGGAAACACGGGGCGGGGGAGGAGGGAGCCGGTCTGTGCCTTCCTCTGCCGCCGCCGGGCTTCCTCCGCCGCATGCGGGAGCGGGCGGCACTGCGCTGCCGAGGGAGCGGGGCCCAGCTGGAGAGTTGGGAGTGCTTTGTTTCGAGGGTTTTTTTTATATATATGTAATATGCATGTGGCCAGCAGGTCGAGGGAGGTTCTCCTCCCCCTCTACACTGCCCTAGTGAGGCCCCATCTGGAGTACTGTGTCCAGTTCTGGGCTCCCCAGCTCAAGAAAGATGAAGAGCTACTGGAGAGAGTCCAGCGGAGGGCTACAAGGATGGTGAGGGGACTGGAACATCTCCCCTATGAGGAGAGGCTGAGGGAGCTGGGCTTGTTCAGCCTGAAGAAGGCTGAGAGGGGACCTTATAAATGCTTATAAATATCTGAAGGGTGAGTGTCAGGAGGATGGGGCCAGACTCTTTTCAGTGGTGCCCAGCGACAGGACAAGGGGCAATGGGCACAAACTGAAGCACAGGAAGTTGCAGCTGAACATGAGGAAGAACTTCTTCCCTCTGAGGGTGATGGAGCACTGGAACAGGCTGCCCAGGGAGGTTGTGGAGTCTCCTTCTCTGGAGATATTCAAGACCCGCCTGGACAAGGTCCTGTGCAGCCTTCTGTAGGTGACCCTGCTTCGGCAGGGGGTTGGACTAGATGACCCACAGAGGTCCCTTCCAACCCCTACCATTCTGTGATAACGTAGAGACTTGCAGGCTTAGCACCAGTGTGTTTTTTCAGCACAGAGTTTATTGCGTGTCTGGATCCAGTTTTTCCAAGTTCAGGAAGATGCTAGTCCTACTAACATAAAAACACCCCCGCCCACAGATACTTCGTTTGTAGGCTCTCTGAGCTGGCACAGGTAATTTGGCTCATAGATAATTACATGTTTAGAAGTAGTTGGTTTAGGTAAGTAATAATAATTTTAAAACCAAAATGCATTCCTGTTTGCATCAAGCAAGCAACTGCCTGGCCTAATGGTCGGCTGGCTGTCGCTGTAGTAGTTGTTTTTGCAAAAATAGCTGCCTTTTGGGTAGATGGAGCTTTTCACACCGTGTGCAGATCGGGTGCAGGCTGGCACGTCACGCAGTTCTGCTGTGCGGTAACTGCAACATCCGCAGGGCAGTGATGAGGAGTATGGGTGTAGAAGTTTAAGTACAGCGCTGACTATTTAAGCTGGAAGTTACTTTTGCATCGATTTCCCTCCTGTCTCTCCCATCACCAGTTGCATGTCGCTTGGGAAACCAGGGGAAAGCAGTCTTTGCGCTAGACTTTCTACATAAAACTTAGTGATAACGTAGTGAGGTAAAGGAGGAAAAAGCAGTGATGATCATGGTTTAAAAGCAAACATAAATAACTTGGTTATGGACAGCTTTCTGTTTTATCAGTGTGAGGTGTTAAAAAAAACAAGTATCACGCTGTTGCTCATCAAACTGGACTAACAGCATTAAAGCATACTTTGTGATGGATGTGTGTATGAGGGGAGAGGTTAAAAAAAGGGCTGCAGGAAACAATGTTTTAACTATAAATTAACCCTGTAGCCATTCTAGTAGTATGCATTGTAGGTGATTGGAGAGAAATTGCAACAGAAAGTTTGTCTGCTAATCCAGGAAAGCATTAAAGTGATGTTTTGAATCACAACCTTTAATCTGTTGTGCCGAACATCCCATGTTGTGATTCTAGATAACCACTGAAATGAATTGATTTTATGGAGTAGATAAAAGTCGTAATAAGCGTTTGAATTGTCTTGCAGTTAACCTTCTTCAGCAGTCTGAAAAAAATGAGAATAATAAATGAGAAGCTGATGAATGAAATCTCAAGTCAACCGAATGATACGGATGTGAGTCACTGATGCTGGATATTATTTATATATATATACACATACAGATACTTGTCTTTGTTTCCCTTCTCATGATAGGATTAATCGGGACATGGAGCATACCGTTGCTTCTTGTGTCATGGATGTGCTCTGAGCTAGTTAGGGAAGTCACTCCACATAGATGTTGCTACTGCATTTTCATCTGTTTTTATGTTCTCGTGCTTCTAGATGGTGCTGAACAATGATGCAGAGATAATTGCACTGGAATTTGGAGAAATTTTCAAAACTCTGGAAATGAAGAAACGGCAATTGCTAGAAGATGTTGAAAATCAAAGAAGTAAAAAAGAGAAAGAGTTTCAAATTTGGAAAAAAATGAAAGAAACTCACAAGAAGACCATTGAGAATTTTTTGAAGGATTGTGAAAAGCTTGTGCATGAATGTGATCCTCAGCGTTTCCTGGAGGTGATGGCCTTTCTCTTATCATTTAATATCAGCTGTATGATGAACCTCAAATGTCATATAGAGCCTGCTGTATTGCAGATCGTGATAATGAATGGATCAGGATTCTAAACCGTGCTGTCAACTTTGCACAAAAGTGTGCAATGGAGATAAAACATCCTATTCAAAGCTAGCTTAGGTACTTCTGACATACACTGTACTGTGTCTGACCCTGAAAGTCTTCCTCGTAGCGTTTAAGGGAACTGCAAAAAAACCCCACAGTTTCTGATGTGGAGACAAATGCTAGAGGAACCCAAGACACAAGCTTCTTCACATCTTCGCTGTTACCTAAGCTAGTGTAGACATTTTCATCTTGTTTTTGTCAAACACTGTGGCTGCAGTTGTATGGAGTTTAGGCAGATGGTAGATATGGGGAAAAGTAGTTCAACTACTGAACTGTGTGTTTTCTTTAACTTCGAGGCTTATGCTTTCCTAAGAAACCGCAGCGTAATGCTCTTTTCTGCAATGAGCCTTTTTGATGCAATGGATAAATGAGAAGCTAAGAAATTACATAAACATATGGTTCATTATTTGAATGCCTTCATTTGGCTCGAAAGGAGTTCTTTTTGTCTTCAACACAAAATACTACAAGATAAATCATTGTTCCAGACACTTATTTTTATACGCTTGGCTGCTCTTTTTTTTTCTTTCACTTTTTTTTTTGAATGTTAACAGGTTTATTTCATGTAGTTCTGTGAAATGAAGACAGGGAGTTCAGTCTCTGAAGTATTTTGATACAGCAATTATCTCCTTCTTTTGAGAGGTGGAGGAAAACTCACTCATATCTTACAAATTCTTGTTTTATTTATAGGTGGCCTGTGGCTTGAATACAAGGTATACGTTATTTTTTTTCATGCTCTGTTAGTTCTCTAGTGTAATTTTAAGATTAAAAGAGAAGAAAATAGTTACTTTGGATATGGTCAGATATAGCAACTTAAAATGAAAATACTATTTAGTAATTAAGATATTATAATGCTTTCAGATTTTTTGATGCTCCATGTTCCAAATTTTAGGAAATGCGTCAAGAATTTTAGTGATGTGCTGTGTGGGATTAGACATAATCAATCTTTTGAATTGGCTCCCTGATGAAAACTGAGTATAGGAATTCATTAGTATATGGTGATTGGGTATTTCTAGATGTCTTATTTGAACTTGGGAACACTGAAGCATGCCTTGAGCTTTTACAGAAATCTTCAAGTCTAAAAGCGTGTATGGAGATTCTGCAGTGTCTTCATTTTTGTGTTTGCAGTGCGTATACCCTGTATATTTCTTTCTAAAGATACTTATATTTCTTACCACTTTTTAAGGAGAGTTTAAGGAAGAATGTTGGAAGTAGGGTTCTTTAAAATATGTTGTGGTTCAGAGTATTATTAGCAATACCTTCTGAAGAAAGAGTATAATTTAGATTTGGATGTAGTACACTAAGAAAAGTGGGGGTTTTTAACCCTGCTGAACTACAGGCACTACTTGCAATTTTCATTGTGTATGAAACCTAATTCGAGTGAATCAAGTAGTAAGTTTTAAGGAAAAGAAAAATCTAAGAAACTTGACATTTTATTGAAGAGTTATTTTTCTGATTTCTTCTTCATCTTAGTGATTTCTTTTTGAAATAATTTTTTTTTTATTAGGCAGGTGTAATTTAGTTGTTTGCATGTGAGCCTTAAGAAAAGTGTTTTAAGTTTGCTTTTTTTCCTTTTCCAGAATGAAGACTCAGCTTGATCTGATGAATATAGCATCCAGCTATGAAAAACCGCCAGAGTATACTCAAAAGAAGATGGATATTAAACCTGTGGTTAATGAAATCTTGGCTTTGAAGTTAATGCCTGTTAATGCAGGCATTGTTAAAGGTAGGGAAGATGGACTTAATATAGGACAGGATTCAGGAAGTCACTCTAGGAACCTGCAACTTGTGGAACTAATTGCTAATAAACAATCTGCAAGTGTTCAGAAAGCCACTGAGCAAACTAATGCATGATACGTTCATCAAGGGCTCTTAAATGCGTGTTATGAATGTCCTTTCTCTAGAAATTCCCTAGGTCGTATTTTTGGAAGCTGGGGTAAGTATCATAATTTTCCATACAGCCAGTATTACCACTGTTGGAAGTGTGTTGCTGAACTAGATGGACATTTGTTGCAGTGTAAGATGAGTGTTAACTACGCTCATATTAAATACTTTTACCCCATAGGAGAAAATGTTAGGTTTTGTATCAGGGCAGGCGTCTCCAGGCATTTAGAAAATTTCTTAGGCAGGCCTCTTGCTTTATATCCCAGAAGTTTCAACAAGTACTAGGATCTCACTTACGGTGATATGCTTTTGTTCTTAATTGGAATCTGTGTTTAGATGCACAGGAACCTTTCAGTATTTTCCATATGTAATATGCTGTCATCAGTATTCTTGTATTCTTTCTAATAGATCTACCTTCTGGCGGAAATGAGAACTCAGCAAAAAATACTCTATTTAAAACTAACATAAAGCAATGGCAGGACCAGAAGAATACACCCAACACGTTTCTTGTAAGTTATTGACTATGGGGCTACAACACTGTACTATTTTGTTTATTTTGTCTTACCAAAATGAACTACAATATCTACTGCAAAACATTTTTCAGCCTGTAGCAGGACAGGAGGAAGCACTAGCAGATGGTAGCAGGATCTGCACTCGCTTAATGTCAATATCAGAAATGTCAGCATTTCAAAACTTGAGTCATGAGGTATGATTGAACATCTGTTGTAAGTATGGCTAAGTTACTATTTGTTATGACACAGTTTTCTAAATAAACTTGTATAATCTTTTTCGGTTTTCTTAATAGAAAGGTACCCTTCTAATGTTAGAATGTAAATCTGACTAGGTTATTAAACCTGTCAGGAGTTTACTCTTTTTTTTCTTCAGAAAGCTGGAACTTAAGTATCTGAAGTCACTAGTGAGATTATTTTTATATTTTAATGTGGCTTTTTGAGTCACATCTGTGGCTTTCTAATCCAAATAAGCTTCTTTGTTGCCTGTTTGGAGAGGAAGTTATCTGCCTGTGTTCTGTTTTCTGAAGACAATAGAATTCACTCTTCTAAGACTACCTAAATTCCTGATAATTTGACATGAAACTGAATCCAATCTCTTTTTTTGTTTCATTTCCAATGATCTAGTTATATGACTAGATTTTTTCACTGAATAGCAGTTCAGTGTGGGTGGCTGAGCATTGTTCTGTACAGAATAATTCTAGTTACAGTTAGTGAAGCATGGCTGGCAGTGAATCACCTAATGTATGTTCTGAGAATACCAATAGCAGATAATTAAACCAAAAAGTTGCTTAGGTCCTTTAAATACAGAACTATTTTTCTTTTGCTGTATTATTTTGGAGTACATCTGTTTTCTACTCCCACTGAGAATACAATTTATATAGTTATTGTACGTAGTAGAAAAAAAAAACAAACACCACCTAAATTGGTTTCAGATGGTTATTTTTCACGACAATCTGAGAATTTGTCACTTAATGTTTAAGCTAGTATTTTTAGCTATTTCTGGTTTTGGCAGTGACTTTAAATAGTTTTATATAGTCTTCTGTTTCAAAACCTACTTTGTCATCAGGGTTCCATGTGTATCTTGTTCAATTGTTTTTAAAGAACTTTTTCCATAATGACTGGTGTTATGTTGCCTTCCAGGAGCAATGGAAAAATACATCATGAATGCTATAGAATATACAAAAACTTTTCTTCAGTCTTAGTGTTGTATGTGAGTTTTATAACCTCTGAATCCACAAATGCCATTTTACTGAATGGGATTTTTTGCTGTAATTGTAGGAGTTGCGTTACAAATACTATATGGAACATCAGAAGCTCACCGATGAGTTCAAGACACACACTTTACCTGCAAATAAAAAGCATAAATTTGTAACTGCTGAGGCTTTGAAGAACAGGTCCTCAGGAACTCCTTTTGTATCTTCGCCTGCCAAAGCAAATAACACAGATAAAACAAAAATGGGAGCCCTGCAAAGAGTAGATGGCTTTGTTGAGGGAAGCTGGATTACTGGAACCAGTAGTCACAGCACCCCATGCCCAAGTATGAACTTTCCTGGAACAAACGGTGACTTAAAATTATTTCATGAGAGAAATTCCCAGGAAGTAACCACTGGAGCCTTATCAGAAAATTCTAAAGACTCAGTAATTAAAGAAAAATTGCCAGTGCAGGCATCAGCAGTTACTGTTTGCAATGAAACGGACACGAATTCTAGCACTTCATCTGGCTTAAAACCAGCAGCATCAGTACCTGTTGCTGTTTCAAATTCAGAATTTCTAGATGTTTCTGCAGAGAGACTTTCTGCTTCACTTTTTGCTTTCAGTGCGTGTAACAACCCATTACCCAGATTTATTAAAGATGCAGGTACATTTTCCTTTAAAAAGAAAGACAGGAAATATGTTTTCCCTCAGTTTTATCTGGGAAAATGTGACCGTGAGGATAAGACCACTAACCGGGATGAAAGCAAATTTGGAAAGCATGGTACTGTAACCAAAACCACAGTTTCTGATGCTTCAACCAGTCCTAATTTAGACTCAGCAGAAAGTGTGAAGCCAGATTTTTCGTTTCGCTTTGGCAATTCAGAAAGAGACTGTTTTGCAGGATGGGGAGTCAGCAATTCCTTGAAGGTTTTACCATTATCCTCACTTTTTAGCCAGTCTGAGAAGCCATCTGACAAAAGTAAAAAATCTTTGCACATGAGAGAAAAAGCACTTTCTGCAAGGGAAGCTGCAGAATATGGTACACAGAAACCATCTGTCTCATGGGAACAAAAAGCTAGTGCCTCAGAATCTATCATGACTGTAGCTTGCAGTACTTCAGAAACCAATGCTGCAGCTGGGGTGAATGATGTCTCGGAGTCCCCCAGTCTCCCCAGTAACTGTGTATTTTCCTTCAAAAATAACTGTTTGCAGTTGCCTTCACCAGTATTTTCATTTGGAAGTACTGTCAGAAATACCTCTGATTCACTGACTTCCTCCGGAGTTTTGTCTGGAAATGGTACTGAAAAAATGGAAAGAGAGAAGATGAGATCTCCTGACAAAATGCCTCTAAGTCCAGGGAAGCCTGTATCTTCAGAGTGTGCAGAGCCTAGTTCTAGACATGGTCATCCAAAATGTGAAGGTTCGTTCTTTCCCATGAACTCATCTAAGAAAAGTGGAAGTGCAGAAATGCTCACTGATAGTAATTCTTCCTGTAGTCAGCCTTTAGGCTCAGTTGTCCTTCCCGTTAAATACGAGAATGCATCTTCCAATCCACTTACTGTTACAGCAACAAAACAAGAAACAAAGGTGAAAGAAAGTGAAACTGTTGCTGAAAACAACTGTTCCTGTCCCAGGATGGAAGATGAGCCCGAGTCTGCACTGTTGCAGAACACAGCTTGTTCTGTTCCTGGCCCATGCAACGATCCATCCGTAGGAGGTTCTGTGCTGACGGTATGTGAGGCCGGAGGAGTGCCCAGTGACAGCGATTCTGACACTGAAGAGCTGAGTCAAACATCAGTCTCTACTGATACCAGCAGTGCATCAGAGTATTTTTCTGTTGCTGAAGACAAAATACATACTAGAAGAAAATCAGAGACGTGAAGAGAGTGACATGGAAGATAACTTTACTTAAATAAGCTGGAATTAAATAAATGCTACTTCACACATTAAAAAGTGGGGATGCTTGTGATTTTGCAGCTGTTGTTCTCCCCGATTCTTGCCAACTGAGGTATCTCTGTGTTAGAAACATAACTGCTTACCAGCAAGTACAGTGTATTGAAGTGGTCTTTCTACTACAAACCCAAACTGAAGAAAAAACCAAAAATGGTGCCCCAGAAAGCAGGTTGCAGCAAAGCCTCAGCAACAGGAGGCAGCATAGTGCTGTTGGGGTACGGCAGCGCTTGCGCTAGAGTTAGGTCGGTAATGAGAGCCCGGATGATAGCCTTCACCTCCGAGGCAGGGAGGGAGCAGAGCCGTGGGGAAAATACAGGATGTTGAAGGGCATTACTGAAAATTGTTTTGCGTATCTCCCTTTGGCTGGTTTTTTTTTTTGTTATGTATTTAATGTATATTGAAGGTGCGACTTCTAGTGTAATTTCAATAATTTCTTTTGGGCTTTTGAAATTGAAACACCACATCAATATTGTTGCTGTACATTGCGGAAGGGTATCAGCTGTGCTTCTGCAACGCTGCCTTTATGAAAAGTAACCGTCACAATTGATTCTCAGCTCCTTTTGGCATCAGTTTGGGAATCAGCGGACAGATATGAACTTGCCGTTTTGATGAAAGCATTTGGAGAATCTAGCTTTTAAAGTATAGAAATCTCCTTTTAAAATTTGTGTAACAACAGGAAAAAAGGAAAACAGCATTTCTCATTGAAAGTGTTATTGATCCAGAACTCACTGAATTTTTAGTCTGTGAAATATGATATAAAGTGAGGATAAAAATGCCATCTCTTCTAATTTATTAACTATTTTGTTGCATCCAAGAGATAATTGTGCTTTATCTCCTAGAATACGCAGACGGTAGTACTAGTTCAGATTAAAGCTGTATCTTATATAGTGTTCACTCTCCAGCCAAGAGCTGGTGTCAGATTCTAAAGAAATTAATCCTGCATTAGGTAGATATGTCAGCTGGCAAGTATTAGATCAGAATGTTTAATATCCCTGCAGAATTTTTCACTGGCAATTAATCATCTTAAAAAAAAAAAAAATCTAAACTATCCTTGTAGCTTTGTAAGAGAAATATTACTTAAATCTCTGCAAGGCTTACCAAGACACTGTGACACAACACTTAAAAATGCTATTCCTGGTTTAGGAAATGTTGGCCTAATTTCAATTTGATTTGTGTTAAATTCTTGGCCTTGGTTTTTCTGTGGCAGTGCATTGCTCTCTCAAATGTCCTGAAAATAGCTTCTAGAATTTATAAAACTTACTAATCTTCCCTTTACATCTGCATTATAGTAAGGAACATGGTGAAAATTCTCATTACCGTTCTATGTTCCTCTCTTAAGTCTTCCTCTATTCTCGTAAGAATTGTTCTGGTTTTATCTCTAGACATTCCTGTCATGTTTTGTTTGTGTAGGAAAGAAGTGTTAAAAAGGTCTTAAGTTGAATGACAAAGGCTGAGCATGATGATAATGGCAGAAACTGTCATGGATGGAGGTTGATCTCACTATAATGGAGAAATGGAACAACTTAGAGAGAGAGATAAGGCATCTATAAAGGTTGTTGTCAGAAGGCTGTAGAAAATGTTTTTTTTCTGCTACAGTGACAAAAAAAATTCCTAATGAGTTAGGGTTATTCAGAAACCCTACTGAGTTTCTTAAAATTGCTTATTTTTGACGTATCTTCTGTTCATTTCTGTTAGTGTTTCATGAGAGTTTGATAGTGTTAAACTTTGAAGCAGATAGTTCATCTTTTTGTGAAAATACACCATTGTAAAATCTTAAAGCAAATAAAAAGATTATGATACACTATTTTTAAAAGCAGAAATTGTTGATGTCTGGGTTCAGTACAGTCCTAAGACTGTTTTTCAAGCATGGCAAGTTGTTGTCTAAGTGCGTTACAGCCCAGCATTAAGGTTTTACAGGGCAGATAAATCCTAAGCAGGATGTCTTACTTACAATAGATCACAGTAAAATTGCAGTCCACCCAGATGTTAAATCTTTGTTAAATCTTATTTGAATTATCAATTTTTCTGATATTTTCACAAGTTGATGGTCATCTTGGTCATCTTGACTTAATCACTTGGTCATCTTTCACTACTGACTCCTTACTAAAAGCCGTAATAGGAGTGAGGTGCTTTTTATATGCTTTATTAAAAATGAAATGTTGACTGCTGTTACTAACACTCTAAGAGACATTACAGTCTTCAGCATATAAAATTAGTATCCTGTGACAGACCAAGTAAGTTTGGTTTTCACCCAGGATTTCACACTTTCTTGTCAAATAACTGAGAACACAGTGGGACCAATTTCTGACTTTATTCAGTGGTCAGTTAATTGGGCCTTAGCTAAAAAGATTACTCCATTTATATCAGAAAACATGGACAAGTCTAAGGTCACTTCTACCCTGGCTGCACAACAGTTGTGCAGGATTTATCTACATATGGCATGACTGGTCACACAGTGAAGAAAATAATTAGAGTAAATTTTAGTGTCCAAGCAGAGTTAAAGCAGTTTGTTCCTCCACTATGTTCCATTTCTGACATAATTTTGTTTCGCGCATTAAAAAACTGGAAGGAAGAGTTGAAGTCAGTTGATGGCAGCTCAGCAGCACTACCTGATGACATACAGGTTTTCCCCCGGTATGTCCTAGCAATGCTGCCTAAAGAGATTTCAAGTCAAAGAGTTCATCAGTGATCACGTGATGAACACCAGAGCTAATTTGGAGAAGTGGGATTCTGAATTGTCTTTAATGCATGTTTTGTTTATTATCAACAACTTCCATCACTATCTTGGTCATCGTTATAAAATTGTGTGCGGCAATGAGGCTGTTGTCAAAGCCTAGTTTTCCTAGGTTATCTAAACACTAGTATGTGTGTGTATATTTTTTTCAGACTGCGAGCAGACTAAAATGTAGCCTTAAACTGAAGAATTTTCAGGCATAGTATGAAAATACTGCTGAAACGTTGCTCTTTCCAGCAAAAAACAAGAAAATAGTTAGGAAATGTATTTTACGAAACTCGGTGATTTGTATTGCAAGGGATTTTTGACACATAATGCTTGAGGTGTCCTGGATCGTTCTGACTCTTAAGGATACAAGAGGTGAAAAATGAAGCAATTCTTCATATGGTTTGAACATTTTATTAATCAAACTTCATTGTACTTATATAAAACCCTCTTTATACTTAAAATTTTGTAGACTAAAATTGCAGACTGGTTTAAAAGCTTTTATAATGGTTCATGAAAGTACTACATCATAACTTAATAGAAACCTTTGAAAATAATTAGAACAATTTATTTTATTATAACTACCAAAGTAATTGCTGAACATCCTTCACAACCAGGCTGAAAGTTTCCAATTCTATCCTACCAAGAGGCTCATCTCACCAGCTGTCAGAACTGACATTTGTTCAGACTACTTCTGAGAGCTGTCTTAACATATATATCACTTCCTGAAAAAAAAATGTGCAATTGAAAGAGATGTGCAATTACCTAATTTTGTAATCTATTAGAAATAATTATATTTAGTTGATGTTGGAGCTGCTAAAATGTCAGTGTGTAAAGGTAAATTTTCTAAAGTAAATTTTATATTACTAATATTGGATATTACTAAAGTTTTATTATGAAACATTTTTGATAACTCAGCCCTAGTCACTTCCAAACTTAAAAGGCAGCTGATCTGTATCGTAAGAGTAGTCTGTGCTGCTGCTTTTTGCCTTTTGTGTTTTTTTCTTCAGTTAACACACTTCAGTTTCTTTTCATAGATTTCACCCAGTTGTTGAAATGCCAGAAGAATGTTATCATTTGGGTCATCACACAGTTCACTCAGGGATGTCCTGTGTTTTTGTTTTTTAAAAAAAGCATAGTTTCATTTTATGTTGCTTGAAAGATTAAATATATATTGTATATTGAAAAGCATGAGTTTATCATACCCAATAGACTTAATGAGGAGTGAAAAATCTTTGAGTGCGCAGTAAGCATCTCCTTCATTTAACCTAAAGAAAGAAAAAAATTCAAATGGTTATGCACTATAACACTGTTTCACCTTGAATAAACCCTGCCATGTAGGTTGAGTAAGGATGCAGAGAGCACGTTCCATCGCCTCAAACACTGACATACTAGTTCATTAGGATTACTGTAGTATAACTATAAGCTTAAAATAATAATGCTATAGAGACACGTTTCTAGAACTATACTGAACATATAAAAGACTCATGAGTCATATGCGTAATACTTGGAAAGATAATTTATTAATATTACCTTGGGAACATGGCTTCAACTGTTTGAATAACTAAGCTGTCACAAGCTAAACTGGAATGCTATACTTCAGACGAATCTGCTGGCTAAACTGAGCAGGAGACAGCATAAGTGTTCAGTGTTCTACAGATGATGAAGACCCTGTATTTTGCAAAAAGGACCACTGATTACTGAAAAGTAACTTTATGAACTCAGTCCCTAGTAATTAAGAATACCACATTAAAAAAAAAAGTTACAATCTGTATTGTGTTGAAAATAATAGCATCAGAATGGTTTGGGCTGGAAGGAACCTTTAAAGATCATCTAGTCAAACTCCTCCGCCGTGGGCAGGGACATCTTTCACTGGATCAGCTTGATAGAATCAAAGAATGTGATTCTATAAACTATATTTCCTCATCTCTTGATAATGTATCAAACTCTGCTATTATAACTACAACAGTGCATGGAATGTGTATTCTAATTGTTCTTATTAGAATCTTCTTTGAAGAGCTTACAAAACAGCAGGTAATATTACATGCTCCCAACAGCACCCTCAGGGACCAGAGTGAGGTGCTAAAAGCCAACCATACCCTGGGCTGCATGACCCAGCAGTGTGGCCAGCAGGTCGAGGGAGGGGATTCTGCCCCTCTGCTCTGGTGCGACCCCACCTGGAGTCCTGCATCCAGCTCTGGAGCCCTCAGCACGGGAAAGACATGGACCTGTTGGAGCAGGGCCAGAGGAGGCCACAAAAATCCAAGGGCTGGAGCACCTCTCCTGTGAGGAAAGGCTGAGGGAGTTCGGGCTGTTCAGCCTGGAGAAGAGAGGACTCAGAGAACACCTTATTGTGGCCTTTCAGTACTGAAAGGGGGCCTACACGAAAGAGGAGGACAGGCATTTTAGCAGGGCTCTGCTGCGATAGGACAAGGGGTAACTGTTTTAAACTAAAAGAGGGTAGATTTACACTGGATGTAAGGAGGAAATTTTTTACAGTGAGTGTGGTGGAACACTGGAACGGGTTGCCCAGAGATATGGTAGATGCCCTATCCCTGGAAACATTCTATTCTGTGATTTTCTTACTCATATAGAAGTTACTGGCTATGAGCACAAAGGCAAAATAAAGATACTTGATAGCTGGGAGAGGGAGCTTGTGGTTGAGCTTTTCTGAGCTGAGATTGGGAATAAAACAGATAGTGAATGGCTTAATTAAGAACTGCAAGCTAGACGTTTTATAAAGAGCTGGATTTAATGAACAAGGAATGTTACAGAAGGCTGGTGAGATTCAAAAGCAGACGTGATAATGATGAAAATGACAAGACGTCATGTTTAGCAGGTGCATCTCTAAAAGACTGAAGAGGACAACAGGGCTGTAAATGGTAAGAGCAAAAGAAAGAAAATATCAAATTTAGCTTCTGAGAAGAAACAGAAGACTGATGCACTTTATAAGTTGCTTAACTAGGAAGGTGAAAGTGTGTCAAAGATTATTTGTTTGGAGCTCTGTCAAGTGTAAAAGCTTGACAGGCTCTTCAGAAGCTTTTTTTTTCAATTTAACCAAGGTTTTTTTCACAGTGAAAAAGATCAGGGAAGTTCCTGAAATTAGGAAGCCCAATGGAGTAATCTAGAAGATGGTAACTTCGTAGTAGAGAGATGTCAAAATTGAATTATCAGTACAAGTTGCTAAATGCTTAGAAAAGATTAGGAAAAGGGGAAATATTGAGGCAATACTGATACAAATACTGAATTACTGGCAAATTTTGGTTTGCTACTGTGAAAGTCAGGTTTGTATGATGACAGTCTTCCTGTACTAGAAAAGAGTTTATGTTTTCGATGCAGCAAGCAACAAGAGGTAGTCTGAGATTTCGGTCAAGATAACCTCTGTCACGCAAGGCAAGACTTCCCATTTATGGTACTGTTTTGAATACCCAGCTAACACTTTGCAGCCATTGCCACTGGACTTTAATGTAGTATACGTTTTATTCTCATTAAAACATTCAACTAATCTAATCATATTTAACAGCTATTCCATCCCTAAGTTCTGGAGGGAGAAGGCTTTAAAAAGAAAAAGATGTACTTATGTACAACATTGTAAACAATGCTGCTGTTTAACCGCATTTAAAATGGTCGTACATACCAGTTATCCATTGTCAATGCAATCAAGGAACCATGCTTATAAAAGTCCAGTGCATATGCATTGAGTGGCCTCCTTCTTCCCTGATCATCATACTTGTGCAAGTAAAGCAGGGGGCAGTTTGTGACATTAACTCCAAGGGAACGTAAGACAGCCTGAGGAAGAAAAAAAAACGTATCTGCTGAATAGCTACTGTGGTTTTGCTTATATGCCTGTTTTGTCAAATGTACACCTTTAGACCCACAGCTGGAAAGTTCCACACTTCTAACGCTGGACCGCACAAAAAATCTGCAGAGGTACATGTAGGCTGTAGACACAGCAGGGCTTTGTTAGTCAAGTCACCTACACTGCCAGTGCAGCGCTGGGATGTTCTGAGTAATTTAAAGTTTGAACAGGCCACTTGAGTTTTAGATGAGGAATTTTCCATATGGATGGATCATGTATTCAGACTTTCTCACTGATGCTTTGAATGTATTAATCAACCTTAAGCATGGAACATTTTACAGGTTAAGGGTGAATTTTAAATCCCCAGTTTTAGGAATTTAATTTTTTCTATTGCAGAATTGAGTCCTGTGGTAATTCCGTAATGCTACAAGGCCCGTGTAGAAGACCACAGGAAAATGCAAGCTGACAGTAAACTTGTTGATGTATATTACAGTTAAGCTCATTCACATGCTATCTAACATGATCACTGAAATCCTAGTTGAGAAGCAAATGATCAATGCAATAATGCATCCTTTTTCTAGGATCCTTATGACTACCATGTGATTGATCTTAAAAAAACCCAAACCAACTCCTGACGTGAAGAAAACAAACTGGGGATATGGTTTGAATCTGAAACTTTAGAGCAAGTTGCTTGTCTCAGAGTTGAAAGGAGAAGAGGCCTTGCAAGAAAGCAAACTACAGCTTTTTTTTCCCTACATCCATCTATTCTGTGTTTCTTGCACTGTGATAATGTGGTGCTATTCAGTGCTGATTTTTTTTTTGAGACCTTTCAAATTGTTTCTCCTAAAGAGTGACACTTGAGCATAGTGCCATCATATTACAGAGGCAAGAAGATTGTAATAAAATACTATTTTTCTTGAACTGCAATAAAATTCTGCCCCCCATGAAAAAATAACTTTATTAATGATCTCCCTATGAAATAGATCGTTATCAACCACTCCAGATAAACATGCAAAAGGTGAGATGGCAGATATGCTTTTGGTGTTGTCCATCAAATAAGACGCTAGTTCAGAGCCACGCCAATTCTTAGATGTAAAATCTAGGCAGGAAATTTCAAGTATAACGTAAGCTATGCAGACTCAAGTTGCCTTGCAGCGATCTATGTTAAAAGCAAGAAATTTTCAGTTCAGTACATAATGATAGGAAATAGAGTTAATCTTCTAAACTTAAATCCTTCTTGATACATGTTTGTTTCTTTTGTTCATAAGAACCTCTAAGCAATTTATTATAGTATGTAAGAAAGAGCTTTCTAGTGGTGAGAATAATTATGTCTCAATTCCCCACTCACAACTTCAGCCCTTCTCCTTGACACATCTGTAGCTAAAATTGCTAACAGCGTGAAGTTGTGCCAAAACCAAAAGGAACACTACTGTTAGAAGACTTATTTTACCTCCACGTTTTGCTCTGTCCTACACTGAAGAAAAACAGTTTTTTTCAACTTGTATTCATAGGTTGTAATAGCTAGACATCTAAAAATTCTTATTGCTATCCTCTGGATTCCCAGCCAACATTTTTCTTGAAGCGCTGAGCTCTAAAGAATGAATAGTCTAACTGAGGCCCTGTTAGGGCTTAAGTATGTGAAAGTTGTCACATACAAGTGTTCTGCTTTATGCAGCCCAGTATGAATTTCTGTTTTTACCACAGCATGGCATTTCAGTTGGCTTATGGTCTGCCTGTAACTTCAATCACTGCCTGTAGAAGACCTGTCTAGTTATTTCTAAATATATTTCTATTTCCTTTCTTCCTTTCCAAATCATCAACGATACTTTCAATCCTTATGCTGCAACCTTTTCTGCTTTGCGTTATCATAAGTATGCTGTAGTTACACTGTTTATGGGATTCATTAAAAAATCTCAGCAGTTGGACGTATTTTTTTTGCAGCCTCACCCCAAGTTCTGGTAAGTAAGTACAAAAGTCTCTACCACCTCTTAACTGGACATGGTTTGATCTTGCATTTCTTTTTCTGTAAATGTAGTGGAAAGTGTTTCTTTCAAAGTCATGTTTCTTCATATTGCTTTGGTTATTGGACATCATTTATTGGCATAAGTACCTTAACTGATTTAACAAATGGCGCAATGTTCTTCGTTAACTGTTACTTCAATCTTAGGCTGTTCAGATGTTGAAAATCTAACCTTTGTAAGATTCTAAAAGCAATTCAAGTATCACAGGCATCTGAGGATCTGCAACTGCATTAATGATTAGATAAGGAGGTTTTAATTCAATAATTACACTTAATATATTTTTCCTTTTTTATAAAAAGTCCCTTTGATTTTTATTTTTGCCACAAAATATAAAAGAATAGCAACTAAAATAATCCTTTTCCTGTACAAAACTTCTACCATATACAATATAATCTATAATGTTTGTAAAACAAAAGTGAAATAGAAATTGTATCTTTTATCAGTATGCTGAAGTCACAATTTTTGTCTTTACAAAATAAGAATGAACCTAACTTTCATAATAAAATCAATTTCACAAATTATGATTATGCATTAATTTTTCACTTCCTACCTGTCTTTGACAGTGGAAGTTTGTATTCTTGTTTCATATCTGCCAGCTTGGCAGTTGTCATAAGAAAACGAGCAAAATTCTCCTTTACTTTGGTGTTGTACTCATTTACAGCATCTGCAAAGTCTTCTGGCAGACCTTCTAGAAAGACCTGAAATAACATGCAGTTTATTGCTTAATACAGGTAATTTTTTCCAAAATTATCAGTTCTACATTTGTGAATACATAAAGCATTAGTACACACCTAGCATATTAGTAGAAAGAAGGAAAGAGTACAGCTCCAAACTTTACCCAACTTGTCAGACTGCCTGACCATCTAGAATTAACGGATCTTAAAGATGAACGTGAATTTCATGCAGATAAAGGCATGGAAGAGTTGAGTATAAAATTCCCAGATTTTCACTCACAGAGTACCTGGCAAACAGCTCTACTAAAGATGTTTTTGTTAGCCAAAAAGGGACTTTCAAAGGGCTGCCTTTCCCAGATCTTGTTTTGCATATCTTGGTGTTTAACAGGTTCCCTACCAACATGAGACTAATGCTTTGCTGCCATGAGCCACAGCAGTCCCATAAATCCCTCCTAGATGACCAGCCACTTTTCAGAAACAAGTAACAATTTCCCTCTTGGAATGCTTGCTGGAAACTGGCCACAGAAGCATCTTCATGTGCAAAAAGTTTCCTTTTTTGTTCCAGCCATAGCTGTGTCCTCCCAAATTTTAAGGCTTTGCACAGAAGAGCCAACAGGAGTGCGTTACAAATATTTCACTTTCTGCCTGTACCCATGGTGGGTTAACTTTGTCCACAACTAATGTTAATGGTCATCCGACTACACTGTCCCATTTTTTGAAAAAGCCCTAAACCTACAGAGCATGCTGGTGTGCTCCTGGGTTACTGGTACGTGACACAAAAAGCTACAGCCCCTTAGACTGAGACAAGTTTCTAGCAGAGCAAGAAGAAAGTAAATTGCTGTTTGGGGGAGAGATACTTGAGTTGTATTGTACAAAGAAATGCTGTGTCATTTACACTTTTACATTTTGCAATATCATGGCAGTAACTGTATAACCATGTCATCATTAAAACGTACTTGAATAATTTGGTACTTACCATTTAACCTGACAATCAACTGCTGTTTCTGTGGTTAAATCAAGGCTTCTTTATTTTAATCCAGTAAGTATTTTTTTCATTATTCTAGCTACTTGTATTGCATGGCATGTATGGCAAGATGTTGGCAGGATGGGGGGTGTGGGGGTGTGAGGGTGCACAGTTCAGGGATGGCTGCTGTGAGAAGAGGCCAAGGGCTGCCCCATGACAGACAAAGCAAGCTCCAATGGCCCCACCATGGGACAGAGCTGAGCCCATCAGGCACAGGTGCAGCACCTCTGTGAAAACTTAATTAAGAAAGGGCAAAAATGTCACACAGGCAGAGTAAGAAGCAGCAGTGTTAACAGCAAGATTAGGAGAAGGTACTCTAGGTGATGAAGCAGAGATTCCCCTGCAGCCTGTAGAAGAGACCACAGCAGAGCACAGATTTCCCTATAGCCCTCTCAGTGGAGACGGCTATGCTGGAGCAGATATCCACACAGCAGCCGCTGAAGGACCCCACACCAGAGCAGCTGGATGTTTCCTGAAAGAACTACAGCCCATGGAGAGACCACGCTGGAGCAGGGGTGATGCATGAGGAGGAAGGAGTAGCTGAGCGAGCTGTTAAGGATTGACAACAACAACTCATTTCTCATCAGCCCTGAACTGCCTGGGGTTGGGGGGAGGTAAAGGAATCAGGAATGAAGGAGTAAAGTTGAGCCTGGGGAAGGGAGCAGGGGGGAAAGGTGGTGTTGAATTTTTTTTTTTTTTTTTGCTTCTCATTACCAAAAACTATTTTAAATAACAACAAATTAATTTAATTTTCCATGAGTTAAGGCTGTTTTGCCCATGATCCTACCTGGTAAGCAAACTCCCTGTTTTTGTCTTGACCCATGAGCATTTCCATCCTATTTTCTCTCCCATCCTGTTGAGATGGAGGAGTAAGAGAGCGGCTGGGTGGACAGCTACCTGCTGGCCCACCAGACTACTGTACATCCATAATGACACTAGTCTTAACTGACAAAAGGAAACAACTTCATTGAAGTGGTACACAACATAATTTACAGTAAAGACCAATGCTTTCTCTACCTTTGACTGACAAAATTTGTGTTTGTATTTCATTGAGCAGGCTGGCAGATATTTTCTCCCAGATAGGTTTGCTAGAATGAGAACTAGCTTTTCCAGGACATCTTCTGAAAAAACAGTTGAGCCTATGTGAAAACATAAAGTACTTGGGTTAAATATGAAAGTGTAAAAAAAGAAAAAAACTTTTTTTGCTTAAAATAAACAACTCCTATACAGGAGTTTCCTTCACAGCTGCCATTGTCATGACAGAGGTTATGCAAAACTGTGTTGGATAAAGATCAACTCATTACATACAAAAAATTGGCAGATAATTAAGCAACTAATATGTAAAAATTAATACTGTATTCTTGTATGTTTGCATACTGCAGCATATCTCAGTGCACAGAATGGATTTTACTCATGTAATGAGATATTAGTAGTACTTCATTTTTTTAATTTGTTATTATTTGCTTATTTGCTACATGGCATTCAAATCTTGCTCTGGAGTCAGAATTATTAATTTTTCTGTATAGCATTCCTTCTACCTCAGCAGAATGTTTCACAAACAGTAAATTTAGGTTCACAATACTAACATTGCCCTATGGGTGCTCTGGCTTTCTCAGACAAATATAAGCATATGCAGAGTGTGTAGAGGCAGAGGCCAAGGATATGAGGATGAAGGCTAGGCAAGCAAAAGGTGGCAGCAGCAAGAAGGCACCCAGAAAATTTCAGAACCATTGGGGTTACAAAGCTTGCCATAGATTGCAATTAAGATGCATGGAGTATTATTTACCTTTAATTGGCTGGCACAATTTGTGGAATAAACCTTTCACAAGAAAGCTCACTAAAACAAAATTTGAAGGTTCATAATAGTGCAAGTGTGTCACAAGTCAAGCAAATCCTATGGGGTTACCTTCTTGATCCAAGTAGTTCTATTTAATTTAAAAGCAAAAAAAGCTTAGTTGTGAAAGATGAACTTATATATGATAAAAATACAAAAGGGTGGCATTCAGAAGAACAGTCATTCAACCTAATGCATAGGTACCTACTGAGACCATTCATTTTCCACTGAAAGGCAAAAATTTGTCCTTACTGAAAAACAAGTTACCAACTATTAGAGTACTTCCATGGGAGATCTCTATCTCCCTGTGCAAAGCATAGCTCTTGATTTCATAGTTTTAGCGCCAATTTAGATCATGTTGCAAATCAAAAATGCACCCAGTCAGCCAAGTAAGATTTGATGCAACTTTCTTTAAAAAAAGCTATTACCCAAAATATTTGATGGGATAAAAGTACAGCAAGCAGTGATTTGTCAAATATGTTGCTGCAAGATGTGTGAGTGCTTGAAGTTGACATAGCTTCAAAAAACAACAGGACAAACTCAAGGAATAAAACTCCATCAAAGGCCATAAATTCCAGGACACCTCTCCTGTCAGAGATCACTCTGCATCACATCCTGTAGCAAAGCAGAGAGTATCCGGAGAATCATCATTATATGGTCACTTTTTTTTTTTTTTTTTAATACAGTTCCTGGGGAAAATTATTGGAGATGAGATACCAGGTAGGTGGGCCAGGTTTTGTCCAGTTCTTACGCTAACTGTAACTTTTTGGTAATGTTACTAATGTCTCTTGTACGCTAGATTCTTCTCTTCAATGGGAGTGTGAGACTCCTGGTCTCACATGCAAGGGACACCCAGCAGAGGAGGCAGAAATGTTGGTTAGGGCTCCTGGTGGGAGCAGGACTGGGAAACCTGGGCATAGATGATTTGTTAATGTAATCACATTATCAGTGCCTCTTACTGCCTGTAGTTCTGGGCTGTAAGCCAAAATGGAGCAATGCATAAAAATGTTCCAAAACGGTAACCATCCAATTGAAACTGTTACAATGGAGAGATACACCACTAATTTTCAGCCTTCTTGAAGACGTACTTTCTAAATTTTTGTTAGAGATATAATTTCTCCCAGCATTTTGGAAATCATGTCATCCTTAGTATGTTTTAAACCCCTATCATTTCACATGCATGCATCTTCACGTATACAGTATAAATGCTCTTACTTTCCTAATCAATTTTTTATCATAGACTATACCATAAGATTTTCCCTACTGAATTTATCTCATAACGTAAGTAGCTCAGAATTAAACGCAAATTTAAAGCACTCTGATTTTATCAGTTTCCTTAAATTTCTTTCTAACAGAAAGAAAGAGCCTGTTGCTATGGAATATAAAATATATGGTTCTTTAAATGAAAGCATACTAACCTAGACAAATGAGAATTTGTAGATTTAAAAGGACTACCCTTTATGAGAACGAGTTAAAGCCTACCTCTTTGATAAGAAATTGCAAGGAAAACATGAAATAATTTTTTAATATTTCAGCATATCTTTCTTTTCTGAATGACATCAATGAATGCTTCAACACTGACAATGCCTGGTCAAACAAACAGAAAAAAAAAAAGAAATTAGAAATCCAAGGGAATGTTGATACTGTAACAAGTAAAGAAATTCAATATCCAGCTTTTATGCTTTGTTTCATCAGTTGGTTTTCAGGGTAAAAATGCCGGGTGGGGGTTATGTTTTATTTTTATTTAAATTGTATGCCTAACTCCTAGAAATGCTTGTGAAAAAGTCCGTCCTCTGTCTGTCAGATGTGTGTGCATTTTCTAAATTTATGCTGAGGTCTGTAAAATTAATTACATGAAATTCATATAGAGATCTAAAAGATAAGGATTTAAATGTCATTAAACTAAAACCAGGAAGTTTGGAAATTACTCCTTATATTTTAATACTATTTTAATATTTTAATGTTTAGCACAGAAGTTTACCGATTTACATTGCTATCTTATGAAGACTCATATCTGAATTCATTTAGTGAGTCCTTGAAAATAAATGTCTACAAGCTGAAGTGGATCTGAAAAACAGATCATCTGGAGGTCAGAGTTCCTTAATAATTATAAGAGGAGATCTCTGACCTATTTGTAATCATAGTCATGGGTTGTTTACTTAAATAACTGCATTAAATGGCAAGAATAAGAATTCTTTTATTCCAGAAAGTTAGTATGCGGATTTAAACAAGTAATATGTAGAATTTTCTCACTGTTTCAACTGAGATAGATAGCATTTCATAGCTCCCCTCTTCCCTATGGAATTGTATGTTCACATCTTTTCCTTAAATAAAGCTGAAATTTTAAATATTGGAAGACTTTCTGATCCTCCAAGCTAATGCAAATATTGCATAGAACAAGAGCCAGTAAAAATACCTTCCTGATAGCAGCATTCTTTGTGATGGTAATATTTATTGCAAAGGATAAATGCATGAAAATAGACAGTATGATACTGTGGAGAAGATGGTACTAGAAACAGTATAGTAGAGTATGCAACTTCATTTGGAGGCTGATTGCTTACGTCTGAAGTGCGTAAATTTCTGCGCATGTTAAGCAGACATTATAATTTAATTAAATTGCTAGTAAGAAAAAAAATATTAAACCTTTGCTTTGGCATCTGCTTTGTCATCAGCCTTCACAGCCAACAGCATGAGTCTCAATATTAAGGAAATAGTCAGAGGAAACTGGCCTTTCAACTGAGGTACATTGGATTTGATAAGTCTTTCAACTTTGGGCAGTGGGATATCATAGAAGAACACATTTCCAATCATATCTTGTCCCCGTCTTCCAGCACGTCCTGACATCTAAGAATAAAATATTTAATAATTATTACAATAATAAAATTATTAATTTTAAAATAAAATATACCTAAGTTGTATATACTGGTACCATCTATACAGTCTTAATAAAGTATTTATGCAGAATTATTAACATTCTGTGTGCAAAATAAGTTGTACCTCAAATATAGCTGGTTTATGAATGTGGTGGGTTTATTTACTTTTTAAATAGGAACTTCCAAATTTGACAGAAGACCTAGACACTGGCCAGGATACCTACGTTCTCTCACATGTCTTTTTAACATTTATATTTCTTCAAGGTAATTTTTAACTTAATTCATACCAGCTTTGTGTTCAAGTCACATTGAGCTGTGAATTATTTCTGGGTAGATTTGCGGCAGAGGTAGTCTCAGTATGAATAAAGAACAGAGAATATGAATAAGCAGTGAGAGGCTGAGGGTGTATTCCCTTGCTTGGATCACCTGTTCTTGGTCAGGTACATTGTGGAGATTTGCCCCTTGTACCAGATGATGTGACAAAGCTGGAGTCATATCATTTATGTGCAGCAGAAGGGAGATGCAAGTAGGTCCAGCTACTGCACAGATCCACTCACACTCTGAGAGCTACTTGCCAGGTGATGCCATCAGCTGTATCTGGCCTCTATGGCCTCCTGAACCAGAGGCAAAGAGAGAAACTGGCAGTACTTCCTGAAAATACAGGTTTGAAGAGCAGCACAAGAGCAGGAAACAGAGGCTACTGAAGAGGTTAGAGTCTCTCAGCCCACCCAGTAAGTTGTGCCATGACGGGAGACATTCTGCTTTATTGCATTTGCAGCCTGATCTACACACTGCTGTGCTGCATTGTGTGGAGTGCCACTTCCAAGATGGAAGGAACTCAAACGTCCATATTCATCCAGTCAGCAATCTTTCTTTTCCTTGTTACCACAGAAACACAGAATGGTAGCAGTTGGAAGGGACCTGTGGGCATGACCTAGTCCAAAGCAGGGTCACATACAGCAGGCTGCACAGGACTGCATCCAGGTGGGTTTTGAACATCTCCAGAGAAGGAGACTCCACAACCTCCCTGGGCAGCCTGTTCCAGGGCTCCATCACCCTCAGAGGGAAGAAGTTCTTCCTCATGTTCAGACGGAACTTCCTGTGCTTCAGTTTGTGCCCATTGCCCCTTGTCCTGTCACTGGGCACCACTGAAAGGAGTCTGGACCCATACTCCTGACACCCACCCTTGAGATATTTATAAGCATTTCTAAGGTCCCCTCTCAGCCTTCTCTTCTTCAGGCTGAACAAGCCCAGCTCCCTCAGCCTTTCCTCATAGGAGAGATGCTCCAGTCCCCTCACAATCCTTGTAGCCCTCCGCTGGACTCTCTCCAGTAGCTCCTCATCTTTCTTGAACTGGGGAGCCCAGAACTAGACACAGTACTCCAGATGGGGCCTCACTAGCACAAAGTAGAGAGGGAGGAGTACCTCCCTCGACCTGCTGGCCACACTCTTCTTCATGCACCCCGGGACACTATTGGCTGCCTTGGCAGCCAGGGCACACTGCTGGCTCATGGTCAACTTGTGGTCCACCAGCACTCCCAGGTACCTCACTGTAGAGCCGCTTCCCAGCAGGTCTGCCCCGAGCCTGTACTGGTGCATGGGGTTGTTCCTCCCCAGGTGCAGGACCCTGCACTTGGCCATGTTTGAACTTCATCAGGTTCCTCTCCATCCAACTCTCCAGCCTTTCCAGGTCTCGTTGGATGGCAGCACAGCCTTCCGTTGTACCAGACACCCCTCCTAGTTCTGTGTCATCAGCAAACTTGCTCAGGGTACACTCTGTCCCTTCATCTAGGTCATTGATGAATACGTTGAACAAGACTGGGCTGAGTACTGACCCCTGAGGAACCCACTAGTTACAGGCCTCCAACTAGACTCAGTGCCGTTGATGACAACCCTCTGAGTTCTGCCATTCAGCCAGTTCTGAATCCACCTCACTGTCCACTCATCCAGCCCACACTTCCTGAGCTTCCCTAGGAGGATGATATGGGAGACAGTGTCAAAAGCCTTGCTGAAGTCAAGGTACACAACATCCACTGCTCTCCCCTCATCTACTCAGCCAGTAATGCCATCGTAGAAAGGTATCAGATTGGTCAAGCATGATTTCCCCTTGGTGAACCCATGTTGACTACTCCTGATAACCTTCTTTTCCTCCACTTGCTTAATGATGACATCCAGAATGAGCTGTTCTATCACCTTTCCAGAGATGGAGGTGAGGCTGATCAGCCTGTAATTCTCTTGGTCTTCCTTCTTGCCCTTTTTGAAGACTGGAGTGACACTGGCTTTTCTCCAGTTCTCAGGCACTTCTGTTCTCCAGGACCTCTCAAAGATGATGGAGAGTGGCTTAGTAATGACATCTGCCAGCTCCCTCAGCACTCATGGCTGCATCCCATCAAGGCCCATGGATTTGTAGATGTCTAGTTTGCTTAAATGATCTCTAACCCAATCCTTCTCGACCAAGAGAAGGTCTTCCTTTCTCCAGGCTTTCTCTCTTACCTCCAGGGACTGGGATGCCTGAGGGCTGGTCTTAGCACTGAAGACTGAAGCAAAGAAGGCATTCAGTAACTCCACCCTCACAGCATCCCCCATCACCAGGGCACCCACCTCGTTCAGCAGCAGCCCCACATTTTTCCTAGTCTTCTGTTTGCTACTGAAGTCCTTCTTGTTGTCTTTGACATCCCTTGCCAGATTTAATTCCAGGTGGGCCTCAGCCTTCCTCATTGTTTCCCTGCATGCTCTGACAACATTCCTGTACTCTTCCCAAGTGGCCTGTCCCTCTTTCCACATTCCATAGACCTTTCTCTTCCATTTGCGTTTCACTAGAAGCTCCTTGCTCATCCATGCAGGTCTCCTGCCTCCTTTGCTAGATTTCTTACTCATGCGGACGCACCGATCCTGAGCATGGAGGAAGTGATGCTTAAATAGTGACCAGCTCTCTTGGAACCCCCTACCTTCAAGAGCCCTAACCCAAGTATGTTCTTGTAGCATATTTTTCACACATTTGTAAAACCTGGACTAGAACAAACCAGCTTTTGTCTTTCCAGCTTCCATAACTGAAAGCCGAATCTACGCCTTTAATTCACTGAGCAAAAGTAATTCTTTCGTTCCTGAAATAGGTCTTTTGATTACATACATTATTTGTGGGCTGGCAATTCTGAAACGTTGGTAAAGTCACCCTAGCTAAAACTATTATTGTCACCAAAACGAACAGCTAAAACTCAGAACATACCCAGAAGTATATGTAAAAGAAAATACATTTTTCTGAATTTGTGTGTGATAACAGCTACATGTGTACTGTTCTTACAATAAAGAGTATGTGTTCTATTTCCATACCTGTCTGTAATTTAGGGCATCTAAAAAGACAGAATCTTCAGCAAAGACAACAGATTTACATGGCATGTTGATTCCTAGAGCAAGTGTTGAAGTAGCTGTGACTACCTATAAAATATTAAACATGAGTATATCGATTAGAAATGGCAATATCTAATTAAAACCCCACCTGTAATACCAAACTTAAACGAACAGAAATTTTACCATCACTTTTCATATAGGTAAACTTTAATCTGATGCATTTAACACAGCTATGAACATATATTAATTTCACCCTTTAGTATAGTTCATATAGCTATTACATATGCATATTAAGCTTTTGCATCCTTAAAGTTTATACCACATCTTTTATGGAATGCAAATTGAAATAATATTGAATTTGAACATAAATTGAAACATTCTGTGAAGACAGTACAAAATATCACAATCCTATAGAGTTCATTTAACTAAAACACATTCAATTGGCTGTTGCGGTAAAAGACAATTAAAAACGTTTCTATAAATACACTAGCAACAAAAGGAGGGCTAAGGAGAATCTCCATCCTTTATTGGATGTGAAGGGAAACACAGTGACAAAGGCTGACGAAAAGGCTGAGGTACTTAATGTTGCCTTTGCCTCAATCTTTAACAGTAAGACCAGTTGCTCTCCAGGTACCCAGCCCCCTGAGCTGGAAGATGGGGATGGGGAGCAGAATGAAGCCCCCATAATCCATGGGGAAATGGTTAGCAACCTGCTACATCACTTAGACACATACAAGTCTATGGGATCCACCCAAGGGTACTGAGGGAGCTGGTGGAAGTGCTCACCAAGCCACTTTCCACCATTCACCAGCAGTCCTGGCTAACCAGGGAGGTCCCAGTTGACTGGAGGTTAGCCAGTGTGACACCTATCTACAAGAAGGTCCAGAACAAGGATCTGGGGAACTACAGGCCTGTCAGCCTGACCTCGGTGCTAGGGAAGGTTACGGAGATCATCCTGAGTGCCATCACATGACATGTACAGGACAACCAGGTGGCCAGGCCCAGCCAGCATGGGTTTATGAAAGGCAGGTCCTGCTTGACCAACCTGATCTCCTTCTATGACCAGGTGACCTGCTTAGTGAATGTGGAAAGGCTGTGGATGTTGTTCACCTGGACTTTAGTAAAGCCTTTGATACTGTTTCCCACAGCATTCTCCTGGAGAAAACTGGCTGCTCATGGCTTGGACGGGTGTACTCTTTGATGGGTAAAAAAATGGCTGAGCGGCCAGGCCCAAAGAGTTGTGGTGAATGGAGTTAGATCCAACTGGCAGCCAGTCAGAAGTTGTGTTCCCCAGGGCTCAGCAGTGGGGCCAGTGCTGTTTAAGATCTTTATCAATGATCTGGTTGAGTGGATTGAGTGCACCCTCAGTAAGTTTGCAGATGACACCAAGTTGGGCAGGAGTGTTGGGTAGGAAGGCTTTGCAGAGGGATCTGGACAGGCTGGATCGATGGGCCGAGGCCAACTGTATGAGGTTCAACATGGCCAAATGCCGGGTCCTGCACTTCGGTCACAACCACCCCATGCAACGCTACAGGCTTGGGGAGGAGTGGCTGGAAAGCTGTCTGGAGGAAAACGACCTGGCGGTGTTGGTTGACAGCTGGCTGACCATGAGCCAGCAGTGTGCCCAAGTGGCCAAGAAGGCCAACGGCATCCTGGCTTGTATCAGGAATAGTGTGGCCAGCAGGAGCAGGGAGGTGATCGTGCCCCTGCACTTGGCACTGGTGAGGCCATGCCTCAAATACAGTTCAGTTTTGGGCCCCTCACCTCAAAAAAGACTATGAGGTGCTGGAGTGCGATGATCTTGAGGGTCTTTTCCAACCTAAATGATTCTATGATAGGCTAATTTGAAGGATTAGTTAGAAATAATTCTACAGCTATCAGCTGACTATTTTATTTGTTTGGAAACTTTCATGTCAACATTTTTTAAATGAGCATGACAAAGTCAATGCAATATATATTACCATTGGTGAAAAGTACACTGCATTTTTTAATTAAATATATGGAGAAACTAAATTTTTTAAGAAAGAACTGATCCCAATTTACCAACCTTGATATATCCCATCCTGAAAAGCATCTCCACTACTTGTCTTTCCTTGGCAGCCATAGATCCATGATGGTACCCAATGCCTCTCAGTGCCATTATTTGCTGTAGATAACCTCTTCTCTCAAACCTAAGTCGATGAAAAATCCTCCTCAAAGTCTACAAATAAAAAGAAATGTTAAGTATTAACCACAACCAGGTGTTGCTAACGAAAAAAAGTCTTATCTGATAAAATTTCGACCACTACAGAGAAATATAGCTGGTTTTGATCTTCAGCGAACCTGAAGCCCAAAGTATATCAATGCATGCGTACCATCAGTAGCTTCATTATGGTGACACAGTCAGGCTCTTCAGTACCTATACTGTCAGTTTTTTTCACCTTTGCAACAAACGCCATTACCACAGCCTCAATCATCATACCATGCAGCCAGATGCAACCAGACATGGCAAGCTTGCACATTCACAACTTTCCTACTTGAAGCATAGTCTCATGATCATGTACTGCATGCCACTATCACGGAACAATTCCTAGGTAGCTACACGAAGCTGAGACTCTTCTGCTCTTGTTTGTCATTGATGCTCAGTACTACCACCTCATTTCACTGCACAGTTAGAAGCTTCCCTTTCCTAAACTGAGAAATAGCACTGAATTCATTTTTTGTCAGTATTTTCTGAACTTCACTCTACAGCTAAGTGTCATCTGTTCCAAAGTCCAAGCTACTTCTTCACTGCCTTTACCCATGTGGACTGTGGGAAGCAAAGTTCTTTTCATGCTGGCTAACAGCAGTCCAAAAATGTCATTGGGTTCCCAAGTTCCTAGGATAAGGAATCATGAGAATTTGCAAGTTTGGTCCCAATACACAGAACTTTCTTCTTTTTCAAGAAATTTTACAATAAGCAGAAAGCATTATCAAGACACTTCACCAAAATTTTGAGCACCTTTTCTCTGAAATAAGAGCTATATATCACAACCACTTTTTTTAAGTAAAAAACCCAACCATGAAGAGATGGCTATATGAACCACACTCATGTTTCAGGAAGTTTGGAGGGGATCTCCTGGATCAAGGCCCAGTCACCCACTGCTGCTAGAAACCATGTCCTGTAGATTTATTTCTTAAATTATTCCTTAATTATTGGTTTCCAAATATATACATTAATACGTCTGATGGTCATCTGAAGATTTTCAGGGCTTTTCTCACCATTTCTTTCCTCAGCGTGCATAAACACATTGAAGAGCAAGGAAAATTTTGCTTTGTGGGGACTAGAACTTTTAAAGCCTAAAATAATTTATTATTTACTATTTTTACAAGATATGAAGGGCTTAAAAATGTTTTGATGTGCACACAAAGGTGTCACATAGTCTATGCTGATGACTCAGTCAGAAAAATAGGAGTCTGAGATCTGGATCAACAAGTACCAGAACTGCATTGCTGATAGTTCATGGAAATTAATTCATTGTAACACACATCCCAGGACTCCTATCACAAGGACAAGTCAATATCTTATTTGGCAGAATGAAAGTCGTCCATACCTCTTAAAAATAAAGTTATCTAACATTGATACCTAGAATCAAATTTAAATGGAAATAATCAGAATGTTTCATGAAGTCAATGCATACTGTTACAAAGTACAACTGCATCACACATTGTATGTGTTTTACGTACTTATGCACAAATTCATGCATTTTAGACATACAAAACCACAACCATGTTATAATTATCAGTGACTTACATCTTCATCCACTGCCTTAGGATTAGCGTAAGTACATGCAGAAGGGATAGCAGTTTGTCTTTTAAGTCTTTTTTCTAACTGTTTTTTTCTAGTCAAAAGAAGTACCATGTTTTCCATTTTACTGGAGCACAACTTTTTGGTATCCCTGTACACAATACACAAAAATATTACTTTTGTAACTAACATACATTTCTCAATTTTAAAATATTCTTTGGGTACTGAAAGATGCAGACTCATTCCCTTTTAAACTGTAGGCTCAAACATGTTGGTAGATCTGTTAATGTAAATTTACTGAGAATGCTAACAGCTTCCTTTTATCGTGGCTATATGCAAAACAGCAAGTAATTCTGGGTGAAGTAGAGGAGGAATTATGGTGATATATAAAAATGAAAGAAGGTGAAGACAGCAACTGTAAGTACCTCATTTAGCAAATTAGTAAGCTAACAAGAGTGCACAGTAGAAGAATTAAAAATGAAAGAGAACTGTGATGAATTTACTGCCAGTAATCTCATGGACTTTAAGGATATAGGATAGGATATGAAGAAGAGAGGAGAAGTAAAACTATTCAGAGGCAGATTTTCAAGCTACTTCAATGTCTAAGTAAGTGTCTAAATTCCTACTGGATTTTCACGTACTCACTTACTACTATTAAAACCAGCTAAGTTCATTCTTTCATGATATTATGTCCAAAGAATGCACTGTAAATTGCCATGATTAGGAGGGCAAAACCATGATGCTTTATGTTCCTCACACTCCTGATAACTATAGGCATACTTCATTGCCAAATGCCTTATAAAAATTCATACTCTATGATCACAAAATCAAGAAAACAAGGTTAAGGGGGAAACAAATACAGTACAATCCAGTCAAAAGGCTGACAGATATTCAAAGAACATCTCACCAGACAGGTGAACCCCTATTTCAGAGATCCACCACTATAACCAGCCATGGTGAGGCTAAACTATGAAAATATTCCCCTTCAGTGGCTGACCCAGCTCCAGGGTAAGATGCTACACTGTTTTTAAGAGATGCATGACAAATTTACTGTCTGGAGAAAGAGCCATTCTGATATCTTGATATCTCAGTAGTGAATTACTCCAAATTGACCAATCTCATACACTCAGGTGTCTCTCCTCGATTCTTACGTTGTAGTGCCAGCACCTTACACAATGTCAGCAACACTGGTATCCTCCTGCTGCCTCACTATGCACTAGGTACTGCTGACTGATGCCTGCCATACAGCTGCTCATACCGTGTGGGTTGCTAGAGCACAAAGCGAGACGATTACACTGCAAGCTGGATGAATGTGCTGCTGTAAGGTACATTCCCCAGAAATAAATTATCATCACAAAATTATGCTCTGTTATAATATGTAAGCTTTTTAATAATATATCTTTCTAATACTTACTGAGGGTTGAATTTTATTAGCCTTTTTTTCACTTTCCTTAGTTCATCCATTAAACGTTCTTTTTCCCTCTCTGCATTAGGGTCTTGTTCACTTCTTTGTTTTTTCCGCAAATTGAGGAATACATTCCTGGCTGCACATTCCACTGAATCCACATTAAATCTTGAAGTAAATAATATATAATATACATGAGTTAGGTGAACTCTATTAGAGTTTTTATTTATATGTAGTGTTGTTAGAAAAAATCTTCAGTGAGCCTTATCATCTGCCAATAGTTAGAATCTAATCATGAGAAGCATATCCTTACTCCATCTCCAAATCATAGTCTGCATTCACTATCAAACTGCTATTATTCCAAAACTGAGTGATAAAATATAAAAAGATTCTGCCAATAAATTAAAATGCACACATTAACAGAGCCTCATTCCACCCTTTTCACTAGCAAATCTGCCCCTACATACACCACTTGCACTTCTACATAAACAGCATGCACTTTCCACAAGTTTTACTGGCTACACTGGGGCAAAGCAACTGACAATCTGACTCCCATTTTAATGCGATTCAGTTTCTTGCAGTTTTCTCAGACATCATGCAAGGATGCTACCCTTTCCAGACAGTAATTAAATGCTCCCAGTTTTATTTCAGCTAGACCTGTAGTGCCAGAAGGATGCATGGGTTGATAGAGCTTGTAGGCCTTTACTTGGCATGTTTTAAAGCAAACGTAACAAATACCATATAAATGGCATTTGCCAAGCTATATCAATGCTGATCTCCAAAACTATTTTTTCTGAATATAGACAATACACATGTAATACATGGACTGTAAATACTTACATAAAAAATATGGCAGACAACTTATCCATCTCATGTAATTTATCAACAAAGCTTGCAAAACGCTTCCACTTTTCCTGTTCTGAGCAATCCACAGGTTTTGGCTTAAGGTGCTTCAGTAGCTCATTCACCTGACCAAAGTAGTATTATTGGATATTTTAATAGCAGAAATCTCTGGCCAGAGGCTAACAAATATGAGGACTCCATTCTCCAGTGTTCATTTCTCTCAGCTCAATTTTTTTTAATCATTCAGAACTGCAATAGCCACATATAGTTTACAGACTAAAAGGTCTGCAGCTATCAACTGACTTTGGTATGAGCTCAAAATGCAAACTGTTGTAGCATTCATGGCTATCATCACTGTACAAATAATGAAGTATCACTAACATACTGATTATGACATAATTTCACATTTAAGTGTCATATTTCAAGAAATTTGTTTCTTCTCCAGATATTGTTTGTTTTCTCCTTGTTGTCGATTCACCACCTCCTATATTCCTTTTTATGATATAGCAATAGGTGGCCTCCAATCAAGGACTTGATTTTCTGCTTATTGCTTTAATTTCTGTCTTTTACATACTGTCTGTGGTTACACAGAAGGTTTCAAATAAGCAGCAAAAAAGATGTAGACAGAAAAAGCAGAGAAATGGTACAATATTCTCACTAACTGTAGGTGGTACCTAAAGGAATCAGGAAATCTCACAACAGTTATCAGAAGTCTGATTCCCAGAGAAGCTTGTGAAAGTATCACCTCAAAAACGCTTATGGAAACACCACAAATATTAATGCTTATCTTTCAAGTACAGCAGCAGTTAAAATTAATAAATAATAATGATGGGAGGAGAAACTCCCATAATTATATTATTACATATAATTATTTTAAAGCTGTACACAATCTTAAGAAAGCGCCCTGTAAGAACTGTTACCTTCTGTCTTTGGCCAAGAACAATCCATTTGCATAGTTCTTTCTTCAGTTCCTGTTCATATTTCCTCACGTCTCCCTTTTTAATTACTACTTTATTCTTGAAAGAGACAAATTCCTCAGTATCTAGCTCCTGGAAAACAACATTAATATAAAACATTGCAGTACTTTGTTATCTATTTATTTTTATATGTTTTGCCCACAGTTGCGTATACACACCTGCGCCCTTGGCCACTCTCGCCAGACTTTTACCATTGTGTCATAAAGCTGGATGCTCTCTCGTGGGGAGAGAGAAAGATCTGAAGGAATACCATAGTTCTCAATCTGCAAGGAGTTTAAACAAAAGAAAAATAAAGGAATCGTTTTGATGGAATCCATGTTGCTTAAATGTAACAGTTGCTAAACAGTGTTGACACCAGTATTACGCTTACATGATTGACTGTTAATGCAGCACATGGATGACAATGTTCAATGATAAAATCACTGCCCTTTGGAGAACACACATACTTTTCCAAATCATTGTATCTTTCCTCATACAAGACTGTGAAGAGACAAAAATGCTGTCATGATGCACTTGGTTGTTCTATAAAGCAAGCACTGCAAGGTTTATTTTTATTTAAAAGAAAAACCAAAACAAATACACCTAAGTTCACACACCGTGATTAAAGTTTTTGCAGAAATAAAACTAAAATTTATTTTAGTTACAAAATATTCTGATACACACCTAGTCTAACACGATATGATTTCTTTTGTTCTTGTACTTTACATTTCACTTTACATTTTCCTGTACAGTTCTTTTCAGAGTTTTTAGAGCTTCTTTCTATTGTCTTCCCAGCACGTTGCCAATACCTTTTCACAGATTGTAACCACCTACAGTGAAAGAATAAAATAAAAATGAGCATTGTAGAAAATATTTTAAGAAAATTGCTACAGCTATAATAGATTAATTACCACAATCTGCTCAACCTGTTCTGTAGAATTTCCAGTCCCCCTCCAACCTTCTTTAGTGTAATTTTCTCCAGCTTATCCCAGGGTGCAGATAAAAAATGTGAAATAGCACCATTATATATACATAAATACAGTGCAGGTGTCTTCTCTGATTGATGATGGACAAGTGTGCGTATTAGGGTTTGGCAATTCAAATAGACATAAAAGCCTTCTAAATTCCTCTGCACAGCTCAGTTATAGGGTCTGAGGAAGAGTAGTGCCTCTTCTCATTACAGAGTTAGGAGTTACAGTATTGTTTTGTGTCAATTGGGGGAGTAATGGTAGCATTATACATACAACAATATAACTCCAAATCAGTTGCCTCCCAGTAGTCATTGACCTCTCTATCTGAAACAGCTCTTATCCAATTTAAATATGCTCTTGTGAGCAAGAAAATTCCACACGTACTCAGTTAGGTGTTCCGGGTTACTGACAGTAGCAGAGAGCGCCAAAAACGGGCACCGAATTGTTACCAGAAGATGCTCCCAAACCTCTGCTCCAATTTCACCGCCAAGACAATGGCCCTATGTTTTTGGAAAAAAGGATTAAAAGAAAAGAAAAAAAAAAAACCTGCACCCATAACAGGAGCTGTTTTGTGTCTTGCAAAAATCAGAAGTTTAGCAAGATCAGTACTGAAAAATTCTTATGTTGAAGCAAATGACCACAAGATCCAAATCAAATGTCCAGTAAATCCCTCTCCAGACTACACTAGATAGCAAACTTGTCTAAATTTCAATACTACATTCACTGTTTGTACCCTAGATACACTGGCATCATTAGCAATTAATTGTATATAAAAGAAAGAGTACAGTAGGAATTTTAAATTTAGCAAGATTAATCATTGACTTTTTCCCTGGAAAGACTGACAAATACTATATGATGTGAAAAGTATACAATCCCTGTCTGGAATGCTCTATTTGTTCCACTGAGACTACAGTGGTGGCTTTTAGTTTTTCAGTTGACTCGCTTGAGAGAAATAAGGACTCTTCTGGTAGCTTTGACTGAAATGTACGTCCTCTTGAAGACTAATAGAGTTTTAAGTTCTTTCACTGGAGTACGTAAACACAATCAGTAAACAGGAAAACACAAATAAGTCTGAAATAATATTTCTAAAAGCTGCTTTTTTTACCAGCAGTAACATATATAATGAAAAACTGAGTCACCAGAATTTTTCCTCTAAATTTTTCATATATATGTTAAATTGGTTACTATTAAAAGATGCCTACCTCATCAAATATAACATATTGTATCCGTTTGGTCCATTTCTGGGAACGAGGAGACAGCATCAAGATTTCTAGACACTGAGGCACAGTCACTAGTATCTAAGAAGAAAGGTTTGTAAAGAATTATTTTCAAGTAAACCAACTAAACAACTACAAGTAGATTCTATATTTAGAAAGCATTTAAAAATATATATGTATTTGATTTCAAGGTAAGCAAGAATGAATAGCAACTGCTATCTTCAAGAAGGGCAAGACAGAGGACCCAGGAAACTACAGAATGATCAGCCTCACCTCAGTCCCTGGGAAGGGGATGGAGCAACTACCCTGGAAATAATTTCCAGGCACATGGAGAACAAGAAAATCATCAGGAGCATCCAGCATGAATTCACCGAGGGAAAGCCAGGCTTGACCAACCTTGACCAACTTCTATGACAAAATGAGTGGCTTGGTAGATGAGGGGAGAGCAGTGGATATTGTCTTCACTAAGGCTTTCAGCAACATCTCCCATAATATCCTCACAGACAAGCTGTTGAAGTATGGGTCAGATGAGCAGATAGTGAGGTGGACTGAAAACTGGTTGTAAGGCTGGGCCCAGAGGTTGGTGATTAGCGGTATGAAGCCTAGCTGGAGGCCAGGAACTAGCGGTGTACCCCAGGGGTCAATAGTAGGTCTGATCCTGTTTAACATCTCCATTAATGATCCGGATGATGGGGAATACTGTACCCTCAGCAGTTTTGCTGATGATGCCAAACTGGGAGGAGTAGCTGATATGCTAGAGGGTTGGTCATGCTGCCCTCCAGAGGGACCTGGACAGGCTGGAGAAATGGGCTGACAGGAACCTCATGAAGTTCAACAGGGAGGTGTGCAAAGTCCTGCACATAGGGAATAACAACCCCATGCACCAGTGTATGCTGGGGGCAAGCAGCTCTGCAGAAAAAGACCTGAGGGTCCCGGGGAATACCAAGTTGAACAGGAGGCCGCAATGTGCCCTTGTGGCAAAGGCAGCTAATGGTGTCCTGGGCTGCATTAGGAGGAGTGTTGCCAGCAAATGAAGGCAGGGGATCATTCCCCTCTACTCAGCACTGATGAGGCCACACCTGGAGGCCTGTGTACAGTTCTGGGCTCCCCACTACAAGAGAGACCAACCTAGTGGCCTTCTGTGATGGAGTGACTACATCAGTGGATGAGGGAAGAGCTACTGAGATACTGTATCTGGACTTATGAAAGGCATCTGCTGTATGCTAGCAACCAAAGGATTTTAACGCTTTTTCAATTAACCAGAGCAAGTAATCAACTGCATGTCTCCTAAGGATGAATAGGCAAGGTTGTATGCCATAGACTGAAAGTTTCTGGTAAGCAGCACAGGTATGCTTAGATTTTTCCCAAACTTTGTATTTAGCAATGGTACAATTGTTATAATTAGAATTAACATTTTCAGAAGCCAGATGGAATACAGAAGTCATTATTATCATATGTTAAAACACCCATAAAAAAATACCTGAGAATTCATTACATCATAGCGATAATCTCGTGTGAAGACTCCACACATTACCACTCCATCAGGAAGTTTCTTGGTGAATCGACTGTATATAGTTCCCACCGCTTGGTTTACAAGCGCCTTAAATAAAGCAGGTTATTAACAAAACTAGACAGTGTATGTCTAAAGGCATACAATATTCAGAAACATATAAAAGCATTCCATTTTGGCACTAATATTAACATACTAGACTATAATGTACTATGTAATGTACTATTAAGTCTAGACTGTCAAGAATGTTAACTTTAAAAAGGTATGGTACTTGATTTTCAATTATACTCAAATGCTTTCAAAGGACTTTAGTGTTGTGTAAAGTGAGTTATACATTATTAATTTTGTATTTTGATTATTTTCAAAGCAGTTAAAAATAGATCACATTCTACTGCATCTGCAAGCACTTTAATGATCTCAAAGTCCTGTGGCTGCAGGTATAAAACACATTCTGCACCCAGACTGATATTCAAATTAAAAGATGATTTTGATGCCCAACCTGAGTATAACCACGAAAAAAAAGATTTTACTTATAGAAAATAATCCATAGAGATTGTTATTGAATAACAGCATACGTAATTCAATATCCAAAAACTACATTACTGAACATTAAAGTAAGTTTTGGAAGAAATCAAAACATTGTGCCTCAAAACTTAAGTCAGTTTTTAACTATTGGGATGGAACTCTCATTAAAAAATATCCTGTTGCCTAGAGTTTCATAAATTTTCTCTCTAAACATTTCATGGTGAACTCAATTAGAAACAGACAACTTGATTTACTTGGTCATTGTTCTGTTCTAATATTACTTTCACCATGTTGGTAGGCTTTTGGTACTCTCACCATTTACTTAATATGCTACTTACAGCACTTTTGTATATATTAGTGTTTCTGACCTTAAATTACCTGTACAGATATTTATAGACAAAAACTCTAAATGAGCTTAAATATTTTGAAGATTTTTTATAAGCATGCTGTTTCTAATAAGTGTAAATGTAAAACAGAATGATTCAATCTCTAATAATAAAAATATATATATATACACCAACTAAATTTATGTAACAAGTTACCCCAAACTGTTTCAGAATAATACTGAGAAATACCACAGTCATACATACAGAATAAGTAGTAGGATGCAGCCTTACCTTTGTAGGAGCAACATACACAACTACTCCATCATTGCTCGTCTTCAGAACTTTTTCCATGCAATAGTATGATACATATGTTTTTCCTGATGAAGTGGGAGCAACGATCACCGCAGACTCATTATCTACAGCATCAAGAAGTTCTCGCTAAGAGAAAAGTAGTTACTTATGTCAAAATGTCTTGTTATGAAGTTCTTACTGAGTAAACCATCTCTTTATGTGACAACATCTCTTATTTTTGCATGTAGACTTTATGTAAAGATTATAGACTACAGAAAGTTAGTTAACGTAGTCATTTTACGACTGCATTCTTCTCTCTGTTAGTGAAGAAAAAAAAAAAAACCCTGAACTACGAATTATAACTTGTCTATTTCAATTATTTGGTCTGAGATACTGATACCACAACATTCTGAGTCCAAACCTGGACATTCTCAGATTAAAAAAATAAAACCAGTTAACTCAGCAGTGTATAACTACGCTCCAACAACTTAATTGTTTTATACAAGGCAGTATTTTTTTCTTGTATTACAATAGTTACATCAATACTGTCCAAACCTCTCTTCTGCTATTAGTATACAGTGCTTATTAATATGTTTTCATCCCTCTTATTGTCTTCCTCCATGCTCTCTCACCTAACATAGGTCTGTAAAAGGGTGGGGGAAGAGCTATAGAAGAGGAAACAGAAATAGTACTAACGCTATCTTTCTCTATCAGCACAAAGGCCAAGTTCCAAGTTGCTTTTCAAGCAAGTGACTGTTTTGCAGATATGGACATGTAAAGCAGCAAATTTATAGTCCAATAACAAAAAAAATCTGAGTTAGATTTACTCTGCTTTAGACAGAAAAGTTATTTCTCAACTCATTCTATGGATAATTCTTTAGGGACAAATGAGTAGAGGATGAACAGTGAGAGATTATCCAAATGGGGTGTTATCACCATCAGATATGATAATAAGCAGTGAAATACCATGTATTTGGCATTTCTTATATTGAATTCCTTGGGCCAAGCTCTCTGTAGAAAAGCTGTCAGTGTAGAAAGAACATGAAGTACAGTCCAAAATGATCTAGTAAATTTGTTAAACTTGTTAAAAAATTAAATTTGTTAAATAACACTATTTTTTACAAGTAGTGTAATAATGTGTATTTTTAAATGGGAAAAGAAATCAAAGATCATTTCCATTAACTTTATGCAGAAAGTTTGTGTCTCATTACCTGCCATGCGTCTGGTATGAAACGTTGCACTCGGGGATCTGGATCATTTGTCTCTTCTCTGAGTAAGTAATAATCCATGTATTGTAGCTGAAAGTGAGCTGGACCCACTTCGATAGCATAGTTGCTTACATGCTGATCCTTCCTTTCTCCTGTCTGTAAGATCAAATGAAAATTCAAATCGGTTTGAAAGCTAGCAAGAGATTAGGATAATAGGACATCTTTTACTCTGTGGAACTCTGCAAGCTTTGAAAAACATATGAAAGTGCAGGTGATTTTAAAATAATTTCTTGCAGAAACCTACACCATATAGCCTTATGTCAGGGTTACACTTGTGTCTCTTCAAAGGAGACTATGTTCTAAAAATAATGTGTCTTCCATAGCCAGTGTTGGTGGTGTTTTTGTCGTCAGAAGAGCTAATAAAACTGGCTAGCAGGCAAAGCTGATCCTCTTTAAGCTGTTGCCTGCCAGAGCCTTCTCATCCTATATTTATGTCTCTTTTCTTCAACCTGCCCTGACCCCTTGTGCAATGAATCACAGTTGCAAAAGGAAATTCAATATCGTAACTGAATGTGATCCCAAATTTTTTAAAGCACTGTAATATTAAACAATGCCCATATACCCTAAGACATTCCAAATTCCGTGTGCATGGGCACGACTGGTTACAACATCTGATCCTGAAAGCTGGTATAGGAAAGCACTACGTGTTACAACATAGAGCATAAGATCAGAAAATCACATAATAATTTAGGTTGTCAGGGATGTTTGGATGTCAATTAATCCAACTCACTGCTAGAGGCAGGGGCAATTAGATCAGGTCATTCTGGGCTGCGTTCAGCCAAGTTTTTACTGTCTCCAAGGATGAAGCTTTCACAACTTCTTCAATTTCTTGAAAGAAATATTTTCTGTTATTCCAGAAAATTTCAGTTATACCTAAAATTTCCCTGAAAGATTGGTGAGGAGGATTGTAAACATGCTCAAGTGACTTGCAGCTGGGGTGTAGAAAAACACATACACCATTGTTCAGTCTTGTGTGCTTGACAAGTAAAACATTTGTGTTTACATAACATAAGGCCTATGATAGACTCAAAGGAACCTTATCAAACATGCTTGAGATTCCTGCACCAAACATGCTTGAGATTCCTGCACCGCTGTGAGAAGGATCAAAGCACAGTGGAAAATTACACTTGTGTGAATCCCTGACACATAGAAAGCAGCCGGTTCGGTAGCTCGCACTCTCTCTTTAGCAAGGACCAAGCTCCACAGTGCATGCGTTCCCACTTCACTTGTGTGCCTCTCTCTGCCCAGGTCCTGCTTTGGAGATCTCCCGGTTCACAAGGTAATGAAAATAAATCTACTATTTGCATTTTATCTGTGGTTTTGTGGTTGTTCCTGCATCCTGCCTGTGTCAGCTCACACATCCCCAGCTTTGCAAAAGTAATAATCAGAAACAAGGAGCTGCAAAAGCAAAAGTAGGTCCAAAATGCACCGACTGATCTAGAACCCTTCTGACCAAGACATTAAACTTGCCAACATATCCCTTCTATTACCACAAACCTTTAAAACAGACTTTTTGAGATCCTTTGATCCTACAATTCTACTTCCTGAAATGTAATATACTTTATTTGTGGCACCAAACACCCTTACAATAACTATGTAGCCAAGAGCAAACAATCATTGTACAGCAGTTGAATTCACATAGAAAAAGAGACAAAATGTTCCACTCTTCAAGGGATGAAAATTTCTTACAAAACAACCACTTCCTCCCCCACCTCTTAGTCCTGATAAGAAAGGATGATCAACACTTTCCAAAAGTAAGTTTCCAAAAATTCCTAACTCTACTGCGACTGAAATATGAGATACTGAAGTGACCGATACTGGTTTTACAGTTCACTGTAATCTTCCTTCCTTTTGCTACTGACTCCATATTCTTCAGGCTGTGAGTTATATCCTCTTCTGCCTGAGAGCCACTTTAGCACCCCCTCTCTCTAGTAACACCCCATCTACACACAAAGGTATGCAAACTGCTCTTGACATTAAATCAGCCAGCAGGCAGGTTGCTAGCATGCAGAAAGGCATAAGAACAGTCCTTAGACAAATTACTTCAGAGCCAAAATCAGTGTAGCTACTGATGGTCTCCGCTGTGCTAGCACGGACAAGCAAGTCAGCATCTGAAACTGTCTCCTTCAGAGGTGACCAGTAATACCATTACAACAAACAGAATAGCTTTCATCCACCTCCGCTGTCTCCAAGATTTCCTTTTCTGAAGTAGCACACTGGGGCCTGTTAGAGAGCAGGGGCTTATCACTTCACTTTTAACAGTTATTTTTAACATGCAGAGTTCAGCTGATGTGATGAATTGAACAACAGGTACCTCTCAGAGATTCTAAGTCTTCACGCAGATATAACTAGAGCAAATTAATCTTGATGCATGTTTCAGATGGTATCTTTGCAGCCATATGAAGTTCTATTTACTAAGGTGGAAGCGGCGTACTGTGCCAGCTAGCCCTCACGTCAAGCAGAGAAATGTATCCAGGGCACTAAAGAAGGTTAATATCTGAAGCAAAAACAGACAGTTCCTCATCTTTTGGCACAATACAAAATAAAATAAGCTCAATATAGGTCTATTACACACTATTCAATGCTTAAGAAAACTGTGTTTTCAACTACAGATCCAGTTACAGTAGAATCATTACAGTCTATGAAGTTACCTGGCCAGATAGAGAGTATGCCAAATTCTCAAATCCAAGAAGTCTTAGGTATCTGGTCAGCTTTTGTAGATGTGGTTTCTCCAAGAGATCTTGGTATTTTTCAAGGAGGATATGAATTCTCCTCATTACTTGAACAGCTTTACTTAAATCTTTAGACTTTTTACCTTTAAAAAAAAAAAGTCTATATTTATTTGAGAGCCAATTGTATCACTGGGAGTCTTCTGATATTAATTTTTAGAATGGATCTTATCCATCCAACCACATTTATGACAATTTAAATATGAATTTTATTTAAAGACAACTAGAAAAAGACAACCCACATTCCTATGACCTCTACAAGGAGTGCCACTGAAGACCAAGCACCCAAATAATTCTATCTGCTTTTGCACACTCACCTATAAAATGGAGTCATACTTCTGACATTTGCACAATAACTGAGCTCCCCCATTTCACCTTCCTGACCCGCACCTATGTTAGTCAGTCTTATTAGTAACACATTTCACTCCAATGTCTACAACTCTCTTCAACACGTCTAGAGCAGCGTGTGTTTAGACTCTCCTCACTGAGGGTATGGACTGAACCAGTTAATTCTGGTGAAACAGGAGGCCACTGACCATGGTAGCACAAATTTTTGCGCAAATCATCACCATTCACACTGTGAGCTAACCACCTCAGCTAATTAAACAATCCACTGCAATATAGATACCTTTTAGTGTGCATGATACATAATCATTAAAGAAATATACAACAAAATAAAATTTTTATGTATGCAAAGTTTACAAAGCAGGAAAACAGCTACAATCTCATTTCATTGGATACTTCACGGCTGACTGAAAGGATCTTGAAATTGCAAAAGGGAACCAGAGCCTGATAATACTTACAAACACCTTCCATGCTCCTGAAACAGGGCTGTATTTACACGTCTTTATCCCAGCTGAGAATGTCCAAAGTCACGCACTCTCTTGGTTAAAGAGAGTGGAAGTTGAATACTGAGCACAAATTTGGCTATCGTACCTTGCTCTCTGCAGTGTTCCTTCCATACTTCTAAGCAGGTAGACAGTCCTGTCATTTCTACGCTGAACTTCACAGATTTAAGAGTCTTGAGGAACTTCTCCAATTTATTTATTCCAACAATCACATTTGCTTTTATTTCCTTTTCAGTTTGTATACACAAAGCTTTCCATTGCTCCTGTTCTTTTTCTTCCTTAATTTTTAGTCGCCTGTTGTTTTCCTCTGCAATTTCTTCCGCTTTACTTTTCTATCCGATAAAATGAAGATATTTAGAACTAACTATCACTGTGTGCAAGCATCTTCTAAAAAAGTTAATTTTCAAGGAGACATAATTTCTGAATCTCAGTAGAAATTGCTTGAAAGAGGTTCCCTAAGCTTCATTTTTAGTCAGTATAAAGCTTCACAAGTAGTATAACAAAGCACAACTGTGGAAAAATAAAATACTAGATGTCTGAAAGTTAAATTTCAAGCTTTTATTTTATACATGGTTAACAGTAATTCTGATCACACTGAGATGCTTTTCAATAAGTTAAATACGAGTTCAACCTTACTTCAAGTTAAGAAAGTTATTTTATATACAGACTTTTACAGGTAACTCAACAGGCTATAATCTGTAATCCATAGTACAGTCTATTATGAAATATTACTCAAATTACTATTGCTCAGTATTATTCATAAGCATGCAAGTACATGCTACATACCATGTGATGTCTGACAATGTTCACATAGTTAGGATTAACTGCAATATTTACAGGATCCTTCACAGAGAATGCTTCCAAATAGTGCAAGGAAATAAATAACTGAATAATGTTTTTTTAGTATTTCTCAATAGTTTCTTAAAGTAAAATTAAATTAATGAACTCCAGTTTCCTTCACTCCACATTATAACACTGGCCATCAGCCAAAATCTATCAGCCTTTACAGAGCTCAAATTTACTATTTTTTTTTTATTTACTTGTGCCTGTTTAAATATAATCACTTATCAGTACTCCTAACTAGGCACAAAAATGCTTTTGCCAATTTGCTAACTTATTTTGAAGTACAAAGGCAATTTAAATTTCTTCAGCTGAAAACTACTAGTGTTTATATTCAGAATATAAAACTTCAGCTGTGGGACTCATATAGTAGAAATCCTTTCCTGGATAACAGAAAAACATATTTGGAAAGAGCAACTTGAATATACTTACAGGCTTTTTTTGTGTCTTTTTCACAGCAGAATTAGCATTCCTTGACACATGCTCTTGATGTACAATAAGTCTGGAAGCGCCGTCTTCCAAAGTGCTTCCATAAAAATGATGAAAAGTCTGTAAATTTTGTATCTGTCTTCTTTCTTCTGGATCTTTGGATTTTGCTGCAAACAAATATAATTGATTACAAACCACTCTGCACTCTGATAGAATTCCAGCCTCATCTATTTCCAGGAGAAGGTACCTGGGTAATGCATAAATTTCCTAAAAATTCCTCATTGACCTAAAGGCCAAAATCACATTTTGAAAGAGGCTGGCTACTAAGACTCACTGAAACCCAACAGTACTTTGCATTGTCTGAGAGACAGGCAATAGACTCAAATTCAACCTACTTTAGGCACACGTTAAAAAAACTGCAAAACTTAACAAGCAGGACATCTGGAAAGAAATTATTAGCTGTTTGACCAAAATGTCTAGGCTTCTCACATAGTCCATTCAAATAAGGAAGGTGTCTTCCAAAGGCAATTCAGATGATCAGAAAGAGACCTCTTCCCATCAAAACAAGACTCTGTCATCAGAACATAAATAAATAAAGCTGCTGGAAGAACACTTCTGCTAGCCAGTGGAAGATACTGAACTGAGCACATGGATACTTCCACACTCAAGGCTAGGTATTTCTCTCTGCCCCAATATCAAAACAATGAGTCAGTTTCTGAGTGTGAAGACCCATCTCAGAAGATCTGTTTTTCACAATGCCTAGATGACACATGCCAGCATTCAGAGTATTCATGCAAGGTACGCAAGAGAGAAGGCCCTCTCTTCAGCTGGAGTGGACAAAAACCTTGAACTCCAACATTATGGAAGGTGCTGTAGCTACTGTTCTGCAGGTTATGCTCTCCAAACTTCCCATTGAAATCACAGTGCACAGAAGAATGCAAAAAATCATCCAGTCAGAAAGATGAGCAGATGGAACCCCGGTTTCATAGGTCAAGTGGCGCAAATACCTACTCAGGAAACAACATTTCTAAGTCTCTGAATTAAAACCGTAAGCAAGACTGGAAGTACCAACAGTAATCCATGACTTCTCAACTCCTGGCAGGTTTTTCACAGTTTAATCCACTGCATGAAAGTTTTGTGTACTTGCTGGTACATACTGTATTGTATATTTCATTTAATGTGAACATGCAAATCTAAGACCAAAACTAAGTCCATGTTTTTTTTTTCCTTAGTATCTCAAACTGGAAAAAACTCAGAGGAAACTATAACGCATAATATCAAGAATTAGGATACAAACAACTTTTGTTAACTTCTGTGCTGGTTTTAGTGGGATAGAGTTAAATTTCTTCATAGTGTCTAGTACAGGGCTATATTTTGGATTTGTGCTGGAAACAGTGTTGATAGCATGGGGATGTTTTAGTTGTTGCTGAGCCGTGCTTACACAGCATCAAGGCCTTTTCTGCCTCTCACCCCACCCCACCAGAAAGTGGGCTGGGGGTGCACAAGAAGCTGGGAGGGGACACAGCTGGCAGAGCTGACCCCAACTGACTGAAGGGGTATTCCATGACATACGACATCACGCTCAGCATATAAAGCTGGGGGAAAAAGAAGGAAGTAGGGGACATTTGGAGTGATGGCATTTGTCTTCCCAAGTAACTGTTATGTGTGAAGGAGCCCTGCTTTCCTGAAGCTGCCTGAACACCTGCCTGCTGATGGGAAGTAATGAATGAATTCCTCAATTTGCTTTGTTTGCGTGCACAGCTTTTGCTTTACCTATTAAACTGTCTTTATCTCAACCCATGAGCTTTCTCACTTTCACCCTTCCAATTCTCTCCCCCGTCCTGCTGGGGGGGTAGGGGAAGCAAGCAAGCAGCTGTGCGATGCTTAGCTGCCAGCTGGGATTAAACCACGACTTCTTTTACTTCTTATTTTAATTCCATTCTCAAAAGATAAGGTTGGCTATGCGTGCTCTGTGCCAACACATGAGCAGATTTTACACGTGTATGGATGTGCTTACCAAGCATTATCCAAACTATATATTTAAACATTAAACTGCACACATACATACAGTTTGCTTATACAAACCTGTGAAGAATTTCACAAGCAAAAGGGAATGTATCATGAACATCTGACCACATGTGCTTATTCTGTTATACTCGTTGGAGCTATTTAAGATAATACACAATGCATACACATAATACACAGGCACATCAGTTTAAAGATAATTTAGCTATTGCAGTAGCTTTAGTATTTACAAAGTTGCAAATATTTTCTGAAATGAGGAGTCCGTCTTCAAAATCACGATAACCTTTACAACACTGTTCTAGCCAACACAGACACGTGGGCTTCGTGTTAGTTTTTCTTACCATCAGCATTGCACCGTACTCGCTCATATTCTTCAGTCAAAGGTCTGCAAGAATGCCAGTGAAGAAGCTCATCAAATTTCTTGTAGTTAATAAGTGAAGTAACTGCAGGATCAGTGCTGAAATATACAAACATTAAACACAGCAGAAATTAAGTGTGTTTTCAGCATCTGTAATGAAACATTCAAAAGATTAAAAAGCTGGGTATTTATCAAAACACAATTTTACTGTGGCAGAAAACCAACATAGGGTTTAATTCCACTCCAAATATAGTGTGTCAAGATAGCCTCAGTTTTTCAGAAAGAATTACTAATAAAGTAAAACTCCCTTTTTTCACTTATTTTCATACAGATTAATCACAGAACGCAATGTAACTACATAACTTGCATACCGGCTGAAAAATATCAATTGCGCAGCACAAAACCCACTTCCACAGGTAGCAGAGCAAATGTAAAGGATAAGGCCTTCTTACTTTTTTTCAGAATTTTTATTTATTGTTTTTCTTTTCCTGAAATCAATTTGAGCTTTGTAATTTAGGATAAGGCCTTTCAAATACAAATTGTACATTTAGAAAAACAATTCCAGAATGTAGAATAAGAATCAAAGCCTATAATGCAAACAAGTAACTGTATAAGAAAATATGGATATATTGACTCTTACCCATTCTTGTTCTGAACTTTCTGTTAATATTTACACCAGTACATGTAAATGTGAAATTTTACCCAGTGACAGCAAAAGCACTTCTACATTTGTACGAATTGAGCATAATACAGATGTAAAGCAGAGGGGAGCAGAAAATAATTCCATATAATGTTTTTTCATTAGAATAAAACTCAAATATGTACCTTTCTAAAACAGGCAGGTCCTTCAAAACATCTCCAGCATATTCTTTAAAAAGATCAGATTTCACTGAGATTAGCCCAATGTTAGGAATTTTTTCTTCATAGTCTTTACAGCGCAAAAAATAATTAATATTGTTTAATTAAGAATATTTATTATTGCATATCATACTTAAAAATTCTGTCAAGTTACATTATAAATTAAATTCTATAAAGTAAAATTTGCTAAAACTAAGCATTTCACTAGTTCCCTTTTTCCTGTTTCTTCTCAAGGATGAGAAGACGAATGAAGCGGACATCATTATTGCTTCTGAGTAGATATTCTCAGAATCCATTTTAGACACCTATGCTAGCTTTCTGAATGCTACAACCCATACCATCTCACAGGCATCTAGTTTCCTGCACTGATTCCATAAAGACCACAGCCTCCTAAATATGTACTTTCAACTGCACTTACGTTAGATGACTACAGATGACATAACATTGTGCTTCCTTCCCATGTTTGAAGTCTAGCCACAATTTCAGTCTTCAAGGTCTCCAAAGGAGATACAGAAACAGGCAACACAAATGCTGTGCCAGAAGATGCCTTAATGTCCAAAAGATAACAAAGAAACTATCTTTTTTTGCCTGCTAGAGCCCACCTTGCCCATTTGACATCTTTGAAACCAGATGAAGAACACTCACAAGCTTAAGTAGAAATATATTCCAGCCTTTACTGAATTTCTTACCAACTGTCTCTTCTAAAGATTTATACAATTTGACAGGTTTAAAATGAGCATTGGAAGGTTGTAACATAACTGGTTCTCAAGAAATGTCACATATCAGGCAAAAATCTCTACCTACTAGTTTCAGATATCCAGAAGAGGTCTTGTACATGAAGGAAGAAAACAAACAATCTGAGCCAACTATGCACTTTCCCAGTTATGGGCTACTACACAGGACAATGGTGTAATTTAAGACACTTTTAGACAATTCACATTTCTACACCCTCCAAAGATTGCAATGTGAGCTACAGTGATGGCTGGACTCTCTACCACTAGGGCAAAAATTCTATATTTCACTTAATTTGCTGCTCCCATGCCCAATACGCCATGTCAACATGTGCAAAGATGTTCTTCAGAGACAGTCTCCCTGCAGCATAATCATTAATTATGAGTAATTATTGTGCGTTTTACTATTATTTGTATTGCACTAATCATAATGTTTTTTGCAATACATGCAATAGATTTGGGCTAGCAATCACAGAACTAAACCCAATTCCTACTGAAGTCAAAAACAGTACTTGTGCTGTCTATAGTGGAGTCAGAATTTCACCCATAAGGCCTGGTCAGACTTATTTTTACATTACCTGCAAGTTTTGCTAGTGGGTTGAAAGGAAGGAGGAGAGGATCCATGAAGCATGGGTTAGATTCGTGATCAGGATAAAATCAGATCACTACTCCTAGAACTTTCAGTGATAATAATGAAGATCATGCTTCTAACTCTTTAATTTATGGAGTTGTCAGTACCTCTAAATAATGTCTGTTTCTGTTCAAGAAATAGTTCGGAGGTCTTTCGTATTGGGAAGGCATCTCCAAAACTGTAATTCGCAGCCAATGTCGTCACAGTGTTCCATAAACATTGGTATTCACTCTCCATTTCTTTCCCCAATTCCTTTTTGAACTCTAATCCTGCGGAAGGAGGGAGGGAAGGAAGGAGGGATGGACGGAAGGAGGAAAGGACGGAAGGAAGGAAAAAAGAAAAAAAAGGCACTTGAAAATTAAGTTTCCTCAAACAGATCCTACCTATTCACCTATGCAGCGTCAGGCACAAAGACTTGGGTCCTATCCAAGGTCTTTGATCATTAGAACAAATTAGAACAGAACGTTGTACATTCACAGTTTTTAATAGCCCAGGGTATAAGTAACTAAATGTAATGAGAAGATGCATTTTGGAAAAAACACCAGATTTAGATGGTCTGTGGAAGTCTGCAAGCTCCACAGCTAAAGAAGAATTTCTCTCACCTTTGCCTCCTGCAGGGTAGGATCCTGAATTGGTAATTGTTTTTTTAGTGCCCAATAACAGGTATCATTATAAAAAGAACTGTTTCGTATTCCTAATTTATATTTCCTTTAAAAGTTCCTCTACACTTGCTTTACTGAGGTACATACAGGACATCTTATGACTAGATTTATGTAGAAAGGATTCTGGTTTACTATCACACTCAAGGCAGAGGATTTCAGTTAAACAGAATTACTCTGAAAAAACATTTGCTACAAATCCTCTTCCATACTTTCTTGCTCTGTCAGCTTTTGTAACTTTCTTGTGAATCTTAACACATCTGACAGTGTTCTTAAAGCTCCAGCTCCCAAATGAATGTATTTATAAGACAATACATGAATTTGTCTGAATCAATCTCATCTGAAATTAAAAATATTATCCAATATCATAGTAGGGTTAGAATCTAGTTTCCATTCTGACTGTGTTGCACTAAGACAAAATGAAATGGATAGAAAACTGACTAAAAACCAAATGGTTGAGAATACCAAATAACAGTGATCCAGAGATCTTACTACCTATGCTATATCACTCTTCCTTTGCGTAAGTACAGGTGGCACATCAAAGATATAACATGGTAAATTATTCTGAATGAGTACTGGGGAAAGAAACTTTCACATGTGATTTTCTAGATTTGGCTATAGAAAAAAGTTTCCCTATTATTACATAAAATGTATCCATTATTATATGAGTAATTAGAAAATTATGTTCATTTCTGCTTGTACAAGCAGTTTCATTCTCATTTTGCAGCTTAATAAAGTTAGAAATTTAAGAAAGCAAACTGTTCAACAAATACAAAAACCTTCAGTGTATTCGACCTCATAGTAATGTGCAAGATTTATGAGCAGTGAATCATCATTTAAGTCAGGCAGGTAAGTTAAATCCAATTTCCAATCGTTTGTATTAGTTAGCTGTGTCAGAGCAAAATGTGTACACAACTGTTGCTGTTAAAATAAAGCAAAGAATTAATTCTTATGGAGAACCTTTTCATGTGGAGGGATCAAAGCATCTCCAAAGCAAGGTTAACTACCACAGATTCTACTGACATGAAAAATAACACACTGTTTACTTGACTTCTCTGTGATCAGGAAACTGCCTTCACTGTTCCCCTTCACTGTAATAACCAAATCTAAACAATAAAAAGGTCTGCCATCAAACTTCCGATACTGGATAAGACCAAAAGGTCCATGTAGCCCAGCACCCTAACCCTACACTGGGCAACCAGAGATGTCTAAGAAGAGGTCAAGTATGGAGATATTGCCCAAACATTCTCCTAACCCCACTGATTCATGGTTCACAAGATTCCTGAACCAGCTAAGTTTTGTTTCCAGCAGGTATATTACATTCTTTGATCTCATCAGATGACTAAAGTAGCATATACACAAAAATTAAGATTGAAATGCCAGTTGCACTTGATAACAGGGGAAGTAAGACAGTGCTACACATACCATTTTTATTAATGGTAGAATTTGCTTAGTCCAGTAGGATTTCATGACCCTAATCTGATCTCTCTGTGAAAGAGGCATATGAAGAAGAAAAGCCACTGTAAGACATTGCATTCTACAGAGGTCAGCTGCTGCTTCTGGAGATAGGGGGTTACTTCTTCCCTGTTGAGAGATGACAGATAAAAAGTTGACCACGTCCTTCAGTGAAATAATTGTGTTCACTTCTACTTAATTCAGTGGTGTGTACTTCGTTAGAGCAGCTAATAATTTTGATCTATTTAAACAATTTGTGTATTGTAATTACTTGTAGATGCACTTATTTCAAAATGAACGTTCTTGTAGTGCTGGTAGATGCAGATCAGTTACAATATAAAAAAAAAATTTCTTTTCCAAAAAGAATATGACTATGAAAATCAAGACAAAACTTAAGAACAATTGTCAGTGTGTCTGGCTAGAAACGTTATTATTTTAAGAGGAAAAGTTAATATCTAGATATAGGCCTATGCTCTTCTCTCAACTGCACAGCAAAAAGTCTGTACAGAAATCCAGCTGTGCTGACCACTTGTAGTCATCCTGTAGTCCACCAAATATGTGTGTGTCCCCTATTACTGATATATTGTGTCTGTGTTAACTTGATGATAATATAAGGTTTGTAGTACGGTCACGAAAAAGATGTCATGACTGCATCTAGAAAGAAAACGTTTTTTCTGAAATGTCTTGCTAACTTCAGGGAAAGCGTATTCTTCTGCAAAAGCCAGTACGTCCCTGAACGTTAGGAAAATAAAAATAATGAGCGCAACGAAGTAATTGCTCCTAAGGTAAAACTTTCCCCAGGAACACCCACAGTGGCAGGGGGCACAGTGCCACCCACAGACAGACCGTGCTCCTTTGGAAAAGCTGTGGCTGCAGTAATCACCTGAACCAGACCACTAACGGAGTGCAGTCACAAAGAAAGCAGCCAGACCTCTCTCCAGCTTGGGATCTAGAAGAACAGCCATCTCTCCTCTTAGCAAAATGTTTATGGTCACTGTGCTAAAAAAAATATTCAAAAAATTCTTATTCTTGCTGATTTCTTTGTCTTTGTTCCCATGGAAGTACATGCATTTTTCAACATGTTGCTGTGTATTTTTAATCCCACGGCACAAGCAAGAACACAGACCACACGCCGAATGTCAGATCCTTCAGGCCATAGTCGTTTCAACAGACAGACAGTCTGGTGAACCTGCAATCACAACATTATTAATAGCACAAATGACAGCTATAATAAAAATTAGAAAAAAAGGACAAGTGTTATCCTTTACAGAGTTCTGTCAGAAAAGGGAAAAAAAGAATATGAAAACTACAGAAGGAAAAGTGGGCACAATCGTTAGCAAAAATAGCTCTTTTTTGTTTTGTCCCTGAGGGAACTAACAGCCCTGGCTGTCCATGCCCAACTCCTGGGGCCTACTCCCACCTGCCCAGGGCCCCGTTTCAGCCCCTCGGGGCCATCAGTCCCTGTCCCAGCGATGCCACAGCGGTGCCAGTCTCCAGCTCCCCACAG